>NW_022103896.1:69232821-69236393 GCF_000313985.2 Echinops telfairi | reverse complement strand
TTCATGGGAGCAGAAAACCAATGCTGTGGTTATGCATTGAACTTCCATCTACAAAGTCAACACATGGAAACCACCTGCGGCTCCATAAAGAGTTACAGTCTCAGACACTGGCAGGGGCATTTCTACCCTGTCCTATAGGGCCACTATGAGTCATTATTGACTCAATGGCAGTGAATTTGGTTTGGGTTTTGGCCTCCTGCAGAAAGCAGCTGGTGGTTTTGAACTGCTGACCTTGTGGTTAGCAATCCAGCGCATAACTTATTACAACCTCAGGGCTCCCAGGAGTCAGTTCTTACTTGAATCTAGAAACTAGTCGGCTTAGTTTCTTCAAAGACGTTCCTTCAAGGTCTTTCCACAGCCAGTCTACTACCAAACCCAGGCGCTCTATCCGCAGATCATTCCAGAGGAAGACATAGCCCTTGTCTACAGTAGTACAACTCTGATGGAACCTTGGAGTGGTTTAAGGCTTGTGCATCAGAATTCTGCCACTTACTGCCTTCATGAATATGGACAAGTTACTTAACCTATGAAATTTGATATCCTCATTTATTTATGCAACAAATAATGATTGGATGTGGGCTATGTGTTAGGTACTGGAAATGTAGAACGGAATGAAAAGATAAAGCTTGTCTTAGGAGCTCCCACTGTCATAGGGTTGTAGGAGAGAAAAGAAATCCCAAATCATCGAAAAGCCAACACAAGGGCCACGAAGAGCCAGAATCCACGGAGGCAGTGGGTTTGGTTTGGTTCGACTTGGCTTGGTTTAGCAATGAGGTGATTCCAGAGATGGGCTTAGCAGTTGGGGCTTCTACCTCACGGCAACATCAGGAGAGGTTGGAGAGGGAAGAAAGGATAAGGGAGGACAGGAACGACGCAAGAGGAGAGCGAAGTCAAATAAACAACCAAGTGTGACCCTTCCCTGATGGAAGCAGCCCTAGGTAACCACTGTCTCGCCTTTAGCTAGCTGATCGCCCTGGGCAGGGTGCCTTGGGTAGGGACAGCCCGGAAATCTAAGTTCTCAAATTTAAGCTGAGCTTGGAGGCATCTGCAGCTGGAGGCTGCAGCCAACTTCAGGGCTCATGGTCGGATCTCCTTGGAAGGGAGTTCTGAGCCACGTAACTCCATAGGTGCCACCGTGGTTATGTTGTTTGCCCCTTTCAGAAGACTCTCTGCCCAGGGAGGCCAACCTGTATCGAGAGTCTCTTTTGTGTTCTGCTTCCAGACGGGGCTTCCCAATAGCGAATGTGCAGGCGACAGGGGAAACGAAGGGCCTTGCTGATCCTCATCTTGCCATCTGTGGGCTGGCTTCACCCTTCCAGAGTCCTTTGATGACAATTTGCCAAAATGATCCCATTCAAATGTGCTATCTCTTCCTGCCAGATCCTAACTGATAAGGAGGTCATTAGAGTTAGACAGCTGCTGTCGTGTTAATTCGGATTCATAAGACCTTTACGTTCAACTCTAGAGGACAAAATCATGCCTTGTCTAGTGTCATTATCACAGTCAGTGGCATGTTTGGGTGCATTGCGCCAATTGAGCTCACCAAATATCTCCCTTTCCCTTCTACTACACCAATCATGTTCTACTCCAGCAACTGATCTCCATATGATATGTACAAATCCAGAGAAGAGGTTTTCATTGGCTAAGTTTTGGAAGTAGAACGCCAGGCCTTTCTTCTGGGTTTGTTTCGGTCTGGAAGTTCGGGTGAAACGTGTCCCGCGTCATAGCAGTATGCATCATAGACAGGTGATGGTTGTGCATTCTGTTACACAGATTGTATCATGCAGTCTTCACTAGGAAACTTAGGAAGTAGTTGTGATTATACTAGTTTTTAAAATAGGGACACAGGCTCGGACAGGTTAGGTAATTTATCAGAATTCATATGTGTAGTGCCCTTTGTTGTTTGGTGGTTGCTTGTCATTGAGTCGATTCCAGCCAAGCCCCTTTTCACTGCCATCAAGCTGATGCCAGCCCATCCAGATCCTATATCCGGTTCGGAGGCTGCGAGTGTGGACAGGCGCGGATAGTTTCATCGCTCCTGAGGAATCGCTGGTGGTTCAAACCACTGACCTTTCTGTAAGCAGTGCAACGCTTCCCTGGCAGGACTGACAGGGGCTTCTGGCTGCATGGGAATGACCATCGTGAGGCTTCACTTTCCAGCAAAGGCCCAGTCTTCCAGAAAGCTGCGATTCTCCATGTCAGGCGTTATGTGTCGGACCCATCAACAGCTCCGGGGTGGGGAAAAGGCGAGGCTTTCTGTCCCCAGGGTCGCTGAGAGTCGGCATTGGTTTGATGGCCGAGAGTTGAATTGCTTATTTTCTCTCATTTTTACTAATTCCAAAAGTCTGGTTCCTTCCCTAATCGAACCATAACCAATCCCCTTAAACACAAAACCAAACCGGTTGTGTATGTGTTTATATGTTACTGTCTTCTCGTTAGGGGGCGGGGGTGGGGGGTGGGGATGGGGCTGGGAGGGGGGGAGGGGTTTTTACAGTACATTTAAAAAATATAAAATGGAGCTCATATTGTTAGGAGGAAATTGTATTTCTAGGAGGAAGCAAAAACAGTGCCTAACAGTTGGAAATGATATTCTTGTCTTGAGTACAAATTTCACTGCTATGGAAACTATAAAACATATTCAGAATGCTGTGCTATATTAGTAGGTAAGCCTGGCAGGAGTTGGCACATCACACTTGCTGGGCAACCTGGGAACTGAGAGATGGGAATGGTGGTGAAAGTTCTGTCGCCCAAGCAGAGCTCTCCTTGATTTTCTCTCCTAGCAGCCTTTGACTCCCATTCGTGGCAGCCTCATGTGTGTCAAAGTAGACCTGTGCTCCATAGGGTTTGCAATGTCTGATTATTATTATTATTTTGGAAACAGGCTGCCTGTCCTTTCTTTTGGGGCACCTCTGTAGATTCAAACACCCAACCTTGTGGTTTGTAGCTTGGCATATTAACGGCTCCATCTAGGGACACCTATGTTTCTCTAGGGGCAAGTGTAACTGCCAACTGTGGCCTCGGACCTAAAGAAATTTAAAGAGTCCAAGGGTGGAATTTCTCACCTTATGGAACTGAGGCACGTCAGAGGGCTGAGTTAATGCTTCTCTGACAGAAGGTTGCTTGATTTCAGAAGGTGGTGAATAAAAGTGGACAATATAGAGACAGCAAAGTTAGATAGTACTTTCAGGAAGCTTAGCTGTTTGCTGGTGTGACTGTAAGATGGAGCAGCCATTATGGAAAACAGTTTAGTGGTTCCCCCCAAAATCAAGTATTGAATTATCGTAAAACCCATACCAAGGAAAACCAGAACAAATTAGCATATTTTGGGAAACAGATTGCCAGCCTGTTCCCCACGGTGCCCCTGGCTATGTTCAGATTGCCAGCCTTTGGGCTAATAGTTGAGTTCTCAGCCATTTCCAGTACCTAGGGACTCCAGAGATTCACCATGTGCCCCAAATCCTGAGGATTTGACCCAGAGAACTAAAGACAAGGACTCAAACAGATATGTGCACATGAATAGTTACTGTAGCATTGCTTACACTAGCTGAAAGGTGGACTCAATCCAAGTGTCC
>NW_022103896.1:69226511-69232343 GCF_000313985.2 Echinops telfairi | reverse complement strand
ATTGGCTATCTCCAGATTGACAGCCTAGCCTCCACCCCTACACTCTTAATCCTTAAATTGTCACCAGATTAGGTGATTGCCACACATACATAAAGTAGGATATTATTGAGTTATGAAGAGAACTAATTTCTGACACATGCTATGGCATGGATACACCTTTAAAAAAGAATGAAATTAGTCAGACCCGGAGGGACAAATATTATATGATCCAACTTAGATGAAAAATATAGAATACGTAAATAAATGGAGGAGGGAATGAAGGGTTATTGCTTAAGGGATTCTTGGCTTCTGTTTCAGGTGGTGATAAATATTTGGAAATAGACAGTGACAATGGTGGCCCAAGGCAGTGAATGTAATTGCCACTGAATTGTGCAATTAAACATGGTTAAAATAACACATATTTTACTAAAGGTTTTTGTTTGTTTAAGTTTAAAGGGATTGAGAGAGAGAGAGAGAGAGAGAGAGAGAGAGACAGAGAGAGACAGAGAGACAGCCAGCTTTGGAAGTGTGACAATAGTGTGAAAGGGCAGGCCAGGTCTGACCTCCCCTGGCAGACACACCTCTACCTGCCATCTTTCTTTCCCCCCGCCATCTTTCTTTACCTCTTCTGAAACCAACTGTACTTCTATAATGGCCACACAGAATGCAGACAGCACTCACAATTAAGGGAGTTTATAAGGAGAGTTAATCATTGACCACAAGCCAGGATTAGTCAACAGGGAAGACATTGTCATTGGTCTGTAGCCACCCCTCTCCCCTGCCAGATGGTCAGCCAGAGGTCCTCAGCCTCAGCCAAATGGACCCTTGGTCTCTGCTTCTGTGGCTCATAGCCTATTCTTGGCCTCACTCTCTTACAGTTTGAGTATTGCTGCTCCATCCTATCTCATAGTCCCCTTGCCCCAGCCTCCGGTGCCTCTCTCTTGGCCTCCACCTCTTCAGAGATCGCAAATGCCTCCCTCTTGGCCTCCACCTCTTCAGAGATCTCAAATGTGCTCCACTTCCAATAGTCCTCAGATTTTCCTCTTTGCTCCTGCTTCCAAGCTCATCTTTGAAGCTAGGGTTAGGGTGAGGTGGGGCGTGTAGGGGAAGGGAGGTCAGAGATGGTAAGTAAAAAGGACCAATCTCCTCTATCAGTGTTCTGTGCGCCACATGGGCATGTTGTTGTTGTCAGCTACCATCCAGTGGGTTCCTATTCACAATGACCCTGTGCACAACAGAGTGAAACCTGCGCCATCCGCACCATTTCTCTTTTGGCTGAGCCCGTGTGGCAGCCACTGTGCCAGTCCATCTGGCCGAGGGCCTTCCTCTTCCACTGCCCCTCCGCCTCCCAAGCATGGTGTCTTTCCCCGGGGCCAGATGGCACAGGCCTGCCTGGTGTTGCCCTCTTTTGCACAGAGGGCTGCTAGGAGTCCGATGGGACTTGACCAGACCTGACAACACAATCCAGCCAGGTGGAGGGAGGTAGAGAGGCAGGGCTGAAAGAGCCTTATATGAAATGTCATGCCGCCACAGAAGTAAAAACGGAATTAGAGAGTCACAGTGGGTGTTTGTTTTTAAATAATGCAACATACTTTACAACGATTACTCTCACCGATAAGGAATAAGGAAGTAAGGGAGAGATTGAGGACACAGAAGATTGGGAAACAGGGGAAATAACTGATGAGGTGACGCCTCTGGAGGTTTGAGAGTCAGCAGAGTTCATGGAGGGGGGGGCATCTCTTCACAGTGGAAGGCAGGAGGAAGGAGGAATAGTCATCAGAGACAAACGCAATGACGCCGCCACCAGGGCGCCTCATTAGAGAGAAGGCAGTCAAGACACCGAGAGTTTAGGGTGCCGAAGGGACTTTCACATGGAGGATGAGCTCAGGAAGGTCAGTGCAAAGACCAGGAGCCAGACGCAGCTTTGAATGAAGATGGGAAGGAGTCACGGCTTTCAGGGTGAGGCAAAGGAGGCCTTCGGTGCAGTTTTATAGCAGTGCACGTAGCAGAGGCCTCTAACCCCCTCTAACTGAAGGGGAAGGAGATTAAAATCATCAGACGAAGACTAATTCCCAGCAGGTGGAGGTCAGAGATGCTTCCACCACCCAACCTTTTTTTTTTTTTTTAACAATTCTGACACCATTCGTCCCTCTCACATCATTCTCCACTACTTTGCTGTATTTGAGGACTCATTGCAATGGCCACACACAACTCACAGAGAATACACACCAGTGGGGTTGATTGGGGATGTAATAAGTTACAATTCAGGGTCTGGAGCCCTTAGGATGCAGTTCTTTGATCAGGACAGCATCTTCACCATTCCCACAGGCTGGTCTGTCTCTGACCCTTGGCCCCTCAGCTTGGCTTCTGCCCTATTGGGAAAGAGTTTTACCAAATTCTTCGCTCTGCCATTGAGTGCCCACAGGCACCCCACTCCACCAGCAAACCTCCTGACCAAAGGCGTTCCGCTTTCTTGCTCTGTGGGCCGGGAAGCCTGTTGTACTTCCTTGTGATAGTCTCTTGACACTGCTGCTGCTGCTTGCCGTCTCTGGTCTTAGAGCTGTCTGTCTCCTGGAACTAAGAGGTCCTCAGCACACGGACCCCATTCCAGTCTTTTCTTCTTAATGGTAGTGTATTAGTCTGGGTACTTTGGAGAAACAAATCCATAGCAATTCATGTATAAGAGAGAGTTTTATGTAAAGAAAATGTGCATCATGAAAACATCCCAACCCAGTGCTGCCCAAGCCCACAAGTCCAACATTAACCCACTAACCCAACACCAGTCCACAAAGTCCTCCACCTCACAAAACAGAGGCAATGATGCCGACTGCAGGAGGAAAGCTGAGTCAGTGAACGAACAAGCATCTCAGCACCAGCAGGGGTCTCCACACGGCTGCTCCAGCACCCAGGGCTGCATCAGGATAGGTCCATGTAGCTTCTCCTTGGGGATGTCTTGTAGGAAGTCAATCTTGCAAGCTGAAGCAGGGAACTGCTAAGGCAGCTGCACCCTGGTGCGACCATCACAAAACAAGAGACCCGAGAATTAAAAAGGCGAGGTTCACCACCCATTTATCCCTCCGCCTTTCAATTAGCCCCACATGTGATTATAGGCCAGGTTGGCACAATGAACTAACTCAGGTAGTCAGGTTCCTTTTAGCTTATTTCTCTCCCTCCCATCTCTTGGAAAATCAAAGGTATGACTCAAACAAGGGCATGACATCAGTAAGGTGGCAAAGGTGGTGGCTGGAGTCACACCCTCTAGCAAGGTGGTGACTCAAGATGCATTCTAATGTAAGCTTGCCTGATTAGCATAATGAACAACTCTCCCCAATGCACATGCACAGAGGTTAGAATTTACAACACCTAACAACAACGAGGACTCACTGCACCAGAGTCAAGCAGTATTATAATCATTTGGAGTGGGAGGAAACCCTCATCCCCACTGTTGCCCCCAAGACACATGGTGTGGGGGAAGGAGTGATGTTCACTTAAAAGGAATGATGTTCACATAAGAGGACTGCAGGTAATTAGTGGTTTGAGGGGAGAGCCAGGAAATAGTCTGTGTAGTGGTGAAGAGTGTAGAAGAGTTTATTTGTGGTGGAATATATTACATTAGTGATGGAATAAATTACATTCGTTATAAGCCTTTTAGTGGCAAGCATCTGAGAAGGGATTCTATTTGCCCTCACGTTAATGAGTCCAGAAAAAGGCTCTAGGAACCAGGCCTTGGTGTGGCTGGTAGGAATTAGATCCAGGCTCTTGGCGCCACGAGACTTCACTCCCTCAATCTGTCTCTTATATTTGAACTTGGCTTTGTGTTTTGTTTTGCTTTTTACTATCGTCAATGAATTTTATTTACATGGCAGAGAACAGAGTCTTGACTTGAGTTGCATGATCCCCTCTGATCAATTAATAGTCCATGTTCGTCACATGTGTTTCTAGGGGGAATGCATCTCTTACTAGGAGGTGTGGAGGAATAAGAACACGAACTATCCAACATGTCCCAGAGGATGTACTGGAGAGGTTCTGGAGCTCTAGAACAGTCAGAGGGGTTTGGACCAATGGTAGTGTGCGTGAACACACTGCAGGAGAGAAGAGATGGATGGAGTGGCTTGTGTTTGAGGAAATGGACAGCCTGCATATGGAGATGTGCAGTAGAGAGGATTTCTCAAACCATCTCAGCAGTTTGTTTTCCTGAGTCCCCCTGCCCCTGACCAGACAGGGAAGTGGAAGTCACTGGCTCTGGGGAGATTGGGACATACTGAAGACAGCAACAGCTTCTGGGGAGCGCTTCACAAGGCAATGGAGGGTGTAAGACGGCCAGGGCACAAGTAGACCACTTTCACCTGAAGACAATGCAACACTGAGAGGAGCTGCATTCAGCTCAACATGGACAGTAAGACGCACTGCTGCTAAAATGACCAGAATGTATACCTCGGGGGATATGTAAGGAGTTGAACTGATAGCTCTCTTAGGGCCTTCAAAAAATGATGAACCGGTTTTGGTGCATGGAGGACCTAACATCTCGGGCTGATTGGCCAAAAGCCATTGGCATGTCTTCTGTGTTGACACTGGACAAAGCTCACAGCACACCTCAAAGCAACTAAAACTTACATAACGTTGTGATTCCTAAGCACTTTTCATGTATGTGATTGATTTCAACCTCCTCTCCATGTAGAATTGAATACTCTCCCCATTTCAAATGAGGAAACAGAAGCTCAGGAAAATAACTTAAGGCTTTAACAACTACTAGTTTTAACTCCCAGGATGAACGATGTGAATTTTTCAGAGTTAGGACAAGGTTTTTGTGGAGCTTGATAGGCAGTGTGGTAGATATCAAAGTTAAGTAATCCTAAGGAATATGTGAATGCATTCTGTAAACAATAGCAGGAATGAAAAAAACAACAACCAATACCAGGTTCCAAGCACTTTGCTAAGTAACAAAAAACTACCCATTTAATACATACAACAGCTCGCAGATTTAGGTACTGGGTTAGGCCAGGTTGACTAGAAAAACAAATTCATAGACACTCATGTGTATAAGGACCTTTATATCAAGGCAATTGTATATTAAGAAAATATCCCAGCCTAGTTCAGTTCAAGTCCATAGTCTGATATTAGCCCAAATGTCCGATACAACTCTATAAATTTGTCTTCAGACACATGCAGCACAGGTGAGGACGCAGAATGCAGGAAGATCACAGACCAGTGGGTGGAAAATCTTGTGGATCAGTAGTGGTGGAAACATCTCAGCGCTGGCATGGGTCTCTACTTGGCTCCTCCAGCTCCAGGGCTCTGGCTCCATCAGCATAGTTCCATGTGGCTTGTCAACAGGAATACCAAGCAGAGAGAGTATGTCTGGCCTCCAGTGAGCTATTTATCTCTGTAGCACCTCCAAATGAGGTCATCAAGCTGTGACCTGATTGACAGGCTAAGCTCCACTCCTTCACTTTTACTAGTCTCCAATTGACACCAGATTGTGTAACTACCACAGGTATTATAGCTTTTCTTTTCTAGAGGTGAGGAATTGATCAAACAAATATTGTGAATGGGCTATTACCACCACCACCATCACTGTCACCACCATCGGATGAATGGGAACAGAAACAGGATGCACACAGGGAGATAAATTAGTAGTAGTTCAATCTAATTCAGGAAATGAGCAGAGCAAAGAGAAAGGGATACATTTCTATGAGACGGTGACTGACAAATGATGGGCTTTATTGCTGCAAAACCACTTTCCTTTCCTATGCAATTTGTCACTTCTGAGTCAGCCTTGTACCCACCAGCATTTGGTCTTCAAACTGCCTTCAAACTATATCCTTATATAGCACATCCGAGGGAGTCCTCCCC
>NW_022103896.1:69216408-69226411 GCF_000313985.2 Echinops telfairi | reverse complement strand
TATGTATTTAATTTTTTTAAAAAACAAATCACTCCATCAAAGTACTCGCCATCACACTTAATTAATTTGTCAAATCTGTGATTCTATTCTTGGAAACATTTTTCAAAGTCATCTGTTTGGATAGTTGACAGCACCTCCCTCATTTTTTTCTTCACTTCTTCTGTCTTCAAATCACTGTCCTTTCATGTCCCTCTTCATTCATGGAAATAAAAAGAAGTCATATGGAGCCAGGTCAGGTGAGTCAGGTGCTTGGGGCAAGAAAGGCATGCTGGGTTTTTTTTGTGCCCAAACTGGCATACTGAGATGGCTGCTTGAGCAGGTGCATTGTTGTGGTGGCAAAATCAGTCCCCCGTCTGCCACAAATCAGGTCTTTTTGGTCACACACAGCTATGCAAACTTTTCAGAACCTCTAAATAGAAAGCGTGATTAACACTCTGACCTGGTGGGACAAACTCCAAATGCACTATGAGTCAACATTTTTATTCATTTGGGAAGTTGACGGACGTCCACAACAAGGTTTGTCATCCATCAACATTTCACCTCTTTTTGAAATGAGAAAAACTCTCATACACTTCAGTTTTCCCCATAGCACTGTCCTTGTAAGCTGTGTTCAACATCACAAGAGTTTCTGCAGCCTTTTCCCCAAGCAAGAAAAAATATTTTACAGCTGCATGCTGTTCTCTTAAATATGCCATCACAAAAAAGGAGGTTTGAGCAAAACCGCTTTTATGAAAAAATTCCCTGTGACCAGAGAGAAACTTCCCAGGTGATGCCACTGGGTGCACTAACTCAGAGCCCTGACTTGTGAAGGGAAAGGAGTCTTTTGGGGTAGGCATTTGAGCTACTAATGAAAAGGTAGATAGTTCAAACCTACCAGCCAATCCTTGGTGGAAAGTCTGTCTACTCCCATAAAGATGTACTATCTTAGAAACCCTGTGGAACAGTTCTACATTGTCCTAGAGGGTTGTGAGCAGTTGGAATTGACTAGATGACAGTGAGCTTGGTTTTGTTTCGGTTAAACGAGAAACAGGAGTGGCTGCATAATAATTTGGCTAGGGCCACGGGACAACTGTGATGCTACTTACCCAGATGGGAGGTTGTAAAAGGGAGGTGATCAGAGGTATGGAATTGTAGAGAAAGCTGCAATTCTATTTTAGATGTTTGGAGTTTCTTCACATTGATGTTTGACTCTGGGCAGGAGTCCAATGATATAAAGTGAGGTAGTCTGGGAATTCTGTGTGAGCTCACATGACACTTAGAAATTGTTGAGCCATGGTGGTAATGGTTAACACCACTAAAATGGATTAGCTCTTTGAGCTGGTGAATAGAGAAAGGGAAGAGGGAATAATTATTCTGCCTTGAGGGTGCCCATAGCAAGGGATTGACAGGGGACAAGGAGTTTAGATAAGAGCAGGCCATTGTTATAGCACTGATTTTCGAAGTGCTTCGTAAACAATAATTTCCCACAGTCTCCCTAAGACTTGAATGATGAAACTTTTAAGACGCCACAATATTCTTTCACTCTGCTGATTTATTCAAGTTTAAATGCCATTGAATGAAATAAATTGGTCCCCAAAAGGACAGTGTTATTTCCTCTGAAGTTAAAATTCATTAAAACAACAACACGAATAGAGCCAAGTAATAAAATGGGAAAAGAAAAGGAGAATTATGTTAAAGAGCTGAGTTCGAGGAAAAGAACAACAACAACAAAGGCAAGCTTAAGTAACACTAAGTTAACATGGCCATTTTTATATTATATATACACTTAACATGATAAAATTGATAGACATTAAAAAATACTGAAATCTGATGATACTGGAATCATCTGGGTTACTGAAAAAACAAACAAACCCCGAACTTCTTGTCCTCTTTAGAAATTATCTTACTGAATATCTGGGTAGGATTCAGATATTTGCATTTGTAATTCCTGGGGAGTGCAGTTTGATCCCACCCAGAGGTGCCCTGACAAACAAGCATGGTGACCAGTGTCTGGACAGGCGCAGCCTTGACAGTCCTTGGGGGGCCATGAGGGGTAGCTGACTGGACAGCAACGAGGACAACAAGACCCTCAGATGATAGTGACACACATGGTCCAGGACCACATTTCCCAATGCAGAATGGAAGGGTCATGTTCCTTAGAGTTTCCAGTATAGATATTGAATCTTGAGATCTCTCATTGGTGAGAGACTTTTTTTGTTGTTGCCATTTCTGAAAACTTCAGTAAAGGGAAGGAAGCTTGATTTATCTGTCTCTACAACTTAGGCTGGGAAGACTTTTGTCGCTCAAAGCTTCTAGTGAAAGGTTTTCTTCCACCCTTGGTGAAATACTAAAAGTATAGGTTCTTCACATGCCACTAGGGATGAGTCTGACCTTAAGAGAAACAGATACGCACTGGCTTAAATCCTTAGAGCAGTGGTTCTCAACCTTCCTAATGCCGCGACCCTTTAATACAGTTCCTCATGTGGTGACCCCCAACCATAAAATTACTTTTCTTTTTACTTCATAACTGTAACTTTGCTACTGTTATGCATCAGGCGACCCCCATGGTCGTTTGACCCCCAAAGGGGTTGCGACCCACAGGTTGAGAACTTCTGCCTTAGAGAATCATGGGAAAATGTAATTTAAGGTCAGTCTTTCTGCAGAGATGCACTTTACGCAAAACATTTACTTGACAAATCATGGGATTAATACACCTAGGCTCAAAAGGAGGTCAAGTACATGCATCCTGAATTGCTTCAATCTGACTTATATTTGGAAATCACTGATTTATAGCCAAACATGCTTTTTAATATTGCTTTTCTATTTTAAATAGAACAGAAAAAAATCCTTCAGAGGCTGTGTCTCCTTGGTGATTAGCTATCTCAAACTTCTTAGAAACCCTCAGAAATATATATGATGAAAGGTCTTATATTACCTTTCCTCCACATTTGGTAGGAAGTAACTTGATTAACTTTGGAGAAGAAGTATGGGTTAGAAACTTGGAGAGATAGAGGCACAGTCCTTTTCTCTTTATACTGGTTGGCTACCGACGACAAAGCTGGACAATGTAAAAGAAGAACTGATGCATTTGAATTATGCTGTTGTCTAAAATATTGAAAGTGCCACGGACTGCCAGAAGAACAAAGAAATCTCTCATGGAAGACGTGCAGCCAGAATGCCCGAGAATCAAGACTAGTGACACCTTGCCCCATGTACTTTGGGCATGTTATGAGAGACTAGTCACTAGAGGAGGACATCAATGCTTGGTAGAGGCTCAGCCATCCTTTGAGATGACTGGACACAGTGGCTGCAACAAGTGCAAACACAACAATTGGGAGGATGGGACAGTGCTTTGTTCCATTCCACACAGGTTCTAACACACATGTGTTAGAACCGACTCGTTGGCACCTAACAACACATTCAATCCAGCTCTCAATGAGAGAAACTTCAACCATCATAGACATTTATTTGTCTACTATACTGCAACTGAAAAACAAAGTTGGAATTTATCTGAAAGCAATAAATAGCACTCGCTGGTGGTTCAGATAACTTTGAATCTAGTTTTCTTTAGATGCTTCTTATACTTTAGCAAAATGCTAATGGTTATAGAAGTCTTTGACTCCAATTTACATTCTCTTGGTTCTTCGGTGTAGAGCTGGGTTTCCCCAAATGGGCACTACTGCCCCCTGGGGTGTTGCTAAGCATCCAAGGGGCTGCACAAGCAGGTACCTACACTTTCGTATCAGAAGCCATGGTTCTAGCATTCCCAACTCTCCACTCCTTTCACTATATTTTCATCCATTTGTTTAAACTATAATTTTACTCAGCATTCATGTTATATTACCTATGTAAAAATATATAAGCTGATGGTATTATAGTTCCTTCCTAGCATGACTTCTGTCTTTTGGAATCCATAGTTAATTTTTTTTTCTTTAGCACAGTTTTTTATGAACTGATTTTCAATCAACTCAAATGCCTAATTAAAGCTGAAAAACAACTAACACAGTTCTTTTCAATTAATCTGCTTATCAATTAATCTATTGATTCCAGTTTGTCCCCTGAAGCTGGGCACATACCTGTTTTAGAACTTACTTTCAACATTTTGGTATTAGATTTCCTACTTGACTGTGTTTTCCTCCCATTTTTCTAGAGTGCTACACCCAGCCGTTTCCTCAGAGAGGCACACTTTTTGAGGCTTTTTCTCCCCCCCCTACAATATTCTTGGTCTTTAAAAAAAAATCATTCTATTGGGGCTCGTACAACTCTTATCACAATCCATCCATCCATTGTGTCAAGCACATTTGTACATTTGTTGGCGTCATCATTCTCAGAACGTTTGCTTTCTACTTGAGTCCTTGGTATCAGCTCATATTTTCCCCTCCCTCCTCGCTCCCCCCTCCCTCATGAACCCTTGATAACTTATAAATTATTATTTTGTCATCTTACACTGTCCGATGTCTCCCTTCATCCACTTTTACGTTCATACATGACTGATATTTGAATTGTTTATAAATTTCCAGCCTGTGAAGAATTTTCTCCTCAGATGTTTAATGTTTTCATGCTTATTGCTATATTGAAAACAAATCTAATGCCATTTTGATCATGTCCCTTCTACGGTAAATGATGGCCAAGCTGTCAAATCCCCAACCATGCTCACAACTGGGATCCATTGCTCTTGAAGCACAGAGGTATCTGCGAGGGAAGCAATATTGGTGGACATTCCGGGAAGAATTAGAACACACTTAGAAAGATTGATGTTGTCAAGGACTTCGTTTTGCTTGGATCAATAATCAACTCTCACAGAAGCAGCAATTGAAAAATCAAACACATTGCATTGAGCAGCTGTGTCACAAAAATACTTCTTTCAAGTGCTAAAGAGGAAACAGATGTCCCTCTCAGGACGAGGGTGTGCCCTGCCTGCGTCCTGGCGCAGTTCTTCATTGCCTTAGATGCATGTGAACGCAGGACGATGGAGAAGGCAGGCTGCAGAGGAATCGGTGCAGTTGGATTCCGGTGCTGGTGAACGATTTGACAATAACATAGAATGTCAGAAGAATGAACGAGTCTGTCTTCAAAGCGGAACAGCCAGAAAGCTTCTTAGAAGTGAGGATGCTGAGACGTCATCTCACATGCTTTAGACATGTTATTAGGTAGGATACCAGTCCTTGGAGGAGCTCATGCTTGGCCAAGTGGAGGGTCAGTGAAAGGAGGAAGAGCCCAAGGGCAAGGGCACTGATTGACATAGCGACTGCTAGAATGGCCTCAAGCATACTAATTGTGAGGATGGTACATGACTGGGTGGTGTTTTTTAGTGCCTAGGGGAGCTAAGAGTCCCAATCTTTTCTCCTTTTTGCTGCCTGTTACAAGATAGTATTACTCACTTTTTATTGACATGAGAGATTTGTACTCTCAAATAAATAAAAAACATTGTGTTTCCACAGTCTGATTTACTATGTATTTATCTTATCGACATGGAAGAAGGCACGAAAGGGGAGAGAAATTCCGTTAAGGAAACAATATTCGTCTATAATCTTCCAGTGACACTACTTCTTTGGGAACAGCCCTCACCCACTCTAGCCACAGGCATGTAGGCATGTAAGCAAAGCAGGGCCAGATGCAGGACCTCCTGCTTCCTTGGCTCCTGGGACCAGAGACTAAGTTATGAGGCAATGCTAACTACCGAGAGTGTTTCCTCTATGATTTTTTTCAAACTGGAGCTGGAAGAACCAGCTTACCTTGCTTTATGGAATGGTTCTGAGTGATTAAGGTAGGAGTTCAGGGCTGTCCAAAGCCATGCCTCTTGTTATGTGAAGAAGCTAGTCTATTATGGACTCCTCTCACTCTCAGAAAGCAGCAGGGGTGAGAGGTGGGAGTGTGTATTGATGGAATATAAATCCTTGTTTTTGATCACAAGTCCAACTCCACCTTCATCGGTCTCAGGTTAGTTATACAAACTCTTTCTCCTTTGGCTTACACTACTTTCTGTTAGCTATAACAAGATGCATATATCATTGATTCTGCTTCATTGCCAAGTGTTTAGTATGAGATAGATGGTTCCCCTAGAGGTCCCCTTGTAAAAAGGGCTTGGAGGGCAGCTTGTGACCTCCTTTGCACAGGAGGGAGAATCACCATCATCAACTGCCCACAAGGCTGATTCCTGTGAGGCTGAGATCATACACGCCTCCACCCTCTAACCTACCCAACTCACCAGCCTCCACAGCACTCTCACCTTCTCAGCGGGGGTCCGAAAATGGATCTCAATAGCCACGCAGGACTCACGGGCAAAACTCCCACTGTGGAATTTATTAAGGATAGGAGGTTACAATGTGGGATCAGAAATGCTCACGATGCAGTTCTTCATGAGGACAGCCTCTGCCAAGCTGGGCCCACAGGCATGCCTCTCTTGAGTCACTGTCTCTGTCCTGCTTGGGCAATGTTACAGAGTATTTCTACCACTGCTACTAATGCACAAAGGACGCGCCACTCTAGCATAAGCCTTAGCACAAGATGCACAGCTTCTAGTTTTGTGGATGAGCACTTAGCTACTCCATTAAATGCCTGGTGGCACCCCCCTCCAAAGCAAGCCCTTTGCCTGGAAACACTCCGCTTTACTCAGTGGGCTGGGCACCCTAACACTATGCCTCATGTTCTGGTTCTCGGTTCTGTTGCTGTCACTCCTCTGCCGCTTTCCTGATGCCACAGCTTTCTGTCCCTAGATCTACCCGGTTTAATGTGCAGGGATCTTGAGATTCAAAGGACACACTCCACTCTGGACTCTTCTTTCTGGATAGTAGTGAGATCTTTGCTTCAAGCTTCTGAGATGGCTCATTTTATCCCCAGTAGGATGGCAAAACCAAACAATTCCCATGCTAGAGTTCCAAGTTTTTACCATCGCAATGAACTTTGTTAACCATCACTTACAACTGGACCATACAATTTATGAACATCTTCCCTTACCCTCTCTTACCCAGACCTATCAGGAAAGAGGAAATACACTCACCCTGCATAATTCCACTCAACCATTTACTGGGAGTTAGAGAGAGTAGGGCCAGAAGAGTTTTGTTAGCTAATTCACTGCTTTACGTCCTGGGTCCTTCAGCCTCATATCCACAAGCCTCATATCCACAGATCTCTCCTCTGTCCCCATCGACCTCTCCCATGTCTTGTACTCCCTCGTCTGGCTGTCAACAACTACTTAGCTGCCTAAGTGAAAAATCTAGAGTTCTTGACTACTCCCTCCTTCCTGGTCCCCAACTCTCAAGACCTAATAGTTCTCTCAGTCCTATTCTTCCTACTTCTTAAAGATATCTCCTATTACCCTTCCTTCTTACTACTGTTAAGACTCCTGCCCCACCTCCACAACCCTACTCTTGCCCTCTGTACTTAAAAGTCCAACTCTCAGAGTGGTTGGTTACCCTACCCACTATCTCGGTTGAATGGAATCCCCTTCTGATGAAGTTCCCTGTAGTACTTTCAGACCTTGATGACTGGTCCTGAGCAGTTACCATGTCAGCCGGTCAGTAACATATAAGGTAACATGGCAGTAAAGAGCTCTCCAACAGGCATAATGACTATTAATTAAACCAATCAGATCCTCTTCCATGAAGGCTTCAGAATCTGAGGCAGAAAAGAAAGCGACCCCATTAGTAGAAAAATAGAAACTGAAGATACACAGAGAAAGCAGAGGTGAAGATGAGACCAGAGACTTTTGAGTCGACAACACGAATAAGCAGAAGCTAATAATAATGAAAACCACTGGATATTGGACAGGGATAAAACGATCGGCCGTAAATAACTGAGTAGAGACAAAAACAGGAATGAAATCACCATCATGTTGCAGAACAAACTCTTACTGTTAAAAAGGCAACAAAATATTAGAAAGGTAATCTGCTATCCCACTATTGAATTTTGATACTCTGGCCGGTCAGAAGCATGGCTGCATAACTACACACTTGTTCTTGGGAGACTTCTATGTTCCATCCGGTTCTTGTTCTTCCTGACCCAGCCAACCAAATGCAGAGGCCACACGTGACTTCTATAAGAGGAGAATTCAACGCCTCATCAGCCCGGGCCTATTGCCACAAGGTGGAGGTTAGACATGTGTCCACCCTCCACCCTTCTTTACTCTATTCCTCCCACAGCACTTCTGCGACGCATTTGATCGTTTATAGCAATGACCACACAGACTCACACACAATACTCAGGATTAAGGGGGTTTATTAAGGAAATTAACAGCCTACCACAAGCCAGGATTAGAAAATATTAAGGATACGGTCATTGGTCTACAGCAACACCTTTCCTTGGCCACCAGTCAAATCTTTTTCTCAACCACATGGTCCCTGGGCTTCTGCCTCTCTCTGTGGGCCAAGAAGCCAGTTTGCTGCTCTGCCTCACAGTCCCATAGTCTGGGAGCTGTTCCTTTGTTCTGTCTCATGGTCACCTTGCCTCGGCCTCTGGCCTGGGATGGCTCCTTTGTTCTCTATTCCTTGGTTTCTGTGCTGGAGCCTCTGGTGCCTCTCTGACCTTGGCCGCCGTCACTTCAGACAGAGACTTTGAACATGTCCTAAGGCGGTTCTTCTTCCTTGATGGTCCTTGGAATTTTCTGTTCCTGCTACAGAGATGGCTCCATCCCTAACGTCAGGAGAGTGGCAACTAAAACTGATCAATCTCCTCAGTTAATGCTTTACAAACCCTATTTTGCATGGTTTCATCCAATCATTTGGTGAGTTAGACATAGACAGAGGAGCTGTATTAAGAATTTTCACGTTATCAACCCACATACATACACCATATACTGTGGTCATATAACATTTTTTGTGGTTCTTCTATCATGTGATATTCCACTATACCTCTGTTTATTCACATACACTTTCCTCCAACAGAAAAAGCTACATTTGGCAAATAAGTTGGTATATTGAGAGGTTACAGAAATAATTGTTTATCATAATTCCCTTCATTAGGAATTTAATATTTTTCAATTATGATATTTTGCTTCATATGAATATTTTGTGAGATACCATAAGGAAATACACATTATGTAGAGTTATAGAACTAACCATGAGAGTAATTAGTATCAACACAAATACAAAGCTGATATTTATAGAAAGATCAGAGAAAAGATTATATAGCGATCTATACTGATCATTGGTAATCGATAATAAATTTCCAAGATAAATTTCCAATTTCATTAGTTGTGTCAATTATGAAAATGTGTTGTTCTAACATAACCATTAAACTACTGAAAAATGATAAAATTTTATATTAGAAATTTTTGGAAAATTTTAAGACCAAGGTAATAGAAATGATCTCTATTACAGATGTATAATATAACTTACATATCTATAATATGGTGTTATTTGAAAGAATATCTAAGTTTATATTCTATACTCTACATTCTCTATAAATAATCCATGATTAAGAAAAATATGATTTTCTTAAAAGTAATTGAAGCTAAGAAAACAGTTCTCTCAAAAAAGACCTAAAACAAAGTTTTCATTAATCTGAAATTAAAGATGAGCTCTCCATTTCTTGTCAGGATCCGTATTGCTAACTGTAAAAAGAAAAAAAAATCAGAGTAAAAAACTAACACAAGGAAGTAAATACAATGAATTTTAATTTGTCTTACAACTAGAAGTATCCATTCCTAAAGGAATTTTACTGTTCATCAAAAATTGCTTGTACATGGAAAGACACTAGTAAGGCCTCTACACAGAATTCATTCACAAAAATCAACCCCTTGATTTTATGGATCAGACAACTATAAAGATTATTCATTTATAACTTCCTTAGCAATAATAAACAATCACAGAATTAATGCTTCACTAATTTTTGAATGTACTACATTTACTACTGGTCAACTCTTTGGTTGTTCTCATTTTCTTTTTTCTTTTTAATCGTTTTATTAGGGGCTCATATGACTCTTATCATAATCCATACATACATCAATTGTGTAAAGCACATTTGTACATTCATTGCCCTCATCATTCTCAAAACATTTGCTCTCCACTTAAGCCTCCAGCATCAG
>NW_022103896.1:69198390-69215459 GCF_000313985.2 Echinops telfairi | reverse complement strand
TGTCCCACTATCATGCTCAGTCCCCACCAGGGTTTCAGCACTTCCTCTTTGTTACATTCCCCTTGATCATGCCCTACCAGGCCTCCCACACCCACCTCACTACCAATTTGGATCAGGTTGTTCCCATTTTCTACACATGTAAAATTCTTCATGAGCTCGTGGTCTGGGAGAAGACATGCTACCTTCTTGCTACATGTGTTTGATTGCCTTTCCGGTGGGTGAGGAGCAGTCCCCCTAAGTGGGATTATGATTGCCCGTGGGGGTGTTTAGCTCTAGTTTGTGTTCAACTGGTCTTGTGCTAATAATTCCTCGTACTGTCTATCTTTCTTACTTAAAGTGATGTTCAGGGTAAAATACTGATGGGCACTGTTTTTTTTCCTAAAAGGAAATAGTGATTTATAAAATTTTTTAGACGATGACAGTAAAATAATTAAAATTTAGAAGCATACTTACATATTTTTCCTTCTTTTTCTAATTTTTTCAAGTGAAGCAAGAGATTGTGTTTAGCTACATTATGCAAATGCTCAGGAGTATCCTGAAGAGAAAATGAATATGAAAACAACCTTTTTTAAAAAAAGGAGTCAACCCTTTTGAGACATTTTAAAGAAAAACAAGATGTAATAAAAGAAGAACAATTTCACTTAAACACCTATTTATATAGTAATAACCCAAATGAGTTTACTTTGCATAGGTTTTGCTTTAGGTCACCACATTCCTACAGATTAAACCATCAGCTCCAGATGCATGGAAGCAGGATAAGCTTGTCTACTACTAACCACCCAGAACTTAGTAGGATGGCACATAGTGCAAAGTCATTAATATTTTACAAATAAATAGCTGCTAAGATTATTCTTTGGTATTCTTAGGTATACGCAATGGTGAATTTGTGAGGTTACATGAATTTTATACATGAGCACAGTTTTTTTGCACATTTTAATAAAAGAATATAAGTTTCAACTTCATGGCAATTTTCATGTTTACTCTGGCTAACATAAAATGTGGTATTTGGCAGCTGTTATCAGAATGACAAAGCAAATGATTCCTTTTATTCTTTACATAAGAGTTGTATTTCTAGAAGAAAAATAACAGACTTGACTAGTGGTCTCAGACCATTAGTCAGGAGTCAGGCTGGGATAGGAAGAAGAGAGGGAAGGGGAAGAGAAGAACACTTCAGAATGATGGGAACTGAGTAACCAGAGAGGGAAGGCTACTCTCACGGATGCAGTCTACACTGTGCTTTAGGGCACTGCATGTATGTTTTGTGTACTTCTTGTGAAAGCCTTGACAGAAGTCTGTTCAAATATGTTGAATTCCTTACAATGAAGTTGGTGAGTTATTTTCCACTTCCTTTACAACCTTTGATGAGTCTTTTGTGACATATGGTTATGTTTTCTTATTAACGGTCAATCCAAACCTCCATCACATCCTTTAAGAGCCCTGGCTCCATGCCCTCCTCTCTCCAAAGATTTCCTTTCTTGAGGCTTCATAAGAAAAAGTAGAGATTTCTAGACATTAACTCATGTATCTTTCCAGCCCCATCCTCAAATGAAAACATGCTCACGTGGGTTAAGCGTTGGGCTGCTAAGGGCAAGGTTGGCGGTTCAAAACCACTAACTTTTCTGCAAGAGAAAGAGGGAGCTTTCTACTCCTGTCAAGATTTACAGTCTTGGAAACCCACAGGGGCACTTCTACTGTCCTATCCTATTGTGTTGCTCTGAGTTGGAATCATCTTGATGTCAGTGGGTGAATGAAACCTGAAAATTGATTCTGAGAAAAAAAAGCAACATCCTTTCCAAAGCACATCTGCTCCTGAGACCATTGCCTTGCTGTCTGTATAAACAGTAGACTTTCAAACACAGTATTTTATTCCAGTTAAACTGTGCTTAGGAACCAAAAGTTAATTTATTAAAATGAAAGTTCAATTCTACAGTACTAGTAAGCAGGATGTTGGGAAAGGTCATTAGAATAGCAATTAGATGGTATGTTAAATATTTGAGCACAGATTTTCCTTAGTACCCAAATCACTCTCAAGAAATCATGTATTGCTGTTAGGATCTATAACTCATCTACTGCAAATCTGTTACATGCTAAGCAGCTAGAGAAACATTATCATTCTCGAAAACTGTATTGCCCAATATAGTCAAAATGAGCCACATGTGGCTATTTAAGTTCTTAAAATGTAATACAACTTGAGAAAGTGGAATCGTTATAAACTGCTGGTAGGATTATAAAATAGAGCAATCACTAATTTTTAAACAGTATGGCAGTTCTTAAACATTAAACCTAGAGTTACCATATAACCCAGTAATTCCACTTCTGGGTGTGTGTATATATACATACATACATACCCCCAAGAGAAATATCATGTCCATATAAAAATTTGAACATGAATATTTATAGAAACATTACTCACAATAGCCCCAAAGTAGAAATGATGTATATTGCCATCAACTGATGCGTGGATAAGATGTGGTATATTCAAACTATGAAACATTATTCAGCCATAAAAGGAAATGACGTATAGAGCTACAACATGAATTAGCCTCAAAAACCTTATGCTAAGTGAAAGCCATGAGTCACAAAACAAAATGAATTATATGATTCTATTTATATGACATGTCCAGAATAGGCAAATCTGTAGAAAAAGAAAGTAAGTAGCAAAGTGGTTGCTAGGGTCAGGGGTGGTGCTAGGGGTGTAGGGGCAGGAAGCTTGGGGGAACGGTGACTGCTAAAGGGGGCAGCTTTCTTTATAGGGTGATGGAAAATCTGTAAAATGGATTGTGGGGATGGTATTATAACTCTGTAAATATATGATTTGTTTTTTCATCTGTTTCTCCATAGACAGATAAACAAGGTAGGGGCCTTGGCCATATTTACTTTTATATTGGCCACAGCCCAGCACTGGTAGTACTACTAAATATTTATTAACTAATAACTATTTGTTTGGTATGATATTAAAAACAAGTGGAATTGCCTTAGTATTTACAACAATCTCAAAAGATTAATAATGTTAGCATTCTCATTTTATCTCTAATGACACTGAGGCTTATAGAAGTTAAATAACTTGACATATAATAGGTGGGAGCCAAAACCCAAAACTCACTGCCCTCAAGTCAATTCTGACTCGAAGCAACTCTGTAGAACTGTGTAGAACAAAGCAGAGCTGCCCCTTTGAGTTTCTGAGGCTGTAAATCAACAGGAATGCAGAAATCCTCATCTTTTGCCTTTGGTGGGGCTGGTAAATTCAAACTGCTGAACTTGTGGCTTGTAGTCCACATGTAATCCACTACATTACCAGAGTTCCTTTGTAGATGGGAGCAGGGAGTTTAAAACTCATTGAATTGAATTAATTCTGACTCACGGCTGCCCCATTTGTGGAGCAGAATTGCTCTGTAGGGTTTTCAAGGGTGTGATTTTTTAGGAAGCGGTTAGGCCTGTCTTCCCAGGTGCTTTTGGGAGGGTTCACATTGCCAACTTTTGGCTAGTAGTTGAGCACTAACTGTGTGCGTCACCCAGGGAAGCCTGACCCAGTGTAGTTTTACTCCAAATCCTATATTCTTTATCTCTAAGCCAGTGGTTCTCAACCTTCCTCATGCCGCGTGCAACCCTTTCATACAGTTCCTCATGTTGTGGTGACACCCAACCAAAAAATTATTTTCGTTGCTACTTCATAACTGTAATTTTGCTAGTTATGAATTGGTGACCCCTGTGAAAGGGTAGTTTGGCCCCAAAGGGGTTGCGAACCACAGGTTGAGAACCGCTGCTCTAAGCTATACTACCTACAGAGCAAACATATAGAAAACCTTTGCTCAAAGATGGAATTACACCAATCAATTGTAACAGAGTGATGTTAAACTATAAAGTGCTTAAAGGTGCGGTGCTCTTTTCCTATATACTGAACCATTCTACTCAGGTTCTTTGATACACATTTTCTCCACCATTAAGCAACTCTGCAACTTCTCAGTGCTATTATCCCAGTATTTGTCCCCATCAGATCACCCCTTCTCACTTGCTACAGGGCAGGAAACCAAATAATCACAAAGATTATACCACTCATTATAAAACTTCACCATCAGGCTGTCAATGATCTCTCCTGCAAAGTCAAGTACATAAGGCTTACTGACTGGCAAGGGATAGCTATTTTTGTTCTTAAGCTTGGTTTTCATTTGTTGGTTTAATTCTTGTGTTCTAGAAAGTTGAGGTTCTTGGTTTCAAATATACAGAAGTGACATTCATTATAAAATTAACATAGATTGGTACTGTCCTGGGATATAGTAAGCTTACCATATTTATAGTCTACTAAATAGATTACACTATTAAAACTGTTTATGTACAAAAAAGATACGCAACAATTACCTTGTAAATAGTTTTTACAAGCTCCATGACTGTAAATGATTGTTCAAAGTTCTCCCTAAACACTGCAAGAATTTGCTGTTCTCGGATATTTCTGTGAGAAATGTACTGTAGAATTTTAGCTGCAGCATCATAGATTACTGGGCCGTGTCCTGAATCAAAGTAGTGATGAAAATTACTTCAGTCAGATTAAAAAAATGCTATGGACATTTGAAGTTAATTCACTCTATTTTAAAATAATTTGTATGGTGTATTGAAAAGGATACAAAATATATTACAAATATGAATTATTTAGAGCGATATAAAGGGACAAAGATTTAAAAATTAGGTACAATGTAAAAAATATCAGAGAAGCATACCAAATAAAACACGAATGTTACAATATACTTAGCAAATATAAAGCAAAATTTTGATACTAAAGGATATAAAACATTTAAAGTACCACTAAAATGAGCAACTATCACAATAAGAAACTTTACATCATATTTACATGTGGCAGATATCCCTCTAAATGTTTCATGTATGTCTTTCTGACAGCCGTCCCAAGAGGAAGATGCTATTTTTACGTCTTCTTTTACAGAAAAATCCAAGGACAGGGAGGGGCAATAACCAGCCCCGGGTCTCAAAGCAAGGGTGGGGTGGAGCTGGGATTCTGGTTCTATCATCTGCGGCTTAAACCACAACGTCAAGCTTACTTATATATGATTATACTCAGAGAACCGAAAAAGCAGCTTCATGGAAACACCAAAATAAATAAATAAATAAAAAGGATTAAGAATGCACTGATAGGGTGCATCAAAGACCAAAAAAATCAGAGCATTGTGAATGAGGGGGTGTGCGGAGTGGGGATCCAGGGCCCATCTGTGGGCAATTTGACGTTCCCTTGAAGAAGGGTTGCAGGGAGGAGACGAGACAGGGTGCTGTATAGCAATGATGAAACATACACATTTTCTCTAGTTCTTGAATGCTTTCTCCCCCCCACTATCATGATCCCAATTCTACCTTACAAATCTGGCTGGACCAGAGGATGTACACTGGTACAGATAGGAACTGGAAACACAGGGAATCCAGGACAGATGAACCCCTCAGTACCAGTGGTAAGAGTGGTGATACTGGGAGGGTAGAGGGAAGGTGAGGGAGAAAGGGGGAGCAGATTACAGGGATCTACATATAACCTCCTCCCTGGGGGATGGACAGAGGAGAAGTGCATGAAGGGAGATGTGGGATAGTGTAAGATATGACAAAATAATAATTTCTAAATTATCAAGGGTTCATGAGACAGGAGGACGCGGGGAGGGAAGGTAAAATGAGGAGTGAATACCAGGGGCTCAAGTAGAAAGCAAATGTTTTGAGAATGATGATGGAAACCAATGTACAAAAGTGCTTGACACAATGGATGTATGTGTGGATTGTGATGAATTGTACAAGCCCCCAATAAAATGATTTAATTAAAAAAATGCACTGATAGAATTTAATGTAAATTTATTATTTTATAATTTTAACATGAAAACAGCTTTATGTATTTATGAATGTAATTCAGCATTTTTGACAATCTGGAAAAAGTTATACTGTAAGTTATTTGCTCTTTTAGATAGTGCAAATCAATCCATTACTCAAGTCTGTAGAAAAAAATGTTTAAGTTATCTGAGAACAAAAAATTCTGGAAATGAGAAATACAGGGAGGAAGTGGGCAGAGTGCTGCTACACGGTGATGCCAATCAGTGCTACTGAACAAAATGTGCATGACTTGATGAATGGAACTGATGTGCTCCATGAGCTTTCCCCCAAATATCGACCAACCTATCTCGGCTTCTATACACCTATCTCTTCTCTCTATCACACACACACACACACACACACACACACACACACATAAAGCAGAACCTAGACACACACACACACACACACCCTACAGCAGGAGAACCTAGTATGTAACACACACACACACACACCTAAAGGAGAACCTAGTATGTATCTCTAGTTAGAACACACACCATTCCTTAGTGGCTGTGTGGCCGTAAGTCACTGAAACTCTCTGAGCCGTCTTGGTGTTTTGTAACGAGGACATCACTACCCACTCCATAGCACTTTTGTGAAGATAACACCCACAACAAAAATCATTGCCACTGAGTCAATCTTGGCACAGAGTGACGCAGAGGACAGGGTAGAACTGCCTTGTGGGTTGCTGAGGCTATAAATCAATACAGACACAGAACACCTCATCTTTCTGCAGAGGAGCTTCTGGTGGGTTCATGCTACTAGCCTTATGGCTAGCAGCCCAGTAGGTAATCTGTTAGCCATCAGGGCTCAGAATGGAAGATGCAAAGTCCCCTGCACAATAGCTCATGGGCAGCAAGTTTTACTATGTGGCAGGGATGACTATAGAACATAATTTATATACCAACTCCTTTTGTGCTAATGAGCCATCCCACTGATTCACTAAAATAAGCACTCTAAGGGCCTTTACTAGGCAGTCACTTGAATGTGAGTGCACTGAACACCCACACTCTTTTCTTTAAAAATAGCCGGCCTTTCCTTTCATGTCATAACGAGAATCCGATGCCAAGCTCCACTGCTTGTCTCGGATCCCCTCGGCAGTAGGAACTCACGGGAAAACGCGAGAGCACAGAAGAACTGGCAGATACAGCTTCTTCTCTGGCTGTTTGGTTAGGAGCAAATCAGAAGAACTTAGAGTATTAGTTAACCAGTCCCCCTTTTCTTCTAAGTCTTCTGGATGAGTCTTGTGTCTGTCGCAGAGTTTTGGAGAAGGGTGGGGGTGGGAGTGTCAATTCTTAACTGAGATGTTAACAGATTTCTTTTTCTGGACAATGGAAATAAAGGTATTATTTTATAGTTGGTGTGGCAGCTACTGATATTCCAACAGTCTGAAATAACGAAAGCTCAGAGGTCTAATGTCACCCAAGCTCAATGGGGTGCACAGTAAAAATCAAGGGAATACAATTGAAAATTGCTTATTTAAAAGATTTTCTGTTCTACGGTAAGGCTATTTCCTTTGTCTTGAGAATAAAACAGCTGTGTGGATATTAAAAACAAGACAGAATCCTCTATCTTAAATCAAACGCTCAATCTTCTCTTAGGTACTGCATGGCTAGATCAGATCTATTGGTGCATTTTAAAGGCACAATTTATCTGTGGCTCTTCAAAGGGAAACACACGGAAACACACCACCACCACCACCACCACCCCCCACTACCACCAAATCATTTGACACAAATAGTTTGCTAAATTTTTTAAATTACTTACCTGGATATATAATACTAGCTTTGATTTCTAATAACTCTTTTAGGGACTTCATATAATCATAAAGGTCTTCAAACACAGTTGTTCCTTCACCCAAGATGCAATCTCCAGAGAAGAGAGCATTTTCTTCTTCTAAAAGAAGAGCCATGTGGTCATCAGTGTGGCCAGGCGTGTAGATCACTCTGGATGAAAGAAACAGGAGATGGTCACTATTAGGAACTCTTAGACTTAGAAGACATTTTGAGAAATAAAGTATTCTCTATCCTAGCCCTAAACAAGATGCAAATAAAGGATGCCAATGGGTTAAGCAGTCCCTTTATTTTCCCTTGTGAGCAGTGAAAACCATCATGAGAGACTGCTCACCTTTAACTAATCACCTTTCTTACTCTAAAGGGCAAATGCAATACTCCTCTCTCCTCCCCTCCCTTCCCCTTACTTTACAAGCATTAGGCACTGATTTTAGAGTATTTGAAAAATACAATAGGAAAAGTATTTTTTATTAAACAATTTTATTGGTATACAATTTATATAACACAATTCAGTAGTTCAATTGTATTAAGAGTTGTACAATCATCACCATAATCAATTTTATAATATTTTCTTTCTTATACTCATTGTTATTAGCTCCTCATTTCTCCCAAATTCCCTTGCCATACCTCCAAGAAACCATTAATCAAGTTAGAGTCTATGGATTTACCTATCCTGGATTTCATATACAGAAAAATCATACAAAAAAGAGAAAAAAAAAAGTAACACAAGACAAAGAAAAACCTTAAAAGAAAGCAGCAAATATTAAAAACCAAATTAAAAATGGGTCAAAAGGAGATCAAATGATAATGTATTAAATTTTAACCCAACAGTATCTGTAATAATCCACTTTGCAGTGCAGTCTACATGATAGCAAGGGTAGTCACATTCCCTGCCTACGGTCAGAGGGGATTCACTGATTCACCAGAGGCTTAATCCATGTGTACTTCCTTTTCATTTTTTTAAAATGGGAACAATTTTAAAATCAGTCAGAAGGGAGCTCAGACGTGACAGTTTAACCCAACGGTTGTGTTGCTACTGGTGCCATCGAGTCCTGTCCGACCCCTAGCAACCTCATGCACACAGCATGAAACACTGCCCTCCTGCCCGCCGCACCAACTCCGCAGCCCATTTGGAGCCACTGTGTCAATCCATCTCCTTGAGGGCTTCTCTCTGTTTCACTGCCCCTCCGCCTAAAATGATGTCCTCCTTCAGGGACTGGTCTCTCAGGATAACACATCTAAAGCATGTAAGACAAAGTCCCTCCATCCTTTCTTGTAAGGAACATTCGGGCCATATTTCTTCCAAGGCAGTTTGGTTTGTCTTTTTAGCAGGTACTTTTAATATTCGTCACCAGCACCATAATTCAAATACACCGATTCTTCTTTGGTCTTCCTTATTCAATGTCTGTTAGTCCGGGTAGACAAGAGAAACAAATTCACAGACACTCATGTGTATAAGTTTTATCCAAGGGGATGGACAACAGAAAAGTGGGTGAAAGGAGACAGCGGTAGGTGTATGACATGAAAAAAAATTAAAGTAAATTATCAAGGGTGCATGAGAGTGAGGGTGGGGAAGAGAGGGAAAAATGAGGAGCTGATACCAAGGGCTCAAGTAGAAAGAAAATGTTTTGAAAATGATGGCAACAAATATACAAATGTGCTTGGCACAGTGGATAGATGTATGAATTGAGATAAAAGTTGTATGAACCCCTAGTAAATGATTTTAAAAAAAGCAAATAAAAAGAGAGCTTTATATAAAGAATAATTGTACATTAAGAAAATATCCCAGCCCAGAAAATATCAAGTCCATAAGTCCGATATTAGCCCATATGTCCTATACCAATCTATAAAGTCCTCTTCAGACTCATGAAACACATGAAATGGCACTGAACGCAGGAAGATCACAGCCAGTGGGTGGGAAGTCTTGTGGATCCAGTGGCATTGTAAGCATCTCAGCGCTGGCAGGGGTCTCCATATACTTCCTTCAGCTCCGAGGCTCTGACTGCCATCAGCCTGTCTCCATGTGGCTTGTCAACAAGAATGTCTCTCTGGGAGTGAGCATGCATCTCGCCTCCAGCATGCGTCCTGATTGACAGGATAAACTCTATCCCTTCACTCTCCCCGCCCCCCCCTGTGGGGAGAAGTCAGACACTTGCTGCCAGACTGCTGTCTCATCCCACAGCAGGGCTGGGCCTGCTCCCTGCTGCTGGGGACAATGGCCTACTTCTCTCTGAAGCTTTGGGACCATTAGCTTGGTTCCTCTAGGTGGGGTTTACACCCTACTGATAATGTTCCTATGGAGACCCAGAGACCACCCTCTCATTGCTGTGTAACCTATAGTGCAGCCCCTTCCTGTGACGTATGTCTTTACCTGTAATTAGTGGGCTGGATTGCCCCCAAAAGGTATATAGGTGTGAGTCAGCAAGACTTCTCTCTCTGACTCTCTGACTCTGACCCTGAGCTCCTTGCTGCTCACTCCCTGCTCAGTCCCCTCTCCCTTGTTCCCCTTCCCTCCTTCCCTTCCCCCTCTCTCCACGTGGACCACCAAGCTGGGCTGAGGTGAGCAATGTTGCTATGTATCATGCCTGACTGTATTATTGTATTATCTCTCATGCTCTCGATGACTTTAATATAATACTTATATATCTCAACCGTACAATTGTGCATTATTGAACCCAGAAGTAGTATTACTGAACCAGTGAGTTCAAGCAGCGGGTGGGGGCTGGCACCTCACCCCCCAGCGACAATTTTATTTAATACTACACCCCCCTTCACTCTTAGTGCTCTTAAATTGACAACAGATCATATAACTACCACAATGTCCAACTTCCACATGCATATGAAGCGAAAATACAATGGCTTGGATCAAGTACAACTCAGTCAAAGTAGCAGCTTTGCTTTTTAATACTCTAAAGAAGTCTTGTACAGCAGATTTACCTAATGTGATGCATCTTTTGATCTCCTGACTTGCTTCCATGAGCACTAATTGTGGATCTAAGTAAGACAAAATCCTTGACAGCTTCAACCTTTTCTCTATTTATCATGATGTTACCTATTGATCCAATTGTGAGGATTTTGGTCTTTGTTGCATTCAGTTGTAATGTATACTGAAGGCTGAAATTCTTGATCTTCATCAGCAAGTGCTTCAATTCCTCCTCACTTTTAGCAAGTAAGGTTGTGGAATCTGTATGCCGCAGGTTATATTCCCTTGTTCTGTTTGTAGAACTGCCTCTTGATCATTGTGGTAGTTACATAATCTGGTGTCAACTTTCGGAGGGGTGGAGTCTAGCCTGTCAAACAAGTCACAGCTTGATGACCTCATTTGGAGGCTCCATAGAGATAAATAGCTCACTGGGAGGCCAGATGCATGTCCCTTGCGTTGTTCTGTTTGTAGAACTGCCTCTTGATCATTGTGGTAGTTACATAATCTGGTGTCAACTTTCGGAGGGGTGGAGTCTAGCCTGTCAATCAAGTCACAGCTTGATGACCTAATTTGGAGGCTCCATAGAGATAAATAGCTCACTGGGAGGCCAGATGCACACAGACTGCTTCATCTTTCTGCTGGCAAGACACATGGAGCTACACTTGAGTCCTGGAGCTGGAGGAGCCAAGTGGAGATCCCTGCCAGCATTGAGATGCTTCCATTGCCACTGGATCCACAAGACTTTCTACCCACTTCTTGTGATCTTCCTGCATTCAGCATCAATGCATGTGTTGTGTGAGTCTGAAGAGGAACTTATAGATTGGTAGACATATGGGCTAATATTGGACTTACGGACTTGATCTGGACCGGGATGTTTTCTTAATGTACAGTTACTCTTTACATAAAGTTCTTTCATATACACATATATGAGTGTCTCTGGATTTGTTTCTCTAGTCTACCCAGCTAACACAATCATGTACACATTCTGAATGAGCACCACCAAGTGTTCTGGAATTCCCATTCTTCTCAAGGTTATCCACAGTTTATTATTTTTCTGTTGGGTCATCTTTCTTTGGAATGGGTATAAATATGAATCTCATCAAGTTAGTTGGCCAAGCAGTTGTCCTCCAAATTTCTTGGCATACACAAGTGAGTACTTGCATCATCAGTTTGTTGAAATATCCATCAATTCTAGAAGCCTGTTTTTGGCTAATGCTTCCATTGCATCTTGAACTTCTTCCTTGAACACTCTTGGTTCTAGCTCACAAATTACTTCCTGAAATGGTGGAATATTGACTAGTTCAGTGGTTCTCAACCTTCCTAATGCCGTGACCCTTTAATACAGTTCCTCATGTTGTGGTGACCCTCAACCATAAAATTATTTTCATTGCAACTTCATAACTGTAATTTTGTTACTGCTATGAATCATAATCTGATATGCAGGATGTATTTTCATTGTCACAAACTGAACATAATTAAAGCATAGTTGATTAATCACAAAAACAATATGTAATTATATAGTGTGAAATATTTATTTCTAAATACAAATAAATGAAAATTTGTCTTGAAGCATGGTGTAGCATGGGTAACAGTCTTCACGCCAGGTACTTGTCAGTGGGCGTATCTGCATGTGGCGGACCTGCCTGGAGACAGATAGAGGAATAGAGGAATGGTGTCTCAGTGCCTAAGACCATCGGAAATATGTATTTTCCCAAAGGGATTGTGACCCACAGGTTGACAACCACTGGATTAGTTCTTTTTGGTATATGGAATATGGACTCTGTATAGTCTTTCGCACAGAATCTATCCATATTGCAACTTGAGGATTGAATTTTTTCTTGAGCTGAGCATGTTCTTCCTAACTACATCTGTGGTAATTGATTTTACAATGCTGTTTGATAACAAAGCTATTCACATCTCTAACTATAGTAAAAGGGGATTCATCAGAGGCTTAATCCATGTATGGATCCTGCAAATGGATTTTGGGCTTTTACTGTCATCTAGACCTTTCTGTAAACCACATGTTCACAATTTAGGTTCTGATACCATTCCTTCCTTTGAGTTTGGATTTTATTATTTACAGTCTTTGGATTACATAGGCTGGTATGTTTTTCCCATGTAGACTTAGTTTATACCTCACTTAGATAGCTGCTTGCCAGATGCTATTCTGTCTGATAGCTGGGCACCATCTAGTTTTTTTCTCTACACTTTGCTACAGCATTTTTAGTGATTTCCTCATGAGGATGAGCATCAAGCAAGGCTAAGTCATAAGAACTAATTTTTATTAGATTAGGGCTAGAATTAAGTGCGAGTACAAAATCTATTCATATATCTATGGTTTATATATGTCTCTGGGTCACTTTATTTAAGATAATTTTATTTATTCATTTTTTCTTAAATCATTTTATTGGGTGCTCTTACAGCCCCATAGATCATACATCTTACATTTCATACATCACTTGTTTCAGGCTTATTTGTACATGTGTTGTCATCTTCATTTTCTAAACGTTTAGTTTCTATTTGAGCTCTTGGTATCAGCTCCTTCCCCCAACCCCCTCATGAACCCTTCATAATTTATAAATCATTCTTATTTTCATATTTTACGCCATTTGCTCTCTCCCTTCACCCATGCTTCTGGTTTTTGGCTCCCTAAGGATGGGGGTGGGTTATACGTTGATCATTGCAATCAGTTCCTCTTTCTCCCCTACCCCCTTCCCTCTACCCCCATGCTAGTCTCATTATTGATCCTGAGGGGTTTAATCTGTTCTTGATTCTCTGTGTTGAGAGCTCGTGTCTGTACCAGTGCACATGCTCTGGTTTAGCCAGATTTGTAAGGTAGAATTGGGGTCATGATAGTGAGGGGGTGGGGGGCAGGGAGGAAAGGAAGCATTAAAGAACTAGAGGAATGTTCCTTGGCTGGTTCGTCCCTTTCTTGTGGCTTTTCTGTGAAGGGATGTTCAATTGTCTACAGATATGCTTTGGGTCACCATTCCGACCCCTCTCATTCACATAAAAATGGTTGTTTGTTTTGGGTCTTCTGATGCTCGATATTGTTGACACCTCATGATCACACAGACTAGTGTTTCTTTTACATGGGCTTTGTTGCTTCCCAGCTAGACAGCTGCTTGTTTATCTTCAAACCTTTAAGACTCCAGATACTATACTTTTTGATAGCCGGGCACCATCAGCTTTCTTCACCACATTTGCTTATGCACCCATTTTGTCTTCAGCGACAGTGTGTGGGTCAATTTAGAGAAATCATTATCATTTTATGATAGAGAAGATTATAAATATCCCTCCCGATTCCTTAGCCCTCAAAGCTAAACAGTGGTCTGAGCGGCTTAAAGAAACAAGGAGGAAAGTGAACCTGAAATGGACTTGGAGTCCTGTGACAAACAAGTTCACTTCAAACAATAACACACACACACACACACACACACACACACACACATTGTAAATCATCCTTCTAGGCATAAGGTAATTATGGGTCATTCATTTAGTCAATGGTATGGAATTTAAAACAATGTTGAGATAAGGAAATCATACAAGTTTAGTCTGGCTATGAATTGCAATCCATGAATTGTTGGTTTGTGCAGATTAAACTCTTTAATGACTGAGCACTATTTACACAAACACTAGAGGTTGGTGATAGGGCAAAAGTACTTAATGGAGATAAAATTACTAAGAACCCCACCAACACTTTTATTCCAAATAACATAATTTGTATGTATGTTTATATTATAAAAACAAAATTGATGTTTTATACTTGATTTCAAAATTCTCATTTAAGATATGCTTTCCCTCTAGCCTTATTTTTTTCTAAAACGTGATGTTTTATGTGGTTACACAGTATTTCGTTGCCAGTGTTGGACATTAATGTTCACTTGTGCTCCATGAACAACACTGATGTGAATAGCCTTAAAAAACTGTTGGTTCAGATACAGTCTGAGAATTTGGTTTCCTAGTGGGTGATGTTAGGCACTTCTGCCTCATATCGACCCTATGTACAACAGAATGAAAGTACCTAGTGAGTAATTATTCCACATCCATATGTAGACACACATCACACACATAAAGATAAAAGTTCAAGCTTTCTGATGATTAGATTTCCCTGTTGTCACTTCTGGTCAGGTGGCCTGCATTTTTTTTGCCATTTTGTTTTTTCCTAGTTATTTGTAAGCCATATGTACTTAAACTAGATATAGTTAGTGGGCAAACAATTTAACCTGCTTAAGTATTAGTGTGTCTTTAAAACATGGATGTGTTTCAAGAGGTTTCCGGGAAATTTAAGGACAAGTTGTAAAGTTTTAATATGTAGTTGGCACAAAGTTACACACTCAATGAAGGGTAAATATTTCATTTTAGTAGTGGCCATTAAAAAGTTTCTTGCTGACTGTTCTGAATCTTCACAATGACGTGTCAGGTAGGAGTTTATGTTGAGGGGTCTTTTATTGGACATTTAGTCTAGAATATGTGTCCTCAGGTCCAGAATATTTTCTGAAATTGCTAATTTTTTCTCTCTTATGTATGTTTTCTTCATTTACTATAACTCCTTTTGTTTTAGAAATCCTTCTCTAACTTTACCCTTTTTACTCCAATTTTCCATATTTTTATTATACTTTTTGGGAGACTTCTAACAACTTTAGCTTCTAAGTTGTGAGGTGCTTAGCAACTTGGTCTTTGCTTATTTTAGGCTAATGAAATAGGAGCTGACCAGATCCAGAGAGACAACGTGGAGGTCTGTTGCTAACTATGCCTCATAAGGCCTCATTGAGCTAAGAGGAAAAAGGGATGCCACGCAAAGTCCAGAAAGGTGTTAAGATTTCTTACAGTATTAGAAAGGAGATAAAAATGGAATGTTGCTTAATTTTTAACTTAGAATAGAAATTCAGCCAAACCTTATTATTATTAGAAAAAAGCAAGTCAAAATTGGCATTTTTAAACATGTAAGTTCTCACAAATACACTCTTTCTCAGGAAGCTGTAGATCTCAAAACTCAATGTCATAGAGTTGATTTTGACTCACGGGACCCTATAGGACAGAGAAGAACTGTCCCTGTGGATATCTGAGATTGTAGCTCTTTATGGGAATGGAATGCCCTATTGTTTGACCTTGCGGATGGCAGCCCAACTTATACGCATTATGCCTCCAGGACCCATAGGGAGTGAGTGGGAGCATGTGATTAAGGTATAGAGAACTCTAACTCAGGGACTGGTCACTTTTGTCATCCTGCTGGGTATAAGAGTGAGCTATCTCAAAGGCAGGGCAGGGTATCCTGTGACCATTAAGAAAAATAAGCTATCAGAATGTCTAAAGTGGAGGAGGAGACAGCAGGACGGAGATCATGACACAGAGCTGAGGAACAGCACTGAGACTGTGAATGAGAGAAAGCAAAGGAACGGTGCCCAGACCATGAGGCAGAGGAGCGGGCACCCTGGGCCACAGAGCATGGCCAAGGCTTAAGGATTAAGGGGTTCCTTAGGGAAACTAGCAGGTTACATGAGGAACTTGATGGCACAGTGGTTCTGTGTTGGGCTGTTAACCATAAGGTCAGCAGTTTGAAATCACCATGCACTCCTCGAGAGAAAAGATGAGACTTTCAACTCTAGAAAAGAGTTAGTCTTGGAAACTCACAGGGGGCAGTTCTGCTCTGTCCAATGAGTCATCATTGACTTGATGGCAGGGAGTTAACAGGTTACAAAATGGTACCTTGTTTGCAGGAATCTCTCTATCATTACCCTTTCCCATGGCAGAGACAAACAAGTTATCCTTTTGTAACCCGCTAGCTCCCCTAATACGCATCATGAATTGTAAGTACTGTCTGCTAGCTCTGTGTGTGAGTGTCGTGGGATGGACAGTTGAGGTGCGACTAGGTAAAGAAGGAATCTGAGGTCAGTGGAATAATCCCAAGGTCAGCAGTCCATTGAGGACTGAGATCGGAAGGCAGCGCCTCAGGAAACTGACAAACCCACTCCCTCACCCCTGGTAACTAATAATAAACTTCCTTCTGTCAACATTTGCCCTTTTTCACCTTTTTACATAAATGAGGCCACACTTTTATCCTTTTGTGACTGACTTATTCCACTCAGCATGTCTTTCACCTTTATGCATATTGTAGCATGGGTCAAGACTTTACTGCTTCTAGTGGCTGGGTAGTAGTCCATTGTATGGACCACATTTAAAAAAAATCGTTTTATTAAGGGCTCATACAACTCTTATCACAATCCATACATACATCAATTGTGTAAAGCACATTTGTACATTCACTGCCCTCATCATTCCCGACATCTGCTCTCCACCTAAGCCCCTGGCAACAGCTCATTTCCCCCCTTCCCTCTCCTTCTCCCCCCTCCCTCGTGAACGCTTGATAATTTATAAATTATTATTTTGTCATATCTTGCCCTGTCCACTGTCTCCCCTTATCCACTCTTCTGCTGTCCACTCCCCAGGGAGGAGGTCACATGTAGATCCTTGTAATCGGTTCCCCTGTTCCAACCCACCCT
>NW_022103896.1:69195643-69196908 GCF_000313985.2 Echinops telfairi | reverse complement strand
CATTTATTTACCTTAGAGTGGCTCCCTCAGTCTTAATCAAATCTCCATCTTTCAGATAAACATACTGTTGCTCGCCATCTCCTATGATTTCTTCTTTGGGTGGATTACGTGGAAGTTTTTTAATGCAATATGCAGCACCTAGTCACAAAATGTAAAATATATTGTTATACTTTAAATGATAATTCAACCTCTTAATAGGTCAACTTTTAGGAAAGGACTGCAAATACTGTACTTTAAATTATTGAGAGATAATGTAAAATGGTATAGATTAAATCAGCATATTTCTGGAATGGTAACTTTTATTTTATAAATCATTTTATTGGGGGCTCTTACAGATCTTATAACATCTCATACACCAATTGTATCAAGCATATTTATACACATGTTGTCGTCATCATTTTCTAAACATTTACTTTCTATTTGAGTTCTTGATATCAGCGCCTCTTTTTCCCCTCTCCTGCCCTCTCCTACCCTCGTGAGGGTAACTATTTCTTGAGGAGTCCTGGGTGGTGTAGTGGGTTTACGTATTGAGCTGCTAGCGGAAAGATTAGCAGTGCAAACTCACCAGCTGTTCTAAGGGAGAAACGTGAGGCTTCCTGCACTACAAAGAGTGACAGCCTGTGAAAGCACCCGGGCATGCCCACTGCACCCCACGCGGCTGCACTGAGTCGGAATGGTCTCCATGCAGTGGGTCTGGTTTAAAAATCAACAGAAAAAGGATTTCTTACATGTCAACAAAGTCACTTTTTATTCTCTCATTCTTTTCTGCTGCTAACTTCTTTCTATTGATTCCAACTGATGGTGAGCCCACACGTGACAGGAGAACTGCTCCGTGGGTGTTCTTGGCCGAGACCTCAATGGAAGCAGAGAACCAGGGCTTTCCTTCCACAGTGCTGCTGAGCGGGCTCAAAGCACCAGCCTTCAGGTTAGCACGCAAGCACAGGCCATGGGCATTACCCAGGGACTTCCTTCCACGCCCCTTGAGAGCCATGCCAGCTTTGCTGTTGAGCCACTCCTATTTCATATTAAATACTATAAATTGGCTTTCTCCATAATTTCAGCTAGCTCTGCCATCAAGCAGGTGTTGAAGAGATAGTGATATAGAAACTTGAGAATTTTCTCTACCTAGGCACCTAAAAATAGTAAATTTAAGTCCCAGTGAATAGTATGTTGATAGGTATATGACTGATGCATGTTGCTAGATCATATCCAGTCAGTTTTCACCTTGTACTCACCTTATGTGAGTTTATTTATTTTTATTAAAA
>NW_022103896.1:69186409-69195410 GCF_000313985.2 Echinops telfairi | reverse complement strand
TTTCTCTCCCCACCTTCCCCCCACCCTCCTGGTATCGCTACTCTCAATATTGGTCCTGAGGGGTTTATCTGTCTTGGATTTCCTGTGTTTCCAGCTCTGAGCTGTTTCCATGTACATGCTCGATGTGACAGTTTAGAATGGCTTCATAACTTTCCTGAGTTGTAATCGCATGGAAGCGATTGCCAGGTCTTTATACCTCGGAGCCACTGCATGGCCCTGAACCACCAACCTTTCACTGAGGAGCCCAGTGCTTATCCATGTGAGTCACCAGGGTTCCTTCAGTGATGTACAGTGACATCAAAAGCACTTACACACTGTTATAGACAGGAAAACAACTCAAAGACAGCAAACAAAGAATTATCCTTTGTACCATTGGCTGAGTACTGAATGAAAAGTTCAGGAATCCTGCTTTTATATGGCTACGAATCGGGCTGGTAACCCCAAGGTCAGCTGCTCTGAGGGAGACAGACTGGGCTTTCTACTCCTGTTACGAGTTATAGTCTCGGAAACTCACAGGGGCAGTTCTACCCTGTTCTACAGGGTCACTATAAGTCGATATGGATGAGATGACAGTGAGTTTTGGAAGTAAACAGTTCAGCTAATCAAAGGGAGAGGAGTTCAGAAAAAAAGGGATGAAAAATCAGAACAATTTCAACAGGATTCACAAATATGATATATCCTGCAGTGGGACTTAAATGATGAGCAAGATGTTAAAGGTACAGAGAAAACTCAAGAGGTACGGGAGGATAACAATGAGTCAAGGTATGGGCATGAGCATGGTCTAGTGCAGTGGTCAACCTTCCTAATGAAGCGGCCCTTTAATACAATTTCTCGTGTTGTGGTGACCCCAACCATAGAATTGTTTTCATTGCTACTTTATAACTGTAATTTTGTTACTGTTATGAATCGGGTGACCCCTGTGAAAGGGTCATTCGACCCAAAGGTTGAGAAGCGCTGGTCCAGTGGGACAATGTAACTTGTCTAGCCCAAAATTCTAGCTGGGAAGCCTAGAGAGAACGCTGTACAGGTAAGGTGATCTCAGATCGGAGGGCCTTCGATTGCTTTTCAGAGACCAAGGAATTAAGCGTCATGGAATAACTGGCTACTGTTGTGTGAGATAACAAATGAGTGCTCAATAATGAGAATAGCGATACCAGGAGGGTCAAGGAAAGGTGGAGGAAGAAAGGGGGAACCGATCAAAATGATCTACATATAAACCCCTCCCTGGGAGACGCACAACAGAATAGCGGGTGAAGGGAGACAGTGTAAGACATGACAAAATAATAATAATTTACAAATTATCAAGGGTTCCTGAGGGAGGGATAGTTCAGGAGGGAGGGGTAAAGTGAGGAGCTGATATCAAGGGCTCAAGTAGAAAGAAAATGTTTTGAAAATGATGATGGCAACAAATGTACAAATGTGCTTGACATAATGGATGGATGGATGGATTGTGATAAGAGTTGTACGAGCCCCCAATAAAATGATCTTTTTAAATTAAAAAACAAAACAAAACAAAACAAATGAGTGCTAACGGGTCAGTCGATGTGCAAGTTGTGGGTGGAGACTGGAGGCCTATTGGGAGGGATGACTGCAATAAACTAGCTAGACTATTTGAGGTAAGATGTTAGCCTTGGAAATATGGAGGGAGAAAAAAAAAGGACATTTCAAAGAAAAATTACAAAGGCATAGAAATCTGGCTGGAATGAAGGATAAAGGGGACAAACCTTAAAAATAAACATAAAACAAAACAACAGTGACCATCAACTCTCTCCAACTCCAAATGCCATTGCTCTGTATCTTAGGGGCTGTAGCAAAACAATGCGTTCTTTTGGAACTGACATTAAAAAGTTATTTTAATTATTCATTACAGAAGTTTTTGCTTTCAATCTGCATAACTGAACTTCAGAAAACAAGTGGCGGTATCATGTTTCCTTCAAAAGAAATCACAATGATCTGAAAATGACAAAATGAATATCATGCTATGAAATAATTGCCAGTTTTGAAGACTATGTGCAAACATGAATACACATATGCTATTCATAATATCAGTTTCCAGACAGAATGGAGAATAGTATGCTGCAAGCAATCATATAATGACAATGAGAATAGCAATAATAAGAGGTGAAAGATGTGGGAGTTTGCGTCTGTAAAGATTTGTGGCCTTGGAAACCCTGTGGACCAGTTCTACTCTGTCCTACAGGGTCACTATCAGTTGGACTTATGTGAATAATTAAAAAATACAAGTTATGTTTATATTGACATGTAATTCACATACAAATTAACCCCCTTTAAAGTATGTAATAGTTTTTAGTATAGTCACAGAATTGTACAACCATTACCATTACATAATTTTAGCACATTTTCCTCATTCAAAAGAGAAACCTCATACCTCCTGTACCCTTCTTGACCATCAGTCCCTGGCAACCTCGAAACCATTTTCTATCTCTATCCTGTTATTATTTTAAATAGAAGCAAACCCTCAGTCATTGTTAATGTTTGAATAATGGGTTATAACAGCATTGCTAATGCTTAATATTTAAGCTGATATAAACATGTCAATCTGTTTAAGTCCAACAATTTCTAAGAAAACATATTCTAATTGAACAGCACTGAAGAAAATGCTTGACTCCTGGGACTAAGATATAAACTACTTGGCAAAGATCTGACTTCAGTAGCAAAATAATTCTTAATTGCCAGTTAACAAAATATATTTTACAAATTAGCTCAAAAGCAAAACAAAACACTCCAGCACACTGAATCTCCATACTTCTCTTGTGCAGCAAACTGGTGGCTCTCTAGAGTTACAAGGGGCTTCTAAATGAAACACTAATGATGTTCAAATATTTTCATAGCAGGTTCTTTTTTTAAGTTTAAAAAAGATTTCACTTTCCTAAATAACCTTCACTTAGCACTCCACATTGTAGAAAACTGGAATATACAGTCTAGACACTATAACACGGAGAGCTGAGGAGACTGGTGAGAATACACATGTCCATAACTACTTTCGATCCACTAGAACAATTGCGTCACATCTTACAGACTACAGCCGATGATAGGCCTTGAACTGCAAGAGGTTTACAGATGATACTTTTATTTGAATGTGTTCGGCAGGTTGTTTTTAATAAGATTTGTATGAAATATCCAGAATATGCAAATCTAGAGACAGGAAGTAGACGAGTGGTTGTCAGGGCTTGGGGGAAGAGGACAATAAAGAGCTGCTGTTTAACAGGTATGGGGTTTTCCTTTGGGTGGATGGAAATGTCTTGGAATTAGAAAGAAACCTGCATGCACTAAATGCCACTGAATTGTACATTTCAATAAAATGGTGAATTTTGCCACTGTCTAATGGATAAAGAGAAAGGAAAGTGAGAATAAATCAGTGAGAATTAGGACACGCATTCCCCCGAGTTGGAAGCAAGCAGGAGGAAACCAAGATTGGGTGAGACCATTTTCTCTACTTGCAGCCTGGAGATCTTGGTGCCCCAAGTCTAGTCTCAAGGTCTAAGAAGTATGTTACTTAAAAATATTAAAAATGTTAGGTGCCGCTGAGTCAGTTCTGATTTATAGCAGTCCCATGTACAGGTGAACGAAATACTGCCTGGCCCTGGGTCACCCGCACCATCTCTGCGCCCCTAGCTGTAGCCACTGTGTCAACCTATCTCATCAAGGATCTTCTTCTACGTGACCAGTGGTTCCTGATGGTGCTGTTGGGGAAGTGTTGGACTGCTAACTGTAAGGTCGGAGGTTCAAACTCACCCCATGTTCTGAGGGAAACACTGAGGCTATCTGTTCCCACAAAAACTTACAGACTCAGAAACCTTGTACAGGGAAGCTATGAGTTGGGACCGATTCCGTGGCATTGAGTTTGGTTCTGCTTTACCAAGCACAAAGTCCTCCTCCGAGGCCTGGTCCAAAGTATGTGAGGGGAAGTCTCTCCATCCTTGCTTCTCAGGAACGAAGCCTTGTTCACTCCTCTGGCAGTTCGGGGTATATACCGCATTCTTCACCAACCCCGTACCTCAGAGGCACCGGTTCCTCTTCAGGCTTCCTTGTTCACTGACCAGCACTCACAAGCACATGAGACAACTGAAAACACCAGGGGTTGGGTCAGGTGCACTGTAATCCTATAAGTAATATATATATATATATATATTTTAACACTTTCAAGAGATTTTGTGCAGATTTGTCCAATGGAATGTGTTGCTTGATTTCTTGCTAGCTGCTTCCATGTGTGTTGATTGTGTATCCAAGTAAAACGAAATCCTTGACATCTTCGAAATTGTGTTAATTATGATGATGCTTATTGGTTCAGTTGTGAAGATTTATTTTCTCTATGTTGAGGTATAATCGATACTGAACGCTGTAGCCTTTGATCTTCATCAGGAAGTGCTTCAAGTCCTCTCTGCTGTTAGTCGTGTGGCTGGTTATCTGCATATTGCAGGTTAATAATGAGTCTTCATCCACATTATTCTTCATATAGGCTAGCTACTTGGATTGTTTACTTAGCATACAGATTGAATAAGTATGGTAAAAGAATATACCCCTGAAGGATACCTTTCCTGATTTCAAACCACGCAGTATCCCATTGTTCTGTTTGAAAGAGTGCTTCTTGGTCTAAGTACAGGTGTATTCGTGGACGCATCCTTGTATGCACTGTTCTTGACTGCCTGGTTGTACCAGTCCAGTACCTTTCATCCTGCAATGCTCTCTTCCAAGATACCTAAACACCTCCATCCTCTCCCTGTCTTCTCTATACACAACAGCTGCTGCTCGCCCCGCCTTATTCTCTCTCCCTTTTCTCTTCACTTCAATTTGTATTTCCTCATGACCTATCACTATTTCACCTTACTTATTTACAACTTATCTTCTTTGGTTGAATGGAAGTTATCTGAGTGCACGGTCTGTCTCTTTTGTTTCCTACTATACAATACTACACTACACAACTACTGTGTCTGCAGACAGTAAGTAGTCAGTTGGATGCTTGTGCAATGAAAGAATGGGTGACCCTAGCTGTGGTGGTGAAATGTGGAAACAAGAAGAGAACTGGTAAACCGTCGTTACTGAAATGGTCTTAGGAACAGAGATTTAGTGATGCAGTGATATCCTGACAGAATTTAAGTTTATCTTAGGAAGACCTGAGATCATCTGTTTAAAATGTGGAAAATAACAGCATCTAACTCAAAATAATGCATGTAAAGCATTTAGCACAGTAGTCGGCACTTACATAGTACTTAACATCAGACTAAATTAAAATTGAGCTTCATCATTGGAAAAAAAGAGGAGACTAAGTGAGAGAAAAGGATTTGAAACAGGAAACAGGTCTTTTCTTTTCCTTTTATGTTAAGTGGGATTAGCATTTAACAAGTAGACTGCATTCTAAAAGTACTATTTGAATTTAAGTTGAAGTACCTGGGTGGCACCAGTGGTACCTGACTACTAACGGAAAGGTGGGTGGTTCAAGCCTGTGTAGAGGCGGCAATCAGCCTTGACGACCTTATGAAGCAGTTTTATTCCGCACACATGGGCTGCCCAGGACAAGGCACTGAACAAGACCACCACCAACAAATAGGAAGCACTTCATAAAGGGCTTACCAGCTTACTAAGCTTTATATCCAAGACACATGATTCTGAACACAGTTTTGAACTGAATAACTGGTTTCTGCTTACCGCTATTGATGCTTTTACAAATGTCTGTTATGCCCCCACAATGGTCTTTGTGCCAGTGAGTCACTATGATTTCCTGGATTGTTGTGTTAAATTCAGACAAAGCCTGATTTAAACAGCTGATATATTCTGGAATGGCTGGTTCTCCAGTGTCAATGAGGATTCTCCTGAAAATTAAATGGAAGATAATCACACAATTCCAATCTTTCAATTGGAAAAGTTAATACCAAAATATTACTTATGTAGATATTTTTATATCACTTAAGAAAGTACATACATTAAAAAAAAGTTTTATTGTGTTTCGATGATGATGCATACAGCAGTTTAAGTTCCCATTCAGCAATTTCTACACAAATTGTTTAGTGACATTGGTTACATTTTTTACAATGCGTGAATATTCATTCTCATTATTTCTGCTCTGGTTGTTCCATTTCCAATCATCTATTTTCCCTGCCCCCGAGCATTCTCATCTTGGTTTTAAAGTAATTGTTGAGTATTTGTATAGCAATTTTAAAAAGAAACTATACAAATTTTGTTTTTTCTTTTAGCATGCTTGAAAACTGCACACTTATTTAGCTTAGCTATAGTAATCTCAACTTAAGAAAAAAAATCAATAGTTCCCCCAATAAAATGATGAAAAAAAATCGTTACGTATAATTGTAAACAGTTATCAAAAACATCACTTAGTACTTACAGTAAGCACAGCATATTTGATTACATATTTAAAAAAATGCCCTCTTCATACAATCTGGAAAGGCGGTATTTCATTTTTACTCCCGATGCTAAGCAAGTAGTCCAGAGTTGACTCACTGGATGAGTGGCAGAAGCAGCAGTCAAACACAGGTCGTCTGGCTCCAGAAGCCTGTTTTCTAGATCTTTCACAAAGTCCTGGAATGTCTCCTAGATGGGGCTGAGATGCTACATTGACTTCCTCAGTAGGGAAGTATGGAGGAAATGTTTGGGCTATTTTTGTTATTCTTTCTTTCTTTCTTTCTTTCTTTCTTTCAAAGTCATTTTATTGGAGGCTTTTACAGTTCTTTTAACATTCGATACATCAATTGTATCAAGGATATTTGTACACATGTTGCCATCATCATTTCCAAAACATTTTCCACTTGAGCCCTTGGTATCAGCTCCTCTTTTTCCCCCTCCCTACCCCGCCCTCCCATCCTTGTGAATCCTTGATCAATTATATATTGCTATTATTATTTTGTATCATTTTATTATTTCATTGTTGTTAAATATATATAACAACATTTGCCAACTCACAATTTTCACTTGAATAATTCAGTGACACCAATTATATCAACCATGAGATACTTGAATTAAGTTTCAAATAACTTGAATATTCAAACCTTCCTCTTTCAATCCAGACCCCAAACTTTAGGGGTGAAATACTTCCTTGCTCCCATCTGAATTGGTTATTGGATGTCCTGACCTGAAAAGGCTAGAGACATCCGAAGGTATTAAACGTGTCACTGAGACCCAGCAGAAGCATTCATCTCCTCCAGAAAGTCTTCTGAACCATGCCAACCTTTCACCTTTTCTTTAAAACAAAACAAAAAATCCCCACTTCTACTGGCATATAATCCACGTACAATTCAATGGTTTAAATACATTAAAAAAGAGGTGTGCAATCATCACCACAATCCATTTTGGAATATTTTCTTCATTCTTATACCCATTATCAATAGCTCCCCACTACCCTTCCAGTAATAACTCTCACTCACCACGATTGAGTCAATTCCAACTCACGATGACCCTGGAGGACAGGGCAGACTGCCTCAGTGGGTTCATGAGATTGCAACTCTTCACAGGAGTAGGGAGCCTCATCTTTCTCTTGGTCATAACCCAAAAGAACTATCAATCTAGTTACTGTCTGTATGGATTATATATTCTGGATTTCACGTCAAGAAAATTATACAAAAAACCCCAACAATGACAACAAAATAAAACACAGAAGACTTCAATCCAAAAGAAAGCAAAATAGAAACTAGAATACCTTAAAATGTATTTTTACATTTTACATTACATTACATTACAAGGGAAAACAAATGACAACATGTTAAATTTTAACTTAACTAGAATCCACTTTAACAGTAATCCACTTTCCAATGCACCATGACGGTAAGATTTTTCATATCCCTAGCCAATTGTCTGAGGGAATTCAACGGAGGCTTAATCTGAATGGGGCTATGCAAATGGACTTTGGGTTTTCACTGGCATCTGTAGCCTTCTGCAAATCAACTGCTCAGAATTTAAGTTTTAATACAATTGCTTCGTATAGTCTTGGATTTTATTATTATACAATCCTTCAATCACACACGCTGGTGTGCTCGTTTTGTATGGACTTTAGCTGGCACCTCATTTAGATGATGGCTTGTATGAAAACAAGCCTTTAAAGCAGGCGTCCTCAAACTATGGCCTGCGGGCCACATGTGGCCCACCGAGGACATTTATCCGGCCCGCTGGGTGCTTTTGCCCCATTTGTTTTTTTACTTCAAAATAAGATATGTGCAGAGTGCATAGGAATTTGTTCAGTTTTTTAAAAAACTATAGTCCAGCCCTCTAACGGGTCTGAGAGAGAGTGAACTGGCCCCGTTTAAAAAAGTTTGAGGACCCCTGCTTTAAAGTCTCCAGACACTATCCTTTCTGACAGCCAAGCACCATCTGATTTTTTTTTCACCACACCACACTTTGCTATTGCACCCACACCTTCAGAGATCACTGCATGAGGGCAAGTACTGAGCAGGCCATTTGGGCGACTTGTGGTTTTGAACTTTCCTCATCCACCCACTCCTCACTTGACATGGTGAAGTTCAAAGACCAGGTCATAATGCAAAAATTGGTGTTATATGAAATGGAGGATTAGATAATGAAATTACACCATTGCATAATCAAACAATGCTTTCACCTAACACCTTGACATGCTTACTGCCAAAGGTTGTTATTATGCAAAATGGTTGGATAGATTTAAAAACATATATATTTTTAAAGCAAAATATCAGAAAACAATACAGTTGATTAAGTGAGGAGTAGGTGTACTGTTTGTCTTTCTTCATTATGCAACACTCTTCCTTGATGAAGTTTTACTGAACAAAAGCAAAGAGAGTGACATTTTCTCCTCAAAAACCAATTCACAAACATCTTATTCCGTGCTGCTTTACAATAACACTTCAGTAATTCAGCCTGAGATTAACCTTGATGAGAAGTCTCAATAAATTCATTCACTCATCAATAACTCTTTAAAGATCACCTGCTTTGTATCACGTCTTTATTTCTTACCATCTTGCAAACAAGATAAAACCCTGTTTACAATCCTGTGGAGAGTAGGGAT
>NW_022103896.1:69174453-69186074 GCF_000313985.2 Echinops telfairi | reverse complement strand
GAAAGTCTTGTACTATTGCCCACAATCCCGGGTAAAGCATAGGTGTCTGCTTTTGCTGCCACCCCAGGGGCTGGTACCACCCACTATGGGAGACGCTGCTCTAGCTACTCTGCAGTACAGCACTGAAAGACCAAGTGAAATACGGACAACAATCTTGGAACTGAGCGCTTCAACAGAACAGATAAAAAAGGACAGAGATGTATAAAAGGATATAGGTATGAGAAAAGGATAAGAAAGGCTGTAAGAAACAGATAAAGACATATAAATCCTGATTAGAGGAAGAGACTGAATAAAAATCACGAACAATGAGGCATATGGACTGGTGAATTGTCAACGGGCCCAGCACAATGCAGTCCTTTGGAATGATCATGAGCAGTGTTCTAATAGGCCGGGAGCCAGAGAAGGGCCTCTGCTTGCCTAGGGATGCACCAGTGCACCTGGTGATTGACAACCCCAGCAGTGGCATACCTCCCACTGTCCTGGACCCATCACCTGGGGACCAGAAGTGTGGGTCCTCCAAACTCTGAAAAAGATCAGCCTCCACCCCCCCAACTCAGCCCCCGCCCCCAACCCAATGCCCCAGTGCTGGGCTGCAATATTTTCTTTTAAAAAAGTCTGTTTAGTTCTTCCCTATTCCCCTACTTTTGTTCTTTTAAAATGAGAGGCTGTCCTGCCCGCCATGTCCTGAGTGCCCACCAGGCACTCCATGACCCACACAGCACACCTGCACAGGTGAGTGCTGCACTCCTGCCAATAGCGTCCTGCTGGATTTCTGTGGGCCTCATTTAGTTCTTTCCTCTCCCTCTTGCATTTCCCGTTCTGATCCTGCACAGTGACTGCCCAGTTGTCACTGCAGCTGTGACAGGACTGTGTCCTTTTCTTCACAGTTACTTCCTCTCCCCTCTTGGTTTCTTTCCTTTTTCCTCCTCCTCCGCCCACCAGTTCTTTTCACTTCTGTGGAGCAGGCCCCGTGCCCCTCTGCTTCCACTGTTGGAAGTCCCTGCCCCTCAACTGCTTCCCTTACATGGGCAGCAGTGCAGCCCCCCCAGGGAGGGTGCCCCACTGCACTTGCAGTGTCTCTCTCACCCCTCAGTTGTGAACAAGCATCATGTGTCCACTGCAGCTGTGTCTGGCAGCCTATGCTTCAAACACTTTTTTTCCCTTAGACTTGGACCACTTTTTTTTTTCTTAGTACTTCCCTTGTTTCTCCTTGTGTTACTACACCCCCACCTCCTCCCCCCATAAGTTGGGAGTCAGCAACCTTGTCTAGCCATACCTACCACACCTGCCGCCACCTGGGCTAGTGTCACTACCTGCTCCAATACCACAGGATTGGTGATAGATGACAGCCATGGTATCACCATGAGATTGGTGACAGAAGACATGTGATCTATCCCTTTGCTCTAACCTGTTCTATCTGGCCAGAAATTGGACTTTAACCACATTCCCCACCACTACTACATTACCACAGAGCCAATTGGTGAGCACAGCAGTGCTGTTTACGTCGTAACTACAGGTGTTTGCCTGCCCTGCTCCCCAGGATGAAGCAACCCCAAATACAATCAATAATACAGTAACACATGCAATGTCTTGGAGAGAACAAAAAACTTCAAATCATACACACACACAGAGACAGAGAAAGAGAGAGAGAGAGAAAGAGAGAACAATAACAAAAAAACCAGGCTAACTCAAATAAGTGGTCACAATAAAGGGTCAGAAAATCTTCCAAGGAGCAATGTTACTGAAACTACTGGAAATGGAATTCAAAGGATATATATATATATATTTAAATCCCTCCAGATTAAGAAAACGATCAATGAACTATTATCTCTCTTAAAGTCAATATTAGCTACTATTTGCTAAGAGTTTAAATTCTACTACCTAAAGCAAAAACCAACCAGCCAACCAAAAGCAATTGATTGCTACCTAGTCAATTACAACTCACAACGATCCTATACTGGGTTTCTGAAACTTAAAATCTTTAAGGGAATATATAGCCTCATCTTTCTCCCTCAGAATGGCTGTTGGGTTTGAACAGCTAATCTAGTGGTTAGTAGTACAATTCTTAAATCTTTATGGAAGCAGTCTCATCTTTTCTTTTAGGATGGCTGGTGGGCTCTAACTGTGGACCCACCAGTTAGCAGCCAACCACATAACCCATTACATTACTAGGGCTCCTTTCTCTTACATGGAAGAGTTATTAAAGAAAAAGTCTATTACCACTAAAAGCATAGTGTAAATTTCTGTCTTTCTTCTGAATCTCTTTTCCTTTCTGTTTCACATTGGACTAAGAGGACATATTTTCATCAGATAAACCTTTTTAATCTGGTATCAGAAATAAAAGAAGAGATTAAGGAATAAACAAATATAATATCAAGGAAATCATGGGCAAAATCAAGGAAAACATGGCCCCAACTCTAGAAGAACATGAAAACAATCAAAGAATAAAAAAAAAAAGAAAACTGAAAACACAAAAACAGCAAGTAGCCATTCAAAAGATAAGTAAAACTTCAAAAATAGATGCATTAAAAGAGCAATGGAGAACTGAATTAGTGGATGACAGAATTAGCAAAACTGAAGAGATTTCTTAACACTAATCTGTTTAGAGGAATAAGTAGTGAAAAATGCAAAATAAAATGTGATAGACTAAGAATTATGTGAGGCTCCATCAAGAATAACGTGTGTGATTGGGGTTACAAAACAAGAAAAGACAAAATAACACAACAACAAACCACATGGGATTACACAACCCACCCCCACCCTCTGAAAAGGCACTTAGAGATCAGAGACAAAGTAGATGATGCCCTAGTGACACACTTCACATAATCCTTCCTCAAATGCCCAAGAGAAGTAAATACAGATGACAATCCTGGATCTGTGAACATCAAATGAGAGTAGCACGAATCTGATAAAATATTATTTGGAAAGGCAGATAGAACGAAACAGATGGAGCAGAGTCCCATGATACATCTGGACATTTTGAGAGACAGATGGCAACACACACAGGTGAGACAAAGCCACCTTTACAGAATCGCTATCGGGGCAGAGTTACAGTGTGGACATATCCTGAGTGAAACAAGGTGAGGAGATTACGAGCTGGATCTGGGTGAGGGATGTGGAGAGAAGTGGGTGAGAAAGAATCCTAGTAGTACAGCTGGCTGCTGAGCAAGGAGGGATCCAGCGAGGGGGGAGGTAACCCCTCAATGATACAAAGTCCTCGGTGTTTGTGTTGAGAGCTCATGCCAAGGAGAAAGAAAGCATGGCAGTAGGAGACCCTGGTATCTGGGTGCATGCCTCTCCTCAACAGAATGTGAGCTGGAACAAAATGATTGGCTGTACGTACCTTATCTAAAAATGTCCTGGGCTCATGCTAGTACACTGTGACCAGAGAAAGGCTTTTTATCCTGCTTTTCCTCTCATATCTTCCTCGTGACAGGAGGAGAGGTTCTCTTCTGGACCCCACAAACCCAATAGCTAGAGACAACCTGCTGTAGCCACATACCCACCCAGTCTACTTGGCCAACCAGTGGCCATCCACTATATCATTCCCAAGCAGACTGCACTTCATGTGTGTAGTGCTACTGTGATTGACAGGCCATGCTCTCAGGAACTCAGGATTCACCCCACAGCTGTCAGTCATGGATGCACCAACTGTGCTAGCTCCTATTCCACTGAGTGGCATGTGCTTCCATAAATCTATAAATATCTGCTCATCCCCTCTGCAGCTGCTCATCATGATCAGCAAGCAAAGACCGGTGCTCCCTCTAGCTTCTCCATCCACTGGGAGATAGGAGTGGAGTGCCAAGCAAGTGTTCAAAGAGACATAAATACCCTGCCCAAGTAGATATAACAGAGTAAAGCAAGATATCAGGGTGAACCAAACCAATACATAATTAACCAATAAATATAACAATCCCAAATGCCTCTGAGACAGCTAGAGCCCAAAACCAAATCCACTGTCATCGAACTGACTCCAATTTATCACAGCCCTATAAGATAGAACAGAATGACTCCAGTGGGTTCTGAGGCTGTAAATCTTTATAGAAACAGATAGCCTAATCTTTCTCCCTTGGAGCAGCTGATAAGTTCTGTGGTTAACAGGCCATCACATAGCACAACAGGCAATTTCAAATAAAATAAAGAGAGAGAATAAAGTGATGGAAGCCAGTGATTACAATCAAGAACCTGGAAATCTTTCCAAGGAAGAACTGGTAATAGAACTATCTGATAAATAATTTATAAGATATAAATATATAAAATCTTCTAAGAGTTCAAGAAACACTGCACACACATACATGCATTGATAAAGGAAAACAGACAATATAGAATTCAGGAAAATAATATAAAATGACAAAATAAAAACAACTAGAAACCATAAAAAACAGCAGTTGATATCCAAATGACTAACACTAAAATGTCAGATATAGTAACACAGTGGAAAGACAAAAGGGTAGAATCTAGTCTTTGTGAAGAACAGATTGGCAAATCTGAAGGTAAATCCCTTGGTACCAATTTGTGTTTCATGAAAAATCATGGGGGAAATGAACGAGGCCTAAGATTTAGGAAAGTATCATGAAGAACAATTTATGTATGATCAAAATTCCAGAACAGGAGGAAAAAATAAAATCACACAGAGGGAAATGTCCAAGGTTTACTACCAGAAACTTCGTTAATATTACACAAGATGAAAAATGTATCTATCAAAGTAGTTCAGGAAACACCATACACCATAGATCCCAAAGGAAAAAAGTCACCAAGGCATAGCCTCACAGAAGTTTCCAAAACTACAGCCTTGGCAGAAATCATGTAAGAAGGCAATCTAATGACATGAACCTTTGAAAGAAAAACGTTTACCAACCAAGAATGACATATTCCAGTAATATTGTCTCTCAGTCACAATGCCAAGTTAGAAAATTTCAGAATAAACCGAAATTATTTAAAAAACCGGACTAACTTTTTAAGAAATGCTAAAGGTACAGAGAACCAACACCTGAAATTGACATATGACAACATCACTGTGCAAATCCACCAGAAAAGGAACTCTCAAAAATAAGCTTTAAAGACTGACCATCGAGATCAGAAGCATCAATCTGTAAATGATGCCAACTACAAAGCACAAAGAAAGAATGTTACAATTATAGAACTTCCAAAGGGAGTGGAATTAAGAAAAAGCTTCCAAAGGGAGTGGAATTCAGAAAAAACTTGTTGGTAGAGGCTGCGAAGTTGGTTCAAACTCCCCATACCCTACATGCAACAGAATGACAAACACTGCCCCGTCCTGCACAACTGTGCTATGTGTGAGCCGACTGTCGCAGACACTGCGTCAGTCCTCATTGAGGGTCACCACTGACCCTCTACTTTACTAAATAAAACCTCGGGCTACCACTGCCCACTGCTCTGAAAGGGAGGACAGGAGAGCGTCCTGGAGAGAGTAGGAGGGAAGCTGTGGAAGCAAACTGAATAAGCTGACCAGGCTGAATTGCAGATAGATACTGACGAGGCTACCCAGACTATGGCCCTTACCCATTGTGTCTGGCACTGAACTCAACTCCCTGCTAGAAACATCAGCCATTTCAGATCAAAAGGGCAGCGTTGAACAAAGGTCAACGTTCACAGAGTTAGAGAAGAATGAGGAACAGAAACAGGAAATACGCGGAGGAAAGGGGCTAAGTGATGGTCCACTGAGAGGACTGCAATGAATGATTTGAATCAGAAGGTGTAGGAAATGTTGACTGTAAAAACTATGATCTATCTTGTAAGTCTTCACCTAATGTATAGTAAAAAGTTTTGAAAAATATATATCTGCTGGATGAATGAATAAGGTAGCTTTATTTTTGTTATCTTTTAGAATTCTCACAACAATATTAAGATTTCAGTCTCATTTTGCAGATGAGAAAACCGAGGCCTTGACAAATAACTTGCTCAATGCCACTACATCTAGTGCAGAATATATTTGAACCCAGAAATTTCTCACTTTCATGCCCATTTTCTTTGGCTAAGAAGAACATCTCAGCAGATCCGATGAATCACTGCAGGTGCTGGGTTCTTAGCCTTTGCCAATATGGTGAAGCCGACGGAACCCTCTCAAAATAATGTTTTGAAGTCTATAAAATATAATACACAGGATGGCAGAGAAAAACCATGTACATTCAAACAGTTCTCAAAACAAAAACTGATACAGCACTACGTTTCCTTATTACCATGCTAAATAACAAGATCAGCATCAAGCCTTATAATTAGGATAATTTCAAAGTAGTGATGAGTGTACGCACTATTCTGAGATATGTCATGGCTGTGATGTGTTATGACAATATGAGGGGAAATCACAGGCACTGAAATTACTACTGTAGTTTGTTACCTCTCTTCACAATTGAACACCATGTTTATTTTCATTTGAGGTTAACGAAGATGCGATTTGTTCCCGATCTAAGGTTATAGATTGCCTGAACTACATCCATGGAATTTCTTTTTTTCCAGGGGGGAGGGAAGGAAGTTGGTGGTATCACAGGCTCCAAGTTAAGAACTACTTGTTTTGGGAGAGGATGAAGGACAGAGAAAAGCAAGATATAAAGACTGATATTCTTTGTGTTAATGGAGAGTTGTTGATGTATCTCTAGTGTCTAAAACAGTGGTGGCACATAATAACCCACTGCTATATCAAATCAATTAGGTGTCCCAGTGGCACAGTGGCTATGCATTGGGCTGCTAAGTGCACAGTTGGTGGTTTGAATCACAAGCCACTCCTTGGGAGGACACAGCTTTCTGTTCCCATAAAGATGTACAGCTTCAGGAACCCACAGGGCCACTGTGAATTGGAGTTGACTCAATGGCAGTGAAGTTTTGTGTTCTTTTGAGTACTGAGTTTACCCCACCTCATAGCATCCCCACATAGGGGCTTCAGTTTCCAAGGTGGTACCGTACCTTTTTATGGAAGCAAGAAAGCTTCAACTTTTTCTTATGGGGCGGCTTCTGAGTTTGAACCACCAACTTTCATATGAACAGTCCAAGGCATATAATAGGCACTCAAGAAATATTCGTGAATAAAATTAGTATTCAAATGCTAATGCATATGTACATGTACCATGCCTAAGAGACTATGATATATACTCTCTAAGACACAGAGTTGAGTGAGATATGGCCTGTAAGGTCAAGGAGTTTACAGTTAACTCCCTAGCTACAATACATTGTGCATGCTTGACAATGTGTACATTTAGTCATTTACCAAATTGAAAAGCACAGAACTATACCACTCTGACACTAACAATACTCTCCACTCTCCTAGATTTTAGCTGTTTCCATGCATTTTGGTAATTTGGCACTTATTCACCCACAACTTGTTATCCTTTAAGTGCCACTGGGCCATTTGGGTGCCCTGGATCTTGAGAAGAAACTTACCATGTTCGATACCAAGATTTCTCAATTAAAAACAAAAAGAAATCCTTTCCTTCTCCTCTTCCCGAGGAACTCTGCAGTCAAATAGCTTGTACTATAAAGCAGGCATCACGTAAGGCTAAGGCTGCGATAGAAGCCTACCGCTGCCTGGCTGTCGGTTTGTCATGCTATGGGGCTTGTATGTTGCTGTGAGGCTGGAAGTTCTGCGACTTGCATTTCCAGTCCCAGCAGGGTCGCTCATGGTGGACTGGTTTCAGCAGTTTCCCACCATGACAGACTAGGAAGGAAGCCCACTTCTGAGGGATTAGCCACTGAAAACCTTACGAACAAAAGTGGAACACTGTCTGATATCGTGTGGGAATACGAGCACCTCAGGTTGGGAGGCCCTTGAAACAACAGTTGCGTTCTCAAAGTAGAGTCCAGCTTAATGATGTGGATGATGGAGCAAAGCTGTGGGATCTTCATTTGCTAATGGGGCACAACTCAAAATGAGAAGCAGCACTGCCAACATTTAATAGTCATTGGAACATGGACTGTAGAAAATATTAATCCAGGAAAACTGAAAATTCTCAAAAATGAGATGGAATACATGAAGAATGATATCCTACGAGTCAGTGAACTGAAACTGGACTGTTGTTGGCAATTGTGAAAATGACATTCATATATATGGTTTACTATGCCAGGAGTGACAAACTCAAGAGTATTGGCACACCACTCATTGTTAAAAAACAAACCGAAAGCATTTCAAGATCTACCTTGCAGTACTATGCTGTATGTGACAGGATACCATCTATAAGCCAACAAGATCAATTAAACAACTATTATTCCGAATTATATGCCTACCCACCAACGCAAACAATGAAGAACTTGGAAGAATTCTACCAACTCCTTCAGTCTGAAATTGAGGGAGCATGTAATCAAGATGCACTGATAATGAGTGGAGATTGGAATGCGAAAGTTGGAAACAAAGAGGAAGGAAAATATGAACTTGGTGATACAAAATCTGGAAATTCCATGATGAAATTTTTAAAGACTGATAACTTCTTTAGTAAACTACCTCTTTTTCAACAATCTAACAGGGACTATACACCTGACTATATGTCAGGTGGAAGACACAGAAAATCAAATTAATTACATCTGTGGTAGAGATGTTGGAGAAGTTCATTATCATCAGCCCAAACAAGGCCAGGTGCTGACTGCAGAAGAGACCATAAAATGCTCACATGCAAGTTCAGGTTGAAGCTGAGGAAACTTTCAAAACGTGCATGAGAGATAAACTACAACCTTGAATGTATTCTGTCTGAACGGAAATCTTAGGAACAGATTTAACACATGGAACACTAATGACTAACGTCAAGACTAGTTGGGAGATAACATCATATATGAAGAAAGAAAAATACAATTAAAAAGATGAAAATGGGTATCCAAAGAAACTGCAAAATTTGCTCTTGAATGTAAAGTAAATGAAGAAATAATGAATTAAGGAAGCTGAACAAAAAATTCCAAAGGGCAGTTTGAGAAGACAAGGCATAATAATGAAATGTACAAAGACTTGGGAGTTAGAAAACCCAAATAGAAGAACATACTAAGTATGTAGAAATCCTCATTTTTCTCCCTATGGAGTGGCTGGTGACTTCGAACTGCTGACCTTAAAGGTAGCAGCCCAATGTGTAACCAATAAATGACCAGAGTTCCGTGTTGAAAAACAAGGCTCTAGGAATTCAGAGAATACTAACGTTAAGTGTTTCGACAAACGGATGCAGCATTGGAAACACATCCTGCCCTATACCAAGAAATCGGGAAGACAGCTACCTGGAAAATCTCTTGGAAGAGATTCATATTTGTACCCATTCCAAAGAAAGGTGGACCAACAGAATGCCCCAGTTATAGAACGATATCATAAATATCACATGTAACTAAAATTTTGTTGAAGATATTTCAAAATTGGTCTATAGCAGATCAACAGGGAGCTGCCAGAAACTCAATCCAGATTCAGAAGAGGATATGGAATGAAGGATACCACTGCTGACATCAGATCGATCTTGGCTGAAAGCAGAGAGTAAGAGAAAGATGCTTACTTGTATTTTATTGATCATGCAAAGGCACTCATTCAACTGTGTGACGCATAACAAACTGGGTAACACTGTGAAGAGCGGGGATAGCAGGAAACGTCACTCTGCTCCGGGGGACTTGCACACAGACCAGGAGGTAGTATGTATTTATCACATCACATAGCACCTACATAAAAGGCCATCTGGGTTTTGAACAGAAACAGTCGCATGTTCAAATGCTGGGAGAGCAGAAGGTTGTTTTGAACTTACTGAGGGAGACAGTTTACTGATTTCCACCATGGTGTTTTCCCAAGAGACTGTCTAGAGTAATTTTGATTTTATGTAATGATCATTTCCAGTATTGGCTTTAGAGAAGCATTGGCTGGCGAGAAGAAAATTCCTTTGGGCTTATTAACACTAGTTTATGTGTCCCAGCCAAACATTTTTGCCACACCTCCTGCACCCCCCCACCCCCCCTGCCCTCCACCCCCCTCTTTAATTCTCTATCTCTCAGATTTGGGACCAAGGCTAAAGAGCTTGTTTCTACCTGACCTGGACTTGATTACTCTTAACTTAACCCTTTGGATGACTGACATATCCCTTCTATTCTGGAGCTTCCAAAATTCTGATTTCCTGGAAAAAGATACTAAAAACAAATTAAAAAATCAATAAATTGTACTTAGCAATCACCTATATTTTGTTCACGGTATTGTCTTACCTGCACAATTAAAACTCCGTGCTCAAGAGGAAGTCCATCTTACTTTTTATGTCCTGCTATATAGGATGGGGCCCTTGGGTGGCCCTAGAGGTTTGCCTCCTCTACTACCTTAAACGTTGGTTCTTCAAACCCATCCCCCAGAGGCACTGAGAAAGTAACTTCTGGTGCAGTTCTTATGGGACAGTTCTCCTCTCTAACACGAGGGGGCAGCATGTCTGGCTAGGGAGGTCGGTGGTGCTGTCAGGTAAGCCTTTGGCTGCTAACCAGGTCATCTGTTCAAACCCTGCTGCGCTGTAAGGAAAAAGACGAGGCTGTCTGCGGAGGCTGTCGGCTCGCTCGGAACTCATCATGGGTTGCTATGAGTCAGAATGAATTTATGGCAATAGAGTATACTAACGGTCACATACACAAAAGGTGCTCGATGCTTAAGACATGCAGTAAACGACAGCATTTCTGCACAATTCCACTGAAACAGAATACAGCTGACCAAGAGGAATATTTTCTACGAAAACAGACAGGTTTAGATACCTGCAAGATATCTTAATGGCACCCATCATAAAAACCCCAATTAGCAATGGTCACCTCCTCCTTCCAAGGGGCTAAATAAGGACCCCTTTCTGACATATAAACTCAAGCAAATTGAAAGGAAATTCTGCCCTCTGCTGCTGAGTTAAGAAAACGGCCTTAGTCTCATTAGTAATCACTTTTGTGAAGTGACTCTGGGCAAGACACCAGTCAGGTGAGGAGTCAAGTAAACCTACCCTTTCTTGATCGGTTAAAACAAAACAAAAAAACACCACAGGCGATCCTGGCCTTTCAACAGTCTAAGGACGTTTACCCTGACTTTTCAAAACACCAAGCAAAGTAAAACTGACTTTAAAAAACAGCAAGTGAGGGGTTTTGCTCTTTCCTTCTGCCATTAGGTATTTGCAGACCTAGCCTTTGTGGTGCAGTCTTTAAACTGGTGAGGCTGATGACTTTTTAATCCAAAGGTCAGTAGTGGAGGAATAAAGGTACACTCATCTGCCCCCATAAAGATTTACAACCTTGGAAACTACCGGCAGTTCGTTCGACGCTGCGCTACGGTGTCGCCGCGAGCCCACGGCCCGGGGTTTGTAGGCAGGTTCCCACCCAGGCTCGTCCTGACCTAGCGGAGTTCCAGCATCCGGGCGTCCACGTTGGGCCAGATTGGGATTGCCGGGCCCGGGACAGGCGCGTCCGCGCACACCTCGAAGCCACAGCCGCCAGCAACCCCGCCCGAGTATGGTGTGGGGGCTGGGCGGGACTTTACCTGGGGCCGGTCCCCACCAGGTAGGTGTTCGTGCCCTGCAGGGTCATGGGACCCGGGTTACAGCCCAGCACGCGCACCACTCGACTGGACAGCCGTTCAATACGCTGGAGAGTGGCAGCCATCTCAGTCGGAGCCTCAAATGCCCAACTCCCCAAACGACAGCTACCGG
>NW_022103896.1:69172368-69174115 GCF_000313985.2 Echinops telfairi | reverse complement strand
GGCGTGAGGCGGCAGCGGGCCAGGCAGTCTCGGGTTGGTGGCGCGCCGGCGCCTCTCTTCGGGCTTCGTTCCTTCACAGAAGTTTGTGTCCAGGCAGGCGGTGTCATCCGGTTGAGCACGAGACATAGGGGAAATCATTTCTTCCTGCTAGGGGTAGGCAGGTTTGGGATTCGTTCTTGAGGGCTGAATCTACAAGAGGATGGCCTGTCAGGCTTATAGGACGCTGCGGAAGTGGGGTGGGGTTGGGGCGTCGAGGGCGGGGGGTAGCCTGCTTATCTCTTACCTTTCAAATATGTGGCAGTAACTAATGCTTACTTTAGAGCTTATTACCCTGTTTCCCCGAAAGTAAGACATCCCCCGAAAATAAGACCTCCCCAAAAATAAGCACCCCCAAAGCTACCGTGACTCTGGACCATAGTGGTGGGCACCCCCGCGAAGCTCCCTGTTGGCCGCAGCGCAGCCAGAGCAGACAGGAAGTGCGAGGTCTCTTTGAATAAAATAATAAACAATAAATGTGTACCATATTCTTCATGGAAAAATAAGACATCCCCTGAAAATAAGACCTAGCACATTTTTGGGAGCAAAAATTAATGTAAGAGACTGTCTTATTTTCGGGGAAACGGTAGTGGTGCTTAGTGAGGCACCCTGGGCTCCTAGTGGTTATACTTTGGGCTGTGATGCCAAAGGTCAACAGTTCGAAACTACCAGCCCCCTTACAGGAGAAGGTTGGGGCTTTTTACTCCCATAAGGAATTTACAGTCTTGGAAACTCAACAGGATTAGTTCAACCACGACATTTAGGCCCGTTCTGCATGGGGATCGACTAGATGCCAATGAATTTGAGGGATGCCAAGTGGCTGTTTAATCTCATTTAACCCTAACCACAGCTTTAAGAATTAGGCACTAATACTTACCTGGCAGGGGAGATACCATGATCAGGAAGGTGGGTTTCCCAGGCTTATCCATTGCACTCTAGATGTGCTGACCCCTTCGATTTCCCCAAATGTGGGAAACTCGACTGCATAATTTGTGGTAATGAGGGACTGCATTTGCTCACCCCTGTAAAAAAAAAAAAAAAAAGAATTAGGCACTAATAATCACCATTTTACATAAGAAGAGGCTTAAAGAATTTCCCAGATTACAGAGCTATGTGAAATATCTGGGTTTGGAGCCTTGTTCCTATCTGACTCATGACCAGCATTTGGCGTCCTGAGGGGACACTCACCAAAGGGTACCTTGCTGTCCCTGACAACTAGATCCATAGATGGGAGAGTTTTGTGCCCCAGATGTAAGGGACTTATTTTATTAAATGAAACCTTTTTTAAAGCTCTCCAGCCATTTGGCCCTAGTGTTTACCACTCCCCCATTAAAAATGTGTAAACGTATACTTTAATAGAAAATGTTCAGCTCTTAAATGACAGTTGTAGCCCCAAATGAGGTGTTCATCTTTCCAGCCCTTTTTTAAAAAAAAAATCATTTTACTGGAGACTCATACAGCTCTTATCACAATCCGTATATATATATATCAATTATATAAAGCACATTTGTACATTCGTTACACTCATCATTTTCAAAACATTTGCTCTCCACGTAAACCCCTGGCATCAGCTCCTCATTCCCTACCTCTCCCTCCCTGCTCCCCTCTCCCTCAAGAACCCTTGATAATTTATAAATTATTATTTTGTCATATCTTACACTGTCGGATGTCTCCCTTCACCCACTTTTCTGTTGTCCATCCCCCAGGGAGG
>NW_022103896.1:69166714-69171154 GCF_000313985.2 Echinops telfairi | reverse complement strand
TGAAGGAGGAAGCATTAAAGAACTAGAGGAATGTTGTATGTTTCGTTGGTGCTATACTGCACCCTGGGTGACTGGTCCCTTCCTTGTGAAGGGATGTCCAATGAGACAAACATTTTCAGCATTCAACATATTTGCTTATATTGCAGAAGAAAAAGATATCGACTAATTACTTTATTAACTGTATTTAACAAATTATCAGTTTTATATGCCACATTTCTTGAAAGTCGCCTGTTTTTATTGTGGGTTTAAAAAATGCACTTTTATTGGCGAACTCAAAAATCCAAATTTCCTGCCATTGAGTCAATTCTGACTCATAGTGACCCTAGGACAGGGTAGAACTGCTCTTGTGGGACTCATAAGTGACCCTTATGAGGGTAGAACAGCCCCCTGTGGGTTTCTGAGATGAGCTTTTTATGGGAGCAGAAAGCCTTGTCTTTCTCCTATGGAGAGGCTGGTGGTTTCGACCTACTGAACTTGGGGTTAGCGTCCCAAGTGGATGACATCCACTATGCCATCCTTCACAAGCCCGAAATGATCATATAAAACATGCCTTCTGTATATGTCCTTTATTAAAAAAATATTAGTAATGGTTGCACAACTCAAAGAGTATACTCAATGGCACTGAATTACACATGTAGAAGTTTTGAATTGGAGAATGTTGTATATATTTTTTGCCACAATTAAAAAGAATTACACTAATAATGAGTACAAGGAAGCAGAAAAGATTCTAAAATTGATTGTGGTAATGTAATGATTGTACAACTCTTCTTGAAATGATCGAACTATCGAATTGTATGATACATCCACGAATTGCCAATAAAACTGTTTAAAACAAAAAGATACTTGGAATACCCACCAAATCCCCTCCATCAAGCATTTCCAATTCACCAGTGTTTATATCTAGTGATTTGACTTGGTTTGGGGATTATTAGTTCAGGCTGGAGTAATTAACTTTTAAAGGATTGCGCACTTTTAAAAGAAGGTGGCCAGTAAGCCAATGAATCTTGGAGGAGAGGATGGGACAGTAATTCCTGGACCACAGGCCTCTTCTGAGACTTTAAGACAGCAACTTTTTCTTATCCCTTAGTTTTTGTTTATCTTAAGAAAACATTCCCTTATGCTTTCCATTTTGATTTTCCTCCCATTTGACAGATGGAAAAATAGACTAAGCAAATGATTAAAAAACAGAGTGATTTGGTATTATCATACGAGGGGGCACTGGGAGGCAAGCAGGAAGAGAAGTTTGATAGTGACCTTGGTTTAGACGAGCTCAAAGTTGTTATTTTGGGATATACCAGTAAAGAAATCTTTAGAGAGTTGGATATGTGGGTTAAGACCAGAAGAGAGATTTAGGCTTGTGATACCAAAAACTAGTCTGAGGGTTAAGTTTTATCAGTGTGAGTTGAATCTTAAGTTCCTTTCCAAGAAAAAAGACCAAGGATTCTCATATTCCATTTAGTTACACTTATCAGTCATCTATTATCTGCCTGCAACGTGCAAAATACTGCGTTAGACATATTGTGGGGGTTTATGTGGGAGTTTGTTATAAATGAGTAAACCAGTCTACTTTTTAGAGTCTCATAACCACGGGGGAGACCAAGACAACTTTATTTTAAAGACACATCTTACTTATTTAGCAGTGCTATAATAGAAATACTACAAATAAGTGACTTTAACAAAGAGAAATTTGTTTTCTCACCATGTAGGAGGCTAAAAGTCCGAACTCAGGACACTGGCTCTAGGGCAATGCTTTCTCTCTATTGACTCTGGAGGAAGATCCTTGTCTTCTCCGAGCTTCTCATCCTGGTTGATCTTCATGTGGTTTGAAGAAGACATATCTTGAAGAAGTGTCTTTGGTGCCTTCATCTCTGCTTTCTCCATTGCTTGTCTAGTGTAGTCTAAGATCCAACCTACACTGATAAAGTTGCTTTAATATAATATAGAAAATGTATCCCCAAATTGGAGCACTGGTGCCATTGTGGTTATTTGTTTGCCTGCTTACCCCAAGTCAGCAGTTCGAGACCACCAGCCACCTTGTGGAAGAAAGATGAAGCTGTTTACTCCCATAAAGAGTTATGGTCTGAGAAATCCACAGGGGCCATTTGCTATGATTCAGAATGAACTCAACGACTAAGTTCAGTTAGGTCCATCCCAAATGGGAGAAGATAACTGATATAGAAGTTAGGATTTCTAGCACATATCTTGTTATTGTTAGAAGCTGTCCAGTTGGTTCTGACTCATGGCAACCCTATGTACAACAAAACAAGACGGCCTGGTCCTGCACCATCCTCACAGTTGTTCTGATGTCTGAGCCCAGTGTTGTAGCCATGCGTGTCAATCCATCTTGTCGAGGGTCTTCCTCTTTTTGGCTGATAACATGTTTTCTCCTGATAACATAGATATAATCTAGGGTAGCACAATTCATAACAGCACTTTTAAGTAAATCTTAGCTACATTATGAGAATGCAAGGAGAAAGGGGAGAGTCCTTTGGATTGTGAGGATCTGGGAAAATTTATGTGATTCTCAGGATTGATTGAACTCAATCAGATACTTGGAGGTAGAAGGATATTCTAGAAATTAAGTACTTTGAACTGAGACTTGGAAATAAAAGAGATGTTGTGTCTAATTTGAGAATAGATGCCAATCATATGTTTTGGGGGGCATGAGGTTGTACAGGTTGAGAAGATGTGCAGGTTGAAAAAGTAAGTGTGGCTCAAAGTCAATATTATTTTGTAAATTTTCAATATTTTAAGTTCAAGAATTTCTCTTTTTAAAATCTAGGTTGATATGCAATGAGATCTTAAAACATCATTGATAAATAAAACTTGATTGATAAAATAAAAGCTTCTAACTTAATCAATATGTAAATTAGTCTGCTCCCCAATGCAGTAGTTATAAAGGGTGACACTGTATTCACAATGATTGAAACTCTCATATCACTAGATTAGAAAGTCACAGGTGACTAACAGATGATTTCAGTTTCCTTTTACTGTTCGAGTCTAAAGGTTTACCTGCCCTTTAATTATGCTTGTTTTCAGTGAAGAGAGAAGATTCAAAGAATGAAGAATTTTCTGGAGGTGACTGAGTTCAGGAAGATTTTTATATTTGGCGGGTAAGTTTACATTTTATGTATCGTCCAAATTTTGGCCAAAAATGAAAGCTTGCTAGTTTTTATTTAAGTATCTACTTCTATTGCAATGTGAGTGTACACAGTGGGCAAAGGTTATGTATTTTGGCTGACAGCCAGGGAGCCACACAACTTGGCGGCGCCCCTGAATGAATTGAATTGTAATGGCCCTGGTTAGTCAGTAAGTGTCAAAAGTCCTGAACTCAAATTGTGTGGGTGACTTTATTTTTTAGGCTATGCTATAGATCTAGAGATGAATTATTCTTCATGTCAGTTATATAATGATGTGGTATTGGAAGAGTCACTGCTCTCTTTATCGAGAGCTGTTATATTTAATAGGGTTCATTCCAATTGTTTTTGTGTTCTAAGTTAGAAAGGTACAGATTGCCATATCAGGCTTTTGTTTTCTCGTCTGATGTTACGCTATAAATATACTAAGTTTCTTAGAAATTATTCATCCCATCTTGTAAAACTTGACTCAGGATTATTTTCCTTATCTGTGCTAGGTAAAGGAAACTCTCTTCATGGATAGAAAGATTAAGAAATATATATGTGGAGTGGTTGGTATTATATTCTGTAATTTTAAGAAACTGATCTACATTCCAAACCAGTTTAAGTGAAATTTAGCTTAACCACTGAATTTTAGATAACTTTTTCGCTCATCGGGACATTTTAGATGATAAAGTTTTGCTGGGAAGAGTCAGTGAAAAATATGGAAGATTTGAACTTACTGTCTAAAGGTCTACTCTCAGCTTCTTTGTAATTTTGCCTATACTCCTCATCCTCATTAAACCTTTTATAGAGAACAATAACACAATATACTTCCCAAACCCACCACTGTTGAGTTGATTTTAACTCATAGTGACTCTACGGAACAGAGTAAAATTCTCCAGTGTTTCCAAAGCTGTAAATCTTTGTAGGAATAGATAACTTAATCTTTCTCCCTTGGAGTGGCTGGTTAGTTTGAAATGCTGATAATTAGCCCGTTTTATAAGTCCAATGTAGTCCATTGTTTTTTCTGTTGCTATTTTTATGTCCAATGTTTATGCAGATAAGCAACACAAAAGATTTTCTGTAGATGGCAAAACTTGATTTGGAAATCCCTTAACCAATGAAAAGCCAAAAAATGTTAACTAACTTTCAGAAGGAACTTCCACTCAACCACCAACAAAAAAATTTAAAATACAGTACTTAAAAGTTTCAGATTACATTCAAACCTAAGTTATTAAACCTTGTGTCACTGTTTGTCAGTTGTGTAGTTGAGAAATTGTAGGGGGTGATCTGTTTATAATCTTTTCTTGACTTTACTGCT
>NW_022103896.1:69163433-69164624 GCF_000313985.2 Echinops telfairi | reverse complement strand
TTGTATATCTCATGATAACCCTTTAAAATTAAGAAAAATAAAAAATATAAAAGAAAAATGAACACATTAGCAGACTTGAATATAGATCTATTTTTTAAGTGAGCTTTTAATTACAAAAAAATCTCAATAACAGCAAATTTCTTTTAAAATCTTAAAGTTATTTATTTGCCACACTGCTGAAATAAAGTTTAGTTATTTTTAAGTTTTCCCTTAGTTATTTTATATAAATTTCTCTTTCTTAGATTCTTTAAAATAACTACATTTTGACTTAAATGATGTGGTTATTGTGTTGGTTTCACCCACAGAAACTACTTTGTAGGGTTTCTGAGATAGTAAGAGTCAATGGAAGCTAGCTGGGGGTCACTTGGCTTGAATGGCTATGTTTGGGTTAGCAGCCCAGCACCTGACTCACTGTGCCACTTGACTGCTTCTACTTAGAATTAACTAAAATGAACTTTGGACACATGCATAGCTGAAGAAGCTCAGGTTAAGCAAGTGGAACAACTTGTTTGGTAATTTTTCTTTCTTTCAAAATCTCTCTATCTCTCTTATTTTTTTGGTTTTGCTTTTGCTGAAACATTCTGTAACATTCCATTCAAGTCACTTGTAACGCCTAGATTCTAAGATTGATATAGATCTACAAAAACCTGTCAAATGAACTATTTAATTAATTCTTCATATTAAAACAATTTAATTCACAAGCATATGTGTTATAAAATCAAAGCAGTTCTTAAAGAAAAATACATACACATATATTTTTCTAATTTATAACACCATCCAGAGGTCAACACACACACACACACACACACACACAACCTTGTTTTATCAAATTCAGTAAGTTTTCTACCGTGTACTCTTTAAAGGGGGTAGCTAATCACAAAATACAAAAGGGCAGTTTGCGAATGGAAGGGGACAAAATGTAAATCTCGTAGATTGCTCTTAAGGTTGAGGAAACAACCCAGGACCCCTGTCTGCCGTTTCTAGTGCAACCACAGGCATAGCTTTTATCCAAGACAGGCACCATTTTGTGTGATGGTCAGACGCCCAATGTCTAACCATCTGTAAGTTCACACTCACTGCTGGAATTTTCCCTTCTGATATATCCTGTTATGGAGATTAACAAGTATACAACATTTTCAAAACAGCACAAACATTCAAAAGTAGCTACATAATTTTTTTCCCCTTTCTTTA
>NW_022103896.1:69145896-69162159 GCF_000313985.2 Echinops telfairi | reverse complement strand
ATCCTGGGTAATGGAATGCAATTTCTACTGCATGAGTAGACAAAAGGCATTCTAATTTGTATCAAAACAGGAGAACTGTTATGTAAACTGCCTCTACTCTTGGGTGAAACCATCCCCAATGTGCACATATATCCTGACAATGACAAACAACTACATGGAACATTCATAATAGTAATTATGATAATGTTATATATACACATGAGGGGGGTACCAAAAAAATCTGGAATTTTTTTGAAAGCTATATATTAAATTTTTTTTTTATAAAACAACCTTACACCTTCAAAGTACTCTCCATTATCCTTAATAAATTTGTGAAATCTGAAAAAAATATTAGTCAAATCTGTGATTCTATTCTTGGAAACATTTTTCAAAGTCATCTGTTTGGATAGCTGACACACCTCCTTTTTTTTTTTTTCTTCACCTCTTCTACGTCTTCAAATCGCTGTCCTTATCATTTGTGGAAACAAAAAGAAGTTGCATGGAGCAAGATCAGGTGAGTCAGTTGCTTGGGGCAAGAGACGCATGCTGTTTTTGCCAAAAACTGCGGGAGCAGTTGCATTGTTGTGGTGGCAAAAGCAGTCCCCTGTCTGCAACAAACCAGGCATTTTTTTGTAGTCCACTGTTGTGCAATCTTTTCAGAATCAAAATAGAAAGCTTGAATAGCAGCCTGACCTGGTGGAATGAACTCCAAATGTACTGTCCTCCTCACATTGAAAAAAACAAATGAGCATCTTCTTAATCTGTGATTTTCACTTGATGAGCTTTTTATGGGCAAGGTAACAATGGTGTCTTCCTCTGGTTTGATTGATGCTTGCATTTGGGGTCATAAGAATAGCACCATTTCTCCTTACTAGTAATGACTGGAAAAAAAGTCTGGGTCACTTTGGAGCTATTCTTTCATGTTTCCACTCAGCACGCTTTTTCCTGGTCAGTCAGAACCTGAGGCACAGATTTCTCAGTGACTCTTCTCATTTCCAAATCTTCCTCTAAAACTCGCTAAGCTGATCTCCAAGATAGTCCAGATAATTTCCCTCTTTCTTCATTGGTCAATTCTGAGTTTTCAATCATAAGCACACAAATGTTATCAACATTTTCATCTGTTTGGGAAGTTGATGGATGTCCAGAACGAGGTTTGCCATAAATTGACAATCCACCTTTTTTGAAATGAGAAAACCACTCCTATACTTGAGTTTTTCCCATAGCGCTGTCCTTGTAAGCTGTGCTCAACATCACAACAGTTTCTGCAGCACTTTTCCCAAGTAGGAAACACAATTTAACAGCCGCATGTTATTCTCTTAAATTGACCATCACAAAAAACGAGGATTGAGCGAAATTGCTTTTATGAAATAATTCACTGTGACCTGAGAGAACCTTCCCAGGAAACGCCACTGAGTGCACTAACAGAGCGAGTTGCTGGATGCTCAGCTAGTGTGGAAAATGCATACTACAGAAAAAGCTCTGCGCAGCAGTGCTTGTTTCCTTTTTTTTTTGCAGGGGAAGGGGGAGTATCCTTTTGTATGCATTCCCAAACTCACTGCCTACAAGTCAATTCAAAGTGACCCTGAAAGTCAAAGTAGAACTGCCTCTGTGGGTTGTTTTAGGGTACAAAAGAAACCAGATCTCAAATATTTTAAAATAATCAATATTTTAAAAATATTGATTAAGCCAATGACAATGACAAGACACAGACTTAATGCAGACTTATCGTCTAGATGAGGGAGGCCATTAACATGAGGTCAAAATGTCATACAAGGAGTCACAGTTGGGAAGCTGGATAAATAGGGCATGGAACAAAGGGGTGATATCAATACCTCACAGTTACAGGTGAGACTACAAAAGCAGGAATGGGACCATGATTGGGACACATACATTATGACACAGACAGGCTTATAAGATAGGTCCAGGGCCCACTGACCAAGACAGTCAGAGCATGACTGATAAAACATGACTCATGCAGATGCGACTCTTTGTACTGTCCCCAGTATGGTGACCTCCATCAAGGACATACCTAGGCGAGACTGCTCCCCTACCCCTATCCCACCCCCCCTTTTTTTTCTGGTGCCAAGTTTCTGGGCTGGTTGGGAAGGGTGGAGTTAATTTACTTTCCAATGTCCTCTGCCTAAGTGCAAGAATAGCTACATCTTCAGAAAGCATTCAGTGGAGGCTTAATCTATTTGGGGATCCTGCAAATGGATTTTGGGCTGTCTCTCCAAACCAGAGTGCACAGAATTTAAGTTCTACTGCAGGGTTTCCAAGTCTATAAATTGTTATAGGAGTAGAAAGATTCATCTTGCTCCTATAGAGAGGCTGGTAAACTTGAACTGCTAACTTTGTGGTTAATAGCTCCAAAGTGTCAGTTTATAGTGACCCATTGATCTTTGAAAAATAGAATTACTTCATTTAAATGCTCTAATTCAGACACAAACATTTCAAAACAGAGCACTGCTTTCCAGGTTTATTCTGGGTCATGAACAGAACTCACTGGACCACTAGAACTCCTCTTAGAAGTCTTACATATTCACAAATATGTTTTTTGCACTCTCCCTTGAATGTGCAAAACAGCATGAGATCAGAGCTCCCCTCAAAACTTAGTAATTACCTCTGTTAAAAGCGAACTCCAATTTTTGGAAAATTCTGAGTCATTCAAGACTGGGTATTAAAGGCCAACAGGACAGAGAATGAACCATTCACAGCTGAGAAAACACATAGCAAGACTTAATGAGATCTAATATTGTTTCTGAAAGCTCTGAGACATGGGTTTATAATTCCAATAGAGTTTAACTCTTTTGGAGTCTCCCAGTGTCCTTGGAAATGTGAAGTTAAGCCCCCCCCCACTTTTTTTTCTGGTGCCAGGTTCCCTGGATCCTCCAGAGATCCCACCAGAAAAGCTTTGAAATCCTGTTTTCCAACCATTCCACTTGTTTTAGGGTACAAAAGGACCCCGCTCCCAAATAGAGAGTGAAGAGAGAACATTTACTAAATCTTAAAAGGGACAGAGACGACGCAGGGACACATCATCCGGAGAGGGAGGCCATTAGCAGGAGGTCAGAATGGTGTCCCGCTTATCAGTTTTTATGGGAACAGACAGCTTCACGTTTCTCCTACAGAGTAGCTGGTGAATTTGGCGTACTGACTTTGCTATTAGCAGTTTAATGCTTACCCAATGACTCTCTTCCAGAGCTCCTTAACAGTAATCATAGCTACTAGTATTGCTACCCTTTCCTTCACTAAGATTCCCTGTGGGATAATGGTGCTTACACATTGGACTGCTAACTGCAAGGTCAGCAGTTTGAAACCACCAACTGTTCCATGGATGGAAAACAGGACTTTCTGTATCGGTGAGGAAGTATAGTCTTAGAAATCCACAGGGTTGTTCTCACTAAATTGGCTTGGACTTGGTCGCAGTGAGTTGATTTTTGCTTTTGTATATGCATACATATGTATTTTTACCCCATTCAGCAATTTGTACACATATTGCTCAATGACAATTTGTACACATATTGCTCAATGACACATTCTACAGTGTGTCAATATTTCATTATTTTCACCCTAGTAGTTCCATTCCTTTTAACTTCAATTTATTGCCTTCTAACTTTCTCACCTATTCTTTTGAGTAATTGTTGTTCCTTTGGTTTCATATAGTTATTTTCTTTCACAATGTTTTTTTGTTAGCCTGCTATTTAGTCCAAGGTTAACTTCAAGGTTTAGCTTCCAATTCAAAGTTTAAAGACTATTTTGGTAATAGTCTTGAGGACACCTGCATTCTTTTCGCGCCCAGAAAAATCTGGGTTCTTTGAGAATATGAAGTTCTATTCCACATTTTCCTCCCTTTCTATTGTGTCTTATTCGCTGTGATCCTGATTGGATATCTGGTAGTGGTAGTCAGGCACAGTTAAATATAGTTTAGTAGCTTTGCTGTACGTTATTACTTACCATTTTCTCATGTTGTCACATTTAGGTTGTTGTTTCCAATTTGTTTGACCCTATAGATCAGGGATGTCAAACTGGCGGCCTGCAGGCCGTATAACAGCCCCTGAGGTAAATTTTTGTGGCCCACAGTGCTCTGAAGTAAAGTGTAACGAGGAAATTGTGTGTGTGGTATTGCCTCGATTTCCCTTAAGCGCTATTTTCTTCTTAACAATTTTTTTTTCATTTTATTTCAGAGCATCGTGGGCCACAAAAAATTACCTCGGGCAACATGTGGCCCTTGGGCTGCCAGTTTGACACCCCTGCTGTAGATGGTCCTGTGATAAACATCTTTGTGAGTAGGGTATGCTTTAACAAATATTCTGAGAGGAAATTGTCACCTGTTAAGTGTACTCCCGAGACTTGATTGAAATGATTGTAAGCCCTGCGGTTACTTATATTAATTTCAGAAAAAGGAGAGCTTTGATAAAGTTGTGGTCTAGGGTTTTTAATATTACGCTGAATTTTTTAAGAAACTTCAATATGTGTTTCATTTTAGGTGCTACCAACTGTAATGAAGATCATTGTGAGACAGAAGACTGAATAAAGCCTTGTCACATTGGCCCTGAGCTTGAGATTTAGATCAAAAATTAAATTCGTTACTTTGATTTCAGTGTTCCTTTTTTGTAATATTTATTTTTTACTTAAATAGACATAGTGAGCAGAAAATTAAAATTAAGACCTAAACCATAGGTTATACTAATATTTGTTCTGAATCTTATTCAGATACCAAAGAGCTATAGATATTAATAATGGAATACAATAAAAAGAATTTTATTTTGTCAGTTATTGGCATCCTCATCTACATATTTGATTTTATTGTGGATATCTGGGTGTCTGTCAAGTTTTTCTGTGAAGGACAATATGTTTTTGGTGCTTTAACAATAAGCTTTCTGCTCTTTGGAACACTTGTTGTCCAGTGCTTTAGTTATTCTTGGTTCAAGGCTGATTTCAAGAAAGCAGGTAAAGAAAGTCAGCATTGCTTTCTTCTTCTTCATTGCTTGCAAGGAGGAGTTTTTACAAGGTAAGCATACACTCTTGATCATTAGCAATATTTTTTTCTTATCCAGTTAGAAACTGGATCTTCTTGTATCTGAGCAGTCAGATGTACAAAGGGACCCTATTTACTGTGGAGCAAGATTACTTGCTCTGCTTTATGAGTGATATATGGTCAGAATTTTTCCAGGCTTATTAACAGAATGTTTTAATTTAATTACTGGAATTTTATTTTTCTAATATGTACTAGAAAATAGGTACAAGAAAATATGTACTAATGTGTTCTAGAAATTATTATGTACTTCACTTTTCATGGGAAAAATATACATCTTTTGTTTTTGTGAACCTTTTATGATCTGTGTGTATTTCAAGGTCATTTATGAAAATAAGCCTAAACTTGCAATTTCCAGAGCACTTAATTTTATGTTACTTATACAGGGATTTAACAAAATTTAACAAAAATTTAACTTCAATACTGCAGTAGCCAGATGGTTAGCTAGGGATAGAATCATAGAACTAAAAGAGGCCTTAAGAATCATATAGTTTAGAATTTTATGGTTCAAGAAACTAGGACATAAGTACATTCTGAGTATTCGGTGATTCTCTGTACATCTAATTTAATATGGCCTTTTCATTCTCCTACCTTAAGTGATTTCTTTTTTGTTAGAGTCAATACTTGTATATATCTTTAAAGAGAAATATTAAAGGCTACTATCAAAAGAGGCTAACACACTGTTTTGTTACAGTTACCTTTTTGCTCTTTGGGAAAGTTTGCCAGTGTTCTCTATTTCTTCATTTTAAAATACTTTATTGTGTTTTTGGTGGGCATTTACAAAGCAAATTAGGTACTATTTGGCAATTTCTGGGCAAATTCAGAATGTGTCAACATTCTCATTATTTCCATTCTGGTTGTTTTGTTTCCATTCATCTAGTTTCCCTAACCCTCCTACTTCCTCATCTGTACTTGAGAGTAAAGGTTGATCATCTTGTCACATTATATGAGTTAACATTTTTAAAATTTAATTTTCCCCATATGTTTGAAATGAACTTGTATGTCACTGAAGACCCAAGTCCATTTTAGTTTTACTTTTCCTCCTTTTTTAGCCACTCGGACCAATATTTAGATCTGAGGGGTAAGGAGTCTGGAGAGTTATTTATTTATTTATGGAATAATTTTTAATTAATTAATTAAAATTTCCTTGTTAAACTCTCCATTTTAAAAGAAATTTAGTTACCCTACCCAATGCCTCCCCTCTCTCCTTTTCTACCCTCACTCCTCCTCATAGTCATCAAAGTCTTTTGATTTATTTAATTAATTTATTTTATGGATTCTGATTTCTGTTACCTTCCTCTGAAGTTATTTAAAAAACAGTTAAATAACTAGTGAATTACAGTGATGTATTACAGAAGCTTGATTTCAGCTTTCTTGTTGATAGGGGTCTCCAAGTCAATTCCAGCTCATATGACCCTATGAATAACAGCCCAGTCCTGTGCCATGCTCACAATTGTTATGTTTGGATCTATTGTTGCAGCCACTGTGTCGATCTATTTTGTCCGAGTCCTTCTCATTTTTCATGACATCTTTATTAGGGACTGGTCTCTCTTGATAACATGCCCAAAGTCCGTGAGGGTAAGTCTCATCATCCTTGCTTCTTAGGAGTGACTGGCTGTACTGTTTCCAAGATAGAATTGTTTGTTCTTCTGGCAGGTCATGATACTTTGAGTGTTCTTCGCCAACACTGTAATTCAAACGCATCAATTCTTCTTTGGTCTCCCGTATTTGTAGTTAAGCTTTCACACGTATATTAAGTGTTTAAAAATACCATGGCTTGGGTAAAATACCGCCTTAGTCCTGGGAGTGGCATCTTTGCTCTGTAACACTTTCAATTGATCTTGTGAAGTAGACTTTTCCAATGCAGTATGCCATTTGAGTTCTTGACTGCTGCTTCTATGTGTGTTGATTGTGGATCCGAGTCAAGTGAAATCCGTGGTAACTTCAGTCTTTTCTCTGCTTATTATGATGTTGTTTATTGGTCTGGTTGTGAGGATTTTGGTTTTCCTTATACTGAGGTGTAATCAATACTGATGGCTGCTGTCTTTGGTCTTCATCAGTAAGTACTTCAAGTCCTTGTTGCTTTCAGTAGGCAAGGTTGTATCATCTGCATATCACAGATTGTTAATAAGCCTGTCATAGATTGTTAATAAGTCTCCCTCCAATCCTGATGCCATTTTATTCTTTGTATAGTCCATCTTCTTGGATTATTTGCTCAGCACATGCCTTTCATGATTTTAAACCATACACATGACACATGCCTTACATGATTTTAAACCATACACATTCCCTTGGTCTGTTCAAATGAGTTCCTCTTGGTCTATATTCGGCATGAGCATAATGCCTGTTGGTGTAGGTTCTTCATGAACACAATTAAGTGTTCTGTAATTCCTATTCTTTGCAATGTTATCCATACTTTGTTATGATCCACACACTTCACAATGTTATCTACTTTCCTATGTCTTTGCATAGTCAATAACACAATGTACACATCTTTCTGGTGTTCCCTGTTTTGAGCCTCAATTCATCTGAAGTTAGAAATGATAGCTCTTAGGCCACATCTAGTTCTAAATCCAGTAAATTTCTAGTAGCTCCTTGTCGATGCACTGCTGCAATCATTATTCATTTACCTTCAGGAACATTTTACTAGCCTCTGACATTATGATATTTTTGATAATTTCCATATTCTCTTGGGTTACCTTTCTTTGGAATAGATACAAATATCAGTCTTTCCCAGTTGGTTGGCCCAGATATTTGTCTTCCAAATTTCTTGGCATAGACGGTGACTGTTTACAGTATTTCATCAGCTTATTGTAACATTTCAATTGGCATTCTCTTTATTCCTGGGGCTTTGTATTTTGCTAATGCCTTCAGTGCAGCATGGACTTCTTCCTTCTCTCCCTTCAGTTATTGATAATATGCTACCTCTTAAATGGTTGAACATTGATGGACCAGTTATTTTTGTACATTGGTTCTGCCTATTCCTTCCATCTTCTTTTGATGCTTCCTGCAACTCTATGCTTACCCATAGAATCCTTCAGTATTATCATTTGAGTCTTGAATTTTTTCTTCAAAGGCTAGTGGTTGCTTTGCCAGCAGCTTCAGATTTCTCTTAACTAAACTTCTGCGATTTTTTGTTAGAAATTTACTTGTATGATAATAGCTCAGTTCATTTAAAAATTCTTTTAAAAGAAGAGCCTGAGCAGAGATAGTTGAATAGTTTTTGAAATTTTATATTTTCTGGGTTGATAATGAGCAAAGATCCTAGCACTTTCTAAGTATTAAGTAATTGTTCACTGGACAAAATTAAAAGAGGATTGAAGTTCATCTTTAAACTTGGCATGAGGCATGTTTGTGTGTTATTTGTAACAGAAATGACATGAACTGAAAATTGCAATTTGTCTTTCGGAAGTAGCAGTTCAGAATAAGAAGGAGAGGGAGGTGGTGGTGGTGGTGATACACGGGAAGCTGATATCAAGGAGTTCAAGAAGGAAGAGAATGTTTTAAAAATGATTGTGATAGAAATTGTACAATACTGCTTGGTGTGATTTAACTATTTAACTTGATGTGATTTAATGGTATGATGTTTAGATTAGTTCCTAATAAAATGGATTGGAAAAAAAAAAGAATAAGAATGATAAAATCTGGGTTTAGACCTTTACTCTGTAATTTTCAGCAAATTGTACCTTTTACTGGCCTTTCTTTTTTATTTTTTTTTGGCCTTTCTTTTCTTATCCATAAAATGAGAGCAATGCTTACTCATTTCACATAATATTCTGAAGAGGAAATTAATTCATCATTAAATATTCACAAATTGAGAGGAATCTGTACTAGAGAAGGTTTGTGGAGAAAATATCACATGCCACATTTTACTCAAAATCATCATGTATTTTAAACTCTTGTTTTAAGGAGTATATTGCTAAAGGACATTTTCATGTTTACAGGTACTGGTTTGCCTTGAAAAAGGGATTCCATATGGCTTTCAAAAACTGCAAAACCAATAATTTCACAGAACAGCAAATTGATTCCCATAAAGAAGTTATTTATATAATGACTGATTTAAGCATGCTCAGGCTCATTGAGACTTACCTGGAAGGCTGCCCGCAATTCATTCTTCAGATCTACATCTTTCTGGAGCATCGTCAATTGACTTTCAGTCCATGTAAGTTTTCTCCATATGCTGTGTTAGATGTGTGCCACCGAGATCTTATACTAACACATAATTCTGCAACAACTTTTAGAAAAATTTTATTCATTTTCTTTTTAAATATTTAGTTTCCAAAAAAGGAAACAATCTCATGGCTTCACCTATCAAAAATATGAAAATATATATTGACTTCCTCCCTCTTCTCCCCACCCTTTTTTGTCATTTGCCCAGAAAGTAAACTACTATTGGTAGATTTTTTTCAGACAGCCGTGGGTTACACTATGGGCTGCTAACCGTAAGGTCAGCAGTTTGAAACCACCAACTACTCCATGGGAGAGATGAGCTTTCTACTGCTGTAAAGAGTTACAGTCTAGAGATTCCCAGAGGCAGTTCCACCCTGTCCTGCTGGTTCACTATAAGTCAGAATCAACTCAATGATAGTGAGTTATAGTTGTTTTTTAGAGGGGTGTGTGTGTGTGTGTGTGCATTTATTCTTTAAAAATTTTTTTTCTTTTATATTAATGGTAATATAAAATACTCTTTTTTTACTCTGAATGATATCTCTTGGAGATGTATCCATTTTAATACATAAAGATTTTTCTTCTCTATTTTACAAACTGTACAGGATTGCAAACTATGTATGTATCTTAATTTATTTGTCAAGCACCTTATGTATGCACCATAATTTATTTGCCCAGCATTATTTATTTAAGTTGTTTCTAATATTTTACTATTAAAGTACTTTAATGATCTTATGTATATATAGCTTTTGATATATGATGTAAGAGGGGGTTAGGCCCCCCTCCCTCCCAAATGGAAAAAACTTTGCTGGGCGCAGCTTTTGTAGTACATATTTTTCCTACTAGGCGAGCATCCAGCAACTCGCTCTGAGTTAGTGCACCCGGTAGCATCATCTGGTAAGGTTCTTTCTGGTCACATTGAATTTTTTCGTGAAAGCAGTTTCACTCAAACCTCGTTTTTTGTGATGGCTGATTTAAGAGAACGGCGTGTTTAAGGGAAATTTTGTATCCTGCTTGGGAAAAATGTCACAAAAACTGTTGTGATGTTGAACACAGCTTACAAGGACAGCACTATGGGAAAAACTCAAGTGTAGGAGTGGTTTTCTCATTTCAAAAAGGTGAAATATCAATTAATGACAAACCTTGTTCTGGACATCTGTCAACTTCCCAAACGGATGTAAATGTCAACAACATTTGTTCACTTATGCTGGAAGACTGATGAAGGACATTGAAGAGATGGGGAAGTTATCTGGACTATCTTGGAGCTTGGATCAGTGAATTTTAAAGGAAGAGTTGGGAATGAGAAGGGTCGCTGTGACATTTGTGCCCTGGGTTCTGACTGATCAGGAAAAAGAGCATCTTAATGCATACATGCCTTGCTTTGAAAGAACCACTCCGAAGTGACCCAGACCTTTTATCCAAGGTCATTACTGGTGATGAGACATGGTGCTATCCTTACAACACCCAAACCAAACATCAATCAAGCTATTGGAAGACACCATCATCACCTCACCCCCAAAAGCTCATCAAGTGAAATCACAAATCAAGATGATGCTTATTTGGTTTTTTTGATGTGAGGGGGATAGTGTATTTTAAATTCATTCCACCAGATTAGACTGTTAATCAATCTTTTTATTTAGAGGTATTCTGAAAAGATAGTGTATTAGTGTGTGAGAAAAAAGGCCTGATTTGTTGCAGATGGGAGACTGGTTTTGCCACCACGACAATGCACCTGCTCATGCAGCCATCTCAGTGAGCCAGTTTTGGGCAAAAGCCAGCATGTCTCTCTTGCCCCATGCACCTTACTCACCTGACCTTGCTCCATGTGACTTCTTTTTGTTTCCATGAATGAAGAGGGACGTGAAAGGACAGTGATTTGAAGATGTAGAAGAGGTGAAGAAAAAAATGAGACAGGTTCTGTCAGCCATCCAAACAGATGAGTTTGGAAAAGATTTCCAAGAATAGATCGCAGATTTGACAAATGTATTAAGTGTAAGAGAGAGTACTTTGAAGGTGATAAGGTTGCTTTGTAAGGAAAATTTAAATACATAACTTAAAAAAATTCTGGCTTTTTGGGGGTACCCTCTGATATATCTGTTGGGTAAATTCCAAGAACTGGAATGTCTGGGTATACCTGTGTATTTTATAAAAGTTATGGAAACTGGCTACTATGGCAACTTTCTTTACTTTAGTAAAATGTTCATTTTGTTAGGGCAGTTTTGTATTTTCATTCTTTAAAATAGCTTTAATAGATGTTTAACTTGTCATGCAAGATTGATAATATTTGTTTTCAAAATAAGAGTACTAGTTTTTATAATGACTAGGGTTCTGTAATTGAATTTATCTGGGCCCCCACCCCTGGTGTCCGAGCCCAACATGCAGCCCAGAGGGGATGGTGTGGCAGGCCCTCCTGTCAGGGCACATGACCCCAGCCAGAGACCCGGCAATTTGAAGGCATTGTTCCTTTTATTCGCTTTGGTGAGAAGCCCATCCTCAGAGTTCCAGGCCTTAAAAGACAGAAATGTGACCACTGGACTTCATGTCCCCCGACCACCTATGCCTGCCGGTTACTCAGTGGAGGTGGACCAGACAAGGACGCCAAAATCTGTTTTGAGGATGAACTGGCCATTGGGGAAAAGATGGGAAATGTTACAAGAGGAATAAATATTGCCATCGTCAACTATGTAACTGGGAAGGTGACAGAAACAGGATTTTTTTATATGTATGAAGATGCTAACTCTGGACCCATGGCAAGGTTCATTCAGAGTACACCACAGAAATCCTGCTCTTCGTGATGGCCCACAGTGATGGCAGCAGCAGGCTGAAGGATGACTCCAAGGAGACCATCAGAGCGCTGGGAAGCAAAGAAATCCAGAACATGAAATTCAGGTCCAGCTGGGTATTTCTTGCAGCAAAAGACGTTAACTTCTTACTGGCATTCGGAGAGAAAAGGTTAAAAAAAGAAGTAGAACAATCTCACTGCTATTAAGTCAGTTGAGACTCGTAGTGGCCCTAAAGGACAGAGTAGAGCTGCCCCTTTGGGTTTCCAAGACCTTAAATCTTCACAGGAGCAGACAACCTTGGAGTGACTGATCAACTACTCTGATGCAAAGAAGAACAGATATTCTGGCTGGCCCGCAGAGATACAGATAGAAGGCTGTATACCACGAGAGTTGAGCTACATTGCACTGCCTCAATAAACAAACGTGCTTTGTAAAAAAAAATTTTTTTTTAATTTATCTGTGGGGTTCAGATGGTCATTTTCCCTGTAGTTTCTCTGCCCTGGACTGACCTATGCAATAAACTCATCCTTCCAAGCAGTCTCTCTGTTCCTAATGTCCCATAAACGTCTAGGGCATATTTTTAGGTGTTGTTAGGTGCTGTCGAATCACTTCCAATGTTTAGTGGAAGAACGAAATACTGCCCAGTCCAGAGCTATGCTAATAATTGTTGCTAAATTTCAACTGTTTGTTGCAGCCACTGCTTCAGTCCATCTTGTTGAGGGTCATTTTTTTCACTGACCTTGTACTTTATGTAACATAATATTCTTCTCCCGGAAGTGATTCCTCCTTATAACATGTCCAAAGTACACGAGGCAAAGTCTTGCCGCCCTCACTTCTAAGGACCATCTGGCTGTATTTCTTCCAAGACAGTTTGCTCTTTCTAGCAGCCTTTTTAGTTGGCTTCCATATGCATCCTGGGTGGGGTCTGACCCCTGCCAAAGTCCCTGGACCTTTACCCAGGATGTATTCATTAAGTAGCTCATCCTCTATGGCAGCTGTGGTGGTGTTGAAGTAAAGCCTTCGGCTAACTAAGGTAGCCCAGCGTTGGCCACAACTGTGGTGGGACTAAAGTTGAGCCCCAGTCGGCAAACCAAAAGCCCTCAGCTCTTTAAAACCTAGTGGATCTCAGTCTATTTACTTTATGATGCTCCTCCTGTGACCTGTAAGAGTGAGTTTCCCTCTCAGTGGCTCTCCTGTGTTGATTTCCGAGGAGTCCCTCCGGTGTGTGTTACTTGGTCACTATCTTTCCCCCTGGTCTTAAACTAGTACTTTGAAAAGAAAATTAGGGAACCAATTTTATTTACTATCTTATCAACGAGTATAAAATTACAGGTATGAGAAATCTGGCATATATCATAAAATTCACAAAAGGCAGAAAAGTAACATATTTTTATTATCTTAATATTCATCTCAATTCCTTATGGCATACTCTGACTATTGACAGTTTTAGAATTATGTTTAATTTTATTTTAATTTCTCCTCTTAGAGTTGATTAAAAATTTTAAGTATTTTTAAATTAGAAATTTTCTTTCACCTTCACAAATTATTTTTATTGGTAATATTATTTTTGGTTTATTGTCTCTTTATTTTAATTAAAAGATCATTTTATTGGGGTTTTTTACTGCTCTTATAACTTTCCATACATCAATTGTATCAAACATATTTGTACATATGTTGCCATTATTATTTTCTAAACATTTACTTCCTATTTGTGCCCTTGGTATCAGCTGCTTGATTTTCCCTTCTTTCCCCCCTTTCCACTCTCATGACCCTTGATATATTATAAATTATAATTATTTTTATATCTTACACTGACCGCTGTCTCCCTTCCCCCACGATTTCTGTTGTTTGTCCCCCTTGGAGGTGGTATGTAGTTATGTGTGATCATTGTGATCAGTTCTCCCTTCCTTCCTCCACAGCCAATCTCCCCCCTACCCTCTTGGTATCACTATTCCTATTTCTGTTCCTGGATTCCATGCGTCGTAAGTTCTTATCTATACTTGTGTACATGCTCTGGTCTAGCCTGCAGTGAAAGGCAGGATGTCCTTGGGGTCATGATAGGGGGGAGTGAGGAAGCCTCAGTCATGATAGTGGGTGGTGGTGGTGAGGAATCCTCAAGGAGCCAGAGGAATATTGTGTGTTTCATTGGTGCTATACTGTGCCCTGCTTGACTCATCCCTTACTTGTGACCTTTCTGTGAGGGAATGTCCCATTGTCTACAGATGGGTTTTGCCTCTCTGCTCTGACCACTCTCATTCTCAACAATATGTTTTTTTCTTTGTTTGTTTTGGGTCTTCTGGTGCCTACTACTCAATCCCATCAACACCTCATGATCATACAGGCTGGTGTGCTTCTTCCATGTGGGCTTTGCTGCTTCTGAGCTAGATGGCTGCTTGTTTATCTTCAAGCCTTTAAGACACCAGATGCTATATCTTTTGATAGCCAGGCACCATCAGCTTTATTTACCACATTTGCTTTGTCCTCAGTGATTGTGCTGGGAGGGTGACCATCACAGAATGCCAGGTTGTTAGAACAAAGTATTCTTGCATTGAGGCAGGGCTTGAACAGAGGCCCAATGTTCATCCACTATCTCAGTGTATTGGCATATAATATATGTTTATGAATTGGGAAATTTCTTCACTTTTTTCAAAGACTATGCTTTAAGATTTCAGGATACTTAAAGTTTCAGAAAAAGTTATTTTTCTAAAGTGACTAATTTGTATTGACAACATATTATCTAAATTGTTTTTGCTGTCTCATTTAATGTATGTGGGGGTCTCTGTTGTATTTAGTGTTAAACTGAAATAAATTAATAAGGAATCTGTTTACGTTAACCCACTGCTGTCAAGTTGATGAACTTGCTGTCGAGTTGAGTCAAAGCAAACTAATGACAGAGTACAACTACCACGTAAGGTTTTCAAGGCTCTAATCCTTATGAGAGCAGGCTTCCACATCTTTCTCCTGCGGTGAGGATGGTGGGTTAGAATAACAAACCTTTGGGTTAGCAGTCAAGCTCTTAACTTTTGCACTGCCAGGTCTCCTTTAGATGTGATTGGAGAAGGCATTTCAAATTGCGGAAAATGCATAAGCAGAGGTCTTATTTAGCAAAGACAAGGAATCCAGTTTAGAGAGAGTGTGTGTGAAAGTGGGGCTGTGGTTGGAGGTGGGTGGCCAGCCCCCCAACACTAATCATGTGTTCAGTAAGCACAATTGTACGGTTGAGCTATATAAGTATTATGTTAAAGTCATTGAGAGCATGAGAGAGAAAAGAGATATTAAAATAATGGAGTCAGACACATTTTATGGTAGCAGTGTTCACCTCAGCCCCGCTTGGTGGTCCACGTGGAGAGAGGGGGAAGGGAAGGGGAGGACAAGGGGAAAGGGAACAGGGGAGGAGAGGGAGCCTATGAGAGGCCACGAGAGGAGCCAAGAGAGAGAGGGGGCTCTTTATTGGTAACCCAGGTCTATATACCTTTGGGGGCATGCAAGCCCACTAATTACAGGTAGACATATGTCACAGGAAGGGGTTGCACTATAGTTTATACAGCAGTGAGAGGGGGACAATCTAGGGATACCTGTGATAAGATGGGCGGATCCTAGATTCACTGAGCGGTTTGATCTGTTCTCTGGATCTGCATAGGAACCATTATCAGTAGGGTGTAAACTCCACCTACAGGAACCAAGCTAATGGTCGCAAGCCTTAGCCCATTGTCCCTAGCAGCAGGGAGAAGGGCCTACCTTAGTTTGGTGACTGATTGCCTTCCCGGAGGATATCTGTAAGCATCTGACCTCCCCCCACATGGGGCCAAGGCATGATCAGAGAAAAGAAATGTTGGGATCAGATCAGAAGTAGGAAATGTAAAATAGTACCAAATTGTAATGTCAGTTGGCTAGATATTAGGAATCAAAGGGTTGTTGATGGCACAAATATATGAAAACACATTACTGAATTATTAGAGGAGCTTTGGTGGTTTAGCAGTAGGATTCTTGCCTTCCATGTAGGAGAGCAGAGTGCATATACAGCCTCTCCTTATAGTGGAGTCTAGAGTGCTGTTATGTTGCTGAATGGGAAGGTCCCTTAAATTTAACCTTCACTACTTTTGTGATATATCCACTTTTCATTAATACTGTTGGTTAATTTTAAACATAGATTTGTTTAAAATGCATGTTGTAATTTAAAAAAAAATTTATTTTAAATAATCATTTTATTAGGGGCTCATACAACTCATCACAATCCGTACATACGTCATTTGTGTCCAGCACATTAGTACATATGTTGACTTCATCATTCTCACAACA
>NW_022103896.1:69137323-69145230 GCF_000313985.2 Echinops telfairi | reverse complement strand
GCTTTGTTGTTTCTCAGTTAGATGGCCCCTTGTTTATCTTCCAGCATGCGGGACCCCAGATTCTGTGTAATTTGACAGCTTGGCACCATCAGCTTTCTTCACCACATTTCCTTATGTACCTGCTTTGTCTTCAGCATTCGTGTCGGTGCACAAGAAAATGTGGTGAAGAAAGCGGATGGCTACCAAAAGATGTAGCACCTGAAGTCACTGAAGACAATGGGTGCACAAGCAAGTGTGGTGAAGAAAGCTGATGGTTCCCAGCTACCAAAAGATATAGCACCTGAAGCCTTAAAGACCTGAAGATAAACAAGCAGCCATCTAGCTGAGAGACAACAAAACCCACACCGAAGAAGCACACCAGCCTGGCCCTACTCGATCGCTGAGGACAAAGAGGGTACATTAGCAAAAGTGGTGAAGAAAGCAGATGGTGCCCAGCTATCAAATGATACAACATCTGGGGTCTTAAAGGCTTGAAGAAAAACAGGCAGCCATCTAGCTAAGAAACAACAAAACCCACAAGGAAGAAGCACACCAGCATGTTGTAATTTTGAGGGAACCTACCAAAGAATGAAAACCGAGTAGTATCACTGAAGGATGTAGATTGATTATGGATTAAAATGGTGAATAAAAATGGCTAGCTTCAAGCGACATCTTTAGAACATTGCAGAAAATAAAAAATGAAGATAAATTCTAGGAGATGCAAGAGAGCAACAAAGGTTGCTTACAAAGGAAAGAAAGAATGACATTGGAATTCTTAATCATAGCACCCAAAATTAGAATATAATAAAACAATGATTTCAAATTTCAACATTCAAAAACTGAGTTTTATTTCTAGCAAAACTGTACATCAATTATAAATATAGAATAAAGACATTTTGAGACATATGTGGTCTAATAAAATTAGATTCTGTGCAACTTTTTTCAGTAATACTTAAAGCAGAAGAGAACAAGAAAGAAAATTGGATCAGAAAACATAAAAGCAACATAAAGAGAAGTGAAAGGAAGTTCTAGGATGACAGGGAGCCAGGGGCAACATGGTTTTCTCCTACAAGAAGTTATAATGACTTCCATATTAGTTTTAGTTATTTGAAGACTTGTTAAGAAAAAGCCAAAGATAAAGCAAAAAACCCCAAACAAATAAAAGAGCCAAACAGTTGCCATCAGTCAATTCTGATATATGATAACCCCATATGTTAGAGTAGAAAAGTATTCAATGCCTTAATTTTTCCAGATGTAGATTGCCAGTCCTTTATTCCAAGGCCTCTCTGGAGAGACTTGAACTGCCAGTCTTTTCATTAGCACATGAGCACTTCAACATTTGCATCACCCAAGGATATCAAGAAATAGTAAAAGGCTTATGAAAAACTGAGAAAGTAAAGAAATACAGTAATTCTGGACTCTAGACTTTATAAGAAAGGAAATATAATCAGACTGTAGTACGTGGATGAGCAGTTTAAAACAAAACAAAATAGAAAGCATCAAAAACTATACTCACCTCAAAATAATATTGAGTTTTACCAAAAATTGTGGTATTTCTCTTTTGGGCAAATGATAGCGGAGTGAAACAGAAGTAGATATTTGTGTGTCTGTGTGCATGCCAAATTTTCCTCTTCCATATTAGGAAATTAATAGACACTGTGAATCAGGTAAATTAAAAAGTAGCAGAGAATATATTCTAGAAATATTGTAGTAAATTTTAGAAAAGACCTCAGAAGAATTGAAAGTGATTTCTACTGGAGTGTGTGATCACTGTTAGACTACCCAATGCAAGGTAGGCATGGGCTTATTTGTGCTTGCTTATTAATCTGTACTGTTCACTACAAACCCACGCTTACCTTGCTTCTTGGGTAATTCACCCCTGAGTGTGACAGAGAGGAAAGAGAGGTTTGTTGTTTTTTCTTAGAAGCTCCATAGTACTTTTGGATTAAAATAAAACCCAAAAACCTACTCTTGTATTTTTCCTCCAAAAAACCCAAAACAGCCAAGAACCTCATTGACATCAAGTCAATGTTGACTCATAGTGACCACCCTGTGGGTTTCAGAGACTGTCCCTGTTTATGAGAGTTGAAAACCTGGTCAGTCTCTTGCAGAACTCCTGGTGGTTTTAAACTGCTAACCATGCAGTCCAATGTGTAACCACTATTCCACCAGGATTCCAGCTTGGTAAAAATTAAAACCAATTATTAAAAGACATTACAGGACAGTTTAGGGGGAAATATTTTAATTAAGCATTTTTGAAAGCAGAAAGACAGGAAAATAGACCCAACTAGCTGAGAGACCTGAGGCGGTATACACAGAATCTGGGGAATGGACCAGCAGTGTTTATAAGTCTTAATAATCTTCATCAATAGATACATTTATCTTCAAGCTACCTTCCATCATATTCTACAGACTTCCAATTAGGCTTATTGAAAATCACAAGCACTTTGTATTCTCTTTAAATATTTTTGTTTTGTTTTTTCCCCAATTTTCTATTATCTTTCATTTTATTTTATTTTTAAGTCTCTTGTTTGAGAGTGGGGATAATGACTTACCTTTCCAAGCATAATGAACTCAGTAATGAGGAAAAATGGGTTAAATATGCCAATGTTATAGACGTCTATACTTTTGAGAACTCATTTCTCATCTTCAAGATGTGGGAAAATGAGTTTGCGGATACCTCATATTTAGGTTAAATGTTCTGTTTAACACCTCTCCTTTATATTTTGTGATGTTGTCTCTTAGTGAATCAGGTGTAGGTTACAAGCCAAAGTAAAAAATATAGGAAATGCTAGGACTAAGGATATAGTCGCATACTTACCGCAGTAAATTGGTTTCCATTATATCAGTTATCCAATGAGTATTTGTCCAATGAACTTATTCAAAATCATTGTAGAGCAGTTTAATATAGTGGTCAAATACCTCAACTTTGGAATCAGGTTGATTTAGGTTCGAATCCTAGTATACTGCTAGCTGTGAGACTTGGGGTCAAGTAATATATCTTTTTCAAGTCTCAGTTACCTCATAAGTATTATGGGACTATTAATATCTGCCTCAAAGAGTTAAGTTTGATGAGTCTATAAAGTGTTTTATGTGTGCTTGCGGTTGTAGGTTTATAGACAATGCCATGTAGAGCATGCAGTACATGTAACATTACTATTATTCCTATAATGACACATTGTTTATATTTTGTTTTCTAGGTGCAGCCATTGGGGCCTCTATCTTATCTATTACTGTCTCGACTGTTGAATATCAAATAGCTTTAAGAAAATCCTTGCCTGATACAAAGCTTATTGAAGGATTCTATCCCAGACTCACATATCTCTTTTATAAGTTGTTTACATTATCATCTTGGATGCTGAGTGTTGTTCTTTTACTACTCCTAAATGTTAAGATTGCTTTTCTTCTTTTGTCTTGTCTTTGGATTTTAGGTATAGCATGGGCATTTAAAAAGCAGACTAAGTTTTGTTCTTCCGGAGGTATGGAATACTTATACAGGATTGTTGTTGGATTCATTCTGGTCTTTACATTTTTTAATATTATGGGACAGAATACCAAATGCCCAATGTCTTGTTATTATATCCTAAGAGTACTGGCCACATTGTGGATATTTATTATGTTCTGGCTCTGCCCATCTTCTATTTTTAATTCAGATGAATTAATAATTGTCACTATCACGACTGCTCTTACTCTTCTCCTTGGAATTATTTTTCTTATTGTTTATTATGGAATTTTTCACCCAAATAGAAGTGAGGAAAACCAGCCTGATGAAGTTGATGGAAAACTTGTTAAAAAACATTGTAGAATGAGATATTTCCTAATGGAATAACCTATTCTTTTTATAAAATGTTTTTTTTAAAAATTGTGTCTCATTGATTATTAAAGACAAAGTTGTGTGTTTGTTTCATCTATTGTTTTTGCCTTCTCTAATTTGAGAACATTTCTAGTACACTAATTACAAATGTGAGAGATATAGTGTAATAATTTGCATTATTTAAATAAATTTCACATTTGGTTTTGAAGATCTTGGGTGTTCATATGCTTGCCTGTTGTCCTTTAGGGCTGTCACTTTGAGCGTGAATTGGAAGACATAGTCTGGGGCTCATAATTAAAAGACTGGCATAAAGCTCCTCTCCAACGTCTCCATTGTGCCTGATCCCAAATGGAAGTTCCTCTTGTGGAGAACTGAAAATGCAAGAGAAGAGCAGAGTATCCTGTGTGTTTTCCTCTATTGTCTTGATTCAGTGCACACATTTTGAGCTGGGGGATAAGTTGAGTAGAAGAAAAGGGAAAGGAAGGAAAGAGGAAGAAAACAAATTCTTACAGTGTACCTGGTATCCTCCTTTTCTGCCATTCTACCAATTCACTAGCATGAAAGGGAACTAGTATATATTTGAGAAGATTATTTAAAAAATTCATTATTTGCTTATTTTTCAGCTTTTGTGAATGAATGCATAAGAATGCTATTAATTATATTTGTACTAAAATAGTTGTAAGCAAATATTATATTAATAGCAAATATTATATTAATAGGTTGTGTTAGTCTGGGTGGACTGGAGAAACAAATTTCATAGATATTCATGTGTCTTTACAAAAGAGCTTTATATACAAGAGCAATTGAATATTGAGAAAACATCCCAGCCCCGTCCAGATCAAGTTCATAAGTCCTATATTAGCCCATATAGTCAATACCAATCTATAAATTCCTCTTCAGACTTATGAAACACATGGAATGACGCTAAATGCAGGAAGATCACAGGCCAGTGGCAATGGAAGCATCTCAGTGTTGGCAGGGGTATCCACGTGGCTCCTTGAGCTCCTGGCCTCTTTTGTACTTGGCCTCCAAGTATCTTGTCTGCAAGCATGTCTTGCAGGGAGTGAGCGTGTATCTCGCCTTCAGGTAGTTATTTATTTCCTTCCTGCCTCTGAATGAGGTCATCAAGCTGTGACCTGATTGATAGGCTAAGCTCCACCCCTTCACACAAGTCTTAAATGACAAAAGATTATGTAACTACCACCTAGGTTTATGCCTATTACCTTCTAGTGTAGTGGTAATGCTGCGTAAGCTTTAATACAGTACCTCATGTGGTGACTCCCAACCACAAAATTATTTTCATTGCTACTTCATAACTCAGTTTGCTATTGTTATGAATCGGGCAACCCCTGTGAAAGGGTTGTTCAACCCCCAAAGGGGTCGCAACCCACATGTTGAGAACCACTGTTCTAGGGAGATGTTAATTTAGCCCTTGGACAATAGAGAAAGCAATTGGATTTGGCTCAACTCCTGGGAATAATGATGCTTTCCCAACAGAATTCTTTTTCATTCTTCTTGGGTCAACCCTTAATCAATGAGTTCTTAAATAATAAATAAAAACTTGAAATATAAATTTTTCAAATAATAAATGATAATTCAAAGTAAAAAGCTGACATAAGACCAAAACACAGATGACTCCACTGAAAGCTGTGTTCTCTTGCCCCCTGCCCCATACCTGTTGGATGAGTGTGGGCAGCTCAACCTACCAGGGAATCCGCCATGCTGCACCAGCCTTTTGCTTTCCTGCCTTTGGTAAGCATTTTCACACCTTTGCTTACTGTGACAGTCGATGATAAATCTGGTGTTGCCTGTTTGTTTTTTTTTGCTGTTGGTAATTTTGTGCCGTGTCTTTGCCTTGCTTTTTCTGCTCGCTGCCCTACAGTTGGTTCGGTTTCATGTTACAAACAGAAAAGCTATCCAAGACCCGCTGCCCGCCCCACCACACCCCGACTTTATTGCCCCCTTCACATAGCCCCTTCTTAGTCCACAACAAAAGTTACCACAGAAGGTTTCCTTTGTATAGAATATTTATTTTGAAGCTCTATTTTAATAGTATTTATTTTAGAAAGTCTACTATTGTAAGAGTTCTTCTGTTTGAGAAGAAAAAACAAGTTAAAAACAATGTACTGATCTAGAAAATATATGTAAATATATATATTGTTAAATATACAAAAAAGCTGACATAGTCTTATATTTAATATAAAACTGTTTTACAGCTCTTGAGAAGAAGACTGAACTTAAAGGATACAACATATTTAAACACTCAAAGGTATTTAAAGGCAACAAGTAAATATTAAGTACTATGTGCTTAGCATTCTGCTAGGTATAGTTGTGAATTCAAAAACATTTAGAATTCACATCTGTTACTTGAAAAGTTTACATATGAAAACATTTACAGAAACTGATAAACTATTCAGAATGTTTACTATAATGTTTGTAATTTATATTTTGTAGATGAAACAAATATTACATAAAAGAGTGTTTATATAATTGAAAAGCAATCATTTGTTGCCATTTAGTAATTTCAACTCATTGTGACCCCATGTGGGTCAGAGTAGAACTGTATACCGTAGCGTTTTCAAAGTGTGAGATTTCAGAAGCAGGTCTCCAGGCCTTTCTGTACCTCTGAGCAGTTTTGAACTGCCAACCTGTCAGTTGAACAGTTAATCATTTGTGCAACTCTGGGACTCTTTTATATAATTATACCGAGTACATGAAACTCACTATGATGTCTTCTGTGCTATTTTCAGAAGGGTAAGACGCAGCAATTCTGGTTGGAGAGAGGGAACCTGTAGTTAACCTTGAGAACCTGATCCTTCTATATTGAATCCCACTATATATCTACACCCTTCATGTTAAGTGTGTATGGATACACATATGTTTGAGGGGTGAAGGCAGCAAAATAATTTAGGAATAATGGTTTGTAAGATTATTATTAAGCTCATGGCAGCATTTAAGCCAGACTCTTTGAGTCATAAAATTTTCAGTGCCCAAGGAAATTTTACTATTAATCATATATATATATATATATATGTAATTATATACATACTCACCCACACACATATATATCCACACATACATGAGGGGGTATACTCCCCCAAATTGGATTTTTCTTCTATATTTAAATCTTACAAAACAACCTTATCACCATCAAAGGACGCTCCATTACACTTAATACATTGGTCAAATCTGTGATTCCATTCTTGGAAACAGTTTTCAAACTCATCTGTCTGGATGACTGACAGCACCTGCCTCGTTTCTTCTTCACTTATTCTATGTCTTCAAATCACTGTATTTTCATGTCCCTCTTCATTCGTGGAAACAAAAAGAAGTCGCATGGAGCAAGGTCAGGTAAGTAAGGTTCATGGGGCAAGAGAGACATGCTGGATTTTGCCCAAAACTGGCACACTGAGATGGTTGCTTGAGCAGGTGCATTGTCATGGTGGCAAAACCAGTCCACCGTCTGCCACAAATCAGGCCTTTTTGTCGCACTGTTATGCTATCTTCTCAGAATCTCTAAACAAAAACCTTGATTAACAGTCTGACCTGGTGGAAGGAACTCCAAATGCATTTTGAGTCGACATTTTCATGTTTGGGAAGTTGACAGACATCCAGACCGAGGTTTGTCATCAACATTTCACCTTTTTTGAAATGAGAAAACCACTCATATACGTGCATTTTCCCCATAGCACTGTCCTTGTAAGTTGTGTTCAACATCACAACAGTTTCTGCAGTATTTTTCCCTGAGCAGGAAACAAAGTTTTACAACCCCACACTGTTTTCTTAAGTCAGCCATCACAAAAAAACGAGGTTTGTGTGAAACTGCTTTTATTTAAAAAAAAAAAACTGACCAGAGAGAAACTTCCCAGGTGATGCCACTGGGTGCACTAACCCAGGGCAATTTGCTTGATGTTTGCCTAGTGGGAAAAATGTGTACTATGAAAGTTCCGCTCTGCTCTGCGCAATTCAGGGTTTTTTTTGGGGGGTACCTTCATATATATGTATTTATAAGTGGTTTATATAAAAACATAGGTACTGAAAATAAATGGTTGAATGTAGTCTTATGGGTTTAGCTCCTCCACCCTCTCTTCACAATAGCACACTACCTTGCCCC
>NW_022103896.1:69135023-69136693 GCF_000313985.2 Echinops telfairi | reverse complement strand
GCTTAATGTGTTGCCCACTCCACTAGTCTAAGGTAACCATTAGTTTACTTTCTATCTCTAAATTTTTCATAATTTAGACATTTCTTGGAAAAGAAACATTCGACCTTTTTCAGTTGACTTATTTCACTTAACATGTCTTCAAGGTTCAATGATGTCATAGCATACGCCCGCATTTCATTTATTTCCATTGCCAGATCATGTGATACGGGGTATCACATTATATTTGTGCTACATTATATATACCACATTTTATTTGTCCAGTCATCCGTTGTTGGGTACTTATGTCCTTTCTGATTCTCACCAGCTTCTGTTCTCCAGGGGTCCAGTGGCCTTTCCCCACTCTGATTCCTTCGTGCTTCCTACTCTGCTCTCCTCCAAGAGAACTTCCTCCCCCATCTATCACAAGTTGTCCCATTTCCTTAAAGTAGCATTGCTGTCACGTATGAAATAAATGAGCTTCTGACAAAATAATAATTGATGCTAATGGTTTAATGTACACCCCTGACAGAGCATTTGAAGACTATACGAGACACCCTAAAAGCAGTCGTATCCTCAAGCGTGCTACTTCAAGCATAGCAGCAGTTTGTAGTGAAGCAATTTTATTCAGGCAGAAAGATTTAAAGAGCATCCTATTTATCCAACTTCTGGGCACAGTATCACTGCTCCATGGGTTTCTGAGACTAGAAATAGAGGAGTGGAATGCCTCGTCTTCCTTTCATGGAGCAGGTGGTAGTTTCAGACTGTGGACGTTGTGGTTGGCAGCTGAACATATAAGCCACTACACCCACGAGGACTCCTAAATTTATACAGTGTAGTGGTTTGAAAACATCAGCAGAGATTGGGTTGCCTAGGCAGGTGGAATCAGCATATCTATATATCAGTAAGTCATGGTTATGGTACTCTCAAGGTGGAAACGAGAGGTATAGCTGTATTTATTAGTGTCACCAAATAAATGTTGATGATAAGGTATGTTTGTATCCTATTTATATTATTATCGTTATAGTAAAATTTAAACCTACCATTTTCTGTTTTCTGTTTGTCCAAATGTATTTCTGACCTTCTATTTCTCTCTTCTTGGATTAATTTAGCTTAAAAATTCTATTTTATTGGCATTTTAGGTATGCTTTTTTGCATATTTTTTATCACTTCACTTAACAGGTAAGACACTTGGAATCATCTAAGTACATTTACCCTCTGACCTCATACTTTATCCTGTAATTATGATACATTTAATAGCTGCATGCCATAAACTCTACAATACTACATGCTTTTATTTAATAGCCCTATATATATTTTCAATGAAGAGGTAAACTTAGTTTATTTAACATGTAGGCATATATTTACCATTTTCAGCATTCTATTGCTTCTTAACAATTTATATGACTATTTGTTATCCATTCCAGTCAGCCAAGATGCTATTTTTTAGTATCTTCTGTAGTTTCAGGTCAGTTGGTGATAACCTATTTTTATTTTACTCCATATTACTTTCGTTTTTTGTAGTAAGTTTTTGTTGGATATAGAATTCTAGGTTAATTTTTTTCAGCACACTAAATATATTATTCCATTATATTCTTACTCCTTTCTTTTTAAAAAAAATCATTTTATTAGGGGCTCATACAACTCTTATCACAATCCATACACACATCAATTGTGTAAAGCGCATTTGTACA
>NW_022103896.1:69127656-69133439 GCF_000313985.2 Echinops telfairi | reverse complement strand
CCCCCGATCCTACTGGTATTTCTACTCTCATTGTTGGCCCTGAGGTGTTTATCTATCCTGGATTCCCTGTGTTGTGGCTCTTATCTGTAGCAGTGTGTGCATTTTTAAGTTGTAGAATTTTCTTTTTTTATGGTTTATTTTATGCTAAAACTTTGTATCTTTTTATTCATTACAAACACATTTTCCTCCATATCCTTGACTACAGTTATAATAATTCCTTTAAATTTTTCACCTGCTAATTCCAACAGCTGAGCCATTTCAGGCTAGGTCCTCTTCTCTTGTCTGCTAATTTTGAATTTTATCTTGAATGTTATGAATGACCCATCGTAAACCTTCTTGATGCTATCTTTTCTTCTGGGGAATATTATTATTACTTTAAAATATTAGCAGGTAGTTTTCTTGAGCTCTAAACTCTGAAAGCTGAGCAATTTTCATTAATTTAGCTTTCTCTGGGTTATTTAGAGTCTGCTCCACGTATGCAGACTTCAGACCAAGTCGTACGCTTTTTGACTTCAAGTTCAGTTTATCTTCTGTGGAGCCATGTTATTTTTACATGATGAAATGATCAGCAGCATCATAGAGATGGCACTAATTTGTACATGATTTAAAAATTGCTATTAAATTATTTGTCCACAATACAATTTAAAAGTAGCTGACCTAAATATTTTTTAGCCTTATCTTAGAGTCAGGATGGGAGTGGACTATTGGCAGTTTAGATAATTCAATTATAATATATTTAGAGTCAAATAGCAATTTATGTATGACAGTTTGCATATAAATAGAATACAATCTACATCCACTAAAGAGCCTGGGTATTAAATGCCTCACACAAAACTAGATTTAAAATTCACTCAATTTAACACACAATATTTTCCCATTGATTTTATAGTCAACATAACAGTGGCATCCTATCCTGTATAAATGCTTTAAGTAGTTAGCAAGCTCTTTAACTGAACTCTTGATAGCTAATAAATTTACTTTTCCCCATTATTTTTAAAAATCTTATTAAGTCATGGTTTTAAAACCTCTAAATTTCCATGAAGTTGCAAACTCTTCTTTGAGTCATCTGTGCATATAAATGGCCTTATGAAACTTAGACAAAGAAAATAATTACAAGCAATACTTTTATAAAAGAGCACTCATTCTCCCAATGCATTCACTCCTATTTCAAATGATAGCATACTCTCCTTAGACTAATGGTTTGTAAACATTAATGTGCACCGGAATCATCCGATGACCCATGAAAACAGATTGGTGGACATCATTCCCAGAATTTCTGCTGGTAGATCTGAGGTGGAGCTAAAATTGCATGTCTAGAAGTTTCCAGGTGTTGCTCCTGCTGGTGGTACGTCCATCTTGCTTTGAGAACCACTGTTGACTTTGGGGGCACCTTGTTTTCTAACCGAAAGGCCAGCTCTCCTAACTAGCAGCCACTCTGGAGAAGGATGTGACAGTTCTCCTCTGACCTGTAAATTTGCGATGAGTCTCACTGGCAGTGGGTTTGACATGGAGACTTTCAAAGGCTAGTAACACTGGCTAGCTTCAAAATAGTCACTAGAGGGCAATGGAATCACAGACAACCTGGATGTGCAGCTTCATAGGTTCCCTGGTTTATACCATTAACGACAATACTGGTGTAAGTCATGAGCATACCAAAGTGAAAGGTTAATTTCCTGCACAATACCTGAGACTTATTCTCAATTGTGATTTAAATCAAAACTCATTACATTGGGAGGCAGAGATACTCAATGCAATCCCATTTCATGATCACATTAAATTCAAAATTGGGCTTTTTTAGGTGGGCATTTGCATATATATACTCTCTGGCCTTTATTGTTACCATGAACTGTTTGTAGTTTCCCCCAAAGACTGTATTTTAGTAATAGGTCTAGTTAGTTATGGAGGTAATTCTACATGTATTAAGTGTTATTTATCTCTTTAAGACATATGCCTTTTATTTTGTGAAAGTGGGCCCAATGTTCAAAAATATACAATTCCAGGATGCACTAAACTTTAGTTCACAAAGTATAGGGAATTTGGAATGCTTCTCTCTTAAATATATTGTTTTAATGGTAGGAAAGGACTAGAGAAACACCAAAAGCTAAAGTTTGCAAGGATATATATATTTTTCTTTTTACATAATTTTATGTGGTTCAGAATTCAAAAGTTGTCATTGCTGCTGGTTTTGCTGCTCTTTAAAAAAATCTTGTTTTGATTGATGATAATTACAGAGTCCGATCTTCTTGAGTAGCAATTCTTGGCTTGAGCTGGCAGTTAAATTCCATTTATTATATTCCAAAAACATGACTTTGATTCTAGGCCTTGCTCTTATTCACTGGATAATCTTGATGAATCATGTACCCTATTTAAGTCTCAATTTCTGTATTTGTAAAATGAGAATAACATAATGATTAGTCATAAAAATAATACTTTTCTCTCTCTTTTTACATCATTTTATTGGGGGCTCATGCAGCTCTTATCACAATAAATCCATCCATCCATTGTGTCAAGCACATTTGTACATTTGTTGCCATTATTTTCAAAACATTTTCTTTCTACTTGAGCCTTTGGTATCAGCTCCTTATTTTTTCTTCTCCCTCCCCTACCTTCCCTCCCTCATGAACCCTTGATAATTTAGAAATTATTATTATTTTTTCATGCCTTACACTGGCCGATGTCTACATTCACCCACTTTACTGTTGCCTGTCCCTCAGGGAGGGGGTTATATGTAGATCATTGTGATTGGCTCCCCCTTTTTCACCCAACCTACCCCTTCCCCTCCTGGTATCACTGTTACTCTCATTGTTGGTCCTGAGGAGTTTATATGTGCTGGATTCCCTGTGTTTCCAGCTCTTATCTGTATCCATATACATGCTCTGGTCTAGCCAGATTTATAAGGTAGAATTGGGAGTGGCATTAAAGAACGAGAGGAAAGTTGTATATTTCAACAGTGCTATACTGCACCCTAACTGGCTCGTCTCTTCCTTGTGACCCTTCTGTAAGGGGATGTCCAATTATCTACAGATGAGCTTTGGGTCTCTGCTCTGCACTCTCCCTCATTCACATTGATATGAATTTTTTGTTCTGGGTCTTTGACGCTTGATACCTAATCCCATCAGCACCTCATGATCACAGAGACTGCTGTGTTTCTTCATGTGGACTCTGTGACTTCTCAGCTATTTAACTGCTTGTTTGTCTTCAAGCCTTTAATACCCCATATGCTATATCTTTTGATAGCCGGCACCATTAGCTTTCTTCACGAAATTTGCTATGCACCCATTTTATCTTCAGCAATGGTGTCGGGAAGGTGAGCATCATGGAATGCCAGGTTAATAGCACAAAGTGTTCTTGCGTTGAGGGAGGACTTGAGTAGAGGCCCAATGTCCACCTGCTACCTTAATACTTAACATACAAATATATGTACATAGATATATTTCTTTATCGTTATATATAAATATATTTACATATGTACATGGCTGAATAATACTTTTCTCATTGGGCTTCAAGGAGTTCTGATGGTACAGTGACTTAAGCATTGGGCTATTAACTGCAAGGTTCACACTCACTAGCCACTCAGCAGCAGAAAGATGAGGTTGTCTGCTCCCATAATATTTACAATCTCAGAAACCCCAGGAAGCCCTCCGACTCTGTCCTCTAAGGTTGCTATGAGTTGGAATCAACTCAATGGTGTGAGTTAAGTTTCACTGGGCTGTTTTGAAAAATTTGTGGTACTATAAATAATACTACTTGGTAGATTTTAACTATCTACGAAATTTTCTATGTTTGACATTCTACCATTAGTATGTGTATATATATCTTTTTTGGCAGTTGTGATAGGTTTATTGTATGAACCTGGACAATAGGAACATGTGGGAGTATGTGTATATTTTTAATTTGGTTTTTATATCATGTCATCTTTGTAAAATTGCTTGTACAGAAGCAAATTTTTTCGTGTAAAATGGAATTACACAAAGATCAACATACTAGGCATTAGTATGCTAATGAATTGGTGTTGGCCATTTTGAATTGGACAATCATTTGTTTGACTATTCTGAGAAGTTGAAGAGGAATGATGCCACATTGATTTTCAAAAAGAGCCTTTCAAGATTTATCCTGAAGTTTAGTGCTGTTGGTTATAGGATAATACTCATGTCCAAAGAAAGACCAATTGGTTTGACTATTATTTAAATTTATGCGCCAACCATGAATGCCAAAGGTGAAGAAATTGAAGACTTTGCTCGAGCTTTTCAACCTGAAATTGATCAAACATACAATGCATTGATAATCACTGTGACTGTAAACAAAGAAGCAAAAATTGGGGTGGGGGTAGAAGTATCAGTACCTGGAAATACTCTGATAGACTTGGTAATAGAGATGATGCTGGAGATGATAGAATTTATAATTTCATAATACATAAATAACTGGAAATGAACAAATGAAAGATGTCATAAAAGAAAATTTGTTGATAGGAAACAAATATTACAACAGATTACTATATTTTATTTTTAGGTAGCTCTTTTATCTATGTTTTAATGAAAACATTTCTTATTCTTTGATCTTATAAATGTCAATCATGTAATCATAACTAAGCTGCCGAATGCTATCTACTTCCATACATAATAAGGGGAATAAATTGAGGAGGTTTGTTGAGTCATTGTGTGTTGAGGGTTTTTGAGTCTTTTTAGGGACAAAAATCAGCATGTACAGTATATGATCATTTACGATAGTGTGCTAGTTACATAATCTCCTGCTCACTTGAGGAAAGGGGTGCAGTCTAGCCTGTCAAACAGGTCAGAGTTTGATGACCACATTTGGAGGTGTGATAGAGATAAACAGCTCCCTCGAGGCCAGACCCACTCTCTCTCTCTTCCCTTTCCTGTTGTTGAGATACTCAGAGCTGGAGGAGGCACATGGAGACCCACACCAGCACTGAGATGCTGCCACTGTCACTGGACCCACAAGACCTTCTTCCTACTGGCCTGTGATCTTCCTGCATCATTGCATGTGCTGCGTGAGTCTAAAGACGAATTTTTTTTTCAGATACATTAAAAAAATTTTTTTATTAAAATAAACTTTTAAAAAATCATTTTATTGGGGGCTCGTACAATTCTTATCACAATCCATACATATATCCATTGTGTCAAGCACATTTGTACATTTGTTGCCATTATCATTCTCAAAGCATTTGCTTTCTACTTGAGCCCTCAATATCAGCTCCTTATTTTTTCCCCCACCCTCCCGATTCCCCCTGCCTCATGAACCCTTGATTCTAAAGAGGAATTTATGGATGAGTATCAGACATATGGGCTAATATTAGACTTATGGACTTGATCTGGACTGGGCTGGGATGTTTTCTCAATATACAATTGTTCTCTTATATAAAGCTCTTTCTTACACACATATGAGTGTCTCAATGAGTTTGTTTTTCTTGAATCTGTAAACTTAGTTCTCATGTAAGAATAAACTCTTTATACTTCTTTTGGAAAGGTTTGTATTTTCGTCCCTGGGATAAGCCTGCACTAATTTCTTGCATGTCAACATGCATTCTTCATTAGGTATATCCACATTGTTTAAGAAGAAAAGTCTATTTGAAAGATTTCCCCCATCTTTTTGTGCAAAATTCAAATGTGTCAGTGATGTTGTCATGTGGGACTCCTTGAATCTGTTCGTTGGCACTCAAGGACACTTCACTGAGCATCTCTGTCTCTTATTTGCCTCTCTCTAATGCTTCTGCAATGGTGAAGTGCTTGACAATATTTGGCAGTATTTGTTTTTTTTTTAAA
>NW_022103896.1:69121436-69124849 GCF_000313985.2 Echinops telfairi | reverse complement strand
CAGATTTTCTGTTCAGCTCTTTTACTCCATCATTTCTTCCATTTGCTTTAGCTACTCCACATTCAAGAGCAAGTTTTAGCGTATCTTCTGATGCCCATTTTGTATTTTCTTTGCCTCCTGTCTGTTTAGTGACATTTTGCTTTCTCCACTTATGATATTCTTTATGCCATACAATAGTGTGTTTTTTTTTGGCTGAAGATCATCCAACAACGGTTGCAGGAATACATAGACAGGGAGCTGCCAGAGGATCAGACCGGGTTCAGAAGAGGACGTGGAACAAGGGATATCATTGTTGATGTCAGATAAATCTTGACTGAAAGTAAAGAATACCAGAATGATGTTGGCTTGTGTTTTACTGATTATACCCAAACATTTGACTATGTGGATAACAAACTATGGATAAACTTGAGCAGAAGGGGAATCCCATTGTGCTCCTGCAGAACTTGTACCTGGACTAGGAGGCAGTTGTGTGAACAGGGCAAGGAAATACTATGTGGTTTAAAGTCAGGAAAGGCAGGCAGCAGGGTTGTATCCTTTCACCATACTTATTCAGTCTGTGTGCTGAGCAAATCATCAGAGACACTGGCTTATATGAAGAAGAATGTGGTATCAGAATTGAACGAAGACTTATTAACAACTTGCTTGTGATATGCAGAGGCCACAACTTTGCTTGCTGAAAGTGAGGAGGGCTTGAAGCACTTGCTGATGCAGATCAAGGATGGTAGCTTTCGGGAAGAACTGGAGGAAATTATGCTAAGTGAAGTAAGCCAAGCACAAAAGGACAAGTACAACATGAGTCTGCCGAGGTAAGCTTAAAAAAATGCAAAAGGGGCCTATGGACAAAGCTACTGTATACAAACATTCCACGGGTGGTGAGTCTTCATCTTACGTTCTTTGTCATGATGTCAGAAGAGACCAGTCCCTGGAGAAAGACATCCTGTTTGGTAAAGTAGAGGGGCAATGGAGGAGGGAAGGCTTCTCAAAGAGATGGATTGACACATGACTGCAACAATGGGCTCGAGTATAGGAATAATTGTGAGGACGGCTCAGGACCAGGCAGTGTTTTGTTCCATTGTATAAGGTCGCTGTGGGTTGGAACTGGCTTGATGGCACCTAACAACAACAACATCCAATAGTGTGGCAGGCCTCTGTCATTCGTTTTCAATGTCTTATGCTTGTTCTTGAGATGATCTCTAAATTTAGTTGGGATCAACCCAAGGTTGCATTTTGTCTCTTCAGCTTCAACCTGAACTTGTGGATGAGTAGTTGATGGCTTCTTCAATAGGTGGCCTGTGGCTTTATCTTGACTGATGATATTGAGCTTCCCACAGGTACAGCCAGTGTGATTCCTGTCCATATGTCTCATCACCATTTTTCTACTTTTGCAAAAAGGTATTTTCAATGAGGAAGTTGTTAGCTTCACAAAATTTTTTCATGGGATCTTGAGCTTTGTTATTATCACCAACACGATGTTTTCCAACTAATGCTGCTTCCTTCTCCCCATCCCAGCTTACAATTGCCAATAATTATCAGTGCATCTTGATTGCATGCTTGATCAATTTCAGACTGAAGAATATAGTAGGAATTTTTAAACTCTTCATTACTGGCTTCAGGGATTGGTGTACAAATCTGGATAATAGTTGTGTTTACTAGACTTACTTGTAGGAGTGCAGCTATTATTCTATCACGGACAGCATTATACTTCAAGGTAGGTCTTTACGTGTTCTTTTTGATGGTGGCTGTGACATCATTCCTCTCGAATGTGTCATTCCCTGCAGAGTACACCATCTTGCTCAAAATGCCCAATACCGGTCCATTTCAGCTCACTAATGCCTCGGCTGTCACTCTTCATGCATTCCATTTCATTTTTGACAATTTCCAAATTTCCTAAATTCATACTTTGTGCATTCTACATTCTTAATGGATGTTGGTAGCTATTTCTTCTCTTTCTGAGTTGTGTCCCATCATCAATCAAAGGTCCCCAAAGCTTTACTTCATTCATGTCATTATGGTCAATTCTCCTTTGTGGCCATCACCCCCCAAACCAAACTCGCTGCCATTGCAACTCACAGTGACCCAGGGTAGAACTATCCCTGGGGGTTTCTGTGACTGAAAACTTTATGGGAGTAGAAAGACTCGTTTTGAGTGGCTGGTAGTTGGCAGCTGATCTTGTAGTCACCAGCCCAACCACTACACCACCAGGGCTCCTCAGTGAATACGGCATATGGGACTCTCAGGAGGGGATTGTTCAGGGTTCCATCCACTAGTCATAAAATGAGCTGTCTCAAAAGCTGCAATAGGGGTTCTCATGGATCTAAAGAAGGAAGAGCACTCAGCAGAAAAAGCCATTTGGATTCTAGATCTGTGTGTGGAGAGGTGGAGGCAGCAGCAGATCCCTGCACCTCAAGCACGAGACAGAGCACTAGATTTCCTGAACCACAATATGAGAGAAAGCACATGCCTTCAGGCAGGAGGCTGACTCAGAGTGTGGTGCCTTTTGTAACACCTCCCTAAGCAGTCAAGAGGCCATCTGGCTTAGAGGCCTCAGACCAGAGAGATGTGCCTGTAAGCACAAGGTGAGTAGAAATGCTCCGGACCAGAGCACCACTGTTTCTGATTCTGTGATGCTCTCTAATCAGTGCCCACCATCCTGAGTGTTGTTTGTGAGTTGTGTGTGGCTATTGCAATAGATTATAGAACCCAGCAAAGAAGTAGCATACCATGGGAGGGTGTATCATAACAGGATGAAGAAGGAAAGAAGTCGTAGGCATGCCTGACTTCTGCCACATAGGAATCACCCTTGGACAGATGTGGCTCTGGATTCTCCTTCCCCCTTAGGAAATCAGAGGGAGTCAGCCAGCTCCATGCCCTTTTTTGCAAAGGCTTAAGCCACAAAGCTACTTCTGGCCTTTTGAAGTGTGTATGGATGTTTGTATGATAGGGCAGATATTTGTTGCTAACTAAGCATTATTCCTTACATTTTTTTTCTGGCACACACAGCCCCTCAGCCACAGTTGCTTTAAGATTAAATGTTGATATTTCATAGTCACAGTGGTTTTTATTTTATTTTAATTTTTTATTAATTTTATTTTTTTATTAAAAGATCGTTTTATTGGGGACTCTTACAACTCTTGTTACAATCCATACATTGGTTGCATCAGGCGACTTTGCACATATGTTGCCTTAATTCTTTCTATTTTTTTATAATCATTTTACTGGGGGTTCATACAACTCTTATCACAATCCATATATCCATCCATTGTGTCAAGCGCATTTGTACATTTGTTACCCTCATCATTCTCAAAACATTTGCGTTCTACTTGAGCCCTTGGTATCAGTTCCTCATTTCCCCCTCCTGCCCCACCCCCCTTCATGAACCCTTGATAATTTATAAATTATTATTATTTTATCAT
>NW_022103896.1:69117228-69120862 GCF_000313985.2 Echinops telfairi | reverse complement strand
CTCTTTCTTCCTCTCCTACTCTTCCCCCTACCCTTCTGGTACCTCTATTCCCACTCCTGTTCCTGGATTCTGTGTGTCGCGAGCCCCATCTCATCTATACTTGTGTACACGTTCGGTCTTGTCTAAATTGAGAAGCAGAACTGGGGTCCTTGTAGTGGTGGGTGAGGAAGCCTCAAGGAACCAGATGAGTATAGTGTGTTTCATCGATGCTTTACTGCTCCCTGGTTGACTCATCCTTTCCCTGTGGCCCCTCTGTGGGGGAATTGTTCCATTGTCTGCAGATGGGCTTTGGATTTCTGCTCCAACCCTGCCTTGTTCTCAACAACTTGCTTTTGTTTGTTTGTTATGTGTTTTCTGATGCCTATTACCCAGTCCCTATGACTCCTCATGATTGCATTGGTGGTGTGCTTCTTCCATGTGGCATGCTGCTTCTCTGCTGAATGGCGGCTTGTGTAACTACAAGCCTTCAAGACCCCAGATGCTATATCTTTTAATAGCCAGGCACTGTCTGCCTTCTTCACCACATTTGCTTATGCATCTGTTTTGTCTTCAGTGATAGTGTCTGGAGGGTGAACATCTCAGACTGCCAATTGGCTAGAACAGCGGTTCTCAAGCTGTGGGTCATGACTCCTTTGGGGGTTGAATGATCCTTTCACAGGAGTCACCCGAATCATAACAGTAGCAACATTATAGTTCTGAAGTAGCAAAGAACTTAATTTTATGGTTGGAGGGTCACCACAACATGAGGAACTGTATTAAAGGGTCACGGCATTAGGAAGGTTGAGAACAACTTGGTTAGAACAACGTGTTCTTGTATTGAGGGAAGGTATGAGCAGAGGCCTGAAGTCTGTCCACTACCTCAGTGTATTTCCATATAAATATATAAATAGGCCAATACCTCTATTTTTGTGGATTAATGTATTTTCATATGTACACCTCTATGCTTATACCTCTATCCATTGCTTTGCTTCCTAGGTCCTTCCTCTTGTTTCCTTTTACCTTCCTCCTGTCCCACCATCACTTTCCCCTTATTTCTGCCTCTTGGTACCTCCTCTTAGCTAGATAGCCAATCCCTATCTCCTTGTTATTGACTCCAATACCTTAGTTGTTCCCCTGTCTATGGTGCTGCCTGCTCACCACCCTCTTCCCCTACCACCCCTACCCCCCAGGAGACCTGAGGGGACAGTGGGGTTTTTTTAGTACCTGATAATATGATCTTTTAAGACTAAACTCCTAAACTCACTGAGATCAGGGTAGTATGCATCCGTGTCCCCCAGAAGTCTTTGCATAGTGTTTGGAGGTTTTCGAACAGCAGCACAATATGGCCACTTTGAAACTTTGAAAAAGAAAAGAAAGTTATTTTTTTCATAGACTAGAAAAATCATCTGGACAATGAAAGGATCCATTAGCATGTACTTCTGAAGGCTAGTTATCTGTTCACAATTTTTATTTACCAACTCTTATCCCTCGTGACCGAGAGGAGCCCTGATGGAGAAGAGATTACGCATTGGGCTGCTAACCACAAGGTCAACAGTATGCAACCACTAGCCACTCCCCAGGAGAAAGATGGGGCTTCCTATTCCAGTGGAAACCCACAGGGCAATTCTACCCTCTCCTCGCTATGAGTGGGGATTGACTTGATGGCAGTGAGGTTTTAAAATTTTGTTATTTTTTATCCTAGAGTAGTTCTGGTTGTCAAGAGCTTCATTTAACTTGGGTATACAATCAATTGCTCATGAAAGCAGCAGTCAGGAAAATAAACAACGCATTGTATTGGACAAATCTGCTTAGTTTACTAATGTGGCTGTTGTCATAAATACCATAACTCTCTCACTGCCATCGAGTCATTTCTGACTCATAGCAACCCTGTGGTCTCTCTCATGGATTTCCATGACTGTAAATCCTTACAGGAGTAGAAAGCCTCATCTTCCACCCAGAGCAGCTGGTGGTTTCCAACTGCTAACCTTGCGATTAGCAGTGCAGCTTGTAATCCATTATGCCACTTTACTGCTCTAAATATCCTTAGTCTTGGCCATGCTGGCTCCTTTCTTATAAGTAGTTCTCTGTGGTCTTGGGCATAGTGGGCCTGATTTCTCTGCTCCTTTTAAAGCTCAGATGTGATTAGATTTAGCACCTAACCTACTTGAGTATGATCTACTTAATATAACAAAATAAATCTTATTTTCAAACAAGTTTGAAAATATCCACAGAGATAGGGGTTAGGATTCCAACAGGTATTCTGTGGTGGGTCCACTTTAATTCATAACCATAGCTGCTGTGTACTTGGCTGATTACCACTGCAAGGAGTGATTTGTGTTTCCCCTGTGGTCTGTGGATGAAAAACACTTTAAAAATTGTGGGTACAGTACACTTTTTGCACATTTCCAAGGAATGAAGATTGCTGTGGCAGTTTGTTGTTCTTGACACCAGTCGATTAAGTTGGCATTGTGGGGATTCACCCCATTCAAGCCAGTAAAATTCTCCAGACTTCATCGCAAGAATTCAGGCCCCTCCCATCTACCTATTAAACAGAACTTTTCCTGATAAGGAACTGCCCACATACTCTGGAATCACGGATGCAAAAACAAGAGCATGCAATGGTAACTTATTTTTTGTCTTTCACAAATAGCCTCTGTATTTACACATGGCTTCTTTTGGAACAAACACCTTGAACACAGGTGCTAGGATGGGAGGGTTGGTTTGCCTTTGCGAACCTTGATTTTTCTCAGATACAACTCCAGTGCCTTACCTTCTAGCACACTGGTTCTCAACCTTCCTAATGCTGAGACCCTTTAACATAGTTCCTCATGTTGTGGTGACCCCCAACCATAACATTATTTTTGTTGCTACTTCATAACTGTAATTTTGCTACTGTTATGAATTGTCATGTAAATATCTGATATGCAGGATGTATTGTCATTGTTACAAATTGAGCATAGTTAACCATAATGAAAGCATAGTGATTAATCACAAAACAATATGTATTTTGTGTATGTGTAAAACAATATGTAATTATATATTGTGAAATATTTATGTGCTTTCCGATGATCTTAGGGGTCACGACTCACAGGTTGAGAACTGCTGCTCTAGCACATAGCCAAGCACACAGCCACCTGCTCACCCACGCTAGCCTGCCTGGAAGCAGCACACGCCAGAAGCTTCCCGTGCTGGAACAGCTCCTTCGAAAGACTGCTGGCTTTTGCATTCTTTTTCCTTCCATTACATATATCTGATATAAATACATGTATGTCTATTTATTTTCCCCTGAATTTTCTTTGATCATTTTTTATTTGAGCTTCCATCCTCATGGTTGGCAGTTCAAAACCACTAGCAGCTCCTTGGGAGACAAACTGGGCTTTCTACTCTCGGAAACAGTTATGGTCTCAGAAACCCACAGAGGGTTGCTATGAGACAGCAATGACTCGATGGCAGTGAGTTTGGTTTGGTTGGGTTCTTTTCAGTCGCCAGTTTAGCCCTCTTCTGAAGGGCCAGGGGCAGGAACGAGTGGGGCTTGTATCTCTGGCAGGACAGTGCGCTGTCGATGAGCACGATGCAGTTCTTCACCAGGGAGTGTGGGTGCAGACCCGTTCATTGTTGGATGCAACATCGATGATCCTTGTTGGGTGAGGACAAC
>NW_022103896.1:69110153-69115369 GCF_000313985.2 Echinops telfairi | reverse complement strand
CTTGTTTACTTTCAAGCCTTTAAGTCCCCAGACGCTATAGGTCTCGAGTATTAGTCTTTCTATGAAGAAAGTTATACTTTGAGGAATAGGGGGCAAATGAGCTAAGGTTTAAAATAGAGACATTTATCCCAGTTTTGGCTCTAGTCATAAGAGAATTCTTAGGTTCTATTTTAAGCCATTATAATAACCACCCATATCTGATTTGTCTGTGTTTTTCACTTGGTTTCGATACTTAAATGTCAAGAAAGATTTCTCTGAGGTATAATATGATGATACCCATTTCATCAAATGACCCCTTCCCCTCTTTACATGCTCAGACTATACAGACGCTCAAAAGTCTATAGAGTGAAAGCTCTTCCTCATTTTCAGTTGAAATATGTTCAGTCAGAATTGCTTTGTGAATTGTTTTCCTTCCAGTATTGAATGATGTCAGATTTTAGTATGGAGTCTTTCAAGCATTTCAGGGTCCTGCCCTATGCAGTCCAACACACAACGAGATGGGTGTGTAGGGAACTATTGACAGGAGTCTTTTTCAGGCTACAATAGTCATTTAAGATGAGCAGGAGGAGAGGGAAGCAGAAGGAAGAAAAGGCAAGGGGGAAGAAACGAACGAGAAAGAGCTTCTATAAGGACACACATCAGTCATGGTGTAGATACGAATGAATCTGTTCTTTGCTTTCCTTTTCTGTGGAGAATGCTTGAAAATGATCTGTCTGGACAGATCGTGCATTGTCATTTTAATCTAGCAGCAGTGTTTTGCTTTTATTGACAGCATGGACAGTTTGCAAAAATATTTTGAAAAGTCCATGAAAGGTAATAAGCTATTTCTTCAGGCTCTGACTACTGTGGCTGTGGCAAGAGTGACAGTATGACAGGGCACTGTCTTACATGACTGACTTCATCTACAAGTAATTTTTAAGAGTAATGTTTTAATTACCCTATTGTTATTAGCCATGGCATCGGATAACCTTGGTGAGCTCACCTGATGGAGCCCTGATTTATGAAGCCATAGTTGAGTTTCCAATAAACATTTGTCAAAATAATGTATTAGTTAAACTCCAAACCTTCTTTATTTATTCATATAAAAGAGCACTTAACTTTCAACCAGGAATTGTCTATCATCAAAAACACTCCATAAATGAATTACATTTATGAAGACATGGTTCTACAAGGTGAATGCTCAAAGACTACAGTTTAACTCTTTAGAGGATTTAATGTTGTAACTTCTTTGTTTCACTTTAACTTCTTTTATATCTTAGCTTCCAAAGAACTCATGTTTTAACACTCACACCTTAAGGAACTTGCTACAGAATGAGTTTAATAATCTTGAAATTGTTTACTCAGTATCAAATTAGCATATCTTTTTAGCAGGTATCATTCTACTATGGCTATTGCAAAAACTGTTGTGCTAGCATATCTTTATCTGTTCTTACTCAGTTTACTTCTACGCTCTCAAACTCCTTTGTGAAATGGTAAAGGAACAATCACTGGTCTTTATTTTTAAAACTTCCACTGTTTCATCTGTTCATGAAATATTAGTCTTTGTTTCTGCTCGGGTCAGATATGTGATGGATAGAGCCTGTGTACTTTGGAGCCTTCGCCCCTCAAGAGTGCATTCTTACAAGGCTTCTGAGGCGTTGTTTTAATGTTCATTATCCTTTTTGAAAAGTAGATAGAAATATTCTTTTGAGCAATGTTGGGATCATCATAAGATTTTTGAGAAAACAATGAAAAACAGGCACAAGGTTAGCTGTTCACATCAATAGATACTTCAGCATGAAGGTAAGATTCCTGATCTTAAAAGACACAGCCTCCAAGTCTTAGGGAAATCCAGTCACTACTAGGAGTCTCAAATCTGCTGTAAAACCTGGTGAGCAGTGCTTATTGGAAGGTGGGAACAAAAATGTTTTCATAATTTTCTTTCTTTTTAAAAATTTAACTTACAGCTCTCATAAAAATCCACTTATCCATTCATTGTGTGAAGCACATTTGTACATATGGTGCCATCCTCATTTTCAAAACATTTTCTTTCTACTTGAGCCCCTGGTATCAGCTCTTCATTTTTTCCTTCTTCCTCCACCCTCCCTCCTTCATGAACCCTTGACAATTTATAAATTATTATTATTTTCATATCTTACACCGACTGCTGTCTCCCTTCACCCACTTTTCATGCCCCAGGAGGGTGTGGGTGTGGGTGTGGGGAGGAGTGGCGGTGGTGGTGGTGGTTAATATGTCGATCATTGTAATCGGTTCCCCCTTTCTCCCCGCACCTTCCACTATCCTCATAGTATCACGACTCTCATTATTGGTCCTGAGGGGTTTAATCTGTTCTGGATTCCCTGTGTTGTGAGCTTATCTGTATCAGTGTACTACTCTCTGGTCTAGTTGGATTTGTAAGGTAGAATTGGGGTCATGATAGTCGGGGTGGGGTGGGTGGTGGTGGGAGGAAGCATTAACAAACTAGAGGAATGTTGTATGTTTCGTCTGTGCTATACTGCACCCTGGTTGGCTTGTCCCTTCCTTGTGACCCTTCTGTGAGGAGATGTCCAATTGTTTATAGATGGGCTTTGGATCTCCACTCTGTCTTATTCCATGTTCACATCAATGTGATGGTTTGTTCTGGGTCTTTTGATACCTGATACCTGATTCCATCAACACCTTGTGATCATACAGGTTGGTGTGCTTCTTCTATGTGGGCTTTGTTGCTTCTCAGTTGGATGACTGCTTGTTTATCTTCAAGCCATTACAACCCCAGACATTATATCTTTTGATAGCCGGGCACCTATGCCTTCCCTCCTGCGATGTCCCCCCAGAACTGTCAGTCCCGTTGTTTTCCCCTCTAGGCTGATTATCCCACCTATTTTATCTAGATAGACATGCAAAAAAATAATAAACACAAACACGAAACAAAGCAAAACAAAACAACAACAACAACAACAACAAAAAGCATATAAATCTTCCAGGTCTGTTTGTTGACCTTTATGAGTGAGTCTGATGAGTTGCCATGCCACCCCGAAGTCTAATTTTTGGATTCCTCAGAGACTTCGTTTCTTTGCTCGCCTTGCTGTTCTGTTGCATGCCCTTAGAGTTTTGCTCCAGTGTGGTGGGGTCAGATAGGGCACAACTCCTGCATTGTGTCTCCAGTGTTGTCCCCCATAGCACAATGGGCCAGTTAGAGGCATAGTGTCTTGTGGTGGGGCTGGCTGGCCACATGGTCCTCTCTGTGCACTGGCTGCTCCAGGCTATAATATCATCCTTGGGGGTGGTGGGCCAGGATGTGCTCCACTCTCTTTCTTTCTCCTTCCCTCTTGGTTTGCTCCTGTGTGCTCTGGTTTGATGTGCCCCTCTCCCTGAGCTGTAGCTTCAGTGCTGTTGTCTGTAGTGCATTCTTCTGAGGGGACTGGGGAGGTGTCCACATAGCTGGGATTGGGAGCAGTCCTGTAGACCTCTCTGTTGGGTCTCTGCTTCATGTGGGTATGTTGCATTCATGTCTTGGTACACCAGGTTGAGGTCTGGTTCCTCTCTTCTTCTCCTGTGAAGATATAAGCAATACTGTTTCCCCGCTGCCCATGTCTTTTTCTCTCCTCTTTCTTTCCCCCTCCTTTTTAGTTGGCTGCCATATGTATCCCTGGATTGGGTCTGGCCCCTGCCATAGTACTTGGACCTCACCCCAGATATGCATGCATATAATAGCTTTTCCCCTGTACCCCTTTTGCTTTTTAAGCTTACCTCAGTGGACTCATATTGTACTTGTTCTTTTGTGCTTGGTTTACTTTGCTTAGCATAATTTCCTCCAATTCTTCCCATGCGGTGATGTACTTCATGCGTTCATCACTGCTTTTTAGGAAGGCATAGTACTCCATTGTACGTATGTATCACAGGTTTTTAATCTGTTAGTCCGTTGATGGAAATTTAGGTGGTTTCCAACTCCTTGTGATTGTGAACCGTGCTGCGATGAACACTGGATCACAGATGCCTGGGCGTGGTTTGTTTCTTGTCTCATCTGGGTATGTGCCCAGTAGGGGGATTGCTGGGTCAGATCATAGCTGATTTCCTTCTGTTTTAGATATCACCAAATTGATTTTCATAATGGCTGCACATACCTACAGGTCTACCAGCAGTGGATGAGAGTTCCTCTCTCACCAAAGCTCCTCCAACACTTGTTACTTTCTGAGTTTTTGAATTGGGCTATGTTTGAAGGTGCTAGGTGGTATCTCAACAGTTGTTTGAATTTGCATTTTTCTTATGGCTAATGATCAGGAGCATTTTCTCATATGCTTATTGGCCATTTGGATTTCTGCCCTTGTGAAACTTCTGTTCAGGTCCTTTGCCCACCTCCTCAGTTTTTTTCTTAATTGCAAGATAGTAGATTATTGTAGATTTTAGTAATAAGGTCTTTGTCTGATGTGTCATTGATAAAGATGTTTTCCAATCTGTGGATTCTCTTATTATTCTCTTGGTGAATTCTTTTGATGTACACAGGTGTTTTATCTTCGGTATATTGCACTTGTCAATTTGTGCCTCATCTGTATTTGTGTCCTTCCTTATTTCTGATAGCCTATATATTCCCTGCGCCAACGTTCTCAGTTTTGTCCCAGTTCCCTCACTGATGGCTCTAATAGTTTGGGGTTTTACCTCAAAGTCCGTGATCCACCTTGAGTTTATTTTTGTGCATGGAATGAGGTAAGGGTCTTGGTTGATTTTTCTGGTGGTTGGTATCCGTTTTTTTCCAGTAGCACTTGTTGGAGAGTGCATTCGCTTCCCATTTTATATTTTTTGGGGCCCTTAAAGAGCTCAATTGTCTGTATGCTGATGATTTTATTTCTGGGGTTTCAGTTCCTTTCCATTGGTCTGAGTGTCTGTCATTATGCCAGTACCATGCTGTTTTAAGCACTGTGGCTGTATAATAGGTGCTAAAGTTTTAGGTAAAGCATGCCCTCCCACACTGTCCATTTTCTTGAATTCTCTGCTGATTTTGGGCTTTTTCCCTCTTCATATGAAGTTGATAATCAGTTTTTTCATTTCTTTGAAGAAAGATGATGGTATTTGCATCATTATAGCATTAAACTTATATAGTGCCTTGTGCTGAACTGACATCTTTACTATTGAGTCTTCCAATCCATGAGCCTGGAGTAGTCTTCCATTTGTTGAGGTTACTCTTGGTTTCTTGTAATAGTATTCTGTAGCTTTCCTCGGACAAATATATATATATATAT
>NW_022103896.1:69102619-69107274 GCF_000313985.2 Echinops telfairi | reverse complement strand
TCTGGATTGGGTTGTTCTATGTGGCGGTCTCTTATTTGTGCTCATTGAGTGCTGTTCTTCGGCCCATACTGGGTCGGCAAGGATCTTTTGAAATGCCGGGTTTCTTTTAACATATTCTTTGATTTTTTTACCTTGTCTGAGAAGACTCTTCCTTCTCCATCAATCTTGATAGATAATTTGGGTCGATGGAGTATTCTTGGGTTTGCGTTATTTCCCTTCAAATTTTGGTATATGTTACTCTACTCTCTCCTCTTCTTTATTGTGTCTGCTTATAAGTCTTCCCATATTCTTATTTGGATACGTTTATAGGTAACTGCTTGTTTTCCTTGCTGTTCTTATGATTTTTCTCCTTTTCCTCAAAGGTGGATAGTTTAATTACTGTATCCCTTGGTGACTTCTTCTTGGGATTCAGTTTAGCTGGTGTTTTTTCAGCCTCCTGAATGGTTGCCTGGTTTTCATTCAAGAAGGTGGGGGAGTTTTCCTATAAGAATTCCTTCACTACTTTTGCCATTGACTTCTTTGTTGTGTTGTTCAGGTTGTCCAAATATTCTAATGTTCCTATTCATAGCATCAGACATGACGAAAGCCCTCAGGTTTTCTTCAGCTTCTCTGATTATCTTATTTGACTGCCTTTCCCATTTGTTGAAGTCTGCCTGCTTATCCCTAAGTCACTTGTTAATTCTCTGTCTCCTCAAGTCTGTTGGCAAAGAGTGTGAATTTGCTACTGGCTTTTGTTATCTTGTCCCTCAGGTCTTGTGTTTCCCTTTGGTGCATGTCCTTTATCTCCTCCATCATTTCATCCCTTTTCTTTTTTGTTTCCCTCATATCTTGTGTGACTCCAAGCAGCACTCTGAAGATATATTTCTGTGTCAGATCAATGTCTGCTTCTTCTATGCACGTTGTTAGGTTCCAAACTTCTTCCAACATTGCTCTCCTCCCACTGTTTTTTCATTGAGGTTGTAGGATCTGATTGCTGGTTGTGTTGTGTTGTTTTAAAGGATACCAGCACCATTTTCCAGAGAGCCAGAGAGCACTGGGTTCTCTTCTTGGGAGACTCATAGGAATGCTTCTTTGGACTCCCTGTAGCTAATTACACTGTGGGGTCAGTCTACTGCTTTATCCTCCTGTGGTTTCATTCTTTCCCTAGCTATCCAGTATTCTGTTATTTGGAAGGAATGTTGAATGGCCTCAGGGGATGCTGGTTGGGTGGTTGTGGACCCACAAGGATGGCGCTGCGCTGGATGATCTCAAAAGAAGGCCATGATGGTGTGGTCCATGGTGGCTTAGGGCACCTTAGAGGGTGAGCAGGGGTGCCTGCTGCAATGGGAGTGCCGCAAAGGGCAGGTAGGTGTGCCTGCTTTTGTGTAGAGCACTGTGGATGGTGGGTGGAATTTCCCTAGTTGGCTAGATCACTGTGTAGGTCAGGAAGAGGTTTCTGTAGAAGCATGGAATGCTGGAGAGGGTTTATGGGGCTTCTTTAGGCCATGTGAATCAGTACATCAGGCAGGAGGAAGTTCCCTCAGTCATGTGGGACTGTGGAGGACGCTGGAAGCTGGGTAGATGTTCCCCCAGCCAAGTGAAGCACCCCAAAAGTCAGGTGGGAGTTCCCCAAGCCTCTTAAAGGGTATTTGAGGGTAGGTGGGTGTTCCCCACAGTGGAAGGTAGGTGGGATTTCCCAGCCTGTGTTACACCACAGAGACTTGATGGGTGGGACTTTCCCCAGCTGTTTAAAAGACCTTGTAGGGTAGGCAGGAGTTCCCCTGCAGCAGAAGTCAGGCAGGATTTCCCCAGCCACATGTTAAGGTGTAGAGTGCAGGAGCTCCCCCATCTGGGGGGATCAATTGTGTAATTGACCTAAAGCTAAGCAAAGGGGAGTGGACTGGAGGCCGGCAGTGGTGTGTGAGAGGAAAGAGAAGAGGGAAAAATCCCCCAAAACTGAGCCCACTGAGACTGTGCGGGGAAATAGAGAAGAGAGAAACTAAAGTAAAGATATAGCTGCTGAGAAGTGACAGGGCTTAGCTCCCCTCCACACTGCTAAGTCAAAATCCCACAGTTCCTCAAAACCTAGTGGATCTGTGTCTATGTATCTTTATGATGTTCCTCCCATGACCCAGCAGAGTGGAATTTCCCTCTCAGTCACTCTCCTGCGCTGATTTCTGCGGAATCCCTCTGGTATGTGTTACTCGGTCGCCATCTTGCCAGAAGTCCTTCTTTATTTCTCTTTTTATTATGGGTCTACTGAGGTTTACTATGTTAGTCTGTGTTAATTTGGATAGACAGTATTTTTTCTAGACATTTGTCCATTTCATCTAGGTTTTCAAACTTGTTAGAATACAGTTTTTCATAGTAGTGTGTTATTATTCTTTTTATTTCACTTGGTTCTGTTGTGATGTCACCCTTTTAATCTCTGGTGGTTTTGAACTGCTGACCTTAAGGATCACTTGCCACCAGATCTCCTATTAAAAATTAATAGAAAGAGATAGAAAGGGTGGTTGAGATTCAGGTGGGAGGTGGAGACAGAGTGGATGGCAGAATAGTAACAGGTATTTCAGCATTAGTTCCTCTCTAGAGATAAAGGAAGCTAAGGAAATGTAGTGTTAGGTTGCAGATTACCTTTTACTTTTATTCTCAAACCCCAAACTCACTGCCGTTGAGTTGGTGTCAACTCACAGTGACCCTATAGGACAGAGTAGAACTACTCCAGGTGGGTTTCCAACACTGTGACTCTTTACAGGAGTAAAAAGTCTCATCTTTTTCTCTAAGAGCAGCTGGTGGTTCAAACTGCTGATCTTGTAGTTAGCAGCCCAATATGTAATCACTACTATGCTACCAGGGCTCCTTTTGTTAGAAGGGAGGAATTTGAATTATACTTGAGATCTGGTGGTAATTTTTTTCACTAATTGCTGTGATCACAGCCTGGGAATTGAGGCCACATTTTAGAAAATGTTTATTTATTTATACTAAGTTTAAAAAAGAAAGGCTATAGAAAGGTAGATAACATCAAGGTATCTGTTAAGCTGTATTTTGGGGACCAGAGTGGAACCTTGAGGCTAATGTTAGCAACTCTGGATTGTATAGGCATTGAGGCATTCAGAGAGAGCATCGGAGAGAAGAGAAATAGCTCCTTAGTGTGTGAGTCATCTTAAGGGAAAGCAAACATGTTTTTTTTTACATTCATTAAAACTCTAACAGACAAGAACTCTGTAAGTTCTTTAATAAAGTAAGCAGTGATAGATGGGCATTGTTTATGAAATACCCATTACTATTAATAGCATGAGACTGGCTGTTCTCTTTCTTCTGCGCATTATGTTAATTATTTTCTTTTCTTAACTTTAAGATTATTCAAAGGAACTGTTAACTCACTGCCACTGAGTTGATTCCAACTCACAGCAGCCCTGTGGAACAGACTAGAATGGCCTCTGTGGGTTTCTGAGACTTTAACTCTTTACAGAAGCAGAAAATACCACTTTTCCCCTGCTGAGCAGCTGGTGGTTTTGAATGACGGACCCTCCAGTTAGCAGACTAACTCATAACTGACAACACCACCAGGGCTCCTTGGATTTGAACCACCAAGCTAGTATCTAAGCACATAACCATTTGCACTACCCAAGAACTCCATATTTATATTCTTTAACTCTGTATTTTCCTACTGAAAGTCTGTTGAGAACTTCATTTTTTAGGAAGTTTATTCAATGGTGAGGAAAGACTGCTCTCCCAGGGAGACTCAAAATATTCCTGGACAAATTGCATTATCTTTCAAATCCATTTTCCATGAACTTTTTGAAGCACCATCATACCTGAATTTTCCAAGTATGTAAAGCCTTACATCTAAGACACGGGAGTGGAAGGAAACAAGCCATGTCTGCTGCTCAAGCTAATCTTGTTGCTCAGAACGATTTCCTTTGACCACTCAACTCTTCACTTCACTTTCGTGGGCAGTCACTGAGTCCAAGGGACCACCTAACCTGCACCCCTGCTGCCAGCATTGGAGCCTCATCCCTTTTCCTTTTCTTAATAGAAAAGAAATAATCAGACTGTTGTCATGTTTGAGCCCATTGTTGAAGCCACTGTGTCAGTCTGTCTTGTTGAGAATCTTCCTCTCCAACTGCCTTTCTGATTTAGCAAACATGATGTCCCTTTCTAGCAACTAGTCTCTCCTTATACCATGTCCAAAGTAAGTGAGACAAAGTCTCGACATCCACACTTCAAATGAACAGTTGAGTTGTACTTCCTCCAAGACAGATTTGTTTGTTCTTTTGGCAGCCCATGATCTTTTCAGTATTCTTCACCAGCACCATAATGTGAATGCACCAATTCTTCAGTCTTCCTTATTCAGTGTCCGACTTATACATGTGTATGAGGAGAGTGAAAATACAATACCTTGGGTCAGGTGCACCTTAGCCCTCAAAGTGATGCTTTTTGCTCTTCAACACTATAAAGAGATCTTGTGCTGCAGATATCCTTACTGCAATACATTGTTTGGTCTCTTGACTGCTGTTTCCATGAGTTTTGATTGTGAATCTAAGCAAGATGAAGTCCTTGAAAACTTTAATATTTTCTCCACTTATCACGTTGCTACCTCAGTTCAGTAATGAGGATTTGTTTTTGTTTGTTTTTTTGCACTCAGTTGCAATCTATACTAAAGGCTGCGATCC
>NW_022103896.1:69091176-69101666 GCF_000313985.2 Echinops telfairi | reverse complement strand
TTTTTGTTCTGATGATGCTTTATACCTGATCACCACCTGGTTTCTTAATACATCTATGACAGTGTCAATTCCTACTTAGTCTATTCTAGTTCATATCAACCTTGTATAGGACTGAGTAAAACCGTGTCTAGGGTTTTTGAGATTCTAAATCTCCATTAAAGTAGAATGCTTTATCTTTCTCCTGGAGATCACAGGTGGGTTTGAACCACTGATCTCACAGTTAACAGTCCAATACTTAGTCCACAGTATCACTAGCGCTCCTCTAATATATCTATGGCTCCATTTAATAAGTGCAAACCCTGCTGGGGTAGTGGTTTACACATTAGGCTGCTAACCTCAAGGTCAGCCTTTTGAAACCATCACCAGCTCAGCAGAGAAGATGAGACTTCTCCCACTAAAGATTTTCAGCCTCAGAAACCCACAACAGCAGTTCTATGCTATCTTTTAGGGTCACTATGAGTTAGAATCAACTTGATGGCAGTGAGTTTGGTTTTTCTGAAGAATATTCTTCCAATTATATGCTTTCTACAGGGGCCTCACTGGAAAGAGAAATGACAATGAAAAATGACTTTTAAAGGACATTTGTGTGATCCTATAGTTTTGGTGATTTTTTTTTTTTTGGTTTCATTTATTTTTTCTTTACTTTTCTCCAAATCTCATCATGCAGCCTGCTACTGTTCAATCTGTGAATAAGTGTGGTCTTAGAGGAATGACTAACTCATGGTTGGAGAATGCAAGAATTAAAAAGTGGGGAAGGGGAGGAGGGGAGAGAGATAGCTTGGCAAACACAATAGGCTTTCATATTACAGAGTTCAAAGGATACCATCCTATTCAGTATTTTATTTATTCTTAAAAGAGTTTGGTGAGATAGGCGTAATATTGTTATTTCTATTTTTAATGAGGAAATTGAGGTGCATAGATGTTAAGTGACTTTGCCAAAGTCTCCAAATTGTTTGGCGACAGAGTTGTACGTTGAACCATTCGTCTTTAGATTTCAGGAACAACACTCTTGTCATCACTGTTCAGAAATGACTAACTACCCATGGGCAACTTTCTGGAAATACAGTCCAATCGCCCGAGAAAAGAATGCAAAGTCTTTGTATGTTAATAGCATAACGAAAGCTCCTGAGAGGTCCAATTCTCTATTTCTCTGAATTTTCCTAATATAAACCCTATGTATTTTCTTTCAAGAAGGCAGCAGAGAAACAGCAGCATTATCTCAACTCTCCATATCAACATGAAAGATCCTGAGACATTTCCAAGCATCTCATCGGCACGTCAGGAACAGAGGGCAGGTTAGAGGATGTAACAGACAAGCCAGGAAATCTGGTTCCATGCAGTGCTACACAAACAACTCACAAAAGGAGGTAAGAGACCGGATCCAGGCTGCTGCCTCTTACCCAGCCAGCTCTCTTTCTTCACAGCTTCTTGGAGTAAGTCTTTGCCTGTAAGCAGTGTTATGAAATGGTGTGATTTTAATCAGCTTTGACTGCACCTTGCTCTAAAGATTTACTCAGGCCAGTCCTTAGAGACACATTACCATTGGGCTCCCTTCCAGGGAAGACGTCTGTTCTTCATCAGCTTTCGAAAGACAGGAATGCTTTTGTCTCACTGTTCCAGAACTAAAGGAGGACCTAAGACCCAGATGGCCAGCTAAGGACTTGGCCTTAACACAACTGCAAACACTCTCTAAATAGACTAGTGTGTTACTCAATTTTCCAGTCCAGACTTAGTGGAGGTATGTCAAAATAACACAATCTCTAAAATAATTCAGCCCCCAGTTACATTTCCCGGTGGCGATGTAGTGCAAAAAAAAAAAAAAGCCTCAGACCATCAAGTGTATTCTTTACAACTCAGCACAAACGTTGCTCAATACTACCAATATGTATGGTCATTTGTCCCCTGCCCTAGTCCCCTACATTTCTTCCAAATCCCCGAGGACCTTCACATGTACAAATGCCCTCATTCCCTAAACTAATAGTGGAGGCAATAGTAACATGGAAGGAAAGCACCACCGTGTATGTGTCAGCAATACAAGGATAAACATCTATCTAAGTCATAATCTCTATCTTCATGAACTCTAGGCAAAGGAGAGCCAATAAAGAGGCAAATAAGCAAATCAAATGGAATGACACGATTGGAAAAGTTGTAGAAAAGAAAAAGAGGCCATGCACCATCACAGAAGTTGCGATTAACTTGCCGACAGTGAGTCAACAGGAATGTTGCCATTGAGTCCATGCTCACTCATAGAGCCCGCGGTGGGTGGCAGAGTGGGTTACGCTTGGCTTCTCACTGCCAGGTCAGCAGTTCAAAATCACCAGCCACCCCCCAGGAGATAGACGAGGCTCTCTACTCCCACAAACAGATACAGTCTCAGACACCCCCTGGGGCAGTTCTACCCTGTCCTATAGAGTCACCATGAGTCAGACCCAACTCAATGACAGTGAGTTGGCTTTTGTTTTGTTTTGTTTTTAGGGGGGAGGGAGGAAAAGGGGCTGAGGAGATATAAAATAAACATGCCTGGATGGAGAATGATTATTTCGGTAAGAGTAACCAGACAAGGACCTTCTAAAGTCTTAGGCTGAGACTTGAGAATGACAAATGTGAAATATCACAGGAAAAAGTTCTCAGGCTGAGAGTCTAAGTAAAAGTGCCACGATATAAAAGTGGGTAGACTAGAATAAGCAATGGAAACAACTGTGAGATTAGAGTGCTAAGTATCAGAGGCTGGGACAGGTAAGACCTTACAGTCCATAGTACAAAGTTTGGATTTCTTTGTAAACATAATGAGAAACCAGTAAAATGTTTTAAGCTGTGGATGAACATAAACCTATTTATGATGTTTTAAGAACTACTCACTGTCAGTGGTGTGTGTAAATGGATTGGAAAGAGGAAAAAAAACACACCAATGTGTTGTTTATGCAAGAAATGATGATGGTTTGGCTAAGTTGATGGAATAGGAGAGGAAAACTGAAGGCAAATCAAGGACATACTTTGGAGGCAAGCCTCAGAAGACTTACTAATAGAATGAAGAGGAGGAGGAGGGCTGAAGCAGAGGGAAGAATGGCAGCCGATGGCAGGGGTCTGGCTGGACTGATGGTGCCATTTACTTAGAAGGGGGACACTGAAGGAAGAACAGATTTCAGCAGGGGTGGGGAAGTGGAGATGAAGAATTTGGTTTGGGGCATAGTAACTGAAATGCCTTTGAGGAGACATCAAGCAGGCAGCTATACATGAAAGAGGAGAGTCTAAAGATACACATTTTAGAATCATTAACAAAGAGGTGGTATGTAGAGTCATGGGACTAGATGCTATTAGATAGGGAAACATTTTTTCAGAAAAGAAATGGGAGCCTAAGAGAAAGCTTTAAGGAACCTCAACATTTATAAACTGTCCCAGTTTCTTGCTACTGTTTTAGTTTCTTAGTACAGAAATACCACAAATGGTTGGGCATACCTGACCTTGTCTGACTTCCCTCTGTCCTTCTCCATTCTCTCACCAATCCTTCCTCTACTTATATGCTGTTCAACAATTCGTTGCAATGGCCACACAGACAGCATTCACAATTAAGGGCGTTTATTAGGGAAGTTGATACCTTATCATAACTTAGGATCAGCAAATAGTAAGAATAGTCATTGGTTCACAGCAACACCTCTCCTCAGCCAGAAGCAAGCCTCTCTCTAGTCCTCAGCCGTCAGCAATGTGGCCCCTTGGCCGTTGCCTCCATGAACCAGGAAGCCCACCTGTTACTCTGTTCCACAATTCCATTGTCTCAGACCAGATGAGAAGGTACCCCATAGTCTCAGGACTGTTCCTCTGAGCCTCTCTGTCTCATATGCGTCCTTTGTGATCTATGTGAATTATGTGTCTCCAGTGGATCTGGTCTCAGTGGCCTCCACATTTCCCAAGATCTTGGGCATGTTCTTCAAAATGGTCCTGTGATTTCGCTCTGTGTCCCAGAAAGACCCTATATACCGAGGAATGGCTTTGACGGAGATGGAGTTGTTGTCTTTTAGCCAACCACACTCCAGGGTGACTCTACAGAATGTTCAAACTATAGAACAATGTAACATGCAAGTAAAATTTTGGTGAAGTTCATCCAACAACAGCTGCAACTGTACATTAACTGGAAGCTGCCAGAAGTTCAGACCGGATTCACAAGAGGACATGGAATAAGGGATATAATTGTTGATGTCAGATGGATTTTGTTTCAAAGCAGAGACTACTAGAAAGATGATGATTTGTGTTTTATTGATTATGGCAAGGCGTGTGACTGGGTGGATCATAACAAATGATGGAAAACCTTGAGAAGAACGGAAATTCCAGAACCTTCCATTATGCTCACGTGGAGCTTGTACGTTTCAAGACGCAGTTCTGTGAACAGAACAAGGGGATGCTGCATGGTTTAAAATCAGGAAAGGCATGTGACAAGGTTGTATTCAGAGCCCAGAATTATAATTAATCACATAGGGGATTATAGCTAGGAGGGCCATAGTTAATTGACTATATCTAAGAAGATTTTAATACAAATTTATTTTCTCAAGGTGCAGGAAACTACAAGTGAAAACCCAGGGTGTCAGCTCTGGCAGGGAGACTGTTTCTGTCCACTCTGGAGGGAAATCTTTGTCTCAATTACTCTAGCATTCTTTTTCAGCGCTCCTTGGAGATCATTGCTTCCCCCATACGTGTTTCTTTCTTCTTGACCTAATCTGCTCTTTTATATCTCAGAAGTGATTGGTTTAAAACATATTCTACACTGATGTGGTCTTTTTAACAGAACAAAGAAATCCCTACTCCTAGAAAAGATTATACCCTGGCATAATTAATAATTGTTAATAGAAATTGAGAGCATGCAAGGTATAAAGTGATAATATGTGATAACAGCATAAAGGAGGGTAATAAATAGAGCTACGCTTTGGTAAGAGCAAAGTTTTCCTCTACAATTGGAATGAAGTTTATTATAATGTGAACTCTTGTTAAATGCCACCAACTCACGGCAGCTCCTGGCTCCAGCTCGTGGCGACTTTACGTACAATAGAATCAAACATTTCTCCATCCTGTGATTGAATATTAGCTAGGCTACAGAGGAAGAGGTTAATGGTAGTGAACAGAGCATCCACTAAGAAGATAATTCAAAAATAAAGCAATAAGGGAATTAATGTAGTACATTAGAGTATAATGAACACAAAAGAAGGCATCAATGAAGAAGTTGAGGAGCCAAAAAAAAAAAGACATAAGATATATAGAAAACAAATAAAGTGAAGACATAAATTCTACTTTATCAGTAATCAGACATGTAAATGGATAAAAGGCAGAGATGGGCAGAATGACTTTGAAAGCCAGGATCCAACTGTATGTTTTCTATATGACATAGGCTTTAGCTTTAAAGACATAAATTCACTGACTGGGTATTCTCCACCTGAACTTAGAGACTATCTCAGGGTCAGAATCGGGTTAACCTGGTCTTGTTTTAATTTTCTTTAGCTTCAATTTGAACTTTCATGAGAGTTTTTCCATAACTGGCCTTGTTCTTTCCCCCCAATAGTTTTATTGATACAAAATGCACAACAAAGTTCTCAACAACTGGACCAATAAGCAGCATGTGATGAATAGAGTAAAGATTGAAGTCAAAGGGTCATTTACTTGGATCCACTGTCAATGCCAAAGGCAGTATCACTCAAGGAATCAGATGTACTGCATTGGGCAGATTTGCTACAAAAGACCTCTTTGAAGTGTTCCACAGCAAAGACTTCACTTGGAGGAACAAGGCGCACCTGCACCATAGACAACCTAAGTATGAACAAAACTGTCTGGGAAGAATTACAGCCAGAATGCTCCTTAGAAGCAAGGATGGTGAGACTCCATCTCATGTACTTGGGAACACGTTACCAGGAGACATCAGTCTCAGGGGAAGGGCATCATGCTTGGGAAATGGTCAGTCAAAAAGAGGAAGACCCTCACTGCTGTGGACACTGAGTGAACCTCAAGCCTGGGAATGACCGTGAGAGTGGCATAGGTTCAGGCAGTGTTTACTTTTGTTGAACATGGTCAGTGTGGATGGAGACCAATTTAATGGTACCTCACTACAGTAGCAGCAATAATGGGTGTACAATCCTGTGAATGTACTAGAGACCACTGGGCTTTACATTTTAAAATGGTGAGTTTTATGGCATGTAAATTACATATCAATATTAAGTAGTAAAACGACTTCTAAATACATCTCTTCACTTATCGATATTTCACATTTACAATAACAAATTCCTTTTCTTTAAAAAAAATACTTTTTATTGGGGGCTCTTACACTTCTTATCACAATCCATACATTCCTCCAGTCTGTCAAGCACATTTTCACATATGCTGCCATCATCATTTTCAAAGCATTCTCTTCCCACTTGAGCCCCTGATACCTGGTCCCCATTTCTCGCCCCCCCCCCCATGAACCCTTGATAAATTATAGATTATTTTTTCAAGAACAGTTCCTTTTAATCTCTAGTGCTCCCTCCAGCTACTTTTTTTTTAATTACTACCTTGGGCCAAATGCTTTTTTTTGCTTCTATAAGTCACACAGACTCACAAAATAGATCTGTGTAGGAGTCTAATGAAGGAAAGTTAGAGTTGATAATTGTTCGTTAAGAAAAAAATACTCTCTTGCCACTATTTGCATATCAAAGTCCTCAGAGAAGTCAACTATTGAGTTTAAAAGAAGTTATATATATTTTCTCTCTCGCTCTCAAAAATTCAATGCATGAGCCATAGACAGTCATTTATACTTTCTGGATATTAGAAATGGCAAAAAAAAATTGTCTGGAAATAGCTATGATTACATGGAGAAGCTATTGTATAGCTTTCATGAAATGTACATGGCCTTTGATTTTGATGGACTTGGTTTAAATGGAAGCATTTCCTGGAAGCTGTACCTCAAATTCGTTCTGGCAATGAGTAGAAGCTGTTATTACCTGTTATTGTTATCGTTCCTAGATGCTGTTGAGTCAGTTATGAGCCAATTTGTAACAATAAGAACCTCTGTTGGAGTCTGGGCCATCCTCACGATTGTCCTTGTTCAAGTTCATGTGGTAGTCACTCTGTCAATCCATCTTACTGAGGGTTTTTCTCTGACCCTTAACTGTTTTACCAAGCATGCTGTCACTCTTCAGAGATTGGTCCTGTCTGATAATGTCCACAGTATTTACACAATCACTTCTACGATCATGCTGGCTCTATGTATTACTTCCAGGAGAGATTTCATTTTTTCATTGCAGCAAAATTATGCACAACAAAACAGTCTCTAGTCCAACAACTTCTACATGTGTAATTCAGTGCCATTAATTATACTCTTCATGATGTGCAATCATTATTGCACATATTTGCACATTATTGCACAATCATAATTTTCCAAATTATTCCACTAATATTAACTTAAATTCCATGCCCCCCCCCTAAGCAAAAGCTCTTCCTCCTTCACCCATGGTAACCATCGATCAACTTTGGTTTCAGTTCTTTAGTAGTTTCCTTGATATAAAATTCACATATCCTATACTTCTATAGTTGAGTCGCTTAAAAAATGTTATATATACGTCATCACAATCAGTTCTAGTGCTTCTTCTCTCATTCATTGCTTCCTCCCCAATTCCCATCACTCTCCCCAACTCTGCCACAATTAAATCATTGCATTAGTCATTGCCTCTATGCATCCACTCCTTCTGTACTGCATAAATTGGGAAATCTAACAGAAACAATAAGAAACACAAACAAAACATCAAGGATAAAATAGTAATAATATGATAAAAATAAAAATAAAGAATAAGATAAAAAGATAGCAATATTAAAAAAATTAGAGAATGAATTTCTGTTGTGGAACAAATGAGAATATTTAAGCTTAGAAAAAATTCAGGTTGAATCAAGAGGGAGGTCAACTGACAAAGTATCATGTTATACTGTAGCTCAATGCACCATAATCAAGTTCACAATAATTTGTCTGATAGTAAAACTGTTTGAGTCCCTCCCCTGTGGTCAGAGGGATCTGCCAGAGGATTAATCTGACTAGGTACTCTGCAGGTAGATTTTGACCTCCCACTGTCCTCCCTAGTCTTCTAGAAAATGGGTGTTCACAGTCTAAGCTCTGATACTTTTCCTTTCATCATATTTGGATTTTGTTATCATCATCATCTTTGAATCACACAGGCACATGCGCTTCTTTGATGTGGACTTAGTTGATGCCTCACTTAGATGGCTACTTATTTGAATACAAGCTTTTAAGACCCCAGACAATATTCCAATTGATAACTGGGCACCATCTGCTTTCTTCACTATACTTTGTTGTAGCATCCTTATCTTCAGTGATGTCTTCAGGAGCAGGGCCATGTTATAAGAACTAACTGTTCTTGGTTTGGGGCTAGAATTAAGTGGGAGTCCAGAATCCATCTGTTTGTCCACAGGTTATGAACTACTCTGATTTACTTTGGTGGTTATATTATGACAAAAAACCCCCACAAACAAACAAACAAATAAACAAACAACCCCTCCCAAAAAACAAAGGAGAAACATAGGAGGAAAACATTGTCAATCATCCTCCTGGGATTTAAGGAGATTGCATTGACAACTTCAATAATCTATCCGATGGCATAGAATTTAAGACCCTGTTGCTATGAAGAGTTTAGGGGAGCATAGTCCAACTGTGAGCTGCACCCCATGAGATGTTGCTTTGCACAGATCGATTTCTTAATGGATTGAGTTCCATTTACATTGAGCATGGGAGGTGTGAGGATATTTGTTTTCATTATGTTGAAGTGTATTCCACACTGGAAGTTGTTTTTGATCTTCACCAATAAGTGCTTCAAGTGCTCTTCACTTTCAGAAAAAAAGGTGGTGTCATTTGCATATTAATGACTTTTTTCCCTCTAATCCTGATGCCAGGGTATTTTTCACACAGTCCAGCTTCTCAGATGATTTCATCTGATACAGGTTGCATGAGTATGGTAAAAAGATATATTGCTGATACACACTTGTTTTGGAATTCCCTTTCTTCCCAACTTTATTAATACTTTGTTACAATCTACGTAATAGAATACCCTTCCATAGTCAACATAACAGAGGTAAACTTCTTTCTGGTATTCTCTGCTTTTAGCCAAGATTCTGCTGATGTAAGCAATAATCTCTCATTCCATGTCCTCTTGTAAATCTAGCTGGAATTTCTGGCAACTCCCTTTACTGAATGGATGCAACAGTCTTTGAATTATCCTTCACAAAATTTCATTTGCATGTGATATTAATAATATTGATAGATAATTTCCCCATTTGGTTGCGTCATCTCTTTTTAGAATGGGCATAATATGGGTATCTTCCAGTTAGCTGGTCAAGTAACTGTCTTCCACATTCTTGACACAGATGAGCAAGTGTTGCTTCCAGTGTTGCAAGCATTCATCGAAGCAACTCAATTGGTGTCCAGTCAATTTGTTTTGCCTTGTTTTTTCCCCAGTGCCTTCTGGGAAGCTTGGACGTGGTTTCTTTAATACCATTTGTTCTTGATCATACACTACTCCCCAAATGGTTGCATGTTTAGAGGTTCATATTGATACAGTGACTTTGTGTATTTTTTCCATCTTCTTTGGTGCATGCTGGGTCATTTAGTATTTGGCTTACAGCATAGGTTTCCAAATTTATTTGGCTTATCACCTCCTTAAAAATTACTCAGCACTCCCTTCACAATGAAAAACGTTTATACTTTAGACTATAATCTAGGATAAAGTGTAGGCAGTTGCTTTTGCAGCCTCTTTGGATCATTCCAGTATCCTCAAGGGGGCAGTATTACCCACTTTGGGAAATACTGGTGTATAGAAGAACCCTTTAATATTACTACTTTAGGGCTGATGTTTTCCCTCAGTTTGTCCATCTTGAAAAACCCTGAGCTTGTTTTTCTGTTTGGTTTCCTAACTTCAGATCTTCTCATGTCACTCTTTGAAATCTGCTCAGCTCTTTTACTGTAATTTTTACATTTGATTTAGCTACTTTCCATTCAAGAACAAATTTTCAGAATCTCTTCTGACATTCATTTTGGTCTTTATCCCCCCTTTTCTGTCTTTTTAATCACCATTTACTTTCTTTATGTGGTGAAGTTTTTGACGTAATCCCACAATTCTTGTAGTTTCATCTATTTTTGAGATGCTCTCTAAATTTAGGTGGGAGATGACTCAAGATCTTACTTTGGCCTTTGTGGATTTGTTTTAATTTTCTTCAGCTTCAACTTGAACTTGCTTTATAAGCAATTGATGGTCTGCAGTCTTTGTTCTGATGAAGGTTTTCCTGGGTCTCCTTCCACAGATACAGCAGTTTTGTTCCTATGTTTTCCAGCTTGCATGCACAGTCATGGTTTATGTTGTTGAAAGAAGGTATTTCTAATGAAAGATTATTGGCTTTTCGAGATTCTACTATGTCATTCCCCAGGCCATCTTTGTATTCCCAGGCTATATTTTCAAACAGCTTATCCTTCTTCC
>NW_022103896.1:69088877-69090941 GCF_000313985.2 Echinops telfairi | reverse complement strand
TCATTTTTTTCTCTGCTCCCACAGGGATCACAGGCTTTCCCCCTTTCATTAGAGTCCTCGGCTGGACTTGGTAGATTCCTCATCCTTTACTCATTGAGTGGCCTGTTAATGTATTTTGGATAATTGGTGGCCTAAATTGTTTGAATTCAATTACCTGGAAGGTAGAGTTCTTATCTCTTCCATCAAAGTTTTCTGGATGAAATGGAAACTTTTAAACATATAACCTTCCAGAATCCTGGAAAGATAACCTTATTTTGGAATGATACTCATGCTATAGTAAAAAGAACTTGTGCTTGAAGATTAGCTTATTAGTTTTCCATGGCTCCTGGGAACAATGAGTTGATGTAGTTCTTTCATGGGACCACCCTGAAGAACTTCTTTCGATGAGTATTCAGGCACTTCTGTGCCCTGCAAATTAATTGCACAGTCATGTCTGTGAATGGCATTGCTATCTTCTAGAATTTTAATAGATAAGCTATGGGGAAATCTATTAGACACCTGGATATTTAAGAGTCCTTTGAAAACTGATCATTCATGTGCGGGATCCGTTGACACGCTCTATTAACTGTCCAACTTCCTTCCTCTTTCTTCTACTGACTATACTAGCAAATGGAGTTTACTGAACAGAGATTTTTAAAACTGCTATATTTTCTTCAATATAGTTCCACTTGTTATTTTAATCATGTAATTTGTATTTGCAATTTATTTTACAGTTAATTTAAAATTAGAGTATGTAGTAAAATAAACGAATTAGTAAGGAAAAACTAATTTGTCAGAGACCTCAAAATAGTAGATAAAAGATTGTTTGTTGAAAGCACAAGGCCCCATTCCTTGTAGCCTAATTTGGATAGCCTTTGCTTTTAAGAGAAGACCAAATTAAGTATGTATTGGGTGAAAGTATCTGGATAGTGAGTTCTCAGATAGTGAATTTCAACTCTGGATTCAGAAATTTCACTGGTTCTCAGCACATCCTTCCAAATGTGAAGTGTCGAAGTGAGGAGAGGAAATTTGCACTCATCCGTTTTGTGGCTGAGTCAAAGATTTTGTGAAAGGTCAGTTTGCTTGTCCCCTATTATTAGCAAATTCAAACATTGACTTCTTTTGGTTTTATTACTGTATTTTTTTTTCATTAAAACCTCATCCAAAACAGCATAATTAGACAACTTAAATTTTACTTTTTTTTTTTTAATGGAACACACACATTTAGCCTAATTTAAGTCAGTTGAAATGGTTTAATCTTGAATTTAAATTGAGAGACTATCTGAGACATGGAAACTTGCCTTATTCTATTTTTTATACTGATTTACATAATTTCTTTTGAGATTAAATAGCTTGGATGGGTTGATTATGGAGGTTTTCCACTGTCCAAACCTGGAATACCTTTTTTCTATTACAACAAATTAAAGAAGTCTTCAGGTATCATTTTATCAGTTTCAAATCTTCTCTGTGGTGATATAGCGCTTTTAAATATCAGTGTAAACAAAGGGCCAATTTATCTAAGATAAAAATGCTTTTATTAGATTTTTGAAACAACTCATCTGGAATGATGAATTTTTATCCTATTCTGGGTGTAATTTAAAGAGAAAAAGAATTTCTTGGAATTGTTTCTTGAAAATCCACTTAAAAAATAGATTAGAAAATAAAGCACAATGCAGGCTACAAGCTCATACCATGTAGCTTCTCTAATGATCCCTCAACTTTTAAAATTTGTTGGACATAAAAGCGGTGCTAATCTGATTAGTAACTGTGATTGAGTAAATCTACTGTAAAAATGGACTGTGCTCTGGTTTTTAACATGATACCATGAAAGTCATTTGAGAACTGCCTCTGTGGAACATAAAAGTCTCTTTGATGGAATATTTATTCTATTATTTTAAAACACACACACACACATATTCATGTATATGTGTGTGTGTGTGTGAGATTTATGTCTGTTTTCAAAAGTAGTTGCAAAATTTACTCCTTGGGAAAATAAAAACATAAACAAGGTTGCCAGAAGTAAAACCCCAATACTTTCCTAGTGCTCTTAACTTTCATTCTGCCCTTCTCTCTGCCCTGAGAGAT
>NW_022103896.1:69078894-69087263 GCF_000313985.2 Echinops telfairi | reverse complement strand
TCCATGTGGGCTTTGTTGCTTCTGAGCTAGATGGCCGCTTGTTTACCTTCAAGCTTTTAAGACCCCAGATGCTATATCTTTTGATAGCTGGGTACTATCAGCTTTCTTCACCACATTTGCTTATTCACCCGCTTTGGATGACAAACTTCATTGTAGATATCATGAAAATGTCATAAAATTTGTGCACTTGTGCTCAAAGACCAACGACAGACCACTGAGGGTATGGGGAAGTTATCTGGACTATCTTGTAGCTTTGTTCAGAGAATTTTAATTGACGATTTGGGAATGAGAAGAGTTATATAAAATTTGTGCCTTGGGTTCTGACCAACCAGGAAAAAAAGCGCTGACTGGAAATATGTTGTGCTTTGAAAGAACAGCTCCTAAGTGACCTAGACTTCCCCCTCCCCTCCCCCCCAAGGTCATTGCCGGTAAGGATTCCCAAAACAAGCATCAATCAAACCAGTGGAAAATGCCAACATCACCTTGCAAAAAAAAAAAAGTGATATCAAGATCAAGATGATGCTCTCTCTCTCTTTTTGATGTGAGAGGGGATAGTGCATTTGGAGTTCATTTCACCAGCTCAGACTGTTAAATCAAACTTTCTATGTAGAGGTTCTGAAAGATTGCATAACAGTGTGTGGCCAAAAAAAACCTGATTTGTGGCAGACAGAGGACTGGCTTTGCCACCACGACAGTGCACCTGAACATGCAGTCATCTCAGTTTTTGGCAAAAAAATCCATCCTGCCTCTCTTGCCCCACGCACCTTACTCACCTCACCTTGTTCCATGTGATTTCTTTTTGTTTCTGCAAATGAAGAGGGGCGTGAAAGGACAGCAATTTGATGACATAGAAGAGGTGAAGAAAAAAAACCCAAAACCCGAGGGAGATGCTGCCAGCCATCCAAACAGATGAGTTTCAAAAATGTTTCCAAGAATGGAATCACATATTTGACTAATGTATTAAGTGTAATGGAGAGCACTTTGAAGGTTACATGGTTGTTTCGTAACACACACACACACACACACATACACAGCTTTGGGAAAAAATAAATTAAAAAATTCTGGTTGGGGTGGGTACCCCATCATAATTATAGGAAGTAATTTAACTTGTTTGTATTTAAAGGTTCCAAATACTTCATGTTCTAGACAGACACTTCGCTAGAGAATAGGAAAGAAAATAACATTTTGAGCTAATACTGAAAACTTTTATTTTAATTTTTTAAAGAACAGAGGAGTTTATGACATGAAGAAGAAATGGGGAGAGGGAGCACTTTTAGTCAGGAGACAGTATATAGATTCTGTTAAAGAAATAGTAAAAAGGCATTCAAGGGCATTTTGATTAAGGTAGAAGCATGAATGTAAAGAATATATTTTAAGTATAATCTTTCATGATTATATTTTTACTTTTGTAGCTATTTGTACTGGCTTTTGCTGATCTCAGTCATTTAGCAAAAACCAAAAACCAAACCCAAACCTTATGTTCATATCTCATAAATAGCTGATGCTATATTAGCGTCTTTGATTATTATAATAGTAGACATTTTAAAAATTGTCTCCGTTTTGCTGATAATGAACAAACCACAGGGATTCGCTTGCCTGCTCAGAGGATCCTGGCTGGTAACTACTGGTGCCAGGATTGCGACCAGCTATCTTTCCACTGCATCTGACTGTTACCTGCCTGGGATGACTACAATTCTTTTCACCTGCTACGATCCTAGAAGCATTTTCTTCAAATGTGTCTGAGCAGCTGTAAATGCAGTTCTTGGTTCTCATCCCTTAAAACTTATTCCATCTCAGGGCCCTTCTGCACCGCTTGACTTGCTCATACAAATTAACGCTGAAGACGTTTACTTTAGCTTGGCTCCTTGATCTAGGGAGCAGGTGTCCTGGGTGCAATTTCCTTCTGTGAGCCCATTCTCAAAGCATATCGCATTGGTATCATTATTCCAGACTGGCTGAGGGGATACCACCGACAGTTCTCAAATCCTCCTGCTCTTCAAATTTCCACAAACCACCAGGTCAGGCCCGTCACAGAATTAAGAGTGATCCCCGCCCCCCATTCCTTTTGGAAAAAGGTAAAATAAAAGGGAAATGGCCAGTACTGGGGCAAATCGCTCTGGAAGTGGAGGAAAAGAGTTGTAGAAAAAGATGAGAGGAACTGCGTTTTCACAACATAGACAATTGATTTGGCAGTGGAACTCTGCTGAGGGGAGAATGCGCTGGGTTGGGCTTTAGCTGCTTTTGAGTCGGCTCTGATGTCGGCATAGCAGAATGGAGTGTTGTCCGATTCGTAATCACTTTCATAATTATTGACTAGTAGGGTGTTTAAGTTCACTCTATGTTACTATCTCAGTCTGTCTCACTGAGGATTTCTATCATTTGTTGCAGACTAATCATGACCAACCATGAGGCCCTTTGTAGTGAGTATGTTTGTATGCTGGGACTTGGAAAAGTTCATGGAAAAATTCCATTATCTTTCAGTTCCACTTTTCCAAGAACTTTTTGAACACACACACACACACACACACACACACACACACACACACACACACTTTTAACATGGTAGGGCAGCATTGTAATAACTAAGGATTTTATTATCAGCAATCCTCAAACTCACTGCCCCCAAGCTGATGCTCGTTCATCATGATCCCCTATGGGTTTCAGAGACTGTGACTGCTTATGGGAGTAGAAAGCCCATTCTTACCCCAGGCTGGTGATTTTGAACTGCCGCCCTCTCAGATCGCAGCTCAACTTATCACCACTATAGTTAACAATATTAGCTGACCCGTCTTAAGCGTTATTGTGTGCTAGCTATTTAATCCTCAAAACAATCTGTAAGGGACACTTGTTACCCCCTTTTTATAAATGAGGTTGAGAAAGGTTAATAACTTGCCCAAGTCACAGAATTTGTAAGCAGTGGAACTGTATTCACTCTTAAGGAACCCTTAATTGCTCTTGTCTTAGCCTGCAATGCTTTCCTGTTTAAGGTTTCTCTTTTCCACCAGAATGAGAAGACTATGCTTGTCTTTTTAACTGCTCTATCCCCACTATCTACCGCAGTGCCCACACTTAATATTTGCTCAGTAGGTATTGATCAAATGTATGAATAAAACATTTGTGAGTAAATCACACCTAGTCTAGCTCAGGCCCATACAATTAAACACTTGCCTATTCTGCATTTCAAGTAAGAAATATCTCATTGGTTTGTTATGCTTTCTCCCAAACTCCTATGTACAATTTCCCTGAAGCTTTGAGAGATGTATCAGGGAGGGTTAGCTAATCCACTGTTGTGGTTAGACACTGTGGAGACGATGCTGACTCACAGTCACCCCATATGACAGAGTAGGACTGCCTCATAGGGGTTTCTGTCTGTCATCTAGGCTGTTTCTAGGTCTTTCTCCTCTGGAGCAGCTTGGTGGGCTTGAACCTCCAACCTTGCAGTTAGCAGTTGAGCACTTTATTGTTGTGCCACCTAGGCTCCTTAGCTAGTCAATAGAGGATCCCCTCCCTCCCACATAGTAATGAGCTTACTTCCAGACCAAATTTGTATTACATTTTAAGTAAATAGTTTACATTAATTTTTTTTCATCTGCTGCCGCTAATCTATATTTTTGCAATCCTGTTGCAGTTTATTTCCTGAACAATTTCAATGTGAGATTTTTATATTTTGTCCCAAGGATGTCTCATCTTGTTTGAATTCTTGAAGGAGATCTCCCATTTGAAGGTTCAGTTTGTACATGCATCATCTAATTTCTAACTTTGATCATACCTGTTTTTGGATGGTGATTGTGTCACTTGGTATTTGAATGATACCTCATTCTCATTATTAGCCTAACAGTTCCTAACAATGTCTTCTATGTATCCATTCAAACCCTTCATAAGAATTGTGTGGTCTATTGTACAATGACAAAATCTATACTTTACCATGCTGTGGTTTTTATTATTTATATTTACATCAAAGCATAAACAATGACTCTATTGTCAAGAACAGAATTTGTGTAGCTAATATATATACGCTACTTTAAACCACCACAGATTCAAGAAAGGTCTTGAGGCTGAAATTTGAATCCTAGATTCTCTCCCAAGTGCTACCATCAACTCATTGAACTGATTAGTAGATAAAATGAATGGGTGAAAATCTAGGAATATGGAAAAAGACAAAATAATGTGCTTGTTTTCCCTTTAAAATGAATCCTAATTTGACTGACCTCCATTCTTTTTTTATACCTAACAGTTCCTGTGACTGGAATTTAAAGGTCCTACACCAGCCAGCCACAAGGAGGAGCTATGGTCAAATAAGGAAGATATTTCTTCTCAGAATCAGAGAGGCAGCTCAAAGATGATCTTTAAACAAGTAGACCATGGCTTGGACAATGATCTTTATAAAAAATGACATTTTGTATGGAGAATTTCAACTGTATAATCTAGACTTTATTATTTAAAAGAAAATAAATAAAGCAATTATATATAATTCAAATAAAACCCCTTCCACTAAGAAAAAAATGTTTTATTTCCTTTTTCAATTGGTTCCTATGTGCAGGAGACCAATTGGCTAATTCTTCACCCAGAACGATAGGTCTTAGGATGGAAAAGGATCTCAAGTCATCCAGTTCGTTCCTTGCCTTCAGGTATACAGGTTAATACCAATTTTGAGATACACAGTAAAGTCTAGCCAATCATTTGTGAAATTGGTGAATTAAATGTTTATACAGACCTATAAATTAGATTGGATAATTAAATTGACCTAGGGCAAGGCACAAGAGCCTTGGTGGTGTAATAGTTTATGCATTGTGCTGCTAACTGCAAGGTTAACAGTTCAAAACCACCAGCGGCTGCTCTGAAGAGAGATGAAGTTTTCTAGTTCCATAAAGCCTTAGGGTATTGGAAGCCCTAAGACAGGCGCCAGTTCTAGCCTGTCCTATAGGGTCACTAGGAGTAGGAATCAACTCCATAGCTGTGAGTTTGAATATTTTTTGGTGTAAGGTGGGGTACACAAATAGTGAAATTATGAAGCATACAACTTTCCTCTAATTCTGTAATGCTTCCTCCCTCCATTATTATGATCTCAATTCTACCTTACAAATCTGGCTAGACCAGAGGATGTACACTGGTACAGATAGGAACTGGAAACACAGGGAATCCAGGACAGATGAACCCCTCAGGACCAGTGCTGAGAGTGGCGATACCAGGAGGGTGGAGGGAGCGTGGAGTGGAAAGGGGGAACCGATTACAGGGGTCTACATATAACCTTACTACCTGTGGGATGGACAACAGAAAAGTGGGTGAAGAGAGACATCAGAGAGTGTAAGATATGACAAAATAATAATAATGTATACATTAACAAGGATTCTTGAAGGTGGGGGGTGGGGAGGGAGGGTAAAAATGAGGAGCAGACACCAAGGGCTCAAGTTTTGAGAATGCAAATGTTTTGAGAATGATGATGGCAACAAATGTACAAATGTGCTTGACACAATGGATGTATGTATGGATTGTGATGAGTTGTACAAGTCCCCAATAAAATGATTAAAACATAAATAAAGCAAAACAAAAAAACAAATAGACAGTGAAGGGAAGGAGATAGTTAGCACAACAAATTCTAGGGTTTTTGTTTGTTTCTTGGACTGTGGTTCGTACACAAACCCATGCTGTCCCCTGGCATTCCCTGAGTAAGTATAGTTTAAATGTCAATCAAGTGACTCTATTCAGCGATAGAGGATTTCAAAGAAACAGTGGTCTTCCTTGCAGGTAGAGAACACCCAGCCACGGTAGACACAAAGAAGAAGCTGGCATGCCCGACTCTCTTAGACTGTTTTAGGGGCGATTCCTGCATTAGGTGTAACTTTAGAATACATGATCCTGAAGATTACTCTATTATTTTAGTTTCCTTTAAAATTTCTGTTCTATTCATTATTTTAAACATTTTCTAATGGAAAGTTTTATGCAAGAAAGTTGAAAGAACTGAACAGTGGATCCATTTATAACCACTATACAGTTTCTGATCTTTAACATTTTATTATAAGTACTCTCTTGCTTCTACATCCATTCTTCTATCCATCTTATTTGTTGGCACCTCCCTAAATAAGTTGACAGCAGTATACTTTCGCCTACACTTTTCAGCATGGATAATAAATAGAACTCAGACTTTGAAAAAAATCATTTTATTGGGGGCACGTACAACTCTTATCATAATCCATCCATCCATCCATCCATTGTGTCAAGCACATTTGTACATTTGTTGCCATCGTCATTCTCAAAACATTTGCTTTTCATTGAGCCCTTGGTATCAGCTCCTCATTTTTCTCCTTCCTCCTCACCCCTTCTCATGAACCCTTGATAATTTATAAGTTATTATTATTTTGTCATGTCTTACACTGTCTGACCTCTCCCTTCACCCACTTTTCTGTTGTCCATCCTCCAGGGAGGGGGTTATATGTAGACCCTTGTGATCGGTTCCCCCTTTCTACCCCACCTTCCCTCCACTCTCCCGGTATTGCCACTCTCACCACTGGTCCTGAAGGGTTCATCTGTCCTGGATTCCCTGTGTTTCCAGTTTCTATCTGTACCAGTGTACATCCTCTGTTCTAGCCAGATTTGTAAGGTAGAATCGGGATCATGATAGTCAGTGGGGAGTAAGCATTTAGGAGCTAGAGGAAAGTTGTATGTTTCATTGTTGTTACACTGCACCCTGACTGGCTTGTCTCCTCCCCACGACCCTTCTGTAAGGGAATGTCCAGTTGCCTACAGATGGGCTTTGGGTCCCCACTCCACACTCCCCCTCATTCACAATGATATGATTTTTTTGTTCTTTGATGCCTGCTACCTGATCCCTCTGTCATCACACAGGCTATGTGTGCTTCTTCCATGTGGACTTTGTTGCTTCTCAGCTAGATGGCCGCTTGTTTACCTTCAAGCCTCTAAGGTCCCAGATGCTCTAACGTTTGAAAGCAGGGAACCATCAGCTTTCTTCACCACATTTGCTTATGCACCCGTTTGTCTTCATCGATTGTGTTGGGAAGGTGAGCATCATGGAATGCCAGTTTAATAGAACAAAGTAGAACTCAGGCTTTTAAAGGTAAAATTTCCACACAACAAATGCATGTAAAGTGTTTTAAGTGGACATTTCTTTGAATTTTACACAAATGTATAGATTTGTGACACCCAAACGTAACCCCCAATATTGACCATTTTTGACCCTATAGAATGTTCCTAGTCATCCCCTGCTCCTCCTCCTGAGGTCACCTCTCTGCAAGTGAGTTGTGCTGTGCTGGTATGCAGTCATTTTTGTGGGTTCATGTGTGTGTGTCTGGCTTCTTTCACTCAGTGTACAAGTTTTAACTTAAAGACATGATTGTGGTAAAATACAATTGTGATTTCAACTTATTTAAATGTATATTCTAGCTGGATTAATTGCATTTACAAGGTTGTGTAACCATTATTTCCATCTTGCTTGAAACACTTTTATTATCTCAAATGGAAATTCTTTACCCATTACACAATAATGTTCCATTCTCCTCCATCCCCACCTCCTTCAGTTTCTGGCAACCTTAATTTACTGTCTGTCTCTATACATTTGCCTCATTAGATATTTCATATAAGTAGAGCTACACAAAATTTATTCTTTTGTGTCTGACTTATTTCACCTAGCATTATATTTTCAGAATGCATCTATATTGTAGAATGTATCAGAACTCCATCAGAACCCTGCTAGAATATACATTTAAATAGCTTGAAATCACAATTTTTTATGTATTTCACCACAATAATGTTTTATGTTACAGTACATATATACTGAATAGAAGATGCCAGACACATGCACATGAACACATAAAAATTACATAGCATACTTTTATTCATTCCATTTTACTGAGTTATCACATTTTGTTTATTCAGTCATCTTTTGGTGGAAATGGGTTATTTCAACCTTTTGACCATTGTGCAGGATGTTGCAAAGATTACTGGTGTACAAGTATCTGAGCCCTTATTTCAAACCTTTTTGGAATACACCTAATTGTAGGGAATACCAGAAAAATGTTTACTTGTGTTTTATTGACCATGCAAAGTCATTCGACTGTGTGGATATCATTGAGAAGAATGGGAATTCCAAAACACTTCGTTGTGCTCGTGGGCAACCTGTACGTGGAACAAAAATCAGTAGCTTCAACAGAACAAAGGAATATTACTTGATTTAAAATCAAGAAAGGTGTGCATTAGAATACTTTCTTGTATTAAATTGGCATTCTATGATACCTTCCTGCCACAATAGCTGGGGACAAAGCGGGTGAATAAGCAAATGTGGTGAAGAAAGCTGATGGTGCCCGGCTAACAAAAGATATAGCATCTGGGGTCTTAAAGGTTTGAAGGTAAACAAG
>NW_022103896.1:69075330-69077499 GCF_000313985.2 Echinops telfairi | reverse complement strand
TATAATCAATGCTCATCGAAGCAACAGTCAAGAGATCAAACGATACATTGCATGGGGATAAATTTGCTGTACAAGATGTCTTTAAAGGGTTTAACAGCAAATGATGTCACTTTGAGGACTAAAGTGCACCTGACCCAAGCCCTGACATTTTCAATCTCCTCACATGTTGGATATTGAATAAGAAAGAGCCAAGAAGAACCAATGCATTTGAGTAATGGTGCTGGTGAAGACTATTGGAAGTATTACGGACTGCCAAAAGAACAAGAGACTGTCTCAGAGGAAGTACAGCTGCAATGCTCCTTAGAGGCAAGTATGCCAAGAGTTCAGCGCAGCTACTTTGTGTGTGTGTTGTCAGGAAAGACCAGTCCCTGGGAAACGGCATCATGCTTTGTAAAGTGGAAGAGCAGCAAAAGAGAGGACGATTCTTGATGAGGTGGATTGGCACAGTGACTGCAATAATGGGCTCAAACCTAACAACCAGTATGAGGGTGGTGTAGGACGGGGCAGACAGCATCTAGCAACTCAGCAATATGGTATTTCAATGTTTGATTTTTTTGAGGACCCACTAGACTTTTCCATAGCATCTTCATCACTTTCTGTTCCCACCAGCAATGTATAAGGGTTCCAATTCTTTACAGACAGGTTGACACTTTTTTTTTTCCTGTTTAAAAATTTCAATAGCCTTTCTAGTGAGTGTGCAGTGTTGTCTTATTGTGTTTGATTTGCGTTTACTGGTGATTAATGATCTTAACCATCTTTTCATGAGCTTATTGGCCAGTCGTATATCTTCTTTCAAGAAATGTCTATTCAAGTCATTCATCCCTCTTTAATTTGGTTTCATTGTCTTTTTCTTAATGAAGTCTAAGGGTTGGTTTTTTATGTGTTTAACCCTTTTCAGGAGTATGGTTTACAAACAGTCTCTCTCCTTTTGCCTTTGTACTTTTTCACTATGTCCTTTGATGAATAATATTATTTAAGTGTATTAAGTTCAATTTATCTGTTTTATTTTTGTTCTCATGATTTTGGCATCCCTTGCCAAATTGAAGGTCATGATTTATTCCTGTGCTTTCTTCTAATAATTTTATGATTCTAGCATTTAGGTTGTTGTTAGATGCTGTCTAGTCAGTTTGGATGCGTCGTGACCACATATGTACAATTGAATGAAACACTGTCTGATCCTGTTTCATCTTAGAGTTTGGGAAATTTCATTTACTTTAAATTTGAGTAATTTATCCAAATTCCTACTTCCATTGCACAAAATCAAAGCAAAGCAAAACTGGGACTCAAAAGCTGTCTTTTGGCTGTGCTGCCTCCAAGAGATGATGTTCTCTCTTGATACATAATTTGAACCAGGTCACAGAGTTAGTAAATAAAGGGGAATTTTCTCCTCTGAGCTTGGTTCTTCTTCCCACTACGTACACTCTGCTGCTGGTCCTGTGGTCTCCGTGTTTCAACAAGATGTCCTCTACAAAGGGAGAGGAAACTGATCAAGGGCTTGTTTTGTATTCGATGTTTCCAAATTCCTATGATTAAGCAACGTTGAACGTGCCTTGTCTCAAGACTAGATATTGTGATGGCAAATCCTCATAGATCATGTCTTCTAATAGTTTGGCTTATCTTTTAAAATCTTGCACCCCATATTATTGTTTCTGTAAAGCATATTTAAAAAATCAGCACTAACTGTCCTGTTCTGAATGATTTGCTCAAATAGCAGTTCTGTAGTATTTTAGAGAAAAACGTTTTGCTCTAAAGGGTCTATTTCACAGAAGTGGGAAATAATCTGGGGTAGTTCTATATTTCTTATCCTTATTCAATTTAAAAGGTATAAGGGGAAGATCGTGAGGGAAATTTCTTAGTCCTAAAATCCATAGTCTGTGTTCCAAAGAACTAAATTTGCCTCTATAACTGTACCTAAAATATAAAATATGTATGCTTTCAAGGACTTTTATGACTAAAAAACAACATTTTAACCTATATATTGGAGGCCGTAGCAGCAATTTTATACCTGGAAGTTAGTTTAAAAACCAAAAAAACCCTCTTATGTTTGCCTATTGCTGTTGGTAGTTACCATTGTGTCACCCTGACTCAGGATCCATAGGGTTTTCATTGGCTGATTTTTCAGAAGGAGATAATCAGACCGTTCTTTCTACTCTGCTCACCACGTGGAAA
>NW_022103896.1:69071653-69074856 GCF_000313985.2 Echinops telfairi | reverse complement strand
CGAGTTGTAGGTTTTTTGATGCTCTACAACCTGGGGGAAATTTTGCTGTTTTTCCAATGGGTTAGAGAAGAGTCTAATTTTCAGATTGAAAAAGTAATCACCACTTGCTGAATGATAAGGTGTGTGACGGGGTGAGACACAGTCCCTCAATTTCTGCCCAGTAGTCTCTCAGAGGAGAGTCACCAGCAGATGGCAATGCCCTGACATGGAATCTGTTCCCTAGACAAATGGCAAGTATCCAAAGTAAACTGATATTCCAGGGAAGTCACACACCATTTCAGAGAAACCCGATAGCCTTGGCTTGGCTAGAGCCCATTTAACATTATCTCTCAGCTATTATCTCATCTCTCCATTTCATCTGACCATCACTCCAACTCAGCATTTCGTACACACCATCCTGAAGGCCCACCATGGCCCACTAGCATGGATGCTTTGAATATGGACATTAGACTTAGGAGTAGCAAGGACCATTGTTGACAAGCAGCATGCTGTTTTTCTTCTGAACATTTCATTTTGTTTCACAAATTCACACAGCAAATGGCTCTCTTCACTAAGTTAGACCCACATTATTTTGTGAGATTGATTGCCACGCCAGCATGGGGCCCACATCCTTCCCATGTCTACCCTGCAGTGCCCCTTCCGTCCTTCCGGTTAGTCTGCCTCTCCTTCCTTGGCTTTGCTCTTGGGCAAATGTGACTCTCTGGGTCTTCTGTGGATGATTGTTCTAAGGCACACATTCCTCAGGGTGGTATTGTTTATGTTATAGGACTAGCTATGATTTGACTGAAAGGTGACCTCCAGAAGTGACTTCGGTTCCGGGTTAAGAGCGTGTTTTAGGGGAAAGTCTGAGTGTTCCTCCAGGAACAAGCCATGTTTGCTGACCGCTCCCGACAGCGCCCCTGTGGGGCTTTCTGTATTCACCTTTGCCATCTCCTGCGCTGGACTAAGCCGTTTTCCATGTTAAACATTGCATGACAGGAATTTGTGAGCAACAGACTCAGCCCTGGAGTCAGAATATGTTGCTGGGGTTTTTGTTAACTAAGACATGTAATGCTTCCCCATGACAACACGGTTAGCTCTGAATTTGGTTAGTTAGTTTAGCTACTTTTCCCAAGGACCGGCTCTGGTGGGAAGCTTTCTATGTAACGCTGGAGTTTTGTTTTTTTTCTCACAAAACCCACCTGCTAAGTACTATAACCTTCCAGACACTGGCTGAGACAGGAAAGCATTTAAGTAATTTGAGGTTAGTTGCGTATATCTTATGAATGTATTCTCTTTGTTGGAAAATGTTTCTGATCTTATACTTATTTTTTCATTAATGTCAGGATACTTTTAACTGGAAACAAGAACCTCGTCACAAACGGCTTTAAATTACAAGGGCATTTATTATTATTTTTAATTGTGCTGAATTAAAACATTTGCTGTAATTTCAACATTTTTGCACGTACAGTTCAGTGACATTCATTATGTCCGCCATGTCGTCCAGCTGTCCCCACTATCTGTTTCCAGTGTTCTCTATCACCCTAACAGAAACCCAAACAGAAGCTCCCCCAAATGACTCCCTCCTCCCCCTGCCTCCACTTCTGGTAACCCCTGACGATAGACTTTAGTTTCTATCCTAGATATGTATTTAGTCCCTATTCCTGATTTTTACATAAGTAGGATAACATTAGCATTTGTCCTTTTGTGCATGGCTTATGTTACATAGCCTAAGCAATTCCAAGTACTGTATTCTTCAGGGTTGGCTAATTTGGTGACTAAATAATGCTATGCATCACTGAGATTCTTCTATGTCTCCCTAAAGATGCACCACTTGGAGAACAGGCTTCTCCTTGATGTCCTGTGACCACTGTGGCAGCCATCGGTTCAGAACCAGGAGAAAATACTGATTTTGGGGCCTCTGAACCCTTGTAAAGCTCATGCCTCCTTCTACCAGCTACTGGCAAGGGGATAGGAATTAGCCATGCTTGACTGAGAGTAATTGTTTGGACTGGAAAGAAGTTTAAGGAGGAATTTGCAATGTTTACTGAAGTGTTTGTGGAAACCATTTGCACCTCAAATCTACTTTTAAATTGATCTATACATTCTGGGAAATTTGAGGGAAAGAGGGTTAGCACAGTAGTCATTTCTAGCTCAAAGATGAATAAATAGTGAAATGCGACTGAAGGTGTTTTATGTGTGTAAAACACTGAGTCTAAACTCACAGGGCCTCGGGCAGGTCAGTAACAGAAAAAATGCATGTCATTATGTCTACACTTTTCAAAATTTACTTGAGGCATTATTTGAACTGTGAAAAAAGCCGTTGTTTTATTTTAATCTTTTCAAGATATAAGAAAATAAGCTCAGATATTTTTGAAAGAAAAAAATTCCTTCCTATGAATAATATTTATAAATATGGCAAAATCATAATACTATGCTTTTCTTTCTTTCTTTTTTCTCCCACCCCCTAGGTCCCACTTTCCCCAATCCTTTGAAAAGAAGGGTGGACTCATTTTTCAGCTCTTAATTAGCATGTAATTAAAAATAAATATTCCTGACTATTTATGTAAGACTGGGGAAGAATTGATACATTTGAATTATGATTGGCAAAGAATATTGAAAGCACCAGGAATTTCCAGAAGAACAAATAAATCCGTCTTGCAGTAGCGCCAGAATGTTCCAGAGAAGTGAGGATGGTCAGAGTTTGTCTGACTTTGGGCATATTTTCAGGAGGGATCAGTCCCTGGAGAGGGACATCATGCTTTGTAGATAGTCAGCAATGAAAAAGAAAAACCATCAAGGAGCCAGATGGACATAGCTGCCACAACAGGGGGCTAAAATATAACCCTTTGGGAGATGGTGCAGCAGTGGGCAGTGTTTCATTCGGTTGTGCATGGGGGACGCTATGGGTTGGAACTGACTTGACGGCACTGAACAGTCAGTAAAGAAATAGTTGGCAGATTTTCATAAACTCTCTGTTCAATCCATGTTACAATTTGGCTTTCTATCATATCACATGTAATGTTGTTTCATGATGTACTTGATATTTAGAAAAGTATAATTTAAACATTCAGAAAAATTACAAAAACTCCTCTATACACTTGACCTAGGGAGTGTGCCCAACTTCTACCAATTCTCCAATTGGTATCCTTCAGAGCAGCAGTTTTCAACCTGTGGGTCATGACCTCTTTCGGGGTCTAATGACCCTTTCACAGGGGTCGCCT
>NW_022103896.1:69065306-69071460 GCF_000313985.2 Echinops telfairi | reverse complement strand
CTTCAGAGCATAAGAATTGAGAGCCATATGTTGCCCCCAGTGACCGTACCTCCCCGGCTTCTTTATCTGGAAACTTACCTTTGTTTTAATCCTTGAGTTTCAGTCTCTTGACATTATTTGTAAGGTTTCAGGTCAGTCATGTTCTGGAATGGCCCTCTGATGTTTCCTCATGATCACATTACGCAGTTTGGGGCAAAAATATTACAGAAATAATGGGGTGTTCTTGCATCCCAATGGGATGGCAAACAATATCAATTTGCCGCTCTAACTCTGTGATCTCTGATGGCTTGATTAAGATCATATCTCACAGGATTCCCGAATGTAAAGTTGCCTTTATCCCTTTGTAATCACATAGTGTGGAAATATTCTGAAAGTTTGCCTCTGTGCTGTTTCTAATCTCATTTCTGCCTGTTAGTAGTAGGTATGTCCATTGATGTATCTTGCTTGAATGCATTATTACTATGATGGTTTCTTACTGATGATTTTTCTAAAACCATGCTTCCTTCTATATTTATTAATTGTAGTTCTATAGTAAGTAGAGCCCCCCCAAAAAACAAAAACTTATTCATTTATTTATGCTAACGCAGATCATGGACTCCTATTTTATATCATGGTTTATAATCTGCTCAAATTGTTCCAGATTTGGCCAGAACTGAACCCTTGAAGCTGGCTTCTGTGCCTTTTTCTTTGTTTTCATGTTTCTACTCTTATATGCATACATTTCATTGTGCATGCCTTCACCATTCTTAGAGCATTTCCTATGACCTGGCATGAGAAGATGTTTCAGACTCGTCTGGTGCTTTCCTTCCCCAGATTTGATCCAGACATTTCCTTCAAAGTCTTAGCTCTTAGATTGTGAACACCAAGTGTGCAGAAGGCTGTGGATGACAGTGGAAGACCAACATCCATTTGCAGGGTCTCCAGGAGGGTTAAGTGTCTGATCATACTCCTGCAATGTGAATGGCCTTGCTGTCAGCTAGAGAGCATTGTAAATCGGTGATAGTTTACTCAGTAAGGTTAAGATGCAACACCTTGTTATTTGATCCCCCTCTTGACCCATTTTAAATTTGTTCCAGTTTTTAATATTTTGTTTTATTTTCAATTGAGGCTTTTATCTGGTTTATTTTTGTCACTTTTGTGTGTGTGTCTCTTGATTTTGCTTTGTATGTTTTCTCTACATTTGAAATCCAGGATAGGTAAGGATATAGAGTTGATAATTGGATTAATAATTACCTAGAGGTATGGCAGGGGAGATTGGGGGAAGTGAGGGCGGGGGACTAACAACAATGAGTATGAGAAAGAAGAAAACATAAATTTTGTGTATTAAAAGGAGTTCACATAGTACTTGGTTTCTAAACTCAATTCTACATTAAAATGAACCAAGATTTTTCTTTCCTTTTTTTTATCGTCATATAATACACATAGTATACAATCCAATCGTTCAATCATTTTAAGAGTTATGAAATCACCAAAATTGTAGAACATTTATTTTACATTTTATACCACTTTACATTTATATTTACTCTTGTATCTATTTATATATTTTGGAGCCATGAATTTATAGACCTAACTTCAATTCTAATACACCACTGTAGGGTTTTGTCAACCACGGTCAAACCTGGCTCCCATTGTCATCAATATACTTACTCATTTGCTTCTTCCTTTGGCGAGAGCTAACTACTCATCTTGTTAGGCTGTTCCTGCTTCTCATTCCATTGCCATGTTCACACAGGCTGGCCTTACCAGACAGATTTGGCTGCCCATACCACCTGACCCCAGTGTTAAGGGCCACCATCACTGAGCTTCAAAAGCTGTTTTTCTCTGCCCAGCCCCAATGTCATCTTGAGAGTCACTATTGTCCTTTTGCTATAGGCTGACGACTTTTGTACTAAAGCAGGCAGAGACGGTGAAGGAGAAGAATGGCAATCTAAGAAATGATGGGCTCAGATGAGTAACACAGATTTGTGACTGTTATTAATGTAAAGAGAAGGAGTAGTGTCAGAATCGGACTTGAACGGTTCATACCTGAGCCCTTGATTCCCACCTCTGATGCACGCTGGACCTGAGCGGGTTTTCAATATTTTCTGTATTTTTTGTTTTGTTTTATTTGTCTGTTCTTATTAGGATTTATCTCAGAGGAGTTATATCACTGGGGGCCACCCTCTTGAAGTCGTGTTATATGTTTTTCTGTTTCTCGGTATATGAAACCCAGGATCCATGGTCTGGAAAACATTCTAAAGTTGTCTGGTGAACATCTTTTCTCAATCCCGATCCTGGGTTTCTGTGGCGTATATTTCATCCTCATTTGGAGGGAGGGTCACAATTTAAAGTTGAGAACGTTCTTGATTATGAATTTTGGCCACGTGACCCCTTTGTGTCCCTGTGATAGATGAGATTATTGAGATGCTCCAAGATCCAGCCAGACAAATGCATTGAAAATTGGTCAGATTTCCGAGGGACCAGGGAGAAGTTAGAGAGACAAGCAGAGGACTATTACAGTAGTCACAGGAGCAGATGCAAGTACTTAAGTGATGCAGTGGAGCTAGAATGCATAGATGGATTATTTTAGTCTTTGAATAAGAAAAATGATAGAGAATTTCTATAATTCTAGACTTCATACAAGGATGCCTCTAGGCTAGTGCCTGTGTTTGGTAACCTGGCTGAAAACTAAATAATTAAGTTATATCAATATAGTGTTTCTTTTTCACATAATAATATATTTTCATGTTCACATTATCTGAATGCATTTTGATCTTTAATTTCCATACATTTATTTGTATGCATAAATAGGCCCTTGGGTAAGCAAATCACATGATCCACACATGCATTTTGTACATTCATTTTTCTTTTGTCATTTCAGTTGATTTTTCCTCTAAGTTTTATTTTTTGTTGCTGTTGCTGAGAATATGTGTAGCAAACATAGACTAATTCAACGTTATTTGCATATACTATTTAGTGAAATTAATTATTCTTTGAATTTAATTTGAATTACCTTCATTCCTCCCTCATTAACAAAAGCTCACTGTTCCCTGTGGTTCCTACCTAACCTTTGAGTTGCTGTTATCAGCCTGATCCCATTTACATCGTTCTTAAAAGAGCATAATAGTCAAGATAGGCATCTTTTACTAATTAAGCTAAATAAACTATTGTTCGGTTTTAAGAAAAAATTAGTTTTGGGTTTAGATGTAAAGATATCTTAGGACAATAGTTTCCAGGGTCTACCCACCATCCACGACTCTAAAAAGGTCTGGAGTCCATGAAAATGTAAAATTCCATTCTGCATCCCCTTCCTTTGAGCAAAATGGTCAGTAATTCATTCTTCTGGTCTCATGGAAAAGGAGACAGATTTTCATGCGGGCAATTAGCTCCACCTTCCAATTCTTCCTCCTATTGGTGATTCTCTTTCTACCAGTGTTGAATAGAGACCAATTGTGCCTTGGGTGACCACTTGCAAGCTTTCCAGACACCAGGCAATGCACAGCAAATCAAATGGTAGAATAGAAACACCCAGTGTGTTATTCAGCCAGGTAATTGTGATGTCCCATGAGACCGTAACCCTAAACTACCAAACTAAGGAACTGAATCTCACACAGTTTGGTTCTACAAGTAGCCTCAGTGACTATCCTTTTTTGGCCATTGTTGTTTTCCTCACACAACCTTTTCCCATTCTACATTTTTGTGTGGCCATAAACTTATTGACAGCAATGATCACAATCAGTTGTGCTATCTAATCTTAATCAATGTGATTTTTTCCCCCACTACTGGCTTTGTTTTGAGCAAAAATGCTAACAAGCTAACAAACACACTCATATATGGAACACCTACTGTGTGCCAAGTAATAAAGGATTTTGTTTTGATCTATAAATTTGTACCCTCCTGTACACTCTTAACATATATATATATATATATATATATATATATATATATAAAATGTAAGCAATTTCAATTTCCTTTTAAATACCTTGTAGGTTATAGGTCCTAAAATATGAAAGGAAAAAAGTAGTTGAGTTTCTTAGTTCTTAAATTTTTTTAAAGGTCTTTAATTTTGTATGGCAAATGATTCAAGTGTTTTAAGAATCCTATTAGCCTTTTCATCCTGTCTTTCTGTTCCCTCTGTCTGTCCAGAATAACTGATTATCCATCTAAGATTCTATAAGTACTGCAGCAAAAAGGACAGAAAACAATGGACAGAAAATGAAATTTCACATTTTACTCTGTTCACCTTTTTCTTTCAAACGGCTCTAAGTTAATAAAACTTCACATGAAAGTCTTTGAAATTTCATCGTAGGTTTTGTGAAAGAGGTGAAAGTTGACCCAGAGCTTTTGACCTATAACTTCGTGGCTACTGAGAGTCTAGCCTCATAATTCAAAGGTCCGGTGACAGCTTTGCCTATAAACCCACGTCTTCATTTCACTGACGTTTTCAAGTTTAGTCTCCTTGGAAATGCTAACAAAAGTTAAGCATATCATTTATCTGCTTGGGATAGCAATGGTGATGTTTATGGAACCGTGTGCTGTCTCAGGGGTAATCTCCCGGATAATTTGGATTAACCTTATCAGGTCTCTAGATACCACATTTCCAGGGTGAATGATCTTCAGAATAACCTTTCCAGATCTTAAAGTTTTAACCCAGCACCATGTTTTATCAAAAGCTTTCAACAGAAATTCATCGAAAACTCTGCACCCAGGCTCACTTCAACTGATTTGGTTTAAAGTAGTCACCATCCAGGTAAGAAAATATAATATCATCTGTAAATATTTCTACTTCAGAGTGGGGCATCTTAATATCTTCTGTTTACTCCCCTCCACCGCACAAGGCAGATGTAATATATTAAAAACGTCCCTCTTGTCATAGTGGCTCAGATTTTAAAACGGAGTATCTGGGAAGAGGGAAAGGAGTTCTGTTAGTAGTTTATTGGCTGCTGATGAGTGTTTGCTTAAAACAGTAAAGAGTTCTCCCAGAGAAAACATTAAGATTTGGTGTTTTGCGTTGGCAACAATATGAATCTTTCATTTGTATGATCAACATTACTTCTGGACTTCCTTTATTTTTTTAAGATAGAAAGAATCTTGGTTGCCTCCTGAAGCTGAGATTAGTCCTGAAGTTCAGTCTCACTCAAGACTTTCACATGCTAGTGTGTCTTGCTCATTTAAAACTTTTTAATGTTCTTAATGACTATTTATTAATATTATAGAGTCACAATTTACAATTCCAGGATTAGGCTATGACTTTCCCTGTCAAAACTAAAAAATACAATAAAATAAAAATAAACGAGCCCATGAAAGTTATCCTCAGGAAGAGATCATTGAAGATACGAGTGCTGCAGCAAAGTGTGGTGAAGAGAGCAGATGGTGCCTGGCTATCAGAAAGGATAGTTAGTGCCTGAGGTCTTCAAAGCTTGTCTTCAAACAAACAGTCATCTGAGTAAGGTGCCAGCCAACCCCACAATGAAGAGCACACTGACCGGTGTGATCCAAGGGCTGTAAATAATAAAATCCAAGATAAGAGAACTTAAATTCTGAGCACCGGATTTGCAGAAAGCTATGGATGGCATGAAAGTGCAAATTCATTTGTAGGGTCCCCATGGGGATTAAACCCAATTGACCAGGAGGTGAACAGCTTTGCATCAGGAAGTGAGTGAATGTGCACAACTAAGTTAATTTATAATATCCAACCATTTTGTTTGAGCCATTCTACATTATTTTAACTTTATTATTTTCTGCTTTATTTTGTATTGAGTTTTTTCCCCCTGTGTTTTATTTTGTTATTTTTGCTAGGGTATAGTTTTTTTTGGGAGGATATGATTTTCTTTATGTGAAATCCAGGATAGGTAAGCCTATGGAGACAGTAACTAGAATAATAGTTAATTAAGTTTATGGCAAGGGAGGTTGGGAGAATGGGGGAGCTAATAATAATGAATATAAGGATGAATAAAATATTCTAAAATTATAATGATGACTATATAATTCTTTTTAATATATTTAAACCATTGGATTGTGTGATATGTGAATTATATGTCCATAAACTTAAAAAGTATAATAATGAGCATGTGTATGAGTTGCTGAATGTAAAACTGATTATCTGCTCTGTAAATCTTCACCCAACTCACAATAAAAGGTAAAACAAAAGTACACAAACAACCGCCCCCCCCCC
>NW_022103896.1:69058196-69064459 GCF_000313985.2 Echinops telfairi | reverse complement strand
GTCCTGAGGGGTTTATCTGTCCTGGATTCCCTGTGTTTCCAGCTCTTATCTGTACCTGTGCACATGCTCTGGTCTAGCCAGATTTGTAAGGCAGAATGCTAGTGGGGGTGGGGTGGGGGAGGAAGTATTAAAACTAGAGGAAAGTTGTATGTTTCATTGGTGCTATACAGCACCCTGACTGGCTGGTCACTTCCTTGTGACTCTTATGTAAGGGGATGTCGAATTGTTTACAGATGGGCTTTGGGTTTCATTCTGCACTCCCCCTCATTCACATTGATATAATTTTTTGTTCTGGGTCTTTGATGCCTGAGACCTGGTCCCTTCGACACCTCGTGATCTCACAGGCTGGTGTCCTTCTTCCATGTGGATTTTGCTTCTCAGCTAGATGGCTGGTTGTTTGCCTTTAAGACCCTAGATGTTATATCTTTTGATATCCAGGTACCACCAGGTTTCTTCACTTATGTACCCATTTTGTCTTCAGCAATCATGTTGAGAAGGTGAACATCACGGAATGCCAGGTTATTAGAACAAAGTGTTCTTACCTTGAGGGAGTCCTTGAGTAGGACCAGGCCTGTCTTCTAAGACATTCTCCATGTGTATCTGAAATGACCAAAAAAAAAAAAAAGAAAGAAATGACCAACCTTTGGGCTAATAATTGGATGCTTAGCTGTTGGTGTCACTTAGGGATCTGTTTTTGGTGCTGTTTTGGTATGTCATGATTATTTGTTGCCCTCAGACTGACTTCATCTCATGGTGATCTTGCAAAGGCTGGTCTCCAAAAATTTTGTGGGGAAATGGAATGAAAAGATACAAATAAAACATAAAATTTATCTTTTCACTGTATGCCTCATCAAGATGAAGACATGTTTGCAAAAAATACTGCCAGCCCTTTGGCCCATTCCTAAAGATCGACGAGTCCTGGCTTTGAACCATGCCAATACAGGGGTGTTGTTTTTAAACGTTACCGATGCCATTTTCACTATTGTCTTCAAAGAAGCTATCCATTTGTAAACTGTTGATTTCTTTAGCATCTTCCCCATAAGCTTTTCGTAAAGCATCAATGACTTCAGTATTTCCACTCAAGCTCCCCCATAAAGTTGATGTTTGTCCTTCCTTCAATTTTTCAGAATGTTGTTCTGATAGGGGCTCTTTTCAAACTGCTGTTATCCTCCTTAGTTCTCAACTAGATCCGATTCAAACAAGTTAGTACGAGTTTATTTTGGTGCAAAATTTGTTTGAAAACCCTGCACAGTTTTTTTTTAAATTAAATAATCATTTTATTAGGGGCTCATACAACTCATCACAATCCGTACATACATCATTTGTGTCCAGCACATTAGTACATAGGTTGACTTCATCATTCTCACAACACCCACTTTCCACCTGAGCCTTTGGTGTCAGCTCATTTTCCCCCCTCCCTCCCCTTCTCCCCTCTCCCTGAACTCTTGAAAATTTATAAATTATTATTATTTTATCATATCTTACCCCATCCGACATCTCCCTCACCCACTTCTCCCCTGTCCATCCCCCAGAGAGGAGGCCATATGTAGACCTTGTCATCTGTTCCCCCTTTCTCCCTCACCTTCCCTCCACCCTCCCGGTATCGCCACTCTCTCCACTGGTCCTGGGGGGTTCATTTGTCCTGGGTTCACTGTATTTCCAGTTCCTATCTGTGCCAGTGCACCTCCTCCAGTCCAGCCGGATATATAAGGTAGAATTGGGATCATGGTAGTGAGGGGAGGAAGCATTTAAGAACTAGAGGAAAATTGCATATTTCATCGTTAACTACACTGAACTCTGATTTGCTCCTCTCATCCCCGCAGCCCTTCTGCAAGGGGATGTCCAATTTCCCCCGATGGGCCTTGGGTCCCCACTCTGCACTCCCCCTCATTCACAATGTTATGATTTTTTTTTTTTTTATCTTTGATGCCTGGTACCTGACCCCTTTGCCGCCTTGTCATCGTATAGGCTGGTGTGCTTTTTTCATGTGGGCTTTGTTGTTTCTCAGTTAGATGGCCCCTTGTTTATCTTCCAGCATGTGGGACCCCAGATTGTGTGTAATTTGACAGCTTGGCACCATCAGCTTTCTTCACCGCATTTGCTTATGTACCTGCTTGGTCTTCAGCATTCGTGTCGGGGTAGGCTGGTGTGCTTTTTCCTTGTGGGTTTTGTTGTTTCTTAGCTAGATGGCCACCTGTTTGTTTGTCTTCAAGCCTTTAAGACCCCAGACACTGTATCATTTGATAGCCGGGCACCATCTGCTTTCTTCACCACTTTTGCTAATGCACCCCCTTTGTCCTCAGTGATCGAGTACCTGCAGAGTTTTTGTAATATGCATTTCCCGTGAACATTTTGAAGACCCCTCATAATTACCATAAAATGGAGTGTCGTTTGGTCCATTCTACCTTCATGATCATTGGTATGTTTGAGTTGATTGTTGTGGCTTTTGAGTCAATGCATCAGTGTGACATTTCCTCTTGCTTTTGCTCGTTGTCTATTTTACCAACCATGACGTCTTCTTCTAGCAACTGGTCTTATAAAAGAAAGCTTGTGGCTGTCTGTCCTGGAAAGTAAGGCCTGCTCCTGCTTGAATCTGGAATCTAGCTTGAAACTGGTCAAAGCCAAATATTTCACAAGTTTTACTTTAGAAGGTATACTTAAAACAGTGATAATTGTTTCTTTCCTGAGAGCTGTATGTGTGCCAGATGTTTTGCATGTAATTAGTCTCATTAGTCTTCACAATACTATGATATATGTGCATATTATATATATTACCATTTTCATTTCATAGATGAGAAAACAGGGGCTCAGAGGTACAAGGAACTTACTGTGTGGAAATTCTATAATGAGGAGCTATGAATTTAACCACATGATTTCATAGTATTAGTGTAACTGGTATAATTTAAATGGCATGCTAAGTCTTTGGAGAATCTGGTCACATATGTTGTAGAACAGGAAGGAATCTGACTGAAGTCAGACCAGACATGAACAGAGGCATGATATATCCCTAAAAGTCTGTTCTTTTGCACTGCTTTTTGCCTTCCTGGTTTGGGGATGGCCGTCACCATCATGTGGTCTTTGAAAGCATGGAAGTCAGGGGCTTTGCATTTCAAGTCTGGTCATTTATTGTGTGATGGCCAACCACCCTGCCTGGTCCTCAGATTGCTCTTTTTAGAGACATTGATAGTAGGGGTTACATAGTATGTTTTTTGTGTGCATTCATAATGAATGACTATAGAATCACTTCAGAACATTGTATCTTTTATGGCAGCTATGTGTATGGTGCATATTTCCCTAGCCTGTAAAAAGCTCCACCCCTAAAAATCGTTTTTACTAAAATGTTCCAAGTGGAACAGCTTGGGCTTTGTGATCCTAGACAAGAAAAGCAAAAAATGTAAAGGAAGTAGAGAAAAGAGAAGGAAAATGAGGAGGACTTTCAGGCTGTTTCTCTCCTGGCCATGGGATGTGTTTTATCTGCAAAATTTCTTGAGAACATATTTTCTTCAACCACAGAGTGGATTATATTGTGAAAGTGTTAGTGTAACCTCATGCCTTGTACTAATAACATACAGTGATTTCCAGTTGTAACATCTTGTACGTGTTTAGTAACTAAATTCAGAATCAAGAAGAAAATAGTGCTAGATGGGAAATATCTAAGAGTCCTATGTTGAGTAATGGTTTTATACTCATTTATTCAGCCAATATTTATTAAGGTCAAGTACTGAGCTAAGGGATGAGGAGTGGAGTAAAGACAAATAATGTCATTCTAATTTAACATTTTCCTTATTAGTCAAAATTCACGACCCTTACCTCAGGAAATAACCTATGAGGATTTATAATAGGCCCTTTTGATATTTCTGTTCATATGTTAATATATAGGATTCTCTTTATAAGGGAATCTATACTCTTCCACAGGTATGGTTTCCGTTAATTGGAAAAGATATCTGTTATGTTTCTGTTGTAAGTGGAAATATATTCCAATTAAGAACTAAACAATAATATAGAAACTAAAAATAGTGCTTGCTAGAGACTCTTTTAATTGCAAACCCAAACCCCCAAACATAAACCTACTGCCATGCAGTTGATTCTGACTCCTAGGGCCCTCCATCGAGTTTCTGCATCTGGAAGTCTTGAGAGCAGCAGGCATCGTGGTCTTCTCCTGTGGAATGGCTGCTGAGTTTGCATCTCTAACCTTGCTGCTAGTAGCCCACAGTGCCATCAGGGTTCCTTGACAAACATAAAAAAAACAAACTAAAAGGGCTTCAACAAAAAAAGTGAGAAGGACGTTGTGAATTTAAATGTGAGCAATGTACACAATGCCGATTCCTCTCAAATATTTTAAAGTCTGACTATAAGGAACCTCTTTTTGAGTTAGTGATCACTCTTACTTGATTTCTGTCTTAAGGTGGAGGCTGGGAAGGAAAGTATTGACTTAATATCTGAAAAGCCTCAGGCTTCAGACATGTCCTAATCCTGAGACCAATGACTGCATTAAAGTTAGGTATAAGTCTTTTTCTCTCTTGGCTCTTCTTTTCTCTATATTTTCAAATAGATCCTTACTTCATGAAATAGTCCTAGACGTGCATCACATTTTAACCCCATGGGATTTTTCCAATCCCAAATGGGATTTTTCCAATTGTCCAATTGGAATGTTAAGAATTAGCTTTCTTGATCAGGATTGGTTTGTCTGGGTCACATGGCAACCAACAACCACATGCAAATTAAGGATGGGAAGTGAACTCTATGTGTGCATCTTAATAACCACTTCGATAGAGGAGATCTCACTTCAGCTGGGTCCGTTTCTCATTTGGCAGGGAGAAAGAAAAGGCCAATCAGTTTCTGTCATATAACATTGTTTTACGGTCACCCCAAATCAACAGACACTCCTACAAAGGTGCTCAATAAACCTTAGGGGAATTCAAGACCAGAAGGAAGAGGGGCTAGGTCTGTCTTTGAGCTGTGGTTTTATCTCTGCTGATGGGTAAACCAGGTGGGGAAACCTGCCATTGGGAAAAATGCTTAACATTATTTATGTAGACTCTAACTAGGAGAATATACCTGGTATTATGTTCCTAATTGGGCACATTTGACCTATTTTCTACCCAGCCCTTCATGACCCAGCATGAATGCTATAGACAACAAGGATTTTAGACTCTGACCTTTCAAGGTGCACAACGTTCTTCATAGGCCACACCAGAAAGCTCCAATTATGAAACTCCGCAATGCAAACTGGATTTTACTTTAAACTCACCTGCAGCAGATTTAAGGAACGGAAATACTCCCTTGGACTAATGTGAGATGAGCCAGATGACTGCTGTTCCAAGGTTATAGATTTAGAGGTGGTTGGGCTTTGGTTCGGATCTCTCGCTTTGGGGGTGCCCAATGAATTGTGGCCAAAAACTATTATATATTTGCTATTGTCATGGTCTCTTTGCTTTTTAATGGTATGCCTGTCTACCAGACATGGTTTTGCTTTTGTGAATAGCATTATGGAAAGTATTGGCCTATCTTCAAACTCTCATTGCTTGCATAATGATTATTCACTTGAACTTTTTATATATACAGGTGAGAAATCCATGTACTTTGGTCTAAAAAGTTTTCTGTGAAAGTACCTTTAAAGGGGCCAGAGCAAATCCAGGGATACATATGGTAGCCAACTAAAAAGGAGGTGGGGAAAGGAAAATAAAATAAAAAAGAAATGGGTAGCCAGGGCACAGGACACTAACCCATCCAAGGGGAGGGTATTGTTTATATCTCCACAGGGAAAGAGGGACCAGACTTCAACCCAGTGCTCCAAGATGTGAATGCAAAATGCCAGTGTGGAGTAGGGAACCAGTGGAGGGTCTGAGGGGCTGGCCCAAATCCCAACTATGTGGACACCAGAAGAATTTATTTCAGAGGACAGCTCTGAATCTGCAGCTCTGGGAGAGGGACATGTCTGATCAGAGCACCAGGGAGCAAATGAAGGGGGAGGAAGAGAGAGTGGAGCACATCCTGGCCCACCAGGACTTGAGGACGATATTCCTGCTCAGAGCACCCAATCCACAGAGAAGACCACATGGCCGGCCCCACTACGAGACACAACATCCCTCACTGACCCATAGCCCTACAGAGGACAACACTGGAGACACAGTGTGGGAATTCTGCCCGATCTGATCCCACCACACCAAGGCAAAACACTAAGGGTGTGCAACAGAACAGCAAGGGGAACAGAGCAACGAAGTCCCCAGGGAATACCAAAAATAGACTTTGGGGCCAAGGCT
>NW_022103896.1:69034999-69056768 GCF_000313985.2 Echinops telfairi | reverse complement strand
AAAGGGAGGTTGGGTTGGAAAGGGGGAACCGATTGCAAGGATCTACATATAACCTTATCCCTGGGAGATGGACAACAGAAAAGTGGGTGAAGGGAGACGTCGGACAGTGCAAAATATGACAAAATAATAATTTATAAATTATCAATGGTTCATGAGGGAGGGGGAACAGGGAGGGTGGGGAAAAGATGAGAAGCTGATGCCAGGGGCTTAAGTGGAGAGCAAATGTTTTGAGAAGGATGAGGGCAATGAATGTCTAAATGTGCTTTACACAATTGATGTATGTATGGATTGTGATAAGAGTTTTATGAGCCCCTAATAAAATGATTTTAAAAAGTACCTTTTACGTCCATGCAAACTTTCCTTTTCCAAACTGTATTTGAAATTCTGTGACATTGACTAAATTAATGATACTATCAATAGAATTAATATCAATGTGACCCATGGGGTTGATCCATAATATTCCCCACTAAAGGATAATGATTTTTCTAAAGTAGAACAGGGTTATAGATAAAACTATGGCTATATGAATAAATGTAGGGTGTGTTTAATCACAGCCCTAACCTCAGAAAATTAGTTCTTATGACATGGCCCTACTTGAAACCTACCTTCCTGAACAGCTCACTGATTATATGGATGCTATAGAAAACAGTGGTGAAGAAATCAGATGGTGCCCAGTTATCAGAAGGAATAGCATCTCAGATACTAAGAAGTTATCTCACAGAATCAGGTAACAGGCACCAGAAGTCCCAAAACAAAACAAAAAACACATATTGTTGAGAACGAGGGGGGTTGGAGCAGAGACCCAAAACCCATCTGCAGACAATAGGACATACCCTCACAGAAGGGTCACAAGGAAAGGATGAGTCAGCCAGGGTGCAGTATAGCACCAATGAAACACACAATATTCCTCTGGTTCGTTGAGGTATGCTCACCCCACACTTTCATGACCTCAGTCCTGCCTTTTAGTTCTGGCTAGATCAGAGCATGTCCACTGGTACAGATAAGGGCTCATGATATATGGAATCCAGGTCAGATAACCCCACTAGGAGCAGGAATGGGAGTAGTAATACCATAAGGATAGGGGGAAGGTGGTGACAGAAGGGGGAGAAAGGGAGAACTGATGTCAATTATACACGTATAAACCTGCCCCCGCCCCCAGGGGAACAAATGACAGAAACATGGATGAAGGGAGACAGAGGTTGGTGTAAGATATGAAAATAATAATAATTTATAATGTATCAAGGGGTGACGAGGGTGGGAGGTGGGGGAGGTAGGAAAAAAAGAGGAGCTGATACCACAGGCTCAGATGGAAAGTAAATGTTTAGAAAATGATGACTACAACATGCGTACAAATATGCTTGATACAATTGCTGTATAGAATGGTATAAAAGCTGTTAGAACCCCAATAAAATGATTTTTAAAATAATTTAAAAAATAAAGAGTTACCTTAAAACAAGCAGCCATGTAAGTGAGGTAACAGCTAATTCCACATGGAAGAAGCACATCAGCCGTTGTGATCTAAGGATTGTAAATAATAAAATCCAAGACCGGAGGATGGAATGATACTAGAATTTAATTTCTGAACTCCCAGTTTACAGAAGGCTATGGATGACAGTGAAAGCACAAAACCCATTTTCAAGGTCCCTGCTAGGTTCAAGTCTCTGGTGAATTCCTCTGACCATTGATACGAATTAATGACTGGGATTTGAATTACCTTGCTATCAAACAGAATGCCTTGGAAAGTGGAGTGATGCAGATATAAGTAGATCAACATGCAGCACTTTATCATTTGTTCTCATTTTCTGACCCACTTTAAATTTTTTATTGTTTTAATTTTTTTGTTATCTTTCAATCAAGGTTTTCCTGTTTTATTTTGTTATTATTATTGGATTTTTTCCCTTTTTGTTTTTCTTTATATGAAATCCAGGATAGGTAAATCTATAGCGATAGTAACTGAATTAATAGTTTCTTGTGCTTATGTCAGGTAAGGTTGGGGGAAATGAGTTGCTAAGAATAATGAGTGAAAGATGAAAGTGTTCTAAAATTCATTGTGATGATGATTGTACAACTCCTTTAAATATGTTTAAACCATTGAATTGTGTGATATATGAATTGTATGTCAATAAAACTTAAAATTTTTAAAAAAGAATGGGGAGTGAAGAGATTCTGCAAGGAAAATCAGACTTCTATCACTAGGAATGTGGTAGTTACATAATTTCATGTCGACTTGATAAATAGAATGTAGGGGTGGAGTCTAGACTGTCAATCAGGTCACAAGGTAACACCCACAAGGAGAAGTCTGGGAACTTACTCTTTTTTCTCTTGGGAGGAAGACCACACTCTCTACTTCACATTTCTATTGACAAGCCACATGACGCTATGTTGATGGCAGCCAGAGCCCTGGAGCTTGGAGGAGCCACAGTGGAGACCCACACCAGTGCTGAGTTGCTTGCAAAGCCACTGGATCCACAAGACTTCCTACCCACTGCCCTGTGGTCTTCCTGCACTCAGCATTATTGCATGAATCTGAAGAGTCAATTATAGACTGGTATGGGACATATGGGCTAATATCGGTCTGATGGACTTTATCTGGACTGGGCTGGGATGTTTTCTTAATATACAATTACTCTTTAATATAAAGCTCTTTCTTCCACACACATGAGTGTCCCTGGATTTGTTACTCTAGTCAACCTGGACTAACACAAGGAAGAAAAGGAATGAATAAAAGAGATGCACACACACAAAAAAATCAGACATATCCATTACACTACTTTTATCAACACTGGTACATCGGGAGACCCATTTCGTCTTCTGCCTTGTATTACAGTTGTGGATTACATGTTCAACTACTTTCTCTCATTTTTTCCATACAATTTTCCTTGTCCCTGTTAAGTTATTTACATTTGCTCATTAGTCTCATTGTAAGATGAGACTGGTTTTCAGCAAGAAATTTCAGGACTATGAAATCCTTAAGCCTCCAATTAGAGCAGAAAAATAACTGCACTCTTTGGACATATAGCTTGCTTTCGTGTGAAGATACAAATCTGAAATTCACGCAAATCTCTTCAGAAAAACAACCCCCTGCCACCTGGTTGATTCTGACTCACAGCAACTCTATGGGACAGAGTAGAATTCTCGGCAGGGTGCCAGAGACTGTAAATCTTTTTGGAATCAGATAACATCATCTTTCTTTCTCTGATAGGTTTCTCCGGTGGGATAGGATGGTAGATCTTGCTTTTAGCAGCCTGATACTTACTTAACCCAAGGCGCCACGAGGGTTGATTTAAATCCCTTGTTATTGGTTCAAAACAAACTTTCATAGAGCAGGAGTACACATTGCTCTCTACTTACACAGTTTTAATTCTGATCGCCCCTTTAAAAATAACAGCATTGTTCAGATTGTGTAGAGTTTGTTAGAAATCACTCTTCTGTGAAAATTAAACTGCATCCAGCTGGATGGCCATACTTAACGGATTTCTGAGGGCTCAGAGAGGGCCGGCATTGTGCACCCGAACAATTGCAAGAGGACGAGGATGCAAGACAGGCATACTCTTTTAAAGTGTGTATGGAATTATTCAATGAAGTTTCATTATATTTCTGACTATTTAGTAATTTACTCCTGTATGATTTTTTTGCATTTTAAAATCTAAAACTCTATTAACTCTTATAATAACACCAGAGAGTCAAAATATTATTCAAGTAGATGATTTTAAAAAAACAACATTATTTATATGTATTGTATGAAATAAGGGGGTGGAAGAAACCAAGTTAAATTCCCAATATTTCAAAAACCATAAATGTAGGGAAAACTATTCAGGAAGACTTAAGAATTATGCACTAGTTACATAAAGACCCTCAAATATTTAAGGGGATAATTACAACACAATATAAAGAACTATTACATTAAAAATTACAGTTTCTTAGGGTGGTAATGAATTCTATACTCTGAAGTAAGGCATAAAATATCAGAAACATTTACAGTACCTGACTTTTTAGAAGCAGCGAGGAGTCTCATAAGCCTTGACTACAGGAAGTAGGAAATTCTAGAAGCTCACTTTCTTTTATGAGAAGATTTATTCTTAGCAAGTGGGTGGGTGGGCAAGCACCTCTTTCGTCCCTTGACTCTCACATAGATTTGGCTCCTGGTTTAATCTCTCTAGCCTGAAAAATGGTCCCGAGCTTACATCAATAAAAATCTCTATGTTGATGCAATCTGGGCAACCTCACTACATAAACTCCGTAAAATAAGAAAAAATCCATAAAGCACAAATTCCAGAATACTGGTGGAAACTTTCATGAATGGGAACTGTGGAAGAAAACCACAAGAGGAACACCTTCCCTAGGAAGCTTGGGGTTTCTGAGTCTGAAACCGAGTCTTGCGTTATGTCAAGATTTCTGCTTAAATTCCATGCAATGGTTTCTATTTTGGCAAATAACTTACTGCTCTTTTCTATAAAGAATATCATTGGATACTAATGAACTTTTCCCAGTTTGTTCCTTCTTGTTGATTTGTTTTTATAAACCGTCTTAGAAAAAGTTTTTTTTTTCCCCCTCTCTCTCTCCCCTTACTGGAGTCATTTTGAGATCTGGACTATGAAGCATTATTGGAAATGTAGTTCTGACATGTGATGAATATGAATTTTATCATTTTATTGTTTGAAGTTACCAACTTCAACATTTTTTAGGGTGTCAAGCATTATGTTAATTGATTTAAACTTTACAATAATTTGAAGAGACAAGTATTACTAGCTTCAATTTATAGATGAGGTTATTGAGACGTGGATAATTTAAGCGACGAACCCAAGGTCACCTAACGAATAAACATCAGAGCCGAGATTCACGTTTGTTTGACTTCAAAGGACTGGAAGATTTTTCTTATTTTAAAACAAATGCGTCTACATACACATGGTAAGATTGCAAAAAACACATAAGATAAGCCCTAGCCCACTGTGCTCCCATGGATTCCGACCTGTAGCAACCTTGCAGTAGCTCTAGAAGGACAGACTGAGGCAGTTCCATATGGCGAGTGAGGCTGTAAGTCTTTCACACAAGGAGATGGCCTCATTGTTCTCCTCTGCTTCATACTCTGCACCACCAGAGGGTCTTTGAAAACGACCAAAAAGTTTAAAATATTTTCCTGTGCTTCTGCTCCCCATCAATGTTTTTCTGCAATGTTTTCTAATTTGGTTATCATTATATTAATCTTACGAGTTTCAATCTGAATTTGTTGTAATTTTAAAGCTTTCAGCTTTACTTTTTTTTTTTTACAACTCTTATCACAATCCATCCATCCATCCATTGTGTCAAGCACATTTGTTGTACATTTGTTGCCATCATCATTCTCAAAACATTTGCTCTCTACTTGAGCCCTTGGTATCAGCTCCTCATTTCCCCCTCTCCCTTCCTGCCCCCACTCCCTCATGAACCCTTGATAATTGATAAATTATTATTATTTTGTCATACCTTATACTGTCCTATGTCTCCCTCCACCCACTTTTCTGGTGTCTATCCCCCAGGGAGGAGGTTATATGTAGATCCTTGTAATCCATTCTACCCCACCTTTCCTCCACGCTTCTAGTATCACCACTCTCATCACTGGTCCTGAGGGGTTCATCTGTCCTGGATTCCCTGTGTTTCCAGCTCTTATCTGTACCAGTGTACATCCTCTAGTCTAGCTGGATTTGTAAGGTAGAATTGGGATCATAATAATAGTGGGGAGGAAGCATTTAAGAACTAGAGGAAAGTTGTATGTTTCATCGTTGCTACTGTGACTGGCTTGTCTCCTCCTTGGAACCCTTCTGTAAAAGGATGTACAGTTGCATACAGATGGACTTTGAGACCCCACTCCACACTCTCCCTCATTCACAATGATATGATTTTTTGTTCTTTGTTGCCTGATACTTGATCCCTTCGACACCTTGTGACTACACAGGCTGGTGTGTTTCTTCCATGTGGGCTTTGTTGCAACTGAGCTAGATGGCCGCTTGCTTATCTTCAAGCCTTTAAGACTCCAGATGCTGTATCATTTGATAGCCGGGCATCACCAGCTTTCTTCACCACATTTGCTTGTGCTTACATTTGTCTTCAACGATTGTGTCAGGAAGGTGAGCATCATGGAATGCCAGTTTAATAGAAAAAAGTGTTCTTACATTGAAGGAGCACTTGTGTGGAGGCCCAATGTCCATTTGCGACCTTAATACTAGACCTATATATATATGTGCACATAGATTTATTTCCCCATCATCATACATAAATATATTTACGTACGTACATGCCTATATTTAGACCTCCATAAATGCCCTTTGCCTCCTAGTTCTTTCCTCTACTTCCTTTTACTTTGTCCCACTATCATGCTCAGCCTTCATTTGGGTTTCAGTAATTCCTCTCAGTTACATTACCCCTGATAAAGCCCTACCAGGCCTCTTACACCCTCCTCACCACCGATTTTGGATCATTTGTTGTTCCCTTGTCGCTGGGTTTATTAGCACCACTTCCTTTCCTCCCCCTCCCCCTCTCCTATGTCCCCCCCAGAACCTTTGGTCTTGTTTTCTCCTCCAGATTGGTTATCCAGTCTATCTTATCTAGATAGACCTGCAGAGACAATAATATGCACAAGAACAAGACAGAGCAAAACAAAGCAACAAAAGTAAACAAAACAACAACAACAAACCAATGACACACAAAAAAGAAAAGTCTGTAAATACTTCAAAGTCTATTTGTTGACCTTTAGGAGTATTTTCTAGTCGAGTGTGATGGGGTGTCATGTCCTGGCCCCAAAGTCTATTTTTGGTGTTCCCTCTGGACTTCCTTGCTCTGCTTCCAATGCTGTTCTGTTGCCCACCCTTACTCTTTTGCCTTGGTGTGGTGGGGTCAGATCAGGTGCAATTCCCACATTGTGTCTCCAGTGTTGTCTCCTGTAGGGCTATGGGTCTGTGAAGAATGTCGTGTCTTGTAGTGGGGCCAGCCATATGGTCCTCTCCGTGCATTGACTGCTCTGAGCAGGGATATCGTCTTCAAGACTTGGTGGGCCAGGTTGTGCTCCACTCTCTCTTCCTCCCCCTTCATTTGGTCCCGTGTGCTCTGATCAGACATGTCCCTCTCCCTGAACTATAGCTTCAGTGCTGTCCTCTGAAGTAAATTCTTTTGTGGGGAAGGGATGCTGTCCATGTTGTTGGGATTGGGGCTGGCCCCTCAGACCACTCTACTGGTTCCCTGCTTCATGCCAGTATGTTGCATTCACATCTTGGAGCACCGGGTTGAAGTCTGGTCTGTCTTTCCCTGTGGAGATATAAACAATACCCTCCCCTTGGGTGGGTTAGTGCCCGCTTCACCTACTACACATTTCTTTTATAGTTGGATACCATATGTATCCCTGTATTTGGTCTGGTCCCTGTCATGCTACCTGGACCTCACTCCAGGAATGTTTGTAAACAGTAGCTTTCCACCATATCTCTTTTGAATTTTTTTTAAAGCTTACCTCAGTGGACTCATGTTGTACTTGTCCATTTGTGCTTGGCTTACTTCACTTAGCATAATTTCCTTCGGTTTTTCCCATGCGGCAATGTGCTTCATGCATTCATCACTGCTTTTTCACTATGCATAGTACTCCATTGTGTGTATGTACCAGTTTTTTGAATCCATTCATTTGTTGCTGGAAATTTGGGTTGTTTCCAACTCCTTGCAACTGTGAACTGTGCCATAATGAACAAAGACAAGGTAAATATGTCTTGTTGTGGTTTCTTTCTTGCCTCTTCTGGATTGCTGGGTCATATGGTAGCTCAATTTCCATCTGTTTCAGATATCACCAACATGATTTCCATAGTGGCTGTATATACCTACAGGTCCATCAGCAGTGGATGAGAGTTCCTATCTCACCACAGCCTCTCCAACATTTGTTGCTTTCTGATTTTTTGAATTGGGGTATCTTTGAGGGTGTTAGGTGGTATCTCATTGTTGTTTTAGTTTGCATTTCTCTTATGGCTAATGATCGGGAACATTTTGTCATATGTTTATCGGCCATTCGGGTTTCTGACTTTGTGAAACTTCTGTTCAGGTCCTTTGCCCACCTCCTCAGTGGGCAATTAGTTTTTTTTCTTTTTGGAAGCTAGCAGAGTATTGTAAATGTCAGTAATAAGGCCTTTGTCTGATGTGTCATTGCTAAACATGTTTTCCCAGTCTGTGGGCTCTCTTATTACTCTCTTGGTGAATTTTTTCGTTGTACACAGGTGTTTTATCTTCAGTATATCCCACTTGTCAATTTGTGACTCAACTGTTTGTGTCCTTCCCTATTTTTGATAGCCTATGTATTGCCTGCACCAAAGTTCTCAGGTTGGTCCCAATTCCTTCATTGATGGCCTTAATATTTTGGGGGTTTACTTCGATTTCTGTGATCTGTCTTGGGTTTATTTTTGTGCATGAAGTGAGCTAAGGGTCTTGCTACTTTTTTCTGCAGGTAGATATCCATTTTGTCCAGCACCACTTGTTGAAGAGGGCATCTGCTTCTCATTGGATATTTTTTGGCCCTTATCAAAGATCAGTTGTCTGTATGCTGATGATTTAATTTCTGGGTTTTCAGTTCTTTTCCATTGGTCTTAGTATCTGTCATTATACTGTGATCACGCAGTTTTGACCACTGTGGCTGAGTAGTATGTGCTAAAGTCAGGTAAAGCAAGCCCTCCCACTGGGTCCTTCTTCTAGAGTAGTTCTCTGCTAATTCTGGGCTTCTTTCCCCTCCATATGAAGTTGATAATCAATTTTTCTGTTTGTTTCTTTGATGAAAGATGAGGTTAATTGTATTGGGATTGCATTAAACTTATATATGCCTCGGGCAGAACTGACATCTTTACTATATTGAGTCTTCCAATCCACTGGCATGGGATATTCTTCCATTTGTTGAGTTCGCTCTTAGTTTCTTGTAATAGTGTTCTGTAGTTTTCCTCATATAGATCTTTTGTTCTTTTCATGAGTTATATCCCTAGATATTTCAATTTGTGCTTGGCTATTGTGAAGGGTACCACCTTTTTGATTTCCTCTTCTGTGGTCTTATCTGATGTGTATAGCAGTCTGATAGACTTCTGCTGGCTGATCTTATATCCTGCCACTCTGCCAAACTCTTCTATTGCTGCCAGTACTCCCCTTGTGGAGCTTTTGGGATTTTCCATATATACAATCATATCATTTGCAAATAATGATAGTTCCACCTCTCCCTTTCCCAGATAAATCCACTGATGTCTTTCCTTTGCCTTATGCTGTTATCTAAAACCTCCAGCAAGATATTAAATAACAGTTGGGACAAGGGGCATCCTTGTCTGGTCCCCTTCTTCAGTGGGATTGTGTTAGTCTTTTCTCCATTGACTACCATGTTGGCTGCTGGTTTTTCATATATAGCTTGTATTGTCTTGAGGAATGTTCCTTCCATTCCTATCTTCAAGAGGGTCTTAAACATGAATTGGTGTTGGATGTTGTCAAATACTTTTTCTGCATCAATCGATATTATCATGTGGTTCTTATAGTTTTTCATGTCAATGTGGAGAATGATACTAATGGTCTTTTGTATGTTGGACCAACCCTGCATCCCTGGTATGAATCCCACTTGGTCATGGTGAATTATTTGTTTTATATACTTTTGTATTCTATTGGCCAATATTTTGCTAAGGATTTTTGCATCGATGTTCATTAGGGATATTGGTCTGTAGTTCTTGATTCTTGTGGGATCCTTGTCCGGTTTTGGTATCAGTATTATACTATCTTCATAGAAAGAGTTCGGGAGATTGCTGTCTTTTTCTATGTTCTGGAAGAATTTGTGTAGGATTGGTGTTAGTTCCTCCCTAAATGCTTGGTAGAATTCTCCAGTGAAGCCATCTGGTCCAGGGGATTTTTTGGTTGGTAATCCCTTGATAACCTTGTCTACTTCTATTGCTTTGGGTCTGTTGAGATTCTCCACATCCTTTGGAGACAGTCTATGGAGGGATTATTTTTCCAAGAATTTGTCCATTTTTTCCAAGTTGTTGAGTCCATTGGAATACAGGCCTTTGTAGTACTGTGTAATTATCCTTTTGATTTCATTAGGGTCTGTTGTAATGTCCCCTCTTTCATCCCTCATTCTTGCTGTTGAAATTTGTTCCCTCCCTTCTTTGGTTAGGTTTGCCAGTAGTCTGTCGATCTGTTTATCCTTTCAAAGAACCAAATTTTAGCAGCATTAATTTTTTCCATAGTTTTCCTGTTTTCCCTCTCTTGAATATCAGCTCTGATTTTTATTATTTGTTTTCTTTTGCTATTAGTAGGATTGTCCTGCTGACTCTGTTGTAGTTGCTATAAATTTTGTGTCAGCATATCAATCACGAGTCTCTCTTCCTTTCTCAGGTGTGCAGGTATTGCTATGAAACTTCCTCTGATAACTGCCTTTGCTGTGTCCCTTAAGTTTTGGTACGTCGTGTGCTCATTATCGTTGGTTTCTAGAAATTTCATAATTTCATCTCTGAGTTGTGCCAGTACACACTCCTTTTGCAATAGAGAGTTATTCATCCTCCAATTGTTTGCTCTTGTTTTCTTCATCTTCCTTTTGTTGATTTCCAGTCTTGTGGCACAGTGGTCAGAGAGAGTAGTCTGCATGATATCAGTGTGCTTAAATTTACGTAGATTCATCTTATGCCCCAGCATGTGGTCTATCTTCGGATATGTGCCATGCGTGCTTGAAAAGAATCTGATATTTTTGGCTATTTGGATGAAAAGCTCTATAAATATCTATCAGGTCAAATTGTCTAATTGTAGTGTTTAGATCTCTAGCCTTCTTGTTGATTTTCTTTTCCTGTGATCTATCTTTCTCAGAGAGAAGGGTTTTGAAGTCACCCACTATAATTGTTAAGGCTGTGATTTATTTTTTCATCTTTTGGAGTGTTTGATGTATTCAGTGGGTTTATCATTGGGGATATATGTTTACAATGCTTAGTGGTTCCTTGTCTACCATTCCCTTGAACATAATATAGTGTCCCTCCTATTTCTTTTTATGGCTTTCACTTTGAGATCAATTTTATCTGAGATTAGGATTGCTACTCCTGCTTTTTTTTTGAATTGCTGTTTGCTTGGAATACTTTTCTCCAGTCATTGATTCTCAGCCTATTTTAGTCTATAGTCTTGAAATGTGTCTCCTGTAGGCAGCAGATTGATGGGTTGGGTTTTCTAACCCAGTCTGATAGCCTCTGTCTTTTAATGCCTGACTTCAGTTCATTGATATTCAGGGTTATTATCTCCTTCTGTTGAATCTGTGATGTCATTATACCTTTTGTTTTGGGTGCTTTCCTACCTCCCATTCTTATCAGTGTGTTGTGCATGTGTGTGCCTGTGTATGTCTGGCTCATTCTTGACTTCTTTCCACACCAAAGCCAATAATATCTTGGGGTTTGTTTTCTCTTTGTTGCCCTCTAGGTGAGGTTGTACTATGTGGTGGTCTCTTATTTATGCTTGGTGAGTGTTGTTCTTCTGCCCATACTGGGTTGGCAAAGATCTTTTGTAGGGCTGGGTTTCATCTAATGTATTCTTTGAGTTTTTCCTTGTCTGGGAAGACACTTACTTATCCATCTATCTTGATATATAACTTGGCTGGGTAGAGTATTTTGGGGTTTGTGTTATTTTACTTCAATTTTTGGGATGTTACTCCACTCTCTCCTTTTCTTCATAGTGTCCTCTGATAGGTCTGAGCATATTCTTATTTGGGAACCCTTACATGTGATTTTTTTGTTTTTCCCTAACTGCTCTCATGATTTTCTCATTTTCCTCAAAGTGGAATGATTTAACTATTATGGGCCTTGGGGACTTCTTCTTGGGATTAAGTCTAATTGGTGTTCTTTTAGCCTCCTGAATGGGCGCCTGGTTTTCATTCATGAAGCTGTGGAAGTTTTCCTGCAAGAATTCTCTCACTATTGTTGCAGATGTCTTCTTTGTTGTGTCTTCCTTTGGTAAACCAATTATTCTGATATTGTTTCTCTTCTTAGCATCAGACATAACTCTTAGCTTTTCTTCAGCTTGTCTGATGATCTGATTAGATTCTTGTTCACGTTTGCTAAAGTCTGCTTGGGCATCCTCTAGGTCACTGGTGTGGTTCTCTGCCTCCTCCAGTCAATTGGCGAAATCTGTGAGTCTGCTACTGAGTTTTGTTATCTCATCCTAAACTCTTGTATTTCCCTTTGGTGTATGGCCTTTATCACCTCTATAATTTCATCCTTTTTCTGTATTGTTTCACTCATATCCTGTATGAATCCAGTCAGCATTCTAAAAATTTCTTTCTGTGGCAGATCATTGTCTCCTTCTGCTATGCATGTTGTTAAGTTCAGAATGTCTTCTGCCATTGCCTTTTGTTACCTCTTGATTTTCATTGAGATCATTGGTTCTGATTGCTGTTTGCATTGCATTGTTTTATAAGAGCCAGGTGCCATTTTCCAGGGAGTCGAAGAGCACTGGCTATCTCTGTGAGACTCGTAGGAATGCTTTTCGAACTTCCTGCAGCTAATTCCACTATGGAATTGGTCTATCATTTTAACCTCCTGTGGCTTCACTGTTTCCTTAGTCACCAAATATTGTTATTTGGAAGGCAAGTTGGATGGTCCTCTCAGGGGATGCTGGTTGAGTTGTTGTGGACCCATCAGGATGGTGCTGTACTGGGTGATCTGACAAGAAGCTGTGATGGTGTGGCCCATGGCAGTTTGGGGTGCCGCATAGGGCGTGCAGGGGTGCGTGCTGCAACGGGAGTGCCACAGAAGGTGGGTGGGTTGCCCACTTTAGTGTGGAGCACTGTGAATGGTGATCAGAATTGCCATGGTCAGGTATATCACTGCGGAGGTTGGGCAGAAGTTCCCGCAGCAGCATGTAACATTAACGAGTATTGGCTGAGGTACCTTAGGCTGTGTGAGGTACTATGGCAGGTGGCAGGAAGTTCCCTCAGTAACTCCCCCAGCCACACAGACAGGATTTCTCCTGAAGAAGGTGGGCGGGATTTCCCCAGCCATGTGTTAAACACTGGGTTGGGTGGGCAGAATTTCTTCAGAAAGAAGGTGGGCAGGATTTCCCTTGGTGGAGGGTGTGCAGGCTTACCCAGCCTTGGGTTTTGCTGCAGAGGATGGAGCTCTACCAGCTGGGTGGAGGGCAGGTGTAAATGCTCTAGACTAGGGATCCTCAAACTTTTAAAACAGGGGGCCAGTTCACTGTCCCTAAAACCCATTAGAGGGCTGGACTATAGTTTAAAAAAGAAACTATGAACAAATTCTTATGCACACTGCACGTATCTTATTTTGAAGTAAAAAACAAAATGGGGCAAAAGTACCCATCTGCCTGGATAAATTTCCTCAGTGGGTCGCATGTAGCCTGCAGGACATAGTTTGAGGACCCTTGTGGACCTAGACTAAGGGGAGTAGTCTGGAGGTCGGCATTGGTGTTTGAGAGAAAAGGGAAGAGAAAAAGAAAAAAAAAAAAGTAAAAGAAAACAAAAAAACTAAGCCTGCTGAGTCTGTGGGGTTATAGAGAAAAGAGTGGGCAACAAAAGTATCAATAGCCAAGCCCTGACCCCTGACTGTGGGTTTGGAGGGTTTTAATCCCTACTCCGATGTGGCATTAAGCTGTGGATTTGTTGAGATAAACCCCCTGTACTAGCTCCAAATGAGCCCGCCTCTGGCTGAGACAGTGGTGGCAGTAAGATCAAACCCTAGCCGCCCTCCACTGTGGTAAGCCAAAAGCCCCCAGCTCCTCAAAACCTAGTGGATCTCTGCCTACTTACCTTTATGATGCTCCTGCTGTAACGTGGCAGTGTGGAATTTTCCTCTTAGTAACTCTCCTGCACTGGTTTTTGTGGAGTCCCTCTGGTATGTGTTAATTAGTTTCCATATTCCCAGAAGTCTCTCTCCAGTGTTACTTTTTAAATTTTCATAGCTCTCTTGCCATTTTCTCCAACTGTTGGAAGTATCTGAACATCAATGCCTGATTCCTAATTTTCTGGTAATTTCAGAACCTTACCTTCTTTAGAAAACTTGTTTGTGTTTGGATATTGTTCATGTGTTTGTATCTTTTTTCCTTCTCCCCTACCCCCCATTAGCACTGATATTTTTTGCTGTCTCCATGACATCATGATGTGCTGTTAGGTGTGGGAGAGAGATTGGATCATTTAGAAGCAGTTGTGTCTGTTAAATGGTGCCACAGAGGACTAATAGGAATCACAAAATAAGAAGAATAAAAAAAGAAGAAAACAGAATAAAGAAAAGAAAGGTTAAAGGAAGAAAGAGAAAAAAGGCACTAAAATGAATGACAATAGCATTTACAATAGCAATAAATCTCACCAGAGATTCAAAAGACCTACAAAGAAAACTACAAAACACTACTATAAGAAATCATGAGAGACAAACATGGAAGGAATAAATATGCTCATGGATAGGAAGATATAACATTGGGATCTTGTTAATATTACCAAATGCAATCTACATAGATAATGCAATCTCAATCCAAATCTCGTCATCATTATTTAAAGTTATGGAAAAACTATTCATCAACTTTTTAAAGAAAGGAAAACGACCAGATAAGCAAAACACAACACAGAAGCACAAAATAACTAGCTTCCCTCTCCCTAATGTCTAAATGTACTCTACAGTCACAATAATCAAAAGTGACAGACTTTCAGACAATGTAACATATCTGAGAGTCCAGATGTAAATCTAGGCACCTATGTTGCCCTTGAAATGGGCTAAAATGCATTAATGAAAAAATAGTGATGACAAAACTGGATATTTATTTGCATAAAAATGACACCTAATCCTTACCTCCCCATATATAAAAACCAACTCAAGGTCGATTAGAAATCTAGATGCAAACCAAAACCCATAAAATCATCAAAGTAATAACTAAATGAGCCCTTGCTAGTGGTTGAGCTGCTGATCACAAAGTCAGCAATTCAAAACCAGAGACTTTCTACTCTTCTAAGGATTTACAGTCTCAGAAACCCACAAGGGCCATTCTACTTTGTCTTATAAGGTCACTATGGCTTGGAATCATCTCAGTGACAGTAAATTTGGTTGTGCATTTTAGGAGTCCTAATACATGGCAAAATAATCAAACAATATTTAAACCACACAAACAACAGTGGAAAAACTAGATGATAGGGGTCTCCTGATAATTAAAATTTATGCACATTAAAAAAACTATAACAACAGAGTGAAAAGAGACTCAACATACTTAGGGGAAAAATGACAGCACATACTGAAGAAGGGACTAATCTCGAAAATCTGTGGAGAATTTTAATGATCAATTACAAAAAGAGATAAACAATCCAATTATCAAATGTACAAAGTACATGAACACATAGTTTATTAAAAAAAAGACATCCAGGTGACCAACAAACACATGAAGAAATGCATTAGAGAGATACAAATCAAAATATTTCACCGCTATATTAATAACAAAGTTCAAAAAAACAGAAACCAACAAATGATGGCGAGGGTGTGGAGGCCCTGGAACTCTTATACTGCTTGTGGGATGGTAAGATGATGTAATAACTGTGGGGAATGGTGTGACACTCCTCTAAAGCATTGGCTCAAAAATACCATATGATGCAGCAATCTCGCAATTAACTATAAAAGGGGATACCACCCCCCACCCCCCCAAATCCGGAATTTTTTTTCAACGATATGTATTAAATTTTTTTTACAAAACAATCTTATCACTTTCAAAGTCCTCTCCCTTCACAATTAATACATTTGTCAAATCTGCGATTCCATTCTCAGAAACACTTTTCAAGCTCATCTATTTGAATGGCTTACAGCACCTCCCTCGCTTTTTTTCTTTCACTCCTTCTACATCGTCATATTGCTGACCTTTCATGTCTCTCTTCATTTAAAGTCGCATGGAGTGAGGCCAGGTGAGTAAGCTGTGCGGGGCAAGAGAGGCATGCTGTTTTTGCCCAATACTGGTGCTCTGAGATGGCTGCATAAGCAGGTGCATTGCTGTGGTGTCAAAACCAGTCCCCCATCTGCCACAAATCAGACTTTTTTTGGTCACACACTGTTATGCTATTTGTTAAGAACCTCTAAATAGAAAGTTGCATTAACAGTCTGACCTGGTGGAATGAACTCAATATGTACTATGAGGTGACATTTTCATCTGTTTGGGAAGTTGATAGACACCCAGAATGAGCTTTGTCATCAATCAAAGTTGCACCTTTTTTGAAACAAGAAAACCACTGTTACATTTGAATATTACCCATAGCACTGTCCTTGTAACCTGTATTCAACATCCCACCTGTTTTTGCGGCCTTTTCTCTGAGCAGGAAACACAATTTCATAGCTTCACCTGCTGTTCTCTTATATCAACCACCATAAAAAACGAGGTTTAAGTGATACTGCTTTTATGAAAAAAATGGACTGTGAACAGAGATCCATCCTAGGTGATGTGGCTGAGTGCAATAACCCAGAGTGAGTTTCTTGCTTAGTGGGAAAAATGTGAATTATGAAAGCTCCACTCCACCCACTTCATTTCTCTTTGCTTTTTTTGGGTGTGTGTGTCCCTTTTGAATGCCATAGAGGAATAAGGGCTATGATACAAACACACATGTGCACATCTTGTTCATAGCAGAATTACTTTCAGTATCACAGAAATAGAAAGAGCCCAACAATGGATGGCATGCTATGGCAAATGAACACAATAAAATAGTATTCAATGCTAAAGGCTACTGATCAATCTTTGAAATACTTCTCTGTGGGGTTAAGGGTAAGAGGGAACCCCACAAAACACCACAGGTTTGGTAGGCGCAATTGTACAGCGATAATAAGTAGAGATTATAGTAAAGTCATAGAGAGCATGAGAGTTAAAGGATAGAGTCAAGTAATGGAGTCAGACGCAATTCATGGTAGCATATCTCACCTCAACCCGGCTTGATGGTCCTCGTGGAGGGGGCTTAGCCGTCAGAGAAGAAGCTGCTGCTTCGTCCTCCTTAGTCACCTTCTCCAGCCACCCTCCCGAGAACCAGGGAGCCTCATTATTTATTGCTAACCACGCATCATAGAATCATACATCACAGAAAGGGGCAATACAATTCATTCTAGAACAAGTTTGATCACTCTAACGCCTCACATAATAAAAAAGACAATTACTATTCTGGGAGGCATGCAAGTTCCCTGATAGTGGACAATAACCTGAGTCACCAGGAGGGATATTAACATAGGCAATACAATCAATAGGAGAGGAATCACCTAGGGGTGTGCCCACATTGGTTGTGGAATAGACAGTGGTGTCTGCTTGATCTAGACAGCTGATAATGGCTAACTAACCTTGGTCACCCTTGGGCGGGTTTGCCCTCTCTTGCAAGTGAATAGACCACCATTATCCTTATCAGAAGGGAGTGGGTCTTATACAGGGTGAGTCAGACTAATAGTCTAGCCATTACAGATGGCCAATGTTAAGGAGAATAACCTCTGACCTACTTTCGCTGCCTAAAGAACAGTCATGCTAAAGCAGCTAAGTTTGGTACATATTTTGGGGAGACAACTTAAGAGAAATCCTTCTGTTCCCCACACTTCTCAACATGGATGAACCTACAGGGTATTATATTGAGTGAAATCAGTTAATCACAAAGGACAAATATTAAGTGAGACCATTAATGTTAAAGACAAGAAAAGGTTTTTTTCTTGGAAAGAAACATTCATTGAAGATCATACGAGGTTATAGGGGATGGGTGGGGTAAAACACCCATTAGAAGATAGACCAGTTGGAGGATTCAGCCAATTTACAGCAGTTCAGCAGAATTGATACCTAATTTTTTGTTGAGTTCAGCAAACCAGTTGTTAAAATGGCACCTATATGCCTATCTTTATAAATAGACAGGATAAACAACCCCATGGAGAAAGTGACAGTTCTAGGGATGCATGGAAGGGAAGCAGGCAAGGGCAGGTGAGTGGTGAGCCAAGAATGAAGGCACAGAGCAATATCCAGGGTTATAAAAGTGACAGTGAGGAGGGTGTAGCATTCCCAGTCATGTTTGATCAATCAAATGTGTCTGATACATCTCAACATTACAGACAAAAATAGGCCTTGAATCAAAGGCTGGAGATTAACATACCAAGCAAACAGCAATTTAAAAAAGCAGGGATTGCAATCCTAATTCAGAGAAAATTGGCCTCAGAGTGAAAACCATAAAAAGAGATAAGGATGGACACTATATAATGCTCAAGGGAACAGTACATAAAGAACCAGTAAGCATTCTAAACATTTACTCGCTGAATAAGCATCTAGCAGAATATGTCAATCAAGCACTCCAAAAGATGAAAAAAGAAATCACAGCCTCTACAATTATAGTAGGTGACTTCAATACACTGCTCTCTGAGAAAGATAGGTCACTTGGAAAGAAACTCAGCAAGGAGGCTAAATATCTAAACACTACAATTAGACAATTTGAACTGATAAATATCTACAGAGCTCTCCATCCCCAAGACAAAACAATTCATATTCTTTTCATATTCTTTTCAAGCCCACATGGCACAGATACAAAAATAAACCACATGCTAGGGCATAAGTCGAACCTACATAAATTCAAGCACATTGATATCATACAGACCTCTCTCTCTGACCACTGTGCCATAAGACTGGAAATCAACAAAAGGAAGATAAAGAAATCAAGGGCAAACAATTGGAGAATGAATAACTCTCTATTGCAAAAGGAGGTCATACTGGCTCAGATCAGAGACGAAATTAGGAAATTTCTAGAAACCAACAAGAATGAAAACATGACATACTAAAACTTATGGGACACAGCGAAGGCAATCATCAGAGGAAGTCTCATAGCATTACAGGCACTCATAAAGAAAGAGGAGAGGCTTATGATTGATACAGCAGCACAAAATTTACAGCAACTAGAGCAGAGTCAGCAAGACAATCCAACTAACAGTGAAAGAAAAGAAATAATAAAAATTATACCTGAGATTCAGGAGAGAGAAACTAAGTAAATAATGGAAAAATATCAATGCTGCTAAAAGTTGGTTCTTCAAATGGATAAATCGAATCGACAAACCTCTCGGGAATTTGATCAAAGAAAGGAAGAAAGACATTTCAATAGCAAGGATGAGGGATGGAAGAGGGGATATTACAACAGACCATAGTTAAATCAAAAGAATAATTACACAGTACTATGAAGGGCTGTACTCCAATGAATTCAACAACTTGGAAGACATGGACAAATTCTTGGAAAATCAATCCCTCCCTAGATTATCCTTAATGGCTGTCAAGAACCTCAACAGACCCATAGCAATAGAAGAAATAGACAAGGTTATCAAGGGGTTACCAACCAAAAAATCACCTGGAACAGATGGCTTCCCTGGAGAATTCTATCAAGCATTCAGGGAAGAACTGACACCAATCCTACACAAACCCTTCCAGATCATAGAAAAAGACAGCAACTCCCAAACTCCTTCTATGAAGCTAGTATAACACTGATAACAAAACTGGACAAGGATCCCACAAGAATCGAGAACTACAGACCAATATCCCTAATGAACATCGATGCAAAAATCCTTAACAAAATATTGGCCAATAGAATACAAAAGTATATAAAACAAATAATTCACCATGACCAAGTGGGATTCATACCAGGGATGCAGGGATGGTTCAACATATGAAAGGCCATTAGTATCATTCGCCACATTCACATGAAAAACTATAAGAACCACATGATAATATCAATAGATGCAGAAAAAGCATTCAACAACATCCAACACCAATTCATGTTTAAGGCACTCAGGAAGATAGGAATGGAAGGAAAATTCCTCAATGTAATACAAGGTATATATGAAAAACCAACAGCCACTGTGGTAATCAATGGAGAAAAGACCAGATCAATTCTTCTGAAAAAGGATGTCCCTTGCCTCCACTCCTATTTAACATCGTACTGGAGGTCTTAGCTAACAATATAAGGCAAAAAAAGGAGATCAAAGGTATTCATCTGGAGAAGGAAGAAGTGAAACTATTGTTATTCTCAGATGATATGATTTTATATATGAAAAATTCTAAAAGTTCCACGAGAGGAGTACTGGAAGCAATAGCGGAATATGGCAGAGTGGCAGGATAGAAGATCAACAAACAGAAGTCTATTGGACTATGGTGCACATCAGACAAGGCCACAGAAGAGGGGATCAAAAAGGGGGTACCCTTCACACTAACCAAACAGAAATTGAAATATCTAGGAATATACCTGAGTCAAAAAACAAAAGATCTGTATGAAGAAAACTACAAAATAGTATTAAAAGAAACCAAGGGTGACCCAACAAATGGAAGGAGATCCCATGCTCATGGATCAGTAGACTCAATATTGTAAAGATGTCAATTCTACCCAAGGCACTATATAAGTTCAATGCTATCCCGATCCAAATTGTAGCATCTTTCTTCAAAGAGTTGGGAAAACAGATTACCAACTTCATATGGAGAGGGAAGAAACCGAGAATTAGCAGAGAACTCCTCAAGAAGAAGGACAAAGTTGGAGGGCTTGCTTTACCTGACTTTAAGACCTACTGTACAGCCACAGTGGTCAAAAAGCGTGGTACTGGTATAATGATAGATATTCAGATCAATGGAAAAGGATTGAAAACCCAGAAATAAAATCATCAGCATACAGATAACTGATCTTTGATAAGGGCCCCAAAAATATCAACTGGGAAGTGGATGCCCTCTTCAATTCGTGTTGTTGGATAAAATGGATACGTAGCAGAAGAAAAATGAAGCAAGACCCTTACCTCACTTTACACACAAGAATAAACTCAAGGTAGATCACAGACCTTGAGGTAAAACCCCAAACTATTAAGGCCATTAATGAGGGAATTGGGACAAACCTGAGAACCTTGGCACCGGGATTACATAGGCTATCGGAAATCAGGAAGGACACAAACACAGAGGAGGCACAAATTGACCAGTGGGATATTCTAAAGATAAAACACTTATGTACATCAAAAGAATTCGCTAAGAGAGTAATAAGAGAGACCACTGACTGGAAAAACATCTTTAGCAATGACACATCAGACAAAGGCCTTATTAATAAAATCTACAATTCTCTGCTACCCTACAACAAGAAAAAAACCAATTGTCCACTCGGAGGTGGGCAAAGGACCAGAGCAGGAGTTTCTCAAGGGCAGAAATCCAAATGGCCCATAAATACATGAGAAAATGTTCCAGATCTCTAGCCATAAGAGAAATGCAAATTAAAACAACTATGAGATACCACCTAACACCCTCAAAGATAGCCCAATTCAAGAAATCAGAAATTAACACGTGTTGGAGGGGATGCAGAGAGATATGAAATCTTGTCCATTGCTGGTGGGCCTGTAGGTATGTACAGCCATTATGGAAATAGATTTGGCGATATTTGAAACAGTTGGAAATTGAGCTACCATATGATCCGGCAATCCCCCTACTGGGCATATACCTAGTAGAGACAAAAAACAAACCACGGCCTGTGCTCCAATGTTCATTGCGGCACAGTTCACAATTGCAAGGAGTTGGAAACAGCCGAAATTCCCATCAACAGATGAATGAATGAAAAAACTCTGGTACATACAAACAATGGAGTATTATGCATCCCTAAAATTCAGTGATGAATGCATGAAGCACATCGCTGCATGGGAAGAAGTGGAGGAAATTATGCTAAATGAAGTAAGCCAAGCACAAAAGGACAAGTACTACATGAGACTGCTGAGGTAAGCTCAAAACATTCAAAAGGGGCATAGGGAAGAAGCTACTGTATACATATGTCCCTGGG
>NW_022103896.1:69033377-69034561 GCF_000313985.2 Echinops telfairi | reverse complement strand
AAGAGTGGAGCACATCCTGGCTCACCAAGCTCTGAGGACAATGTTTCTGCTCAAAGTAGCCAATGCACAGAGAAAACCACAAGGCCGGTCCCACCAGAGGACAAAGCATTCCTCATTGACCCATAGCACCATTGGGGACAACACTAGAGACACACGGTGGGAATTGTGCCTGCCCTGAGCTCACTACGCCGAAGCCTTGCCTCTGGGGGCATGCAGCAGAGCAGCAGGGGGAGCTGAGCAATGAAGTCCCCAGGGATAGATGTGGGGCCAGGGCATGACACCCCATCAGACTTGACTGGAAAGCACTTGTGAAGGACAACAAATAGACCCTGAACTACTTATAGGGATTTTTGTTTGTTTGCTGTTGTTGTAGCTATTGTTTTACTTTCTAGTGTTGCTTCATTGTGCTCAGTCTTGTGATGGTACATAGCATGTCTCCCTGGAAGGGATAGGCAGGATAAATAAGCCGGAAGAGAGAACAACGGGATGACAGTTCTGGGGGGACATGGGAGAAGGGGAGGCAGGGAAAAGGAAGTGGGTGTTAACAAACCCAGGCACAAGGGAACAACAAGTGATCCAAAATCATTGACAAGGAGGATGTAAAAGGTCTGGCAGGGCTGGATCAAGGGCAATGAAACTGAGAGGAATTCCTAAAACCCAAATGAAGTCTGAACATGATAGTGGGACAAGGGGAAATTACAAAGAAATAGAGGAAAGAACTAGGAGGCAATAGGCAGTTATAGTGATCTAAATACAGGCATATACAGATGTAAATATATTTATATACAACGAGGGAGAAATAGATCTATGTACATATATTTATAGGTTTAGTGTTAAGGAAACAGATAGACACTGCACTCCTGCTCAAGCACTCCCTCAACACAAGAACACTTTGTTCTAACAATTGGGCAGTCTGAGATGCTCACCTTCCTGGCATGATCACTGAAGACAATGGGTGCACAAGCAAATGTGGTGAAGAAAGCTGATGGTGCCCGGCTACCAAAAGATGTAGCATCTGAAGTCTTAAAGGCCTGAAGATAAACAAGCAGCAATCTAGCTGAGAAACAACAAAACCCACATGGAAGAAGCACACCAGCCTATCCTGACTAGATCACTGAGGACGAAGCGGGTGCATAAGCAAAAGTGGTGAAGAAAGCTGATGGTGCCTGGCTATCAAAAGATAT
>NW_022103896.1:69025681-69032242 GCF_000313985.2 Echinops telfairi | reverse complement strand
TTATATATAGGTTAAACATACATATGGAAACATAATTATATAAATATAGGTGTATTTATCTATTCATGTACATATATGTAAACACAATAAGAAAGCAGATGGACTTTGGGCCTCTACTGAAAGCTCACCTACATACAAGAATGGTTTGTTCTAATAATGTGGCACTGCATGATACTCACCTTCTGACAAGATTGAAGACAAAATGCATCGTAAGCAAGTGTGGTGAAGAAAGCTGATGGTGTCCGGCTTTTTAAAAAAGTTTCATCTGGTGTCTTAAAGTTAAACAATCAGCCATCTAGCAGGGAAGCAACAAAGCCCACATGGAAGAACCACACCAACCTGTGTGATCATGAGGGGTCAACCGGAATAGGTATCAGAGGTTCAAAAACAAGCAATCGAATGGATGTAAAGGACCATGACAAAGTAGAGACCCCAAACCCATCTGCAAGACAATTGGACAGTCCCTCACAGGGGCCTCATGAGGGGTGTTGGTGGTGAGAAGTTGAGGGTGTGGCTGATGAAACACATAACCATACTCTGGTTCTTTACTATTTCCTCCCTTACTATTAAGGCTTATGTTTCATCTCATTAATACCTTAATACCTACATATGTTCATTTGTATAATCAATATGCAGGAATGCCAGGATGGATGACCCTTAAGAAACAGCAACGGGAGTGTTGATTCCCTGAGGATAAGGGAAGGAGCGGGAAGGGGAGCTGATAGCAAAGCTGACTGTATTAACCCCACTTGAGGGAAGCACATAACAGAACTGTAGGTGAATGGATATATTGGACAGAGTAAGATACAGCATAGATATATAAAAACAATAAAGGTTTGTTGGGTAAAGGATGGAGGGGAGGGGATAAAGGGAAGCTGATATCAAAGAGTTCAAGAAGAAAGAAAATGTTTTTAACCTGATTGTAGTAGCAATTGTACAATTAGGCTTGATCTATTTGAGCGATAAATTCAAAAGTACTTTGCGACATTGAAATGAACATAAACTATAACTGAGGTGACATGGAGTCTGTTTCAATAAGGAGCGATACGCAAAGTGATTGATGCATTCATGCAGTGAACTTTTACTGAGCACCTTAAATCATCTGATACAAGCTTGTTACTGGGGATTAAGGACCACAGGATGCCATTTATTGGCTTCTAGGAACTTATAATAATGATAATCTTCCAGAAGTGTGTTTTTCAAGCTGTACTTTCTTTCATTTTCCAAACATTTCTAACTAATGTCTAAATTATGCCAATATAATCCTATAGGTTAGTGAATCTCAAATTTTTCTGCATAGTTGAATCCCGAGGGTCGCTTAAAACATTACTAATAGCTGGGTTTCACCTTCAGTGATTCTACATTGCAATCTGTAGCCAAGAATGAGCACCCCTGATATTGCTCTAGCTCAGGAGTTGGCAAACTTGTCTTGGAAGGAACCAGATGGTAAATATTTTAGTCCTATTGGGGCCATATGGTCTTTGTCACAACGATTCAATTGCTGTTTTTGTGCAAACACAGCCATAGATAATATGGAAAATGTGGAATATGTGGAAAAACGAGCGTGTTCCAATAAAACTTTATTTTAATTTTATAAAATTTTATAAAATGTTCTTGTGTAACAAACTGCAGTTCTTCTTTTGATTGTTCAAGCATGTAGTAATATAAATGCTATTCTTAGTCCATGGGGGTTGCATGGAAAGGCCTATTTTGTGGAATGTAGTTTGCTGACCCTTGCTTGGGAAGAGTGCAAATATGACTGCTCATCAGAGTCATCTGTGGCTCTTGGAAAAAATGCCTGGCCTCTCCCCAGGAGTAGTTCATTCAGGAGGTCTACGTGGGGCCAGATAATTCTATTGTAGTGGCAGGGATTAAGAATTCCACCATGTGCTAAACATTTCTTGAATCTCTCTTCCCTTTCATGTCCCTGTTATCATTATCCTTCTCGTCATCTTGTACCTGAAATACCGTAGTAGAGTATGTCTCCAACAGAAGGTCCTCATTAATCAATGTTCTATATTCTATAGTCTAATTTCATACCTTGCTTCAAAACCCCTCTAATGGCTTCCATGGCTTATACATTAAAGTCCACACTCTCTATTAAGTCACAGGAAAAAAATTAATATTCTTTGGCTGTGGCTTATGGGCTCAGTCTCCTCACCCTCTTGGTTCTGGGCAAAAAAGGCTACTTGCTGCTCACATCAAGCTATTCACAAAGCCATGTTGGTCTCCTGTAGGAAAGCCCTTGCCTTCTGGCAAATGTTCACTTATCCTTCCAGACAAAGCAGTATTCTTTATCTTCCCTTTCCGGATGCATGGACTGGAATCTAGATGGTCCTGTTTTACATTCAGGTATAGCCCCTTAGTTTCTTAGTGCCGCTGTAACAGAAGTACAAGTGGGAGACTTTAAAGAACAAAAATTTCCTCACAGTTCAGGAGGCTAAAAGTCAGAATTCAGGGAACTATTTTTAAAGGAGTGTTCTCTGTTAGCCCTTGAGGATAATACTTGTTTTAGCGTCTGCAATCCTGGTGCTCTTTAGTTGTTTGATAATCCTCATATGTGTGTCTGTCTCCCTAAATATGTTCTTACTTGTTTCTGTGTCTAGACTGCTCAGAAATGATTATAGCTATAGGACCTCATTAACATACATAGAAAGCTTTATTTTCAGACCAGATTACATTTATAGGTATAGGGCTGGCTTTTCAACACATATTTGGGGGGAACACAATTCGATCCACAATAGTCCCCTTGTTTACTTTTCATGTATCTTGCAGCATGGGAATGCTTTGTTTAGAAGTGAATTAATTGGGAAATGTCCCAACTTTACTGATTTTTATAATTCAGTACTTGGTGCAATATTTAATATGTAGTAAATGTTCAATAAATGCCAACTGAGTTGAATCTGATCAAGAAAGTAGGGAAAGTAAACTAATTTCCATTGTACACACTTAATGTGGCAATAAATGACTTCTTTGGGACTTATCCAACTGCTAGGTTAGGGACCAAGAGTGAATTTCCATCTTTTGCTGAGCTGCCAGCTGCGGGCATTCTTCCTATTGTTCTAGCTACCTTTGTCGTCCGACCACAGCCATCTGTGCCCCTAGAGTTAAATGCTGCCGTGGAGCAAGCACTAGACGATGAGTTATGAATATGACCTAGATTTCAGTGTTTCTGCTAATGGAAACTATGGAGGCCCGTTTTCTAATCTTTAAAATGAAGAACTGAAATTAGATGATCTTTAAGATTAAAAAAAGTTCGGTCAAATAGTTATTTTTACTTACTTGTTTACAAGTCCATTTATTAGTAGAATCTAACACCAAACAAAACCTCAGAAGTGTGACACAATTTGTTCGAAGACTCCCTACAAACTGGTGGGAGTAGAAGTAGGAAGTAAGCCTGCCTTATTTCTCTGCTGCTTCCATCTTAAGTCGCCACATACTTAGAAGCTTAACATAACAAAACTACTATCTCACAGTTTGGTAGGTCTGAGGTCCTGGGAGTTTGGCTGGTTCTCTGCTGCACCTCATAAGGCTCAAATCACAGTAGAAGAAATATAGGCTGGTATGTAGAGGCATTGGACAAGCATTGGCCTTCAGGCTCTGCAACCTGTGGATAGAATCTAGCTTTACGTTGTCGTAGGACTGACGTCTCTGTTTCTCTGCTAGCTCTCAGCCAGAAGAGTCATTCTCAGTTCCTGGAAAACGTCTACGTTCGTTGACACGTGGGTCTCTTTCCCCATCTCCAAAATGAGCAATGAGGTGAGTGGGAGCAAAACCTTTCAGGTTTCAAACCTCTTCTGTCTTCCTCTTCTGCCTTCCAGGGCTCAGACTGTTGAGTCTACCTGGAAAGTCCAAAGGAATCTTCCTTGATTATGGTAGGCTGCACCGTCCTTTGACAATGATACCTCGAGTCAACACTACCTAGAAAAGTGATTGAGTGACCAAGGAGCAGGAATCTTGGGCCATATATCTTTTGAATTCTGCCTACTTCAAAGTCCATGTTGCCTAATTTTCAAGCAAAGCTACTGGCCACCATTATTTAATTTTCTAGTACATTTGTTTTCCTTGGTCATAAATCATTGGAAACAACTCCCTTATACACATTACTGTGGAAGGCACACCCTCAACATATCTCATATATATGAGATAATATACATTTTTTGGTAAGCAGTTACTAGGGCCATCCATCGAACATTAAAAAAAAATCTCCTTTATGTTAGTAACACTAACAGCCACTATCATTGCTGAAGATGCAATGATATAAAAGATAGGGCCTTATATTCAAAAGACACATTCTTTCATTTGCTTATCACATTTATTTGCCACTTATGATGTGACAGGCTGTTCTAGGGTAGAGTCAGACAGATTTTATGGAGTTTACATTCTGTGTGAGAAGAGTAAATAAAACTAAATAGATGAACATAGGCATGCATTGTTGGGTAATAACTAGTGTCATGAGGAAGCCAATCAGGGACACGTAGTGACTGAGTTAGGGATGTGGTTTTAGATAGAAGAGTCAGGGAAGGCTTCTTTAAGGTAGAAATCTGAGTTAAGATAGGAAATTCTAGTTGGTTAGACATAAAAGCAGGCCAATAATTACCACACAAAGTGATAAGTTCTATGAGAGAAGTAACAGGATATATAAAGGTTGTTTTTAAAGTTTGTAGGAAAATATTGTTATCTACTTTTCCATGAATGGTTTGAAGCCTTCTGATGTGAGACAATAAGATCATAGAGAGGCCTAGGGACTTAGTCAGGAGCTTGAAGCTTTGCAGCAGGCTTGCAAGATGAATATGAATCAATAAGACACCAGAGTAGAAGAAGATATTGAAGACAGAGCAGCAGTAAGTGGGAAAAGGGATCTTACTAGAAGAAGAGAGAACATTGCATGTGGTTTAAAATACCTGAAGAATGGAGTTTGTAGGGGAAATGTGATGGGAGATAAGGCTAGTGATGTACCAAACCAACCAAACTCACTGCCACCAACCAATTCTGACTCACGGCAACCCTCTGGAGCAGGATAGAACTGCCCATGCGAGTTTTCAAGACAGTAACTCTTGTTGTGTTTACAAGTTTCACCCAGAAGACTTCTAGGAAATATTTTGATCCCAAATGTAACATGACCAGATTTGTAGCTTTGTAACATCATGGAAAGTAGTACATAATATGAATATGGAAGGAGGAGACTAGAGGGGAAGGAACACTCAGTCATTCATTATCACTGCATGTGAGGGCTACATTCCGGAGGCTATAGTGGAGATGAAGATAGGCAGAACCTAGACATAACATAGAGATAAAACAGATAGTTTTTGAGAAACTCTGAATGTGGACAATGAGAACAGAATGAAGTGGTCGCCTTGGTCTGCTAAGAACAGCAATTAATGAACACAGGGAATATTGGAGAAATAAGAGATTTGGGGTGAAAGTTGAAGAGTTCAGGTTTTGACATGTTGAATCCAAGGTCCCAAAGGGTAACAGCTAAATGGACATTTTCAACAGGCAATTGGATATTCTTGTCTGGAACTCAGACTGGAGAAATTAGGGGTTGTCATCGAAGTGATGGTAGTTGAAACCACAGACATAGATGAGGTCACCCAGAAAAAATGTACAGCACAGGCAGAGATAGGGAGTTTCAAAGGGGGTGGGAGTAGGCTGCAAAGGAAACTTAGAATTGGCTCACAAGGTAGGTAGCGTCACAGAAGCGAAGGAAGTTTCAAGAATTCATTCACTCTAATACCTTAAAATTTTCCACACATCTTATTAGCGGTTAGACTCAAAGAAAAAGAAATACCACATTTCATCTCTTCGAATTAATTTTCAGTGAAAAGTTTTGTAGCACACAAGAAAAAATCAAGAACTCGTAGAAAATTAAAACGTGCCGCAATGAATCATCTGTAGGATGTTTCCAAACGCAAGCTGGAGAACCTACTGGATCCATTGAAGTATGAGTGAAAAATGTAGATTCCGGATCCCAAGTCACTATTCCTAATATTACTGAGTCAGAATTTCTGAAAAGTGTGGATAAGAAATATTAATTTGAAATGAGTTTGCTAAGTGATTTTAAAGCACATTTTCAATTGTGAGCTGCTGGTGCCCCCGGAGCTCCAGAGTTTGAGGGAGAAATAAAACATATATGTTAAAAATCAGCTAGAGTAAAATACACAGCTTTTGCAGTTGATTGATTTTGAAAATACTGAAGAGTATCAGTGAAGCTAATTATATATCTAAAAGAGGAAAAAAAATTACTTGGAATGCATCATAAAGGAACACTTAGGAAAAAATGTTTAGTGATTAAAATTATTAACTAGAAAAAGAGTAGTCATAGTATTTTCAAATCATTTTTATGTTTACTGTTATAGTAATTTATATTTATTGATTGTTTCCTAAAAGTAAGAATTATTGATATATAAGCACGTGAAGGGATTATAATACACAGATTGCAAGTGCAAAATATTTGCTTCAAAATTTGAAATAATTAGATGCATTAATTGACAAGAATTATGAGCAAAACAATTTCTCAATACCAATAGTCATCATGTAATATTATTACTATTTTAAAGA
>NW_022103896.1:69008151-69025350 GCF_000313985.2 Echinops telfairi | reverse complement strand
TGGATTCTGTGTGTCCTGAGCTCTTATCTCTACCTGTGTACATGCTCCTGGCTAGCCTATAGTGAAAGGCAGGTTTGGGGTCATGATAGGGGTGAAGAGGCCTCAAGGAACTAGAGGATATTGTGTGTTTCCTCGGTGCTATACTTCATCAGGATGGTTAACTCATCCCTTTCTTGCAACTCTTCTGTGAGGGAATGTCCCATTGTCTAAAGATGGGTTTCGGGTCTCTGCTCCAGTCCCCTTCATTCTCAACAATATGTTTGTTTTGTTTTTGGTCTTCTGATAGCTGTTACCTGATTCCGTCAACACCTTATGATCGCACAGGCTAGTGTGTTTCTTCCACATGGGCTTGTTTCTTTTCTGGTAGATGGCTGCTTGTTTAACTTCAAGTCTTTAAGACCCCAGACACTATATCTTTTGATAGCTGGGCACCATCAGCATTCTTCACCTCATTTGCTTGTGCACCCATTTTGTCTCAGCAATTGTGTAGGAGGGTATATTCCACAGAATGTCACGTCGTTAGGACAAAGTGTTCTTGCGTTGAGGGAGGACTTGAGCAGAGGCCCAAAGTCCAACCACTTCCTTATATATTGACATATAAATATATGCACCTATGCCAATACCTCTATTTTTATGAATTAATATATTTACATAAGTGCACACCTATGTTTGTACTCTCTCCATAGCTTTGCTTCTTAGATCTTTCTTCTGTTTCCTTTTACCTTCCTCTTTTCCCACAATCACACTTACCCTTCTTCTGCCTCTTAATAATTCCTCTCAGCTAGATTGCTGTTGCTTCAACACCCCCAGGATCTCTATATCCTCCTTGTTGTTTATTTTAATTCTCTAGTTGTTCCCCTATTTATGGCATTATTTGATCACCATTCCCTTCCTCCATCCCTCCTCTCCCTAAGTCCCTTCAGAACCTTCTCCTTGGGCTTGCTACCCATCCCTATCTTATATAGTTAGGTAAACCAAGAATAACATAAGCAATACAAAAAGGAAACAAAAAATTGAATAAAAAGAGAAAAAAAGGAAATGGAAAAATATATAAAGGAAAATAATAATAACTAGCAAAAAAAAAAGCCAAAAAAGCATAGATAATTTCAGGTCTGTCTGCTGATCTTTATGACTATCTTCCCACTGGTCTTGGGGAGTTCCAGGAACTGCCCCTCCTAGCCTGAAGACTATTTTGGGCACTCCCTAGAGGCTTCATGGCTTTGCTTTGCTCCTGTTGCTGATCTGTTATGTTCCCTTCTTGGTTTGCCCTGCTGTGGGGACTTACTTTCTGCCGGGTGTCCCCAGTATTGTCCTCTGTTGCAGTATGCTCCAGCGAGGGGTCATCATGTCTCAAGCTGTTGTTGGCCCTACAGTCCTCTCTGTGCCTTAGCAGCTCTGTGCAGGGACGTCATCCTCCGATATTAGGTCTAGACTCTCACTCTCTCTTTTTCCTTCTTGGTTTGCTTTCGTGTGGGCATGGCATGCCGACCCCTCTCTCCAACCTGTAGGTTTAGTGTTGTCTTCTGTAGCACACACTTCTAGGGAGTGGGTCACTTTGGCTCTGATTGGGGCTGGCCCTGTAGCCCACTCTGTTCATTCATTGCTCCATGTGGTTTACATTGCCTTCAAGATTTGGTGCACCATGCTGGGGTTGGCATGCACACTCCCAATTCTGTGGAGACATAACTAATACTCTTCCCCTGGATGGGTTAGTGTCCTACTCCCCCAGTGTCATCATCCCCCCCCCGCCCCCCCACCCTTTTCTCCCTCCTCTTCCCCCTTTCCCCTTCTTTGTGTTGGAATGTCATGTACATCCTTGGGTTTGGCCTGTCCCCCACCCGACTGCCTGTACCTCAACCCATAGAGTGTGAGATAGTGGCTTTTCTTCTATACCAATTGTGCTGATTCTACTTACCTAATTGGAGTCATATTGTGCTTTTCCTTTTGTGATTGGCTATCTTCACTTAGCATAATTTTCTCCAACTCTTCCCATGAGGGTATGTGCTTCACGCAGCCATCAGTGCTTTTTAGTGATATGTGTATGTGCCAGAGTTTTCTAATCCACTTGTCTATTGATAGAAATTTAGGTTGTTTCCAATTCTTGCAAATCATTTTTATTGTGTTTGACATTACAGTTCATTAATAGTAAGTATACAGCTCAATGGATTGCTACAAAGTGAAAATACCTGTGTCATGATAACCCTAATCAAGAAATAGACGATTATCTGGCTCTTAAAAGTCCCAGCTAGGTCCCTCTACTGACATTCAAAGCAAAATGAAACTCACTGCCATTGAGTCAATCCTGACTCATAGCAACCCTCTAGGACAGGGTCGAACTGCCCCTGTGGGCTTCTGGAACTGTAACTTTACTGGAGTGGAAAGTCACATCTTTCTCCCATGGAGCGACTAGTGGCTTCAAACTGCTGACCTTGCATTTAGGAGCCTAACATATAACCACTATACCAGCAGGGCTCCCTCTTTCACCGTCCTCTCTTTTCTTGGAAGGTAACTATCCTGATTTCTAGTACTATGGTTTATTTTGCTTGTTTTCAAATGATATAAATGAAATAATATGTATTTGTATACATCTGGTTTCTTATGCTCAACCTTATTTTTAAGATTTAACTAAATATATTTGCCAACTTCTGAACTCTGAAATTGATCAAACATGAAATAAGATGGATTGATAATGGTGGGGTTTCTCTTTGGTGCATGGCATTTTTATTTCCAATACTTTAGGGGTGCGCCATCGAGTTTTCCACAGTAGTAACACTATTTTGCAGCCCCACGAGTAGTGGTTAGAGATGCTAATCTATCCACACTCTCCCCAGGATTTCTTTGTTTTTGTTTTTAACCTTGTTATTAATACTAGAGCAACATGATATCGTTGCTATTTGATTAGCATCTGTCTAATGTCTAATGCCTTGTGAGCACTTTTTCACGTGTTGGCTGCCTGGATGCATCTTTGGTGAAGTGTCTAGTCATGTCTTCTGCTCATTTAAAAAATTCGAGTGTCTGTTGTTGTTGATTGAAGTTTACTACACATTTTAGGGTTAGTCCTTTGTCTGATATATCATTGCCCAATTTTATTTTTCTATTCTGCATGCAGCCTCTGTACTCATCTGGTGAAGTCTTTTGATGAATAGAAATTTGTAGAAGGTCCCAGTTATCTAGTTGTATTCTACTGGGTGTGCATTTTAGATATGTTTGATAGTGTATTTATATCATGTATTAGGGCTCTTAAGTTTGCTCTTATTTTTTTTGATGATCTTTATGGCATTAGATTTTATGTTTAAGTCTTTGATCCAGTTTCAGTTAGTTTTTATATATAGTGAGAGCTATAGACCCTATTTTGTTTTTCTGCAAATGGATATCCAATTTTGCCAGGATTATTTGTTAAAGATACTATCTACTCACCATTTAATGGGTTTGGCCTTTTTCTAATGATCAGCTCTCCATAAGTAGATGAAATTACTTCTGACTTCTGACTTCTGTTTCTTTCATTTATGTATCTGTTACATAACAGTTCCAGAACTGATTGAGTAGTGTGTTTTAAGATCAAATAGTGTACTTTATTCTTTTTAATAGTGTTTTGCTTATCCTGGTCTCTTTTTCTTAATAGTTTTGCTTATCCTGGTCTTTTTACCTTACATATAAAACTGTGGCTAGTTTTTTCATCTCTAATGAATCATGATGAGACTTTGATCAGGACTGAATTATATCTGTAAATTGCATTGGGTGGCATTGATATTTCCACTAGGTAATATTCATGAACATGTCTTCTTCTAAATCTAGCTTGAATTTTTCTCAGGTTCTTGCTGATGTACTCCTGCAACTTTTTTTGAATTATCTTCCGCAAAATTTTACTTACATATTATATTAATAATATTGTTTGATAATTTTCACTTTGTTGGGTTACCTTTTTTTTTAATGGGCACAAATATGGATCTCTTCCAGTCAGCTGGCCAGGTAGTTGTCTTCCAAATTTCTTGCCATAGATGAGTGAGTGCTTCCAGTGGTTAATCAGCTTGTTCAAATATTTCATTTGGTATTCAGTCAATTCCTAGCAGCTTTTATTTTGTTTTGCTAATGTTATTCGTGCAGCTTGAACTTTTTCCTTCAATATCATCTGTTCTTGATCATATGCTACCTCTTGAAATGACTGGTACTTAATCAATTCTTTTTTTTGTACAGTGACTGTGTATTCTACCCCGCTTCTTTGATACTTCATGCATTGTTCAATATTTTGACATTGGAATCGCTAAATATTCCAACTCAAGTCTTCAATTTTTGCTTCAATTCTTTCAGCTTGAGTGCATTTATTAATTTATTTTTATTATTGGCTTTCATACTCAAGGTCTTTGCATATTTGGTTACAATAAAACTAGAGGCATTTAAGAGCTGGTATCAAAAGTGTTGTTTGGGGACATTGAGTTGGTTTTGACCAAGAGTGGCCCAGGGACCCTATGCACAACAGAATAAAGCAATGCTCAGTCTTGTGTCCTCCTCAATTGTTCCTATGCCTGAGCCCATTGTTGTAGACACTGTGTCAATCCATCTCATTGAAGGCGCTCCTCTGTTTACCTGCCCATCTACATTACCAAGCATGATGTCCATCTCCAGAGACTGGTCTTTCCTGACAATATGTCCAAAGTATGAAAGAAAAAGTCTTGCCATTTCTGCCTCTAAGAAGCACTCTGGCTGTACTTCTCCCAAGACAGATCAGTTTTTCCTCTTAGGAATTCGAGGTACATACTATTAATATTCTTCACCAGCTCCAGAGTTCAAATGCATTGATTCTCCTTTAGTCTTTCTTATTCAATGTCTTGAATGCATTGATTCTCCTTTGGTCTTCTGTACCCAACTTCACATGCATATCAGGTGATTGAAAATAACATGGCTTGAGTCAAGTGCACCTTACTCCTCAAAGTAACATCCTTGCTTTTCAATATTCTAAAGAGGACTTGTGGTTCAGATTTGTCTAATGCAACAAGTGTTTTTTTTTTAATCTCATGATGGATTCATGAGCATTGATTATGGATCTAAGGATGACAAAATCCTTGACAACATCAACCATTTCTCCATTTGTCATCATCTTACATATTGGTCCAGTTATAAGGATTTTGGTCTCCTTTATTTTGAATAATAATCCATACTGAAGGCTGAAATCTTTGATCTTCATCATCAACAAGTACTTCAAGTCATCTTTACTTTCAACAAGCAAAGTCGTGTCATCAACTATTTCAGATTTTTAATAGGTCTTTCTCTATCCTTATGTCACATTCTTCTTCATATAATCTAATTTCTCCAATTATTTTCTCAGCATACAGATAGAATAAGTTTAGTGAGAGGATGGCACCCCGTCACATACCTTTCCTGATTAAGACCATGCAGTTTTCCCTTGTTCTGTTCGCACAACTGCTTCTTGCTCCATGTACAAGTTCCACATTGGCACAGTCAGGTGTTCTGGAATTCCCATTCTTTTCAAGGTTATCCACAGCTTTTTAATAATCCATACAGTTGAATGCCTTTTCACAGTCAATAAAACACAAGTAAACATCTTTCTGTTATTTTGTGCTTTGAGCCAAGATCCATCTGACATCTGTAATGATATACCTGTTCCATGCCCTCTTCTGAATCCAGCCTGAACCTCTGGCAGCTCCTTGTTAATGTACTGCTGTCATCGATGTTGGGCAGAAGAAAAAGATGCCACAATCTTCTAATGATCAAAACTTGGAATGTGCAAACTATAAATCTAGGGAAATGGGAAGTCATCAAAAATGAAATGGAACGCATAAGGATTGATAGCCTGATATTTGTGATGCCTAATATTGGCATCAAATGGTCTGGTATTGTCCATTTTGAATCAGAAAATCATAGGGAAAAGTGGAAACAAAAAATACAAAGAAATAATCCTATTAGGTCAGGGTAGGGTGTTCAGTAGAGCATCACTGATATACTCTACTATATTCCACAGTAGACAGCCACAAGTGGGAAGGATGACTAGCATATGACCATCCTTAGGACAGTCTTCTCTTATTTCTCTGCCTACATTATAGAGATAACAAAATGTAAACTCATATCTGCGATGAATAACTCTCTCCCTTTCGTGGCTTCCGTGAGGGTAAGGAACTTGACTCTATGCAGAGTGCCCACAGTTTGCAAAGGGACTGCCACAGTGTTTAGCATATTGTGAAGGGGCACCAGGATGTGAAAGAGGAACATTTAAACATTAGAAATAAAGAAATTAGAAATCCATTTCTTCTTTCATAATTTTTGTCTATGGCTATCAGAACTGATAGAATACTGTATTTGAGATATTCATTTGAGAGAGCTTGGAGATTTATAAACCCTTATCCTTATCCACATGGTGGACATAATATCCTTTCTAGAAGGTTTTGATGTAGTTATTTATAGAAATACCTGTTGGCATTATTAGAAGCAAATATATCTATAAGGTAACAACTATATTTTATGGCAACTGTAGATATCTTCAAAAGAACTAATCTAAAGATTACCTATGCCTGAGTGTATCTTAGTAATACATGTTCTTTTTCAGCCTATTTTTTGGGATACGTACTTTTCTGACTAATGAAATTATGCCCATCATAGTTCCCAAGAGTTGAATCTCATTGTCCAACTTGGCCATGACTTTATCCATAAATAAAATATAGCTAAAATATTGTGAAGTTTGAGATTTACTACAGAATTAAAATATAAAAGGTGTCTTAGAAACATAGTTATAATAAATTATTATGTTTTTATATTAACTTTATTAAGATTTTGTTAACCAATGAAAACATAACCCAAAGATGAGAACAATAGAAACAAAACCCTTTGCCTAACAGACTGTCCCTCCCCGTTCCCCATCAGTGTGGAAGCACAGGTTGGTGAACTTAAATGGCTAGAGATGCAGAGCGGATAAGAAATGTGGCACCTTTTCTTTTATAAAATGCCAACGGCACTGAGGTAGAGTTACGTGACTTTCACTAGCTTTCATATGATGATGTCTTGGGTCAAAATATGTACGAGGCAGATAGGTTTTTTGAGGGTAAATGTTGCCAGTTATTTTGAGATGAAAACTAACCACTAAAAGCAAGAACATATTTTGACTTTACGAGATTAAGTGAGATAAGCACTTCGCACACGCTTCTCTTAACTACCAGTTATTAACCACCTACTGTGTGTCAGGCAGTAGTCAGGTCCTCTATGCGCTCTCACTGTGCTTACCATAGTCCCAGCTGCCATTATGCCGGCTTCATAGGTGAGAAACCAAAGCTCGCCCCAGTCACACACTGAGGAGGAACAGCTGAAATGTCCACTCGGAGCTATCTGAAGTTTAGTGAAGATATGTTTCATCCCTAAAAATATTGATGTGATTAATGTAATTTTAAAAGCTAGAGAATACATCAAACATTCTAATGAAACAAAGTAGCTCCCTGCCCCCCCACCGTAACTACCTTTTTTCTTATTTTGTGTTCTTCCTTTAAAAAACGTATCTTTATACTGTCTATTAGATGGATTTTCTGAGCCCCCTTGTGTGTGGTGCACAGTGTGGCATATGTGCACATGCGGCTGGCAATATGCTCACCCTGAGAAAAGGCATTGACAATGAGTTTCTGGGACTCATCAGAGCTCATTCTTTCCTATACTACATATCTGCAAAATCCCTTCCTAGCCCTTCCTATACCCACGAGTATTTATTTAAAAATCAAAAAACAAAAGCCACTTGAGTTTCTGTGGCAAGGACTAATTCTCATCTTATGAAGTCATTCTTTTTCTTAAAATTTTCCTGTTTTCCTTTTAGTTAATTAAAAAAATGTACAAATCTGGGCTTCAAACAAGAAGCTTTGTTTCAGTAATGCTGATGAATAGACACAAACGAGCCAAGCCCAGGCGCTCCAAGATAGTATCCGATGAAGTGATAGGTCTTGTCACCTTGAAGAGTGCTCGTGTGGCAAACCAGACTGTGGCGGCTGCCACCCACGTGCTAGCATTCCAGTCCATATCAGTTCCTCATTCCACACATTCAAGCAGCAAGGGAAAAGACACCCACATTGAATAAATCTAGATCTCAATGGTGGTGGACCAGAACTATGCAGCAGGCTTAATGGTGCCGTATAAAAATGGGAGTATAAAAATTCCTTGAGTGCTGAGATGGCTCCTTCTCAGTCCCTGAAGTCAAAGTCAAGACAATTGCCATTCTGGGTGCCTCTGACCTACAGGATTACCTGTTTGCATAGGCTGCTGTATTTTTGTATCTCTGCTCTTGTTTGATGTGTCCTTCTCCTTGTTTGAGGTTTGGGTTGTTAATGGATCTGCAATGTATGCTACAGGGAGTCTAATTTAAAGTCTCAGACTTGTGGAATGACTCATCTTCCTAAAATCAAAAGCCTTTTCTTTTTTGTCTTGGCATGAATAATAATTAGATCTTAAGTTGATTTCCTTTTCTTTATAAACCGAATCAAATCCACTGCCACTGAGTTGATTCAGACTCATGTCAACTGTGTTAGGCCGGGCTGACTAGAGAAACAAATCCAGAGACTAATATATATGTAAGAGAAAGCTTTATAAGAAGAAGTAATTATGCATCAATAAAACATCCCAGCCCAGTCCAACACAGGTCCATAATTCTGATACTGGTCCAGAAATCCCTCTTTAGACTCACGAAGGCACATGCAATGATTCATAATGCAGGAACATCACTGGCTGGTGGGTGAAATGTGTTGTGGAGCCAGTGGCGGTGGCCATATCACAGGGCTCTGGAAGGTCATAGTGTGGCTTGCTGGTAGGAGGGAGAATGCACAGAGAGAGGGAGGTTCCCAGGATCCTCTTTATGAGAGGCCACACCCACAAGGAGGCACCATCAGGCCGTGATCTGATTGCCAGGCTAGATTCCACCCCTACACTTTTATATCCCCAAGTTGACACAAAATTATGCAACCACACAGCAACAATATATAGCATTTCCGAGGCTGTGAACCTTGGCCAGGGCAGACAACCTCATCTTTCTTCTGTAGAGCGTCTGTGGGTGTGAACTCTCAGCCTTGCTGTTAGTAGCCCTGACTCACTTTTCTTCTTCTCTTTTTAATTATACATTTCTTCTACAAGTGTTTTCTTTTGCTTTGTTTGCATTAATTCTTGAAAAGAGAGAACCAAGAATTGATGACAAAATGCCATGGCCTATCTGACTTTCTGTCAGCCCAACTTCAGATCATAAAGTGTAAACCAGAGGCTGGCTGGGGACTCACCTCCTCTATTCTTCTCATCAGGTTGCTATGAATTGGCCTCTGCTAGATGGCAGTGAGTTTGGGCTTTGTGGGATTCTTCTTATCAAGGAGAGGCTGTTGGGCTGCTAATTGAGAGGTGGGTGGTTCCAATCCATTGGCTACTCCATGGGAGAAAGATGAGGCTGTTGGCTCCCTTAAACATGTAAAGTTTCAAAGACCCTAGGGAGCATGTCAACACTGTCTTAGAAGCATCACTATGAGTGGGAGTTAAGCCCATGACAGTAGGTTTGATTTTAGATGTATTCCCCTTAAAGGGTGGATTGGGCTAATGGAAAAGTTGCTCTCATGAGGATCACAGTCTTAGAAACCCTACGTAGGGAGACCTGGTGGTATTGCTGACACCCTTAATCTGCAAGGCCCCTTGGAGAGAAAGAGTTCCAGTCTCAGAGACCCTATATATAATCAATTCAAGTTGGAATTGTTTAGATGGCAGTGGGTTTGTTCAGTCTTCCTTATGGGAAGATCTGGTGGCACAGTGGCTAAAGTGCTCAGCTGCATAACAAATGGGTGGACGTTCAAACCTAGTAGCTACTCTGAGGGAGAAAGAGGAGGCCATTTCTATCATGTCTGATGATCGTCTGGGAAACCCTGTGGGGCAATTCTATCGAATAGAATTGCTATCAGTTAGAATCGGTCTCAGTGGTATAGTGGGGTAAATGTTGGGCGGCTGACTGGGAGGTTGGCAGTTTGAAACTGCCAGTTGCTCTGAGGGAGAATAATGAGACAGCATACTTTCATAAAGATTTGTAACCTTAGATTCTCAAATATGCTCTTTCCTTTAGGGCTGCTATGAGTCAGAATTGACTAGATGATAGTGGGGTTGGCTTGGTTTACTTATAAAAGAGCTCTGGGGATGTAGTTAATGCATCGCTTAGATGCCCAACAAATGTCAGGGGTTTGAACTCACCAGCTGCTTGGTGGGAGAAAGTAGAAGCGTGATTCCATAAAGTTTTGTTGTTGTTGTTAAGTGCCATACAGTCAGCTCTGACTTAGGTACAGAAGGTTCAATAGAGCAAAACACTGTCAGCACCTGTGCCATCCTCAGTAAAGATTTACCACCTTGGACTTCTTGTGGGGGCAGTTCTACTTTGTCCTATAGCAAATCATGGGATTGCTATGATTTGACTTGATCTCAATGTTTTGTTTTTTTAAATCCCATTCTCATCCCTTAAAAAGAGCCCTTGCGGGAGCAACGAATACATGCTTGACTACTAATGGAAAGGTCAGTGATTTGAAACCACCAGCTGCTGATCTGCTCCCATGAAGCTTTCAGCCTAGGAAACCCCGCGAGGCCGTTCCACTCTGTTATAAAGTGTTTCTATGGCTGTAATGGACATCACAACCCAACAATAACATCCATCTTAGAGGAGTCCCTAGGGGGCATGAACACTCCAGTGTTGAACAACTAACCTAAAAATCTGGGACTCAGAAGACAGGCCTGGGGATCTATCTGCTTCCTAAAGTCACAGCCTTGAAAACCCGATGCGGCACAGGGTTTGATGTTTGATGTTTGATGGCAACTGGTTTGGTTGTTGTTATGTTCATTATACCTGGGGAGACATCTACCTCTTTCTTACCTGATGTATGCATCCTATAGACTGAGAACTAGAAACCAAGTTGCTCTTCAAGCCTTTCATGATCCCAATAACTCTTGCTATGCCAACAGTTCTGTTGGCAGCTCTGTTTTTGGCAAAACTGACGGCATAAATATTAGGAAGACCACTAAAGTTTTTAGTTGGTCACTTTGTACATGTGCCATAGTTGTCAACTGATATGTCTTGGCTCAATACAGATAGTGTCACTGATTTTCAATCTTAGAGAAACTTCCTCATTATATTAATTATAGTGGTGACTTTTCCTTGTGCAGGAAGGGCAGTGAAGTCAGTTTATCCACGCCTTCCAATCACCCACCCATTGAAAGACTTTCTCAGATGATTGCCATTGTTGAAGAGATAAAGAGGCTGAGATAAACACATAGAAAAAAAAGAACCCTTACACTGGGTACACGATGAACAGTAGTGAAAAATTAGCTATTATTGACATTTGTCAACTCTGGTCCTGTGTCAGGAAAACGGAAATGGCAGCAATCATGCTCAATTTAAGTCTCTCTTAACGCCAGGCTTCTCACGGACTCACACAGACATCAGAAGAGACTCAAAAAGGTTTACAGATGTGCAGTCAGCTATGACAGAGATGCTGCCAATGTTGTGCATGGCTCAGCTAACGATTAAGATATCAAAAGATCTCCCTGTAGCTTGCTGACAGCTGGTTCAATTGTTTGCACCTGTTTCCCCTGCATGACACATGTGTCTGGAATGGATTATTCTGGCTTGCACTAGACACATTTCACCTTTCCTCAATGTGATGCTGTCCAGCAGCATCATTACTGAGACCAGGCGGCTCTCCACAGGGACCCACAGGAAGCTCATGTCCTTTTAGCTATTGTAAGGGATTCCATTTGACAATGGCTCTGGAGGTTGGGGTTGACAAGGTTGTCGGTTAAGGTATATTCTTGATAGCAGTTAACCGTGAAATAGGAACAGTGCTTGTTACCCCATGAAGAAGCAAGAAAGTGGTATGATCTCATAGTGCCTCCTTTTCTTTAAGTAGCAGTGTCTCCATTCACCCAGCCATTTTGGAACTATGTGTTTGGGGTGGGGGTGGGGGATGGTTATAAATCAGCAGATCCTTCTGCAACCCCATTCCCTTGAACCTTGGTGTACTCTGGATGTCACTTTCACTCTCAGAGGCAAATGTCCTGTGAAGCTGATGCTGCTCCAACATCAAGGTCCTGCACTTGCCTGTGCCCTGCCCCCGGTTTTGAGAGTTGCGGTAGCAATGGCTTCACATGGTCATATGCTTTGGTGAGAGCTGCCAATGGAAGCTCCTTTAACCACACTTGGTTAAGACTGCTGCTTCCACCGTCATCTCCTCTGGCATCCTTCCCATCGTGTGATGTGGTGTTTGAGTGGCTGTGGGGCACTTTTAGTATCTGGCTAGAGGAAGTTGAGTCGGGGACACACTAGCTTGGGTTTAGTGGAACATTTTATGTGGTTTACATTTTTGTACATGTTACATCATTCATGGCTATTGAATTCATATTCTAGATATATTTTCTCTCCAGGAGGGTCTCTGAACTGTAAAATTGCAGGCCCCCAGACCAATGAGAACTTCTGCTTGCTCCCTGTACCTTGTTATTGAACCTCATCAATTCCACCTAGTGTCGTATCAGTAAATTGGCTTTCTGTAAAAGAAAAAAAACCCTCACTTACAGAATTTTCTCATTTCTGTGGACACCTTTCATGGGAGATTTCAAGCTACCAGTGATATAATAGCTGGTTCACAACATTCGGAATATCTAACTGGTCTAATCTGGTTGTAGGATGCCACTAATTTCACTTCAGAATTTCACTGACTTCTGTTTTTCTGTCTTTGTAACTAATTACATTTCATCTCTCTTTAACACCATCTGTCCAGACTATTGTAGCAGCTTCGGATCCTGTTTCCGTGTTACTAGACTATTGCTGCCATTGGTCTGTTCTGGGCATCTCCCTTGCTGTGCCAGGCCACACGGATACGTCACTTTTCCAGACCATCCCTTTGTCTGTCTGTCTCTCTCTGAGCTTCCTGGAATGATGTAAAAATCTTCTGGCTTATGCCATGGACTAGGGGCTTCTAAATTTGTGGCAAATAGGAAATGTCTTTATTCTTTGTAAGGGAAATGATCTGAAACAGTGGGGGATTGCTCTATCAGCACAATAAGCATAGGTTCACCTGTACCTACTGATGAATCTATAGTGAACAATCTCACACTTATGTCATCACATCCAAGAGTCTGCTTCTTGATATATCTGGAATATTTCTCTCCAAGCCCCAAAGCATCTTCCTATAGAAACAAATCCTCTCTTCAAATTTACAAGCTCTGATGGGGCTCGTGTACCCAGCAAGGTGAACAACGTGGAACTGTGCACTAAATCTTAGTAAGTAAGCCTAAGTAAGTCTGTGTTTACCTTACTTTTTGGCTAATCTTCCCCTGGAATTGGTCTGCTGGTCTATCCTGACTTCAATAAAACTGAGCTGATCTCCAGGGCCCTGCCAAGCCCGGGAATGATATCTTGCCCACCAGTCCTTGTGTACAGCCTGGTTGGCTCTGTGTGTCTGAGTTAGGTTCTCTGCCTGGGGATGGTGTTTCCTGTGTCCCCATTTTCCCCATCTTCCTAGCAATGCCTGGTACTGTCCTATGCTACCCTGAGATGTCTCCAATCCAGTTCTAAACCTTCCATCTCATTCTTGTAGTTTCTTTTTTTACCACGCCTTAATATATATGCATATATATTTATTAATATATATGCGGAGGTACCCCCCACCCCACCAAAACAAAAAACAAACCCAAGAACCCAGAATTGTGCTGGGTCAAGTGGAACTTTCTTAGCAAGCATTTTTCCTGCTAGGTGAGCATCAAGCCACTCACTCTGAGTTACTGCACCCAGTAAGTCACCTGGGAAGGTTCTCTCTGGTCACAGTGAATTTTTTTGTAAAAGCAATTTTGCTCGAACCTTGTTTTGTGTGTGTGTGTGTGTGTGTGTGTGTGTGATGGCTAATTTTGGAGAACAGCATGTGGCTGTGAAGTTTTGTTTACTGCACAGGAAAAAGCCACAGAAACTGTTGTGATGTTGAACACAGCTTCAAGTATAGCGTTATAGGAAAACCTCAAGTGTGCGTCGTTTTCTTATTTCAAAAAAGGTGAAATGTAGATTGATGACAAACCTCTTTCTGGACTTCTGTTAACTTCCCAAATGGATGGAAATGTTGACTTGTAATGCATTTGGAGTTCGTTCCACCAGGTCAGACTGTTAATCAAGCTTTCTATTTAGAGGTTTTGTAACAGTGTGCAACAAAAAAGGCCTGATTTGTGGTATTCAAGGTACTGGTTTTGCCACCACAAAAATGCACCTGCTCACATAGCCATGTCAGTGTGCCAATTTTTGGAAAAAACAGCATGCCTCTCTTGCCCCATGCATGTTACTCACCTGACCTCACTTTGTGCCACTTCTTTTTGTTTCCATGAATGAAGAGGGATATGAAATGACAGCGATTTGAGGATGTAGAAATGTGAAGAATAAAACGAGGGAGGTACTGTTAGCCATCCAAACAGATAAGTTTGAAAAATGTTCCAAGAATGAAATCGCAGATTTGACAAATGCATTAAGTGCAATGGAGAGTACTTGGAAGGTGATAAGGTTGCTTTGTAAAAAATATTAAATACATATCTTTGAAAAAAACTTTTGTTTTTTTTTGGGGGGGGTGGTTCCCCTCATATATATTTATGTATGTCTGTATACATAAATACATATAAAGGGGCTTCAAAAATTTCATAGAAAATGGACATAAAAGATAGTAAATTTTTGAAAGGATGAAACTGTGATGAGTTATTTTGATTCATGAAATATATGCAAATAGAAAATGTGCCTGATATAACATTGGTCAACATTTTATCACTTCTCTGAGAAGCATTTCCATGTGTGCACAACCTATACGTTCATTGACAGCTTGAATTGCTGACATCTTAAAGCCTGGTGCTCTTTCCTTGTCTGGGCCCTGCATTATCCCTGCACAATTAGCCAGAGCTCTGCTTCCATGGACTTGACCTTGAAGTCTCTCTCCTGCAAAGCTGCTCAGTACTACAAAGTCAGTCAGGCCTAGCTTTTTCTTTTCTCCCAGATGCCCTGGATATATTTTTTTTAGATTTTGGCAAAGAGGGAGTAGGAAGGATACAAAGAAATCATATCTTAAGTCCACTTAGTTGAACCAAGTCCAACTTTAGGAGCTCAGAGAAAGATGGTGTAAATTGGCAGAAATCAATTTTCCCATGATGAGTCTCAACGCCCTTCTGCTTTTCTTGAGAAGCAAGCATCTCAAGGGGCTAAGTGTGATTGTGGAAGTAAAGATATGTGTTTTCCTTACCATCCTAAAGGCAATGCTACTCTATCATTGGCTTCCTAACCAGAAGAATACTCCTCTTGGCCAAGACTGGAGGGAGAGTTAAGTCTTCTGGATCTTCAGAGAAGCACTTTTCAATATAACCATTTGTGAGGATAAAATATATTTCTGTAATGTGCAGTATTCAAGATGATAGTCAGTAAGCATGTGGAGGTTGGCTAGCATAGTGGAGAAATGTAATGAACGAAAACAAACTTAAAGTAAATGGTCACACCGCTACCATGTTCAGCAATGTAGATGTTTCCCATGTGACCCTGTTTTCATTTCATTTCAGTTGAACAAACTCCCACAAACTTAGCAGTTTAAATTAAACCTGTTAGCTTGAAGTTCTATAGGTCCGATGTTTGGGCTGGCTCAACGAGATTCTCTGCTCAGATTCACAAAAGGCTGAATTCAAGACGTTGGCTGGGATAGGCGTTTATTTGGAGATTCTGGAGAATAATATGCTGCATATATGCTCACTCAAGTTTTGAATACCTGTAGTGTTAAAATCCTTGTTTTCTTGCTGGCTGTTGACAGCTGGAGGCCAGTCTCCAGGCCTTACATGTGGCCCCTTCCATTTGCAAGTCAGCAACGACACAGGACATCCTCCTGGTGCTTTGACTCGCTCTGACTTTTGCTACTAGTCTGAGAAAATGCTCTCCTCTATAGAGTTAATCTAATTGGGTCATGTCCAACAAGATAAGCTCTATATTTTAAGGCCAACTGGCATAGAATTTTAATTCCATTTGCAAAATCCTTTCACAGCAGTACTTAGTATTTGATTCAATAATCAGGGGATGGAATTTCAGGGGACCACCTTTAAAAGTCTGATCACTGTAGACAGGATTTTATGAATTCCAATAATAATTTTTTTCACTTCTATCGAGTCAAGGCTGATTCATAGCAATCCTAAAGGGCAGGGTAGAACTGCTCTCATTAGTTTCCAAGACTGTCACTGTTTATGGAAATAGAAAGCCTCATCTTTATCCCAATAATAAATCTTATTAGGCTTGGTTTTTATATGCCATAGTAACTTTAGAGCCCAATTCTCAAGTCAAATGCATTTCATGGTAGGTAGAATAAGTTAAATTATTTTCTCTTCTCAAGAATTATGCTTAAAAAGAAGCTTGGGGATCATTGAAGGGCAGGGTGTAATGGGGAATATAACTAAGTTGGATTCAGTGGATATACGTTTACATACTACCTTACTTTGGAGAAGCCTGGTGTTGTAGTGGCTTTGCATTGAGCTGCGGTCCGCATGGTCGGCAATTCGAAACCACCAGTAGCTTCATGGGAGAAAGATTGGGTTTTCTAATCTTATAGACAGTTATAGTCTCACTATGAGTCAGCATTGACTTGATGGCAGTGAGTTTTCTTTTAAAAAAATAATTTTATTGGGAGCTCGGACAACTCTTATCACAATCCATACATATATCCATTGTGTCAAGCACATTTGTACATTTGTTGCCACATCATTTTCAAAACATTTTCTTTCTACTTGAGCCCTTGGTATCAGTTCCTCATCTTTCCCCCTCCCTCCCCCATATCCCCTCACTCATGAACCCTCAATGATTTACAAATTACTAATATTTTTTTCATGTCTTACACTGACCGACGTCTCTCTTCACCCACTTTTCTGTTGTCCATTCCCCATGGAGGGGGTTATAGGTAGATAGTTGTGGTCAGTTCCTCATTTCTCCCCTCACCTTCCCCTTACCCTTCTGGTATCGCTACCCTCATTATTGGTCCTGAAGGGTTTATCTATCCTGGATTCCCTGTGTTTCCAGCTCTTATCTGTACCAGTGTACATCTGCTGGTATAGCCAGATTTGTAAGGTAGAATTGGGATCATGATAGTGGAGGGGAAGGAAGCATTTAGGAATTAGAGGAAAGTTGTATGTTTCATCATTGCTACCCTGCACCCTGAC
>NW_022103896.1:69004423-69006529 GCF_000313985.2 Echinops telfairi | reverse complement strand
AATAGACTGCCAGTGTAGTTTCTGGTTTATTTTTTCAAAAGCTGTTAAGATCAACAAAAGGCAAGATTTAGTTAAAAAGAAAACCCCCTACAAAGGGATATCAGACTGTGTTATGTTCTATAACAGGAACATGACAATTATTTCAAGCTACTTGGCACTAGTCTTGCTTGAATATATTTCAACTGCTTTTAGTTTGGGATACCACATGTTGAAAAAGAGACAAATTAGAGAAAATTCAGAGAGAGGCAACTATGATGATAAAATGTCTAGTTGAAGGTTCATGGCATGACTCAGGGGACTGGTAATGGGATATAAATCCTCTCTCTCGTCAGCACTTCATTTTCAGTTGTGTCTATCTAATGGCTGTCATCACTGCTTAGATTCAGCGACTGGGATGGGAGGAAGTGATGGTCAGGTTATGGTTCAGAATGTTGTGGTTCATGTGCCAAATAGTGTATCAGAGTCTTTTTCCCTTATTCTGAAATGAAGGGTCTAAACGCAATGGTTAAATTAGGTACTCGACCTCAGCCGGTTAGTTCCCAGTTTGGTTTGGGAAATTGCTAATTACTCTGAGCAGTAAACTTTGCTATATTTGAATCTGGAATAGGAGAAATTCGTTTTCTCAAATTTAAATATGTGAATGGTAGTTGAACTGTTTCCAAATGCTTGAAACTTATTTCAGCTTAAAAAAATTAGAATGTCAACTCGTTTAATCACAATGGGAAATGACACTCTAATATAAACTACAATGCTCATGTTGAAGAGATCTGTACATCCTATAGGAATAGATCCAGTGGGAACCCAATCCTAACTCAAATGTTGCTTTGGGATCGATGTAGGGTTGTAAACAGTTCTACAATAGCTAGATGTGTTAACCTACAATGTTTCTATTTTGTAATTTTAAAATTTAAATCAAGGCTGGCTGGCTGGTCTGATTGCGTGGTGGGCCTAATGTTTATGACTCCTCGGTTTTAGTTCTGGATTGCCATGAACTCACTGGGTGTTGTTGTTGTTGTAAGGTGCCAGCATATTGGGCCTGATTTATAGTAACCCTATGCACGAGAGAACAAAACACTGCTTGGCCCTGAACCCCCCTCACAATCAGAGCGCTGTTTGAGCACCTGGTAGCACTCACTGTGTCAATCCATTTTCCTTTTTTTTGGCTGGCTTTCTAAGTGACGCAACAGAAGCCAAATCATAATCAAATTGTTGATTTGGGATAAACTCAGGGTTTGTAAAAATGTTCTATAATAGCTGGATGTATTCATCCATAATGTTGTCCTTTTCCAAAGACTGATCTCTCCTGGTAATAGGTCTAAAGAATGGACAAAGTCTCTCCATCCTTGCTTCTCAGGAGCATTCTGGCTGAACTTCTTCGGAGACAGATTAGTTTGTTCTTCTGGCAGGCCACGGTATTTTCAATATTCTTTGCCAGCACTGTAATTCAAATGCATCCAGTTTTCTTTGTTCATACTCATTCATTTTCTAATTTTCACATGCATATGAGGTGATTGAAAATATCATGGCTTGGGTCAGACACACCTTAGTCCTCAGAGCAACATCCTTGCTCTTCAACACTTTGAAGAGATCTTGTGCAGCAGATTTGCCCAAATCAATACATTTAGTTTCTTGACTGTTGCTTTCATAAACATTGATTGTGGATCCAAGCAAGAGCTAATCCTTTACATTCCATTTTTTCTCTATTTATCATGATATTACCTATTGGTCCAATTAAGAGGATACTGGTTTTATTTACATCGACTTGTAATTCATATCGAAGGCTGCAGTCCTTGATCTTCATCAGTAAGCACTTTAAGTCCCCATCACTTTCAGCAAGCAAAGTTGTGTCATCTGGGTATCAAAAAGTGTTCATGGGTCTTTCTCCAATTCTTATGCCTATATGTTCTTCAGATAGTCCATCTTCTGGTACACATACAGATTGAATAAGTAGGGGGAAGTATACAATCATTATGCACACCTTTTCTGAGTTTGAAGTATGCGGTAGCTCCTTATTCTCTTCAAACAACTGCCCCCTCATATGTGCAGGTTCCACGTTGACCTTTTCTTTCTTTTCTTTCATGTCTCTTTAATGACCTTGTTTTGCGT
>NW_022103896.1:69001750-69003217 GCF_000313985.2 Echinops telfairi | reverse complement strand
TTCTTTTTTATTTTTTAAATTATTTTGTTTTATGTTTGAACCTGACCTTTCATATGAGCAATTGCTGGTCTACATCACAGTTGGTCCTCGGCCTTGTTTTGGCTCATGATATTGAGCTTCTCAATCATGTCCTCCCACAACTTTACTCAATTTGATTGCTGTGCACTCTGTCATGTGAAGGCCTTGTGTATAGTTGCCATGGTTGCCATATATGTTGCTGGAAAATGTATTGTAATTAAGAAGTATTTGGTTTTGCAAAATTCTATCATGTGATCTCTAAAGCTTTATTTCTATCACCAAGGTTTTATTTTACAGCTACGGATCCTTCTTTTTTTGTTTCCTACTTTTGCATTCTAATCACCAGTAATTCTCAAGGCATATTGATTGCATATTTGATCAGTTTCAGACTAAAGAAGCAGGGGTACATTTCTTCAATTAATCAGCTTTAGCGGTTGGTGCAAATCTCTCAGAAACAATAATCGACATAGCAATACCATGAATACAGAAGGTGGGGGCATAAAGGGGGAACTGATCGCAATGATTGACATATAACCCCCTTCTCCCCCAGGGTGATGAACACAGTAACATGGGTGAAGGGATATAGTGGGTGTTGTAAGATATGAAAGTAATAATAATTTATAATTTATCAAGTGTTCAGGAGGATGGGAGGGTAGAGGAGTGAGGAAAAAATGAGGAGCTGATACCAAGTGCTCAAGTAGAAAGAAAATGTTTTGAAAAAGCTGGAAACATACGTACACATGTGTTTTACACAATGGTTGTATGGATTGTTACAAGAACTGTAAGAGCCCCCAATAAAGTGATTTATTAAAATAAAAAAATAGCTGTATTAACTGGCCTTCCTTGTAGGTGTATAGATATTATGTTATTACAGATAGCATTGTACTTCTATATGGGTTTTGAAATGTTCTCTTGGAAGATGAATGTGACATAATTTCTCTGTAATTTGCCCTTTCTGGCAGAGTAAAACATGTAATTGTCCATTTCAAAATGGCCAATACCAGTCAGTTCACTAGTGTCTAGGATATTCATCTTTACACATTCCATTTCATTTTGGATGACTTTCAATTGTCCTGGATTCACACTTCATATCTTCCATGTTCTGGTAACTAATAGATTTTGCAGGGTTATTTTTCTCAATTCAGCAAATGAAGTTCTCCAAAGCTTTATTCCATCAACATCATTCGGTTGACCCTACTTTGAAGAGGAAGCCCTTCCCTGGGATATTTTGAATGTCTTTCTCTTGTAGAGGCTCAGCTTTTGACATAGTACCAGATAATATTCCTTTGATATTCATAAGGTTTCCAGTGGTATTCTCTCAGGAATGGACAGCCTACGCATTCTTCCTCAGCGGTTCTTGGTCTGAAACTTGTTTATCATGTGACTCTGTTCTTTTTGAAATAATTGTGCTGTCACTTCCAGCATCACAGCAACATGCAAGTCACCACA
>NW_022103896.1:68998701-68999847 GCF_000313985.2 Echinops telfairi | reverse complement strand
AAATCATATACAGATAAATATACAATCTTAAATCATATACAGATAAATATACAATCATATACAGATAAATACACAAGAAATAAACAGTTAAATTAGAAGCACTATAAATGGCTTAGTGCAACTCACGTCCGTGAGAGAAAGTTGTGTCGTTTTACCATATTTATTCAATATGTATGCTGCACAAATAATCCAAGATGCTGGGCTATATGAAGAAGCATATGACATCCGGATTGGAGAAAGACATTAACGACCTGGAAAACCCAGTTCACACAACCTAGCTTGCTGGAAGTGAGGAGGACCCGAAGTACTTATTGATGAAGGTCAAAGACTGCAGCTCTCATCATGGGCCACTCCTCAACATAAAAAAACAATCTTCTCCGCTGGAACAGTAAGCAGCATCATGATAAATAGAGAAAAAAACCTTGAAGCTGCCAACTATGTGTTGGAGTCAAAATCAATTTTCATGGAAGTTATAGTCAAGACATTAAAAGGCTTTGGGAAAATTACATTGGGAAAACATGCTACACAAGACCTTTTTAAAGTGGCAGTGAGTCAGCAAATAAGACGAAGACCCTCACAGAGATGAGCTGACTTATTTAGGGGCTGCAATAATAGGTTCAAACAAAGAATTGATTGTGAAGACTCAAAACCAAGCAGGATTTCATTCTGTTGTATTTACCTGAGGGAAACAGAGGTGCCCCGACGGCGTAGTGGTTATGTGTCTCCCTGCAGTTTGCAACGTCAGTAGTTCAAAACCACTAACTGCTACTCGGGAGAAAGATGGGGCTTTCTATTCCTGTAAAGAGTTACAGCTCAGAAACCCACAGGGGCAGTTCTATCCCATCCTATAGGATTGCGATGGGTTGACATCCACTCAATGGCAGTGAATTTATGAGTTAAGCCTGATTTGATGGCCCCTCATAACAACAAGACTCTTTCCTCTATATCTGTGTTCCTAACCCAAATATTTCAAGAGTGCTCATGAAATATAAAAATACCTGAGCCTTACCTAGACTTAATGAATTAGACTAGTTAGGGGATATGGCTCAGGCTTTTGAAAATTTTACATTTGAAGCTTATACTCTCTAGTGATTGACAAACATTGCTCTTCTATTTCATAAGAGAGTAGCGTATTGTCCAGTTGCC
>NW_022103896.1:68977014-68996898 GCF_000313985.2 Echinops telfairi | reverse complement strand
AAAAAAAAGAGTAGCGTGTTGACTCTATTTCTGTGTCATAACCATGAAGATCTATTAATTAAAACAAAACGACCATTTTATCAAGCACTTTCTGGAGCTAGGTGGTGTTCCACGCAATTTACCTAACTGCCATAGCAAACGTCCTTGGTGATAATGTCACTGCCCTCTTGCAGATGAGTATCCAGGGTCCGGAAAAACAACCAGTTCCACCAGACCACATACATAATAGGACGTGTAAAGCACAATGGAAAAGGAATGATTCCTCAGCAAACATAATTTGCGAATATCTGCTGACCTATGTATAAACTATACATAGAGTGCGGTATTATTTTATGTGAATGTTAATAGTAAATATTAACTCCTAAGGTATTTGTTTACTTGGCTATTGCTGTGTTCTCTTGTTAAGTGCATATTCCGATGAAATGGATTGCCAGGAAATTCCAGGCAGTTTTGGCAAAATAATAGATTTCACGTACTTATGAGCCTATGGAGACTTGTTTGGCTGGCTAATATTCACAGGGTGCCTCTTTAGTTTGACAAGAACTGTGGGTAGTCTCAGGAATAAGGCTTTAATAAAGAATCATCGTTTTGGAAAATACCAAAACTTATTGTGTGACTATTTTATGTCAGCAGGATATTTTAGGTTTATAAGGCAAAACAAAACAACTAATTGTCAAAATGCTTGTTGTGAATGCTTTGATGCTTCATCCTTTAGTCCTCCATAATTCCACTTACGAGGAGATAAAAATGTCCTTTCAATGGACCAAATAAAACAAAGTGTTCTTGAGGCAACTTTTGCAATTACCAAGGAATCTTATTACAAAATGGGGGAGAATCACACCAGGGCTGTGCCCCTTCAATGAAATCTGCATTTCAAATATACAAAATGAGATAAATATGTACGCTTACTGCATTTATGCTAACTGGATACCAATTATAAAGGATGCTCTGCCCCTTCCCCACCACCCCCTACACCACCCAAGGTAGAAATAGTCAAGTTCTATGCAAATCATTTTAACAAGTACAGTTCTGCTAAAATGAGGAGATTAATTAGTTCATAAGTGCTTATCTGTGATTGCTGAGAATAAGTACTTATGCCTTTTAGCAGTTATTTAAATATTGGTTTCTGATTTCAAAGTGTTTTTCTTGGTTAGAAAACGATTTTGAATACTGGGAAGAATTTACCTGTATAGCACAGCATTATTATTAAACATATTTATCTGGAGTCAGCTTTACTTTCTTAACAATCCATTATGGACATTTTTCTACGTCACTTCACATAGAACTTTCTGACTTTTTAAAAGCTGGGCATCGCTGTCAGTGAATCCCTCTATTTAATGTTTGCCTCTTTTTGTTTTTATAAACAACTTATCAATGAATAGCCTTGCAAGGTATACACATTTTGACTTTCAATAGATATTGCCAAATAACTTTCCATGGTGTTTGTCACCCTGCCGCCAACAGTTCAGACGGGAGCACATGCTCCCTACGTTTTTGTGTTTCCGGTTGTTGGCAATCCTTTTGGAGTCTGATGGTGATCTGTGGGGGCCTGGGGTGGGGGTGGGATTGTATCTTGTGTTTTATTTTGCAGTGAAATTCTGGATGAATTCAGAATGATTTAGTTTAAAACAATACATATTTCTAAACGATACATCTAGAGTTAAGAAGAATAGCTCTTTAGTTAGGATTCAGTATTCGTTAAAATAACTACTATTCACATTCTTAAACCTCAGATTTCAAGCACCTTTTATTTGCCAGGATTAATAATGTTAAATGTTTCAAAGATTAAATCTTAGTTTTGCTCCCTTTGTAAAGGAGTCAGATGAGGAATAAGTAATTCTGTTTTTTTCTTTTTCTATGAGTTGTTCTTTTTTATTTTTTACCATCTGCACTTTGTTATAGTGAAGAATGTACAGCTTTATTTTATAATCTATATAAAAAGACAAAAATTACATTTTTAGATAGTTTCCACGATACTTTTTTCCCCTTCGTTCTTTCATCAGTCTTCTTATAAGTTAAGCCATTTTCTCTTTCTTTTTGAAAATAAATGATCAGGTCTTGGTGGATAAGAAATGAAAATTAGATGCTCTTTACTTCATTTAACCAACTAAATATCTCAGCAAGGTTAGTCATAAAACCCAGCACGGAAATAATACTTGTCTCACAGTCAGGTCAGAAATGATAACTGAAACCATGGAATCCTTAAGATAAGCTACCTGTGTAATCAGGGGAAATAGCTGAAAGCCTAATAGAAGGCTTTGTGTTGGAGGACAGTGATTGAAGTTCAAAAGGCTTAGCAGAGGTCAAGTTGGCAATGTCAGGTATTCCCCCAAGTTTACTTCATTCAATTAAGTTGAAACAATCTCCTTCTGTGAACATGTTAGTGGCCTTCCTTACCCTGGACGGGTCCAGGCACAGCAGTGATGCTTGGTTTCCTTTGTACCAGAAGTTGCTTCTGGGACAATTTTTTAAAAAGGGATTAAGTCAATTTTCATCTAAGTTCTGTGGGGAACTTAGATGTAATACAATGATTGTAAAACTTGGGAATTTACAAGATACATGTGAAAGGGATGGAAGATCTTGTATTTATCTGCATATATATTAGCCAAGCATTTTTCAGCAACTAAATTGTTTTCAGACTTTTATTGTTTTGTATGGGATGACCATGCCTGTCTGTCGAATTAATTGAGTTGGTTTACTTCCTGTTTAGTCTAAGCCACTGTTGATTGCCTTGACCCCTGCCCATCTGAGGGACAGAATAGCTTTAACCGCTGGTTTTCTTAGGCGTGCCTGAGCCCTCTGCTCCAGGCAGCCTGGATCCAGGCAGATTTTAGGCTAGCGAAGTGGCAAAAGTTGCTTCTTGAAAAGTTTAGTTTCACACGTTGAGGATTTTGTCTTTTTTTTCTTGGTAGTCACGGTTTTTGTTTTTCTATCTGAGATAGATATACTTTCTTATTTCTTACTTGGAGTAATTATTTTACAAACAGGAGTGAACTTTGTGGAGGTATAGAAATGGGACATACCCTAACTGCAGCAAATGATCAGATTACAGAGATAAATTGATATATGAGAGGTTTCGGAGCGCTGGGCAATTATGGCACATATCTCCAGGAAATACACACACACACACACTCTCTCTTTCTCTCTCTCTCTCTCCAGATTACCCTCCGGCATAGGTTTGTGTGTGTGTGTGTGTGTGTGTGTGTGTGTGTGTGTGTGTATGTAGTTATATAGATTTTAATTTTTAAAAGATTTAGGAGATAAAGTATATTTTAAATTCAGATACCACAAGTCATTACCATTGAGCTTATTGTAGTTATTTTATAATTTTAAAAGCCCACAATACCATTAACTATTTCTGAGTCAGACATTTCGCTAAACAATTGGGGGCAAAAATGATTCCACTCGGTAATTTCTAAGCCTGGTTTAGCACTTGCATCATTTACACTTACATCAGGATCTCTAAGCTTGGGATCTAGTCATCTAGAGGTTTAATAAGGCTCTCAGATGACTCTGATAATTAGCCAGATTTGTGAAGCCTAAAATAACGTCATTTTACTCTCATGTTTGACATTGAGGGAATTGTGCAGTTCACTAAAGAAATATCAATGCACAATAAAACACATATGAATGTGATAAGCATAATTTACCTCATTGGAATTTCCCAGTAGTCCCCTGACTTAGTCATTGTGAGTTCTGTTTTACAGATGAGGAAATGTGTACTGGTAAAATATCAATATCCTACAGTTAACAAGAAGGAAAATCAGTTTTCAATTCAGGCCAGTGTTACTTCTAGTGGCCTGAAGCAAAAATCATTCAAATTCTTTTTCAGTTGGATCTGTGCTTTAGTTAGTGCCAAGATTTTGTTGTGCTGTCATCCTAAAATACTTTTACTTTAGTTCAGCAATATTTCAATTGAGAACACATTTATTGAGGTGCTGTTTGCCTACGTATGTGTTGGATAGTAAGGTAGACTCCAGGAAAATGGGCTTAACTCTCAAGGAGACTTATTGGGGAGGTGAGAGTTACTTGGGGCAAGAGTAGAAAACAAGACATTAAAAAGATTAACTGTGTAAATGTGGCTTTTCAATGCTAGAACTATTCAAAGCAAGTCATTGGGAGCTAAAAACAAGTCAATCCGGACTAATAGAACGATAGGACAGAATAGAACTGATCCCTAGGGTGTTCGAGGCCATCACCTTTATGGAAGCCAACTGCCACATCTCTCCCCCATGGAGTGTTCATAGTTTGAACCATTGATCTTTAAGTTAGCAGTTGAATGCCTAACCAGTGAGCCATCGGGGGTCCTGGATGGCTAACATGATTGATTCAAAATTATTACAGGAGAGGCAGGATTCAATTTGAGTCTTTAAGAGGGGCTTTGGAAAGAGAGGGCTCAGAAAGTGCAAGAGAAAATATTCCAAGTATGGGAGAAGCATGAACACACGTGAGTGTGTGACTGCATGCATGTGTGACTTTAGTCAAGGTCAGTGCTCAAAACAGACCCCTTGTGGCATCCTGGTTATGAGCTGGGCTATTAACTGTGAGATCAATAGTTTGAACCCCGCCCCGCTGCTCCAAGGGAAAAAGATGAGACTTTCTCTTCAATAAAGAGTTACAGTCTCAGAAACCCATAGAGGCAGTCCTTACCCTGCCTGGTAGGGTCCACATGTGTCAGAATTGACAGGATGGCAATGAGTTTGGTTTGGGTTTGGTGAGTCTCAAGATATAGTACAAGACAAGCTCAGAGCTGGAAGCTCAGGGAAGGAAATACGCTCAGAAGATGGGGCCACCTAAGGTGATCGCATTCAATTAACCATGGAGACTGTCAGGTTACAGTGTGCCTTTGGGCCACTGTCATCTTCTTCCACATACTGTTTAGTATTCCTACATGCAATGCCCCCACGCCATCCTAAAGCTCTGCAAGTCTCTGCCATTGGCCAGAAGAAAAGTAAGCACAGAGAACATGAGCATCACTCTGAGACACACATGGGATTTGGAACCTGGAAAGAAACAAGCATCTCGGCACAATAGGCAGAGAACCAGCAGGTTCCTGCGATCTGACTAATTTTTCTCTGGCTGTTTAGGAACAGGTGGTATTTTTCTAAGCAGACTGCCCTGGGCAGCTGGTTGATGGGTTCTTCCAGCTGGACCTCTGCTCCCCATTTAGTCCAACCACACCTGCTTCAGACAGCAAACAAGAGTCTTTCTCATCTCCAGTATCTCCGTATAGGGGGGCTGGGGATACAGATCCACCATTCAGCTTCCAGCTGTAGTGTTTCATGATGTCCAAGGATCCCATCTGGCCTCCTACCAGAAAAAAAAAAAAATTAGGTTTTAGGTTTAGAGGTGGGTTCCCCTCCGACCCACCCTCCCCCCAGGCATGGTTTTGTTCTATTAGGTTGCTTTCTTTAAAAAAAAAAGTAAGCGAGAGAGATTTCATCATCAGCTGCTACCACGTGATCAGATGTATCTCCTATGAAAATTTGCTTTCCTTGAAGCCTGCACTGACATGAGGATGCCTGTCCCTTCAAGCTTGTACGATACTGCATTAAAGAATAGTAGAATAGTCTCATGAAAGATTAATCACTTCCTGTAAGCACCATGTACCTGCAGACAGGCAATTACTGAAATATGTCCAAAGGAAAGCTAGAAAAGCTGTTAGAAAGTACCAGGCAGGTATTTATTGGCAGTGTGACGACAAAACCTGTTTGGGTGCCAGCTTCTTTGGAGCCGAGAAGAACGTCTGTGCTGAGTTAATGGATCATAGTTTGTTTTGTACACGAGTAGCAGTGTTTTCTTTGTAATGGTAGCCAACACTTTGACACCACACAGGTATTTTTCTTGAGGCTGTACAAATGTGTTCATCCTTATTTCCCTGTCTAAGTTGAATGATGAATCAACCCTTTGGACTAAATTTAGTTCTTGGGATTTAGAGAATCTTGTCTCACCCGTGCTTAGAATAGAGCCTATAAGATAATAACAGATTAATAAATATATTAAGATAGACAAGTTCAATCCCCCATTTAAAAAATTGTAAATTAAAAGGGGGCTTATGTTTTGGATCGTTGGCTTTGCATTCCATAGTGTAAAGGACGATCTGTATTTGATTTTATAGTTGTTAAGGGGATCACAACAAAATATCAAGGATTTATGGGATGTCATTTCTTCAGTCCTGAAAATCTTAATCATCAATTGAATACTTGGATATTCCTCAGAGCTCTTGGGCTAACTCTTAGGACCAGGACCCTGGGACTCCACCCACCCGATCTAGATTCCTCTGCTTGCCTTTCCAAGAGCATCAATCCAAGCCTAGTAATTCAGGCTTATTGAATAGTGATACTATATTGAACGGTGGAAAGCACGTGGCTGGATACTGAAGCAGGCGCAAGCGGGGGGAAGATTTAAAGTTATTTTGTTGTGTGTTGGTTCATTCATGGAAGGATCTGATCGTTTGAATAGAATTAAATTGTTCAATGATAAAAAGATATTTAACCCTGCTAGGAAATGCATAATTATACCCATGAGTGCTATAGAGAAGGGAATCACAAGGAAATGTGAACAATTCACCTGAAGATTGTCAAAGTTTCAACAGAAAAAGAGGACATTGAGTTGCATTTCTAAGCGTCTCACAAGGAAAATATGAAAGTTATTTGCAGTTCAGACATCATCTGGTTATTAGGCTAGTGAGTTTGACTATTGAGTTTGGCTCAGAAGATTTATTATTTCAACAATATGGAAAACCAAACAATCACTCCACAGCAAGTCAACGGGCACAGCACACGTGAGGAGGAGAATGAATTTCCTTAAGAAAATAAGGACCTGAATGAATCTGGGTTGGAAATTATAGGTAATTCAATTTGATGATGGGGAGTTTACTGCTAAGGAATCCCAGGGGGAAGGAACTGAGTTTCTTTGGAAATGGACTGTTTTGGATCTTAAAACTAGATGTGGAAATGACTCTGCTAATGACTTTAAAATTTCTAAATTTAAAACATGTAAATCGTAAGTGTAATTATAAAGGCTACCCCAGGAGAAAGTTAATGTTCTCCATCTTTTTTGACTCAGGAATATGAATCATCTGACAAGTTGTCTGCCTAACCATAAAATCAATTTGACATTCTAATTATCTTTTGAGTAGACACATTTGTTTCATAGTTAGGCTATTTTCGGCTCATGCTGAATGGATATGTCACTCCTTTTTTTTTTCTGGTGAAAGGGCACCTGGAGAAATAATACTGTTGGGTAAGCATGAGACTGCTAATTGCAAGGTTGGTGGTTCAAACCCACTAGTGTTCCGTGGGAGAAAAATGAGACTATCTGCTCTATTAATGGTCTCAGAAACCCACTATAGTGTTGTTATGCATCGGAAGACAGCAGGGTCTAGAATTGATTCAATGGTAGTGGATTGTGAAGTGCAAATTACAAGCAATGTGTCTCTTTTTTTGGGGGGGATCAAAGGGGCAGCATTTACCCAAGGACAAGTTTCGGAAGGGAGAAGGCGAGGTTAGTGATGTTCCATTGAGGGGATTACAATGAAAGGGATGACATAGAAGATGCGTATGAACTGCATTTTGTCTCTTTCTTGAGAAACGCATGATATCCTTCCTGGGAGGTATCGAGCAGGAATTGGCACCTGGTTCTCTCAAGTCATGATTTCTGACATGAAATGGTTTTATTTTATTTTTTCCCCATTTCTGTAGTGTGGTTGTCGTGGTTATTTATTTATTTATTTATCTTTTTGCTTATAAGTTAGCTAAGTCTTCATGTAAGTTGAGAAAGTGGCTTAAGCAAACGCTTGCTGTAACTATGAAGAGTGCCCCATTCTAAGGTAACAGGGTCGCAGGTTATTTCCTCGTATCCTAGCAACACATCACCTTGCAGCAGGTTAAAGAGTGATCCTATAGAAAAAAAAAAAACGAGAAAAAAAAGAGTGATCCTAGTTGATAGCTATTTTTGATTTTCGTGGTTTCCGCAGGAATGTTCCTATCATCTGCCTGTTATTTTCTGGATTCAGATACCCCAGGAAGCATTAGCTTTATAGGAGTCTTGACAGTCATTTCTTGCTTGCCTGGATAACCAGAAAACAACCTGCTGGCAAGAGAGGCAGCATCAGTTGAGGGCATGGTGGTTTGGGGAGAGTACCACAAGTGGCTGGCAGATTATTGCCAACACAGAAGCTTCCCATGATTTTAAAGCCCTTTCCACGACAGGCTCATTTAAGGATCCTTAAGGGTTCCAGTTAGGGACATACATAGTTTTTGGATTTAAATCATGTCTCTCCTTACTGACTGTTGTAACCTGAGATATACCTTTCTACGCTTCAGTTTTAAGATGTGTAAAATGGAAATAAAGCATTCCCTACTGTCGCAGTTACCCAGTGCTATTGTAATGGAACTATCCCTAGTGGACGGCTGTAACAAATCCATCTCACAGTTTAGGGGACTAGAAGCTCAAACCCAGGGCACTAAGTCTGGGGTAATACTTCTCGTTAGCTTTTGGGGAAGGTCTTTGTTTCCTCTCAGCAACTCTGGGCCCAGCATTCCTGCAGGGTCTCCATGATTTTGGCATGAATCTTCCCTTGAGTCTGGGAGGTTCTTAGAGTAGGCACCCTGGATCCAAACCATGTATTCGGCTCTGCTCCCAGCCCTTCTGTCTAAGTGATAGTAAGGCCTGTTAACGCTGCTTGCTTATTTAATTTCTTTTAAAACTCAAAATGTAGCATACTGGTGGTGTAGTGGATTGTGTGTTGGGCTGCTAACTGTAAGATCAGCATTTGTACCCAACAGCAGATCCATGGGGGAAAGATAGGGCTTTCTGCTCCAGTAACGATGTACAGCCTCAGAAACCCAAAGGGGCAGTTCTAGCTTGCCCTATTAGTCAGCATTGACTTGACGGCCGTGTGTTTGGTTTGGATATCTCAACAGAAATTAACTGAAGGTACAACCCAGTTTTGTAGATGTATACCACTTCCTTAAGAGAAGTGTTTCTATCCTGCCTCATTCACATCATAGAGGTTAGGACTTAGAACACAGGAAATGACATCAGATAGCAAAGTGGAGCATGATGACTGTGTGGTGGGTCACACGTTGTGCTGCTAACTGCAAAACGGGTGGTTTGAAACCACCAGCTTCTCCACGGGAGGAGGATGAAGCTGTCTATGTCTTAAATAGTTCCACTTCGGAAACTCAGAAACCCACAGGGACATCCCCTCTATGCTAGAGGGCCACTATGAGTTTGAATCGAATCAATGGCAGTGGGCTGGCCAACATGACACATATTTTTTTTATTACAATCTCTAACACTGACCTATTGGGTTTTTACGAAAATCAATGAAAGAACAAAACTAGCACTCAGAGCACAGGGTCTGGGACTTAAACTCTTAGTAGATTTGCTGCTGTTCGAAGTTTTGGTCTTTGCCCCGTTCACAAGTTTTACCTACTTTGTCTGCTAGGTTCTTATTTTAAGTGACAAGTTTCACTTTGCCAACATTTCCATAAATAGATGCATAATTTATGTTTCAAAATATTTGGAAGATATGGAAATTTATAATACAATTTGAAAAATTTCTGAATACTACATCATGATCTAATTAATAATTGAAGGAGTGACAAAAGGGTTTTCTTTGGAATTTGGATAAAAAGTCCAATAAACATATTAATGGGGTTTATTGAAGTATTAGCTGAATGATTCTGAGTTATTCCTTACTGTGCATTATATATTCATTCATCCATTTATTCATTCTTCAAAGGGTTTCTTTAAGGTCCCATAGCTGCACAGGGTTGTATGAAATGCTCAGTTTTCCAAGCTTTTGATTTATGATTGTTTGCCAGATATAATTTCAAAATTGAAGAACAAAACCTGGAAATGAATTAATAAGATTTTTGGGCCATCAACATTATTTTTGAAGGAGAGGAATAAATTAACATCACATAGCTGGATTCCATTTTTCTTGAAATACATTTCTGATTTAAAAATTAAGAGGAAAGCTGGGATATGATATTGTTTCAATGCCAATATTTTTTAAAAGCTAAATAAATATTTGGCTAAGTCCAAACTAATAGCCCAATTCACATATTTCAGTTTTAAATACTGTTGCCAACTGCCGAAAGATCTTTTTTTAAAAAAAGCTTTTTTTCTCTTTTGTAATGGCAAAGAAAGGCAACAGGTTTTCTTTCCCAAAGCCAGCTGTCCTGCTCTTTCCCATATGATTAAGGAATCTTGGGACAAGGAATTACAAGGACAGCTTCATTGTTAAAATATTGATTTTGGAGATTGGAGATTTGGGTCCCATCTTTCCAGATAAACCTTACCAAACCCTTCTGAGGTAAAAAAAACTATGGAAATGGCCTAAAATGTCAATGTCTTAATTTAAAATTGTAAATTAAAGCCTACATTTTGCAAACTCATTAATCTTATTACTATGGTGATGTGCCCTACAATATTTCCTTTTTCTCTCTAAGTATTAGAAAAATATTTTTAGTTAAGTTCCATTCTTGTGAAATTATTTATTACATAACACACACCAGTGCTTTTAAATCCAGATTTGCACATCTGAGTATATCCTCAAAAGATTAAATAAAAAGAGCTCATAATTTTCTGAGCTTCAAAAGATTCATAATGCTAACATACTTGTATGCATCTTTATCTTGTGGAGAATGGTCCAGCTCATCTTCAACCCACGTAACAGTTGAACTTGTGCAGCTCAGCTGAACAGAGTTGGAGATGGAGTTGCCCGCATCTTACTAGAGAGCTGCACTCAACATATTTTCCTCCAAGGAAAACATTGTTCCATAATTGTTAAGAAGAAAAGAAATCTATTTTCCAAAGCAATGGTATCTTGGTTCACAGTGTAAAATAGAATTGCTTGGCCTAAGAGAAACTCATTTGAGTTGCTCTGGAGAACCAAGAATTGTGCCCCAAATGGGGTCATTCTTTGAGTCCAAAAAGAATGAATGTGTGCTTCTTTGGGTGTTACTGATATAAAGTTATAAGGTCAAAAATATTCAGAAAGGAGAATAAATGAGAATTTGGGGTCTTATTTGAGATCTCAGTTTTCACTCAAGGCAGGAAAAATATATTGTAGTGCAGGATCATTGCTCTGCTTAAAAAAAAAAAAAGTTCTGTCCCTTGTTCCCTGTGTCTAGGTTTATATCCTACAGCAGCTAGGGGGTGAATAAAGAATTTGTTTTTTCTTTTCAGCAGCAGCTAGGTCTCTGCACAGGGGCCTCCGCTCTGTGAAGGGGTGACCAGTTAGCTCCAGCAAGTAAGGATAGGTTTCAGGAGAGAAAACAGACAAAATGTTCCCTTACCATGCGCTTCAAAGTGGAATGGGCTTAACACAGCACATTAGTCAAAACAATCATACATGATCATCTCCTTATATTCCATCGTCCTGACAGATGAGCATCTAGACAGAGATCTCACAGTAAAATTTCCCCACGGACCCAGTTTTCTGGTAATCCTCACAGTTGAGCCTGTCTTTCAAGGAAAGTAACTCTGTGATACCAGAGAAAATAGCAAATGGATGTGCTCTTAGTAAGCCCAGAACTGTAGGGAATAAACACAACATTAGATAAAACAAAATATGTGGTAAGAGGAAAATACCTACCAGCGTGGGATTAAAACCTAAACCAAATCCACTGTCATCAAGTTGATTCCAATCACAGTTACCCTGGTTTATAGGGTTTCTGAGATGGTAGATGTTATTTTCATAAGAAGCACCCAAGGTTTAAAAAATAGTGACATTTTGGTATAATGTATACTCTAATACCTTCTCGTTTTGAATTTGTGCATGTACATTTCTCAAACCAAGCTTATTTGCATTATGGATTGAGTTTAGCATGTGTTTCTCTGTGACATGCTGTGCTTAACTGACTGGATAAAACCATGAAGGGGTGCTTGGGAACATAAGCAATCGCAAGACCTTGGGCATGCGTGAACGTATGCTTAAAGCCTGAAAACATACGATGAGCAGTGGATACTGAATTGATCTTATAACGCCGAGTAAAGTCTCATAGAATTACATTAAATGAGAAACGAAACTTGACACTTCTGGCTTCAAAATTTAATTTTGAAAAAGGGGATCATGGTATCCCCCAAACTCACATGTCTGCTGACTAAGCAGTGCAAGATGCTGTAACTAAATCCTAAAAGTGAAGGCTGAAAAGAGAAATAATTGGAGAAAAGGAAAGAAAATTGTGTTAGTAAATTCAGCAACCACTAATCCTTGATTCTTGATCAAAGGCGTCTAGACACTACCTAACTCCATTCTGGCTTTTATGGCTCTACAAAGGAGGGAGCGCGCTTATTCTCTTATTTACAGTGTTCGAAGATGTCTGTGTAAACAGGCGTCTCCAGAACACTTGTCCATTTGTCAGAATTGCCTGTTCTCTCTGGGCTTATTTAGAAATCTGATTTGGTGTTAACTACCATTCTTTTCGAAGCTCAAGTAAGCAGCATGGGCATGGCGAGGACCTGAAAAAACAGAAATTCTATTTTATATTCAGTGCTCCAGTTCAGCATGACTGAGGGTGACTACCTCTGAGAAGTACTTTTCCAAGTGTGTAGCAGACACGGTGCGTCTGTCCCCCATCGTCCCAGACATTAAAAAAATAATCTTGAGTTTACATATTTTTGTCCCATCTCGTGTACAAGGAGTCTAGGTTGGTGCTGTCAGGTAAGTACTGGGCTGCTAACCCCAAGGTGGGTGGTTCAAACCGACCAGCTGCCCCAAGGGAGAAAGCCGAGGCTGTCTACGCTCATAAAGCTTCACAGCCTCAGAAACCCTATACCGGGTCACCAGGCGTCAGAAGTGGCTTGATGGCAGTGGGTTTCGTTTATGCCATTGATGCTTAGCAGGTCCTGGATGCATTTTGGGGGGACCATTAAATATGATCACCCCAAATCTCCGTGTCCTCATCTTTCCACTGGAAACATCTATGGAGAATTTATATTGAAGCTTTCTTGCCTGTATACTCTCCATGATCGTGTTTCAAAGAAAACTATCATTGTTTTATACCGAGGCAAAGAGAACTCAGAAAGGTTAAGCAGTTTGCCCAAGAACTAACTCACACACAGCTAGTAAACAGAGAAATCCGAATTGAAGTGAAGCCGGTCTGTTTGCAAAGGCCCCCCCTTTCTGATCACCCTTCTCTAGGGGGTGTCCCTGGTTCACGCCAGTCTTCACCGGTAAGGTGAATAGAAGCTCCCTCCCATGTAAAATTTGCTTGTGACCACCTCCTGCTCCGGAGTTTCTTTTCTGATCCTCAGCTATGAGAAGCTGGGAAAGGGCTGGAGACGCACATTCTCAAGTTATTTATACTTAGTCGACTGATTTCCTGAGGAGGGTTCTTTGAAGGCAATACGGGCCTGGTGGGTTGGTTCTAACCTGAAGTGGCTCAGGAATGGAACTGCTTGGCTGGAGCGAGGGTTTAATTTAAACCTGATGCGCCTTGGTGGGGGTCGGAGTTTTGGCCGCCAGGGGTCAGTGTGCAGGTGCTAGAAATCCAGGCACCATGCAGCTTGTAGCTCGGGGGATCAACATGGAAATAGAAATCACATTTTAGTTAGCAAGATTTGGCAACGAGACCCCGACAGATTAAACACCTAGCTGAAACTGTCAATCAGAAACTGTTGACGATGTTATCTATCTGAATGCCTGCAAATATTTTTTGGAATTAAAATTTTTTTTTTAAGGCACAATGTACCCACTATAGGGACTGTTGAGATGCCTTTACAGGACAAAGCGACTAAGTTACTCAAACAGAAAGGATACTGACAAAGTCTGGTCAAACAGAAAAGCTTCCCTTGTTGATCACACTTTAGGGCAGACACCTGACGATGAGAATCAAATTTAAAGAAAGAGGAAGACACAGGTCTTTGAGCTCCTCATGTCTTTTTAAAAATAAAAAAGTACCATTTGAAAAAGAGGCCATTTGAATCCTTTATCTCATCCTTTTTTTTTCTTCTTTTTTTTTTTTTTGAGACCATGCAAAGTGCAGTAAGAGGAATATCTCTAAGTGAGGCTCAAATGTTTCAGAAAAAAAAAAGAAGTCCAGCAAAATGCCCCACTCTTGTTTCATTGTTTCCAAACAGGTCCCTTTCATGCCACCTTGCTTGTGAACCGGTTTGTTAGCTTTTACCCGGACTGTTTTTTTGCCATCAGCACCTTTCCTGTAGACATAGCTTATGTGGACCTTTTTTTAATATGGTTCGAACATCAAGTCAGTGTAAACGTTGTGTGTTCAGATGATTTCCCTAGGAGCATGTTAGGTATTTATTCCGTGTTTATGTTCCTAAGGAGAAGGACTCTTCTCTAGTAGTAGGGTCGTTCACACGGTTCCAAATTTAACAGGAGCATGTGTGTGCTAGAGAGTACGGTGCAAGTTAATTGCTGTCTACTTGGGGAGCTTGAAGCAGCAGCAGATTTTGCCCCTGGCGAGATATTTTTACAGAAGCGGGAGCAAATAATGAGTCAACCTGTCTCTCAGTCATTACTGTGTCAGATGAAAGCGGATTTAAGACTCTTTATACAGATGCGATGAATGTAAGAAAGGAGGCACAAATTGTAAATGATTGTTTGTGACCTAAGTAAACACACACACACACACACACACACCACCCCTGCATTGTGTCATAAAAAGTCTCACTGGTGCCCATGAATTTTGAGTGATGTACTTTTAGAGCCTAAAAGAACAAATGATCTGCTGGCCAAAATACTTACCTGGATTAGCTGTGACCTACTTACTGCATGTTAGGCCTTTCAGCACCGGGACTTAACATTCTGACCTAACATTTAATGTATTAATCCTAATTTTAATCCGATGCTGAGACTCTCTCTTGTATTGAATCAATTCATGTTAATTCAGAATTATGTTGCTCCCACCCAGAATCAATAGGCCCACTGTTGGCTCTCTCCAAAGCTGACCACCCAGTTTTGTGAGAATCTGCAGTGAATTAGAAAATCTGTCATTGCTGGGGAGACCCAGCAGCTCAGATATGGCTTGTCATTCTCCCTGGTCTATACAATACCCACTCTTTGTCTACCGGCTCCTAAACTAACCTGACATAGCTTAGCCTGCGGTGGTCAATGCGATCTTTATTCTCCTGGAAGGAATGCCTTGCACACCACCATTATTAAGAAATTTCTGGACAGTGTTTAGTGGCTGAAGAATAATCCGAGGTTCTATTAAAAAGCCATCTGGGTAATTAATAGCACATTTGTTCTCAGTCTCCTCCCAATTTGTCCATTAGTGGAATAAAAGCTCAGGACAAAGGGTAATGTGGTTCAGTTATATTTTACAAGAATTCTTCAGGAAGTTGAAAACACATGACAGTTTTCTAAAGATGCATACGTTTATGAGCTCTTAGAGGAGCAAATAGGAAAATCCATGGGTTTTAAGCTGAAGTTCTCGGCTGCCACTAGCTATTTAAGTTCAGAAAACTGATATGCAACCTGGAAGACCTGTCCCTGGAGTTGACAGATTTGTTGTTAGAATGCTCCAGAAAACATGTGTGCACTGAGGTATCTCCACCATGTTTCAGTGACAAAAGTTTTATTTTTTTCTCTCTGAACTTTCACAAATTCGGGAAAAAAAAAAGGACTTTTATAACCTTTTGTCTACTAGTGGAAAACTTCTAATATCTCTTCTTAGTGTATTCTCATACAAGGAGTAACCTCAGGTAGTATATTTCTGCATCATCATCATCAAATAAACTTTGTCTATATATGTATTAAATTGGTGTCTTTTCTTTTTTTCTTTTTTATGAGTCACACCTCTTAGATTCTTTTTTTTAACATTTTATTAGGGGCTCATACAACTGTTATCCCAATCCATACACACATCAATTGTGTAACGCGCATTTGTACATCGTTTCTCAAAACATTTTCTCTCCACTTAAACCCCCGACATTAGGTCCTCATTTTTCCCCTCCCTCCCCGCTCCCCCCTCCCTCATGAGCCCTTGATAATTTATAAATTATTATTTTGTCATATCTTGCCCTGTCTGACGTCTCCCTTCACCCACTTTTCGGTTGCCTGTCCCCCAGGTCACACACAGTTCCATGTAATCGGTTCCATCTTTCCTACCCATTCTCCCTTTACCCTCCCTGTTTTGCCACTCACACCACTGGTCCTATAGGGCTCATCTGTCCTGGATTCCCTGTATTTTCAGTTCCTATCTGTACCAGTGTACCTTCTCTGGTCTAGCCAGACTTGCAAGATCGAATTCGAGTCATGGTAGTGGGAGCAGGGAGGAAACCTTTAGGAACTAGAGGAAAGTTGTGTTTCTCATCATTGTTACATCGCACCCTGACTGGCTCATCTCCTCCTCGAGACCCCTCTGCAAGGGGATCTCCAGTGGCCTACTAATGGGCTTTGGATCTCCACTCCGCACTCCCCCCATCATTCACTATGGTAAGATTTTTTGTTCTGATGATGCCTTACACCTGATCCCTGAGACTAGCTGTTTACTGGAGTAGAAACCAGTCTTTCTCCTGCAGAGTTGCGGGTGGTTTTGAACACGTAACCTCTTTACCACCAGGGCTCCATGTAGTCCTAGATAGTTGCAGATGAAAACTAAAACACCTCTGCCAAAGTCCATGGGGATGTAGTGTGTTTCTTTCTTTCAGACTTACTTGTATCTATCAAAAGCTGCAATTCCCTAGTTCAGCCTTGCCGCAGAATAGTGGGCTGTGGTGGTGCTGTGGCTTAAACCCTGGGCTGCTAACTGTAAAAGTTGGTAGTTCAAACCCACCAGAAGTTCTGCAGGAGAAAAATGAGGCTGTCTGCTCAGAAACCCTGCTTTGGGACATTATTAGTGGGTTTTTTCGTTTGCCACAGAATGTATGTATATTTATGTATTCATTTGTGTGCATGTGTGTTGGGAACAATTCCTGCTGGAGTGTGGGAGGACTCTTAAAGCCAGGCAACAAAACCCTCTGCCACTGAGCTCACTGCCTCATTGTGACCCTCCAGGAGAGAGGAGAACTGCTCCTTAGGGTTTCTGAGACTGCTTTACAGAGCAGACAACCTCATCTTTCTCTTTAAGGGTGGCTGGTGGGTTTGAACCATTGGCCTTTCAATTAGCAGTCTGATGCTTAACTTACAGTGCCACTAGAGCTCCTTGGGTAAGGCCTTGGCAGGGTTAAACACCAATTTACTTGTAAATATCCTCCAGTAGCGTGGGAGGTAATGAAACAGAAAGCGAGTGAGCAGGAGATTGACTGATTTTCTCAGGCAAGGATCCGCATATTCTGTAGGTCTCCAGTCAAGGGGAGATTCTGCCAGAGAGTTTTAGTGACCTTGAATTGCATGCTTGCTGTGGATCACGGTAAGTTTTTCCATGGGTTATTTTAGTTAATCTATATAACAGTGCTATAAAGTAGTTGCATTCTCATTGTTAGATGATATTTTGAGAAGCGAAGGGCATACAAGCAGTAAGAAGCGAGCCTTCAAAGATTTGGGGCCTCGCAGTAACCTCCCTAATTCACTGTACCCCACTACACTAAACCAACCCACTGCCAAAGCAGATTAGGCCTCCAAAAGCAGCCCTATGCTATACAGAGTTTCCGAGACTGTCTATGGGAGCGCATACCCACAGCTTTCTCCCACAGGGCAGCTGGTAGGTTTGAACCACAAACCTTGTGGTTAGCAGCTACTTCCTAACCCACAGTACCACAAGGCTCCATCACTACTGTCTTCTCTGCCACCGTGCACAGATCTTTCCTTTGGCAAAGCTACCTGGTGTTCCCCTAACCTCAAGGCTTCTTTCTCTAAAACTCTTTGCATGACTCTTTGCCCTTCTTAGTCAAGGATCCTGGCGAAGAAAATGTGCTTTGGAGACAGATAGCTCTTGCGTTGTGTCCTAACTTCATGTATCCATTCGACAAATACTTATTATATGCCAATTAGCATGAGATACTATTTACTTGAACTGTGGTGCTGGGGAAGAATATTGAAAATGCCATGGACTGCTCAAAGGACACAATGGCCTGACTTGGAAGAAGTTCGTACGGCCAGAGTGCTCCTGAGAGGCAAGGATGGCAAGACTTTGCCTGATACTCTTTGGACGTATTGTCAGCAGGCAACAGCCCCTGGGGCAGGACAGCAGGTTTGGTAGAGGGGGCGGGAAAAGGAGGACGTCCCTCCGCACGATGGACTGACACCATGGCTGCAACGATGGGCGCAGGCCCGGGAAGCCTGTGCAGCGTTGTCTTCTGTTGTGCACTGGGTCACCATGGGTTGGAACAGACTCGAAGGCACCTAGCCACAACAACAACCGTCCCAAAGCACGTTGGTTAGCATCTTCATGGGCTTACACTTTAGTGTGGTGAGAGAGATCCTCGAACCACCATGCCGTTGTCAAACCACAGCAGTGACCAGTGCAGACAGGTCGGGGCACAGGACACTCTGAGAACACAGATTTGATATGACCTAGATGAGGAAACGGGGCAAGCTTTTCCCGTGGAGTGACTCTTGAGCCGACATCCGAAGACGAACACAGAATGATCTAGCGAGAGAGGGGGTGGATAAAGAGCTTCAGGCAGAAGAAATAGCAAAGGCCCTGCTCTGGGAGGAAGCCCGGGGAGTGGGAGTGGATCAGACAAAGAAGGGAGGCTGGGGCCATAGGGAACTGCAGGGATGGGATCATACAGGCCTTGCAGACCCAGGGGGCCACAGGTAGCTGGTTAGGCGCTTGACGACTAACTCTCAGAACGGTGGTTTGAATCCACCCAGAGGTGCCTTAAAAGAGATACCTAGAGATCTTTCAAAAAGGTGCAGCCATGACCACCTGATGGGGAAGTTCTGTTGTACACTCAGAGGGTCGCCATGAGTTGGAAATGTCTCCCGAGTAACTGGTTCCTGCCGCACATGTGCTTGTCTGTATCTGAACAGCCATGGGAGATAGTGCCAGGGATGTAGTTCTTTAGTATTTGCCTTTCGGAAGTCTTTTTCCCCCATATGCATGTCTCTCTATATTTCCTTTTTCTTACTCTCTTCCTTTTCCACTCTCTCTTCCCACTCCCAGGCTGATGCCTCTTAGGCTGTTCCCACCAAGCACTTCTTTCTCTTATGAGACTTTCCTGAGACTTCCAGTTGCACTTTCTCCTCTGGATGTCGTCGGATGGGGCTGACGGACTCCTAGCACATCACTCACTGACCACTCCCTCACTGCCTTGGAATGGCTGCATGTGTAGGTCCCTCTGACCTCGTCAAGCAAGTCTTTCTGAAGCAAGCTCCCCTGGTGGAAATTCAGACTCGGAGAGAAGCCAAAGACGTGAAGTTTTGTGACTCCGCATTCATGACTAAGTGTTTCTGAATTTCACGGAGCAAGTCGCTGGGGAGGTGAACTCCTTTGGCTGCCAGGGTGTGAGGGGAACACGGCCTGGAGCCGGAGGCCCCCTCTGGCCCCACAGCAGGGAGAGAGCCTGGCCTCCCGTCCAGAGAACAAATATTTGTCAGCACTTTACACACCAATGCCCTTGAGCTCATCCTATTTACATAGCAAATGTTCTGTAAATAGCACAGCAGTTATGTGTACCTGGAGCTTCCCAGTTGTTGGAGGGCACGGCATTCACAGGGTAGGCGGGACCTGAGCTCAGGGAGGGAGAGGATGCTATTAAAGAGCCAACAGGCACAAGACCTCCCACAGAACCTCTCTCTGCCAGGTCAGCAACTTAAAAAGTCACCCCCAGATGCACCTCAAATCAGTACTCCTTCTAAGGCTCTCTCTCTTTCTCTCATTTTTTTAGTTAAATACTTTTATTAGGGGCTCTTACAGCTCTTATCACAATCCATACATTCATCCATTGTGTCAAGTACATTTGCATGTATGCTGCCATCATCATTTTCAAAATATTTTCTTTCGACTTGAGCCCTTG
>NW_022103896.1:68964371-68976371 GCF_000313985.2 Echinops telfairi | reverse complement strand
TTTAAGACCCCAGGCACTATATCTTTTGATAGCTGGGCACCATCAGCTTTCTTCACCACATTAGCTTATGCACCTGCTTTGTCTTCAGCGATTGTGTCGGGAAGGTGAGCATCACAGAATGCTGGATTATTAGAACAAAGTGTTCTTGTGTTGAGGGAGTACTTGAGTGGAGGCCAAATGTTCATCTGCAACCTTAATTCTTATCATATAGATATAAGGACATAGAACTAGTCCCCTCTCTTATATACCACTATATTTACATATGTACATGCCTGTATTTAGACCTCTATAAATGTCCTTTGCTTCCTGGTTCTTTCCTCCATTTCCTGAGGCTCTCGCTTGACAAGTTAAGTGGACCTAGAATTATAAACCTCAACTGTCAGGCCACACTGTCTCTGAGAGGGCAGCCTGGCCCTCGGTCCAGTCTTGGAATCTCCCAGCATCCATCCTAGGACTTTTTTCTCTGCAGGGCCTACTAGTGCCCAGCCCTGGCCTGTGACTCATGGGCAGCAGACTCAGGAGGGGAAGAGGATAGAATCCCTTTCTGTTGAAAGTAATGTGTTTAAACCCTTCCAACAGCTGGATTTTTCTGACAGCACAGGCCTACACCTGTGCATGGTGGAGGGTCATATAACAGAGAACTTGCCTAGGTGCTTTTTGTCTTCTGTTAGCAAATGAAAAGCAACAACCGCAACGAAGGAAAAGATTTTAAATGACGAAGAGTGTGTTGGAGTGGGAAATGAAAACATTAGTTATACAAAACAAAGTTAATCACTATTCACATGGGCAGGGGGATAGCGGTCATCTTTTTGTCTCTGCACTTAAAATTTTTAATTACATATATTCTATGTAAGCCCTGGTGGCCTATGGATTGGGCCTATGCTTTGGGCTGCTAACCTCAAAGGTTAGCAGTTCAAAACTACCAGCTGCTCCTTGGGAGAAAGATGGGGCTTTCAACTCCTGTGAAGAGTTGCAGTCCAGGAAACTCACAGGGGCGTTCTCCTCTGTCTTACAGTTTCCCTATGAGTCAGCATCAAGGGCAGTGAGTTTTTCATTTGTTTATTGTGATGCCTCCAAAGGTATCTCCATTGTCCGAAATTATTCTTCGTGAAATGTGGAAATTAACCAGTAATATTCCTTCCTTTAGTAACTCCCAAACCACCAACTTTGAGTTGATGCTGACGGGAAGTGACCCCAAAGGGCAGAGAAGCATCTCATGGAAGTAGACTCTCTGCCTCATCTTTCTCCATCAAGCAGCTGTGGGTTCGAGCCACAGACCTGTCGCTTAGCAGCCGAGTGGTCTAACCACTCTGTAACACAAACACAGTGGTTTATTCTTTTCCTTCTACTTTGAAGTTCACCTTCCTTTCTGACTCCCTGCTCTCTCCTCCCCCTTATCAAGTCCCTACGTTGATAGCATGAGATGGCTTTCTTATGAGCTGGGCTTTAAAAGACAATTTCGTGCATCTCTGTGCTAGGTTGTGCTGGAGAGAAAAAGTGGGGAGATAACAGATGCAGAGGGCAGTAAAGGAGCGTGGGGCCAAGGGGGAATTTGATCATTGTCAGATTGTGTAGGCTAGGTGTTAGGACAGGTTGTCTAGGGCAACAAATCCAGTGAACTCATCTGTGTGTAGGAAAGAGTTTTATATCAAGAAGGAGTTCTATTTCAAGAAGGCATCCCAGCCCAGTCCAACTCAAATCCCCAAGTCTGATGCTAGTCCCTAGCCTCTCATCAGACTCCTGTAGCTGCATGCCAGTGACACGGAATGGTGAACTCGGAAGCTGGAAGGTCACAGGCCTGTGGGTGTAGACCTACGTGGATCCAAGGTGGATGGAAACATGCCAAGTTACCTACAGCTCTCAGGGTCAAGTCGCCCACATGGGGCCACCCCTCAAGGTAGGCAAGAGGGCAGTTCCAGAGCCTCCCACACTCGTACAAAAGGCCACATGCCCGAGGGGGTATCATGAAGCTGCAATTTGATTGACAGGCTTGACTTCACCCCTAGCCAAGTGTGTTTCTTTCATGGCCATGAAGTCAATGCCGACTCCTAGCGACCATACTGCCACAACCCAAGTCACCCAACTACCACAGCCAAGGCCTTGGGTTGGAATCAGGGTGATGAGAATTTCCTTGGGAAACTTTGCACCTTCCACCCTACAGGCTCGAGCTTGCCATGTCACCATTCTTTATGTTCCCCAAACTCAAAGGCCAGTTCAAAGGAATATGATTGGGGTCCTCCAAGGATGGGGTTCCCTCAAGGATGCCCAAATGGCTAGTGTGACATGGTGTGAATTGGAAAGTGCAGAATCCTGCAGGGAAGGGTCAGAGAGATGGAAACGCCACATGCAAACGTGTTCAGATATAGATAGAGACTATGTTGTGAAACCTAATTTTACATCGTGATGTTTTTGTTTAATAAAGGTGTCTATACTGTTGTCATTCTGCTTTGTGACTGATATATCTACCTCTGTTTTTATTTCTCTGGAAAACCTTGCTGAATAGGCACGCGCGGGTCATTGCCAGGCCCCCTCCGATAGGTCCCAACAGAGGGGGAACATCAGGGAGAAACACAGCCTCGTCCTGCCCCGTCCTCATAACTATCATTAGAGTTGACTCTAATTTTTTCAGCCCAAAGGGATGACCTTCTGGCACTTTATCAGACAACATTCCTCGGCTATCCATCAGGTTTTGGGTGGCTAATCCCTCAGAAGTGGGCCACCTATTTCTTTCTCCCGGTCTGTTCTTCATCCCAAAGCACCACTGCAAACTGTTCACCGTAGGTGATCCTGCCGAGAGTGTAAATACCTGTAGCATGGCTTCCAGCATCCCAGCAATGCACAAAGCACGCAGTACAGCAAACCGGCAGGCGGTGCCCGGAAATGAGGACTCACTAAATTTTAGGCACCTTGATCACTCATCTAATTGACTCTACATTCTTATTATTTCCATCATATAGTTGGGAAACCGGGGAGGGGGGCATGAGTAAATAGCTCCATGAGTGTATGTATCCATCTTGATGTATTACCAGGGCGAGCCCTGTCTCCATCACCCCTGCCAGTTCTTAGGAGCCCGTCCTTCTCCTCTGCCTTGATTTGGGTCCTGGTGGTCCACATTCATTTCGTGGGCTCTCTGTGTCCCGGCCTATGGCTTTGCCTATTCTGGTCTCTGAGTGATTGACTACAGGCTGCGGGAAAATTCTTTGAAGTGAAAAGAGTGAGTAGGCTTGTGGGCATGCAAATGGAGGGAATCTGGACAGGAACAGAAGCTAGGGGCAAATCCAAGGAGAGTAATGGGGTGGAGGCAATTCTTTAGGGTAAGAGTTACAGTCACTGATGTGGACAGTGGAAAGTGGAGGGAAGCGATCCACGCTTAAAGAACTAAGGGTGACGTCAGGTGTCACTCCGACCTTGGGAAAACTTCACAGACTTCTCCCATGCTTTTGAAATGAGTCTCGTATTTCTGTTTTGGGGGTGGGGGTGGTAAAAAAAATGACTGCGAGAGCAAAGCAGATGATCAGGGCAAATTATCATGACAGCCTCGCCATCCGGAGTCCTTGGTTTCGAATCCTCCCCTGGTGTAGTGTTGGGTCTTCTGCTTTCATGAGGCATCGGAAGAGAGAAGACGATTGGCCTTTTTGTCTTTGAATTTTAAGAAGGCTGAGTTGAGCTCTGGGATGGGGATGAAGTACCCCACCTCTTTACTGATTTCCCACAGAGTAAACACAGACGTCTAACAGTGTCCCCTCTCCCTGCTGTACCTGGACGCCTGCAAAGATTGCCGAAGACAAGTCTCACTTTCAGCCCGCATTCTCTGTGCTTGCTGTGGGTTTTCTGAGTGGACTCTCCCTAAACCCAGTCTCCTCTTTGGCACGGTTCTTGACTGAAACCATCAGTTGCATGTCTTTTGAAGTGATGTTATTATTTAGATATTCAAATTCAGACCCTTGGGACGAACGGCTAACCTTGAACTGAGGTGGAGTTAGGGGACATTTCTGGGCTTTACCCTTAGGTTCAGGTTAATCCATTGATTGTTCTTGGGCTCCTCTTAGAACCCTGCACCAGTGCAATGATCTTCACATTCCAAATTGAAGCTTTCAGATGAAAATGTCCTTGCTCAAATGGTCTTACTTGGTTGCAGGCAGAGGTTTTCTGTTTATTCGTTATCATTCTTTTGGTGCTGACGTTGCTAGGGCCAACCTGTACTACTTAGCTTTCTAGGAGACTTTATTGAGACAGGAGAGCCCTGGTGGCATAGTGGTTATGTATCAGACTGTGATCACAGTTCAAAACCACCAGCGGCTCCCCAGGAGAACAATAGTGTTTCTTACTCTCATTAAGAGTTACGGTCTCAGAAACTCACAGGGGCAGCTCTACCCTGTCCTATAGGATTGCTATGAGTTGGCATTGACAGGATGACAATGAATTGTTTGTTTAACTGTGAGAACACCCCTCCCCAAGACACATAATTTTCTAAGGGAAGACATCCATCTTCACTAAACCTGATATTTTTCTATTTGAATGGTAAGCATCATATTGTATCCTTGCATTTAAACTTAAAATGTATGACCAGAATGAGGCAATCAGCTAAAATAAGAAATAAGATGGTTATAATTTAATAGCCAGTCTTACTGTAGCTGTAAAATGATGACCAAGTGCAACGATTTGATCAAATAAGATTATAATTTTTTTTAAGATTATAATTTTAAAAGTTCCTACTATGAATATTTTTAGCCATAATTTTTTACCCTTGTCTTATGACTTGTCTTTAGTAACTATTGTATAATGCAGATGGTGTTGTGGTATTCTAACATCCCCCCCCCCAAAAAAAATTATAGAGAATCTCAGAATCCTGTAGCTCACTGATCTGTTTAGAGGTGCTTTAAAAATGCATGCCTCTCTCTTAGAATGAAAAAGTTAATAATGAAGAATAGTACGGCCAGTTAAAAAGAAAGAGAGAAAGAAATCTTTTGCTCTGGATGACGATTCTCCATAGAATTACAAAGCGTGTCACTGTGTAATTTATTTTACAAGAGTTTTGACCCTTTTGTAATGGCATTTATTTTGCTGTTCTGGAGAAAATATATAGCGAAGCATCCGCCAATGTCCATATTTCTACATGTACCCTTTAACCACACAGATGACGTCCCTCGGCCTGGGCAAGCAGTCTGATGCTCCTTCTGTGGAGAGATTCCTCCCCTATTCAGGCCGATTCCCTGCTCCCTCAGGGTCCTAGCTAATCTTTCCAGTTGCTGTTGTCAATTTAATTCCATAGAGAGAGTTTTAAAAACAGCATAATGCTCAAGGCAGACATTTTTTACTAGTTAAGCTAAATTATTGTTTGGTTTTAAGGAGACTTCAGGAGATGTTTTTGGTTTAAATTAAGAGCTTTGTCTTGGGAACATTACAGTGACTGGGATTTGAGAAACTTTCTTGTGTCTATTCCAACTTCACCAGTGACTGCTGGGTGACCTTGGAGAAAGTAGTTAACCTCTATGGGTTTTATGGCTTTAACATGAGGATCAGACTATTACCTCATAGTCTGGGCTCCGGCCTCACTAAGAAGTTGAAGCTCAATAGCATCACCAGGTGAAGGCTGCTGAAAATCGGCTTGTTCTCCAGCGGAGAGGCCCTTCCTCGGTTCAGGCGAAGTGCACAGTGTCCGTTCTACTGGCTTACGGGCTTATTATTATAGACTACGACACCAACGTGGAGGAGTGCTTCGCTACTTAAAAAATCATATTTTATATTGAGTGCTTTCATTTTAGTTACTTAATCCTGGGGAAGGCTAGATTTATGACCAACTTTCTTCTGTAGACTCTGTTTAGATTATGGTTTTAAGAGGGTATTAAAAGTTAATTGAAAGACTCGGTAATGAGAAATGGTTTGACTTCTCCTGGAAGCCAGATTTCTGGCTTTCACGCAAGCTGGGGTGATCTGCCCAAGGTCATTGCCCTTTGGTATCCTTTTGAACCTTGAGCCCTGAAGAAAACCATGTCACCTTTCACTCAAACAGTGATCCAGAGGAACTCAGAAAAACTGGTTTGCCTTAAGCATCGGCTTCTTAAAGAATCAGCTCTGTGCAGTTTGCAGGAAGTGAAACCTGAAGGACAGATGAGAAGCTATGTTTTAGGACACCTTGTTATTTTGTAAATGTTCTGGCCCCGCTCCATGGGTGATGAAGTAAGCTTTGTTCATGTGGGTCTTCTCCCCATGCCTGGGTAACTCCCACCAAACCACTGGGTGATGCTATACTAATGGGGTGTGTGAAGCACTAATGAAGGGGATTGGAAAGTTTGGGTTGCCATGCCTATGTATATAAGAAAACAATTTTGGAAGGAGAAAGAGAGAGAGAGAGAGAGAGAGAGAGAGAAATTCTGGGATTATCAAGGAAGAAAAGCCATCAGCAGAGCACCGTCAAGACCCCCGCCCAAAGTGGTAGAGGCCGAGACTAGACACTGCAGCATGGAGACCACGGAACCAAGCGCAGGAGCCACGCTGAGCAAGCGCAGGGGAAGGGCACCGCTGATGCACGAGCCCCGAGCCCACCGACCGTGACGTGGGCGGCAGCCTGGCTTCCCGGCCTGCCATGGACCATGTGGCTGAAGGTTGACGACTAGGGACAGAGACTTGGCTTCTGGCTGAGGGGAGGTCCTACTTTGCATCCTTCATGTTTTACTGCTCCTGACATTTGGAAACCCGTTGCCTTCCCCAGTCAACCTCCGTAACGGGAGTTTCGTCTGTGTGTTCCCTGGGACCATTGAAGCAAATTATTGAACCCAGCAGAAAAGTAGAGTGCGTGGGAGGAACACGTGCGACCTCTGTCTTGAGGCAATTGCCCTCAGGTGGTACAGCGATGGGTCCTTGGTTTACCCAGAGGAGGTCCCATGTGGCTGCCCTGCTCTTTTCTCACCATCTTCACCTCCCTGCTGTGGAGTCCATGCTGACCCATAGCAACCCTACAGGTCCGGTTAGAACTTCCTTGGACTGGAACTCTTGCTGGGTGTAGAAAGCCCTCTTTTCTCCTGGTGCGGCTGCTGGTTTCAAACCATTGACCTGGTGATTAGCAACCCAATGCTTAACCACTAGGCAACCAGTGTCCCTTAGCAATGCTGATACGATATGATGTAAGAATTTTGGACATTCTTTTAATCTTCAGACATTTTTTGACTCCCTAATTGACCTCTTACCTGATTTGCAAATCATATATTAAATAAACATGGAACCATTACTTTCATTACAGTTTTGTTTGAACAGTAATATAAGGATCATACATAGTAGTCCATAATTTAGCTCTAAGGAAAGATAGTTTCTATGGAAGTATTTGCATATTTAGTGTAGAAAATAGCTTAGTAATACACTAGATGTTGAATTGGATCGGCTAAGTTTCAGTTGTGCCTCTAGCACTCAAAAAAGAAATGTAGATAACTTACTTTGTTTTATTTTAAGCTTCTTTTTTTAAAAGTTTCTCCTCATTGTAGTATAATAATAATAAGAGTCCTATTTGCAATGATGTTTTAAGGATGAATTTTGCATACGATCACATACATATATAACCGGCAAGCAAATTATTGCTACAAAATCAGAAACCTTTATTAAACAGAAACATCAAACTGTGAAACCATTGTTTCTCCATACACTTCTGAAGGTCTAGACACTTGTGGAGGTGGTGCGGCCATCTTTCTAAGGATTTCCTGCAAATTCTGCAAATTTCCTGCAAATTCTGCATGCTTGGGTGGGTACCAAATCGAAAGAGCCATTGGAGCACTTTGGACCTTTGAACGGTTTGGGAAACATACAGACTCCTAAAGGGGCAACCTCAGGGCTGTATGACAGATGGCCGAATTCCTCAGGGGGAGCCCTTGCTACCCTCAGAGCAAGAGCAGGTAATGGGGAAAATCAGTCGTTTGCCTGACTTTCCTCACTCACATGGTTTCTAATTTTCTTCAGACTTCTTTAGAATCAGTGCCTGTGATCATCCTGTGTGTTTTATCAAGAAAATGTATCAAGATTACATTTTTGGAATAAAAACAAAATCAAAATAGTCACTACAAACTTCTGAGCTGACTTGTCTGTCTTGAGTTTAACTAACATAGCCGATCGCCTCAGAAGGCAGTTTTGATCGGACCTTACTTTCTGCATCATATTGGCAAATTCAAGACTAATCTCCGTGTATGACTCATTTCATAAAATTTATCTTCATTAGCTTTGATCTTGCTTAAAAGACTGGTGGAAAGATCAGTTCTTTGAACTAGCTGATCTTTGTGAAACCTCTCTCTCTCTCTCTCTCTCTTTAGTATCTTAACAAAAAATGTTTTTAGAAGCACGCTAATGAGACTAAGACAAGTGTATTACTGAAAGAGCTTGTCAGCAGTATTCACTGATCACAGAGACAGGCCTTAACTTGTTTTGCTTGGAATAAACCTGTGCATGAATGGACTGGAACCCAGTAGCAATCGATAGTGTTTGACCTATCGCAGATGTGTATATATGCACATGTGTAGTTAATATATATATATGTATACATATATATGTGTGTGTGTATGTGTATATATATATATATAGTTTATACACACATATTTAGAAGGAGGCCTGGTGTTGTATGGATTACATGTTTGGCTACTAATCTCGTGAGAAAAAGATGAGGATTTTCATTCCCATAAATATTCACAGCTTTTGAACCCCAAAAGGGCATTTTACTCTGTCTTATCGCGTCACTATGTGCTGGAATCCACTTGATGGTAGTGAATCACACATAAATGCGCCCCTGGTGCCATGAACAGTTACAGGTTGCTAACAAACACATGGAAGATGCTCGCAATCATTAGTTAGTAGTGGATAGATGACAATAAAAAAATCCAGTGAGATAATATCTTGACCCTGTAAAAAGAATGAGCAATAGGGGAGTGAAGGAGGGAAGGAGGGAGGGAGGGAGCGAGGGAGAGCGGAAAGAAGGAAGGAAGGAAGGAGAGAACAAAAAGCAAAAACATGCTGGCAAGATTGTGGGGAGATTGGAACTCTTATACACTGTAGGTGGGGTTATAAAATCACATGTGTATGTATATGGACCAAGAGGCATTTGTTTGAACAGAACAAGGTAATACTTCGTGGTTTAAAATAAGAGAAAGTATCCACCAGGGCTGGTATCCTTTTACCATGCTTATGTAATTTTGTACTGAGCAAATAATCTGAGAACATGGACTATATGAAGAAGAATGTGACCTCAGAATAGGAGGAAGAACTTACTAATCACATGTGATATGGAGATGATGTAACATTGGTTGCTGAAAGCAAAGAGGGCTTGATGTACTTACTGATGAAGGAGGGGCTGAAGCCTTCAGTGTGGATCGCAACTCAATGTAAAGGCAATTCTCACAACTGTACCGATAGGCAATATCATGGTAAATGGAGAAAAGATTGAAGAGGTAATTAATTTCATCTTGCTCTGATTCAAGTCAGTGGTCATGGAATCAGTAGTCAAGAAATCATATAATTTGGGCATTGGGCAAATCTGCTGCACAGACCTCTTTAAAGTGTTAAAGAGCAAGTGTATCACTTTGAAGGATTCAGGTGAACCTGACCAAGTTTTTGACCTATCCTTATTTGCAATTACCTCAAAAGGAAGACCGAAGAAGAATCTATGTATTTGAATGAATATTGAAAATATTATAGATTGCTAAAAGAACACATAAACATGTCTTGGGCAAAGAATGGCCACAAACTCCTTAGCATATGGTGAGGTTTTGTCGTGAGTACTTTGAACATCTTATTGGTAGAGACCAGTCCCTGGAAAAGGACATCATGATTGGTAAAGTAGAAGTTCAACAAAAAAGAGGAAGATTACCAAGGAGATGCATCTGCACAGTGGCTGTTGTAAGCCCCAATGTGACAATGATTATGAGGATAGACCAGGCCCGGGCATGGTTTCCTTCCGTTGTACATAGGGTTGCTAGGAGTCAGAGCCAACACAACAGCATCTAACAACTACAACAGCAAGTACACAAGAATCAGGGTCAGTTTTGGTAAATGTTGTATAATATCTGAAATTTTGCAATGAAAGTAATAACTAAAAATAAGTGTGTGATTAAATATGCAGATCCTTATGCATCTATGTTTATAGAAAGATACTCACCTGTAGATTATTCATAAAAGCATTGTTTTTCATTCCTTAATTTGGCAAGCGGCATCTGTGGTCTTAAATCCTTGGGAGCTGCTATTTTAGATACAATGGTGGTTCCCAACTCATCTGGATGGAAAAGGGGGAAAAAACCCTAAGACTCAAAGAAGAAACTCATGTACAGGACTAATAGGGCCCACAAACCGTAGCCTCATCTATACAGGGATCAGAAAAACTGGATGGTGCCTGGCTACCACTACTGGCTCCTCCGACCAGACAGACAATAGAATCTATTGACTAGATGGTCTTACGCGGAATGGACTAAAATTGTTCAACAAAACTCAAACTCTTTGAGTTAATAGCCAGATTTAATGGACTGGTAAAAAGTAGAGGAATCCCTGAAATTATTGTGCAGGAGAAATAAGAACTTATTTTGAATAGTTGCAGCCTGTCCTGTATCTTGTGAAATAGCTAAATCTCAACCAGACCTATAACCAGGGTTTATTTAATACGTATTAGTCAGGCCTCGGAAGTCCCTGGGTGGTGCAAAAGGTTAAACACTTGACTATTGGCCAAACGGTTGACGGTTCATACCCAGTGGTGCCTTGAAGACAGGCCTGCAATTTGCTTCCCCGGAGTGACAGCTTTGAAAACCCTTTGGCAGTTGTCTCTCGACACATTCAGGGCCTCCAGCGTCAGAATAGGCTGGATGGCAACCAACCAACAGCCAATGGAATGTAAGTCAAGTCTAAAGGACACACTTAAAAAATTGTTTTATTAGGGGCTCATGCAACTCTTATCACAACCCACACATACATCAATTGTGTAAAGCGCCTTTGTACATTCATTGCCTTCATCATTCTCAAAACATTTGCTCTCCACCTAAGCCCCTGGTATCAGGTCCTCATTTTTCCCCTCCCTCCCCGCTCCCCCCTTCCTCATGAGCCCTTGATAATTTATAAATTATTTAGGACACACTTGTTGAACATGAGAATCAGCTCTATTGGGTTTGAGTCTTTTTTGTATGTGGAGGCATGCACATCGAATAATTACAAAAGTGTTTGGAAGGCAAGATGCCTCTTAATTTGGTTTCTCTCATTGCCCCCTCCCTCCTTTTTCTCCATTTATTGGGAATCTGGGATTTGCATTTCACTACTTGTAATTGACCACGGTCCTACTGTATTACACACATCCAAATAATGAAGGTTCAGGATTAAAAACACGTAAAGTCAGAATTTAAGAGCATAATTTCATAATGCTGCTGGCTTTGGGCTCCGAGTGCCAGTTTATGATCATATTCCCTTTGGCAAGCCCAGAGCTGAACTTCCAATAAGGAGAGTTAAGTGGTGAAAATGTGAAAGATAAACTCATAAAACTAAGCTTCTAAAACAAGAATTTGCTAAATGCAAAGGCATAAAATCTGCTCATAGCAAGTAAAGCTGGTAATTTATATCCACTTAAAAATGTTTTTATTTTACTTTTTTTACAGTGTGATAGTAGCTGGAGTGACAGATCAGCAAAATTCAAACCATGTAATAAAAGCAGCCACACTGATTAAAGAGAAAAGTGTACCAAATGTAGATCAAAATGATTTTCTTTCGTCAGGATGAACTCATTAGAAAAATCAGAACAGAACCATATGGCCTGCCTCCAGTCCCATGAGCTATGGACTGAATTAGCCGTCAAGATTTGCAATCCATCTGGGTAGGAGATGAGTTTGGGGATCAAGAGGGCCACCTAGCCACTACCTTCTTTCCTCTCCAGTCATTCTGATGAAAATGATTGCTCTAAATTTCCTGCTCCCTCTTTCCACGTGTTTCTAAGACTGTGTAAAATGGAATACCTTAACGGCATCATTGGTGGCAAAGTGTTTTCAACATGTGGAT
>NW_022103896.1:68959637-68964027 GCF_000313985.2 Echinops telfairi | reverse complement strand
TCCTCTCCCCTACTTCCCCCTACCCTTCTGGTATTGCAACTCCCATTCTTGTTCCTGGATTCCATGTGTCGTAACTATATATAAGGAGTATTTTTAGTTCCATGGTGCTATTATAAGCTCCCGTTGTTTTATGGGTGAGTACATTGAATCCTCGTATCAGGCTCTCAGCTTATGATTTTCTGTCATTCATTATCGCTGCATCTCAGAGCCATTGTTACCCTTTCAAGTTTAAATACTCAGACATCAAGTAGTGAGTATCACACCCATGCTTGGCCACAGGGGAATTTTTCATTTTTTCTAGTTAAGTTTGGGACACCACCAGTGCAGGATAGAGAAGACCCCTGTGCTATGTGCATAGTTGACCTAGAAAGCTTATAAGGGACCCAGGGATGGGACTTTTCAAGACTTGCTAAGTAGAACTCCTTCCTCTTTGCCTGGCTGCTTCCCACTTATTTTTCACCATTTTCTCTGGGGACGCTGTGTGGGTGTGGGTCTCTCTCAGCTTCTTGTAGCGCCATCACATAAATTCACCCCATTTTATTGCAATTTCCTATTGAATGACTGTTTTTTCCCTGAGAAACGCCATGTGGGCTGGCACTCTGCCTATCCCACAGTCCCAGAATACGTATATAGTACTTTTCATGTTGTAGGTGCTTTAGAAATAGGAGGGGGCTTAAAAAAGTTCATGGAAGAACCCCATTATCTTTTAATACGATTCTTTCCACAAACCTTTGAAACCCCTCCATATAATTTAAAACATTTAATTGGATGACTTGGGTGAAGGCAGATCCATTTTTCATCCCACAATCCATGCACAGTTTGTTTCCTTTTACTGATTGCTCTTTCTACAACATAACATCCCATATAGCAAGCCTTCTGGGGTTTCTTGTGTTCATTTCTCTTTTTTTTCCTAATACTTCCTTGGACAATGCTGTCTTTTTGATATTCAATGATTGAATATCTTAAGGTGAACGTATGTAATTGCTACTATCATAGACCTGTCTATTCTTTGGCTGAAAATTGAGTCATGGTGGTGAGTTCAGTTGCAGACATGAAAGGGGTCTAAGGGCCATAGACTTGGGGGTGGAGTTTGTCAGTTTCTTTTTGACTAGTAAGCCTGTTTTCTTTCTATTTTTTAATGATTTTGAGTTTGTTTGACATTTTTCCTCCTGCTCTATCCAGGACCTTCTAATATGACCTCTCTTGAATCATCTACTCCTTCTAGGCTGCAGCCCATGTTCATGGACTAATTGTTTGCACGCATCTTTGATTTCATTCTTTTTTCCTCTCAATAGGGAAAGACCAATAGCTGCACCTTGGGTGGCCACACAAAGTAAGATGTAGAACATTGTCTTGGTGGACTATGCTATGCTATTGGCCATTGGTGTTCCCTGAGACCATGGTCAGAAGCCTGCAGGTCCACTGACTCATTCCCTCAAGGAGATGGGTTATGTCTAAGAAGTGTTCATAATGTCATAGGCCCCGCCACACTCATGAAGATATGGCAGCAAAGGTGAAGACACCGGTACAAATATCCTCCATCAAATTGATTATGTATTGTGGATATGCTCCCACTCTCCCCCACCTTGCCATTTGCCCTGTGTGTTCATCCCTGCGTTTAACTAAGTGGCCTTGAACTCTTACACTCCTCCCAGTGTCTTCTTCTGCTTCAATCATTTTTTGCTATTCTTACATACTGCTCTCTCTTCACCCAAATTAATATGAGGCTCCCCTCTAGTCAGAAATTTACCCTCCCCTGTTCTCTAAGGTAGTTTGATTTTATGTCAAATTGAATTTGTATGAAAGTGTAGGGGTGGAGTTCAACCTCTCAATCAGGTCACAGTCTGATGATGCCTCCTTGGGGTTGTGGCCTTTTTATACGGGAGAATCTGGAAGCTTCTTTCTTGCCCTTCACCTTCATCCCTGCTGGAACTCTGTGACTCCTTCCAGGGATGGCTTCACACAGGCTGTCCAATCCTGAGAGCTATGGGTGCCCTGCCATGTTGCCATTCACTTTGGATCCATGCAACTTTGTATCCAGTGGCCTGTGACCTCCCTGCATCTTTTTTCACCTTTCTGTGTCATTGGCCTGCAGCTATGTGAGTCTGAAGAGGGTCCAGGCTAGCCTTGGACTTATGGACTTGACTTGGACTGGACTGGGATGCTTTCTTGATATTAAGTTATTTATTGATATAATGTTCCTCCATATATATGATTGCCACTGGGGGTTGTTTTTTTAGCAAGCCCAGCCTAAAACATCCTCTTACCCCTGCTGCTGGGAGGGTGTCATTGAGTCGGCACAACAGAACAAAACACTGCTGGCTCCTACGCCACCTTCACAATTGTTCTTGTGTTTGAGCCCATTGCCACAGCCACGGCGTCAACCCATGTCCTCAAGGGCCTTCCTCTCTTCCTCTGCCCCTCCACTTTACCAAGCATGATGTCCTTCTCCAGGGACTGGTCTCTCCTGGTCCCACTGCTGGTAATCATCAAATAATGCATCTTCTTGTGCAAAAATCTTTTCTTGACATTTTACAAGAGTGACATCACACAATATGTGTCCCTTTTACGACTGACTAAATCCATTCACCCCGGTGTCCTCCAGGCTCATCAATGGGATGATGTGTTTCAGAGACGCATCATTAATCTTTAACATTGTGTTGTATGCCACTGTGTTTATGAAACAAAGTGTATTTAGCCACTCTTCCATGTCGGATGGCATGGAGGTAGTTTCTGTCTTTTTGCCTTTGTGAGTAGTGAGTGCCGCAGTTAAAATGGGCGTGCATGTCACAGCGTTTGTTCCTCAAGCAAACTGGAGGGGTTGCTGGATCATCTGGGATTCCTAATCTTCCTGGTTTTTAAAGTAAGCTCAATATCATTTTCTACAATGGGTGTACGGTTTTACAAGTTCACCACCAGTGTATGAGGGTTCTAGTTTCCTCACACGCTCATTAATGGATATTTTTAACTGGGATATTAATGCTGGGGTCAGATGATGTATCATCTTGGTTCGCTTTGCATCTCTCTCATGACTAATGATTGCGTGCATTTTGTCATGTTTCTTGGCCACCTGCATGTCTTCTTTGTTGAAGTACCTATTCATAGCCTCCTGTCTATTTTTCAACTGGATTATTAGCATTTTTTCCTTTTTGAGGTGTTACAGTTTTCTACATACTTTTAAGATTAGTCCCTTGCCTAATCTGTCATTGCTCAAAGTTTTATATTTGATTAATGATTATATTGAACCCTCAGTAAACCCCAAACCAGATGCTGGGTTGTCGATTCCAATTCATGGCAACTCTCCATGCGTTTTGGAGTAGACCTGTGCTCCAAAGGATTTTCAATGGCCATGACCTTTTGACAGTAGATTGCCAGCGTGTTCTCGCAGGTTTTCCTGGGTGATTCAAACTGACAGTCTTTTGGTTAGCAGCTAAATGCTTAACCATTTTTGCTGTCTAGGGACTGATCGAAATGGATGTAATGCCTGCCTTATCAGGTCACAAAGCTAGAAAGTCATTCTGGGCCTGAATAAAAATCATCAGGGCATCCAAGCAGCCATACCCTCAGAGAGCACCTCTTTTGTGATAAAGTTTGGGGTGCATTTAAAATTTTACATAGAGCCAGTTCCTCTGTATTCTGAGTCACCATCCTGCCTCGCTACCAGGGCATGCAAATTCAGTCATTCCTGGGGCTTCTTTCCCTTTTCTAGGCATGCCCAGTAGGCTCACATGGTTGGTAGCAACAGAAACGGAGAGGACCTCTAATTTTCAGTGCATCAGGGGTGCCGCTGCTGTTCTCACTGTTCAGACTAGCAGGGCAACAGCAGGGCAAGGGGACACGGGGAATTTGCCGGGCCTGGGCATCAGGATGCCCTCCCAGGTATCCCTTCCGAACCCTTGCCACCATGCTCTGGAATCGGGCCATCTCCTCCTCGTCACTGGGCTGTGCAATCTTTCCCTTCCTCTTATTTTAAGAAGTCACCTTCTTTCTCACATCCCACCATGCAGGGCACTCTCAGGGCTTCCAGACTTCCGAGAAACAGAAACCTAAAACTATATCAGACTCTGAGCGGTTTTTGCTACTAGCACTGAAACTCAGGGCTTCTACAGAAAAAGTGCCCAAACGGCCTCCACTCAAGTACTACCTCAATACAAGACCACTTTGTTCTATTAAACTGGCATTCCATGATGCTCACCTTCCCGACACGATTACTGAAGACAAATGGTGCATAAGCAAATGTAATGAAGAAAGCTGATGATGCCCAGCTATCAAAAGATATAGCATCTGGGGTCTTAAAGGCCTGAAGGTAAACAAGTGGCCATCTAGCTCAGAAGCAACAAAGCCCACATGGAAGAAGCACAGCAGCCTGTGTGATCATGAGGTGCCAAAG
>NW_022103896.1:68955560-68958595 GCF_000313985.2 Echinops telfairi | reverse complement strand
AACAAAAATTATGCTTAGTGTTTCCTTCCTGTCTGCACCCAGTGGAATGACTGGGGGCCCATTCTGCCTATCGGACATGCTTGGTACTGTATAGGACTGCGTAGCTGCTGAAGACCCTTACAAAAAGCTTGAGAACTGAAAAATAAAGTTAATTTGTTTTAAATATTTTCTATTGTAAAAATTGAATTAGAAGCAGTTTTAGGAGAAGTCTATGCAGAGCAGCATCATTGTGGTACCCAAGGAGTAGTGGCCCAGGAGACCACATCATTACTATTTTTATGTTCTCTTTGCTTTTTTTTAATGATATATGTTAGTCTGGCAGGCGTGGTTCTGCCTTCGTGAATGAGCATCATTGAAACTTTTCCCCTATTCACAACCCTCATTGTTCACATAAATAGTGTCTAGACACTTGAGCTTTTGATCATTACAAGTCAATAATTCATGTATTGGAAACTGGAAAGCTGGCGTATGCATGTAGAATTTCCTTGTCTTAACAGTGTCTTAAATGCTATACCATTGTCTAGATTAATGATACCTTCCATGGAGTTGCCGTAGGTCCCATGGGGATGATTTATAACATTCCCTATTATAAAATGATAATGATGTCTCTAAGGTGAACCATATGTATAGGCATATGAGTGGATTTGGGGCTCGCATTCAATTGCAGTCCTAAATGAAGAACAATTAGTTCCACTCGACATTCACCCTCATGAAGAGATCACTGAAGATTATGGGTTGTATAACAAAATGTAATGATGAAATTAAGTGGTCCCTGGTTATCAGAAAGTATAACATGTGGGGGACTTAAAGGCTCGTCTTTTACAAGCTGCCATCTAAGTGAGGCGTCAAATAAGACCACATAGAAGAAACATGCCAGCCTGTGTGATCCAATGATTGTGAATAATAAAATTCAAATCCAGGGCAGGTAAAGGTATCAGAGCTTAAATTATGAACACCTATTTGCAGAAGATGATGGATGTCAATAGAAGTCAAAAAGCCATTTGAAGGGTCCCCACATGGGTTTAGTCTCAGATGAAGCCCATGTGGCCATAGTCCAGGGATATACATAGCCTTGGTCCCAGACAGAGAACATTGCCAAGTCAATTATGGCAGATGGAGCTCGATTAAACTGTGACACTCTGTCATTTGATCACTCCTTTGACCCATTTGAGGTTGTTTCAGTTTTGAATATTTCTGCGCCCTTTTTGATTGAGCTTTTTCTCTGTTTTGCTTTGTCATCGTGGTTGCTTTTGTTTCTTTGTTTCCTGAATTTGTTTTGTATGATTTTCTGTATATGAAATCCAAGATAGGCAAATCTCTAGAGAAAGTAATAGGATTAATAATCACTGAGGGGCATGGCATGGGAGGTTGGGAGGCAATGGGAAGCTAACAACAAGTGTGAGAAAGAAGAAAGTGTTCTGAAATGATTGTAGCAATGATTGCACAACTCTTCTTAATATGATTAAATTGTATGTTATGTGAGTTACAGACCACTGAAAATATTTTAAAAGTAATACAGTATTGCATCAACTTCATTATTTGCTAAACTTAAAATCCATGAACGTTTTATTACACTTGAAAACAACTTATAGGTAAGTGTTCTCTCACTTCTCAAGATTTTTAAGAGCGCACAACGAGGAGGTAAATGTAATGGTAAATTATATGAATCATCCATAGATTTTTCAAAAGCACAATCACAGAAATTCTTTTTCACATTTTTTTAATTGGGGAAAGGTTTACAGAGCCAATCAGTTTTCGAATTCAGCGATTCATACACATTTTGTTTTACATCATTGCTTTCAGTCTCCAGAATGCAATATCGCTCATCCCACTTTCTCCTTGTTTCCGGTTTCTATTCTTTCTCTTTTCTGACTTTTTACTCCCCAGGGATTGATTATCCTAGGGAATGCATACCTCATTAATGTTATTGTTCCCTTGATAGATCTGTCTGTTGCTGGCAGAGAATTGAGCCACAGGGAGGAGTTTAGTTCTAGACCGAAGGGGCAGTATTTCTCAACCTGTGGATCGCGACCTCTTTGGGGGTCGAAGGACCCTTTCACAGGGGTCGCCTCAGACCACGGGAAAACACATATTTCTGATGGTCTTAGGAACCGACACACCGTTCCTGTGTCGTCTCCAGATGGGTCCGCCCACATGCAGGTGCACCCACATGCAGTACTGAGAGTGAAGACCGTTCCCTATGCTGCACCATGCTTCTAGACAAAATTTAATTTATTCGTAATTAGAAATAAATATTGTTTTTGTGATTAATCACTACGTTTTAATTATGTTCAATTTGTAACCATGAAAATACATCCTGTATATCAGATATTTACATGATGATTCATAATAGTAGCAAAATTAGTTATGAAGTAGCAACGAAAATAATTTTATGGTTGGGGGGTCACCACATGAGGAACAGTATGAAAGGGTTGCAGCATTAGGAAGGTTGAGAACCATGGTTTTAAGGTTTTTCCGAGTCTCTAAGACCAGTCAGCCTGATTAACAAAAATATTAATTTTGAGTTTTGTTCCACATTTTTTCCCACTCTCTCGAGGATCTTCTAATGCCATCTCTCTGAGAGCCATAGATTGTAGTAACCAGGAACCATCTAGTTTTTCTGGCCTCTGAGTCACGGGGGCTGAGGTTAGCGTGGCCTGTTTGTTCGTGGAACTACGGGTAATTGTTTCCACGTATCTTCGGTTTTCTTCACTCTTCTTTGCTCTGTCCATGGAGAGATAAATAGATGCAACGTAGGTGGCCATTCACAAGCCCTTAAGTCTCCATTACTAGTCACCAGTGTAAGACACAGGACATGATCTTTCCCGACTCTGTTAAGTCAAAGAAGTCTGGTGTGCCTGAGACGAGGGTCCTTCCCTCAGGGTGTTTGTTTATAGCTCAGACCATGGAGCATCGCTCTCAGACCTTCTTTTCTGTCTCCAGTGTCAGTTCTCCTTCTTCCTGAGAGGCATTTCTTTTCTCAAACGCCTAAATTGTCTCCACTATTGCTGCCAAGCAGCCCAGCAAATCGACCC
>NW_022103896.1:68943983-68954282 GCF_000313985.2 Echinops telfairi | reverse complement strand
CTTCCAGAGTAAGATCGACTAGGCAGAAGGAAGAGGTGACCCACTTCTAGAAAAGTAGCCACCCAAAACCTTGTAAATAGCATTAGAACTTTATCTGTCATAGTGCCGAAAGATGAGTCCCTCCTTTGAAAAATACTCAAAATATGACTGGGAAAGAGTTTCTTCCTCAAAGTAGCACCAATCTAAATTTTGTAGGTGGAGCAAGGCCTTGGGAACTTTCATTTGCAGAGGTGGTACAACTCAAAATGAGAAGTAGCAACTATAATACCCAAACCAAACTCGCTGTCACTGAGTCCATGCTGAATCACATAGCGACCCTAGAGGAGGGTAGATATGCCACTGCGCGTTTCTGAGACTGTAACTCTTTCCAGGAGTGGAAAGCCCCATCTTTTTCCCAGTGGCTGGTGGTTTTGAACTGCCGATCTTGCAGTTAGCAGCCCAAAAGGTGACCACTATGCCACCTGGGACTCTTGGGACAATGACAACCCACCATTGATAACTGAGCTGAGGAATTATATGTAGTACAAATTAAGGAAAATTGGAAGTCATCAAAAAAGAAATGGAACACGTAAAGATTGATATCTTAGGCATTAATGAGTAGAAATGGACTGGTATTGGCCATTTAGAATAAAACAATCATATAGGTTACTTTGCCAGAAATGAAAAATTGAAGAGGAAGGGTGTCACACTCATCATCCAAAAGGACCTTTCAAGGTCTATCTTGAAGTACAGTGCTGTTTGTGAGAGGATAATATCTATATGCCCAGAAGGAAGACCAGTTACCACAACTTTCAGTTAAATTTACATACCAGCCACTAAAGCTGATGAAGAAATTGACCTTGAAGAATTCTACAAACTTCTGGAATTTTAGATTGATCACAAATGCAATTAAGATGAATTGTTAATTGATAATCCATTTACCAGTGGTAAGAATGCATAAGATGGAAATAATTTCAATAACTGGAAATTATGGCCTTGGTGAAAGAGATGATGGTGGTGATTCCATGTTAGAATTCTCTATTAGGCAAATCTGCACCAGACCTCTTCAACGTGTTGAAGAGTAAGGGTGTCACTTTGAGGTCTAAGATGTGTCTGACCCAATTCTGGTATTATCAGTTTCTTCATAGACCTGTGAAAGCTAGACCGCATAGGGAAGTTTGGAGAAGAACTGATGCATTTGGATTATGGAGTCAATCAAGAATCTTGAATATACATGGACTGCCAGAGGAGTCCTGGTGGAGCTGTCAGGTAATGATTGGACTGAGAACCATATGGTTGGTGCTTTAAACCCCCCAGCTCCTCCCTGTGAGAAAGTAAGGCTACCTGTCCCTGTGAAGATTTATCGGCTCCTAACCCAACATAAAGTCACTATGAGTCGGAGTCAGCTCAATGGTGATGTTTTGGGCCAGAAGAATAAAAAAGTATGTTCTGGCAGAAGTACAATTGGAATGTTCCTTAGAAGAAAGAATGGGAAGATTGAGCCTCATGTACTTTGAATATGTGACCAGGCAGGATCAGTCCCTGGAAAAGGATGGAGTGCTCAGGAAAGTATAAGGTCAGTGAAAGAGAGGAAGGGCCTCCATGAGATAGACTGGCAAAGTGTCTCCAACAATGGGTTCAACAATGGATTCAATTGTAGGGATGGGGCATTCTTGGGATATGTTTTATTCTGTAGTACATGGGTTACAATGAGTTGCTATCAACTTGATGACATCTCACAACCACAACGACAACAATTCCATTGGAGTCGTATTCCATTCATGACACCAATTGGTTAAGTGCTGACTTGCTAACCAAGAGGTTGGCGATGCCAACCTACATGCAGTAGCCTTATAAGACAGGCCTGGTAGTATGTTTCCCAAAGATCACAGTCTTGAAGATCCTGTAGAGCAGTCCCACTCTGCGTACCTTGTGTCCCTGTGAGTCAGAACAATAGTCTGTTTTCAAGAAGTGATCAGATCCTGTAAGGAATGAGCTACGTAAGGGAAATTATTTGTTTTTCTTTTGTTCATGGCTTTTCTTTAGAGAAATTAAGACACAACAAATCTCAAAAAAAAAACACCCCAAAACCCTCAAAGATGTATCTGATAACAATTTCATTTATTTATTTAGGTAATTATTTTAGGTCTTTGCTGAGAGCTCCACTGTAGCCAGCATGCACAAAGTGTATGTAAGGAAGATGATAAAAATAATCAAAGCAGTCTATATATTTCCCCCCAAATAGGCATTTGTTAAAACAATGCTAATTTTAAAGACATATTAATACTGAGGTCTAATGGATAACCTGGGTAGAAATTTAAAGCTTGCAGATGCAACGTAGTTAATGTTATAGAGAAAAAGACTCTCTGACTTGAACAAGAAAACAAAGGATTTATTGAAGGAACAAGAACACTTGAATGAGGAATCATAGACTTGTAGTATGAGGAGACATGAATCCAAGGTGTGGCTCTGTCTGGAATACAAATATAGGTCTACACAGATGTATTTGGATGAGAGACCAATAGCTGGAGAAGGACATCAGGTTTGGTAAAGCAGAGGGGCAAGGGAACGAGGAAGGCCCTTGAAAGTGGGCTTGACACAATGGCTGCAACAATGGGCTCAAACATACAAACAACTGAGAGGGCGTTGCAGGGCTATGTTCCATTATACAGAGGGTTGCTATGAGCTGGAACCAACTCTATGACACCTTCCAACAGCACCACCTAACAACAATAGCAGGAGTAAGCCGTAAGTAATATTCTCATTGACTCCATAACTTAAGGTCTGATGGGTTATTTCTGGTAAACCATTAAAGACATAGCAGGCAAATTCTTTGTGTAGGCACCTTTCTCTATACCAGTTAATCTACTTTCCATCACATTATTCAAAAAGGCAAGCTGTCCCTCCCTTGCTAATGGATTATGAGTCCTGGATTATCTTCTGAGAAATAGGAATAGAGACTAGGTCAAGGTAGGGTGTGAGTTGGACCTCTGTAGTCGTTTTAGTTATGTCAAACACCCCACATCTTAGGGTTCCCTGATACATTTCCTGAAAGCATTGTACACAATGGACTGATAGAAATCTATATCAAAAAGCCCCAAAGTAGCATGCTGGTGACCCGCTGGTGTCTTCTGTCTTGACAGGGCAAACATTCCTTGGTTCCAGGCCGGTATCTGTTTACAGGTTAACAGTCTGTTAGCGAAAAGCAGCAGTTAGGAAGGGTAGGAGACCAGACCATTTCACTTGTTCAGCGTCATATAGTTTAGACTCCACAGCATCATAATGCACTCACTGTCAGTAAGCAATTCCAATTTATAGCAACACTATAGGACCAAGTAGAACTGCCCCATTTGGTTTTCTAAGACTGTAACTCTTTACAGGAATAGAAAGTCTCATCTTTCTCCTGAGGAGTGGCAGGTAGTTTCAAACTGCTGACTGTGCAGTTAGCAGCACAACACGAACCCACTATGCTATCGAAGCAAATGCCATTATATAAAGGAAGCAAAACAAAACTGATTGCCTGTCAGTCAATTACAACTCACAGTGACCTTATAGGACAGGGTAGAACTTCCCCTGTGGGTTTCTGAGGCTGTACATCTTTATAGGAATTGAAAGCCTCATCTTTCTCCCAAGGAGCAGCTGGTAGTTTCGAACTGCTGACGTTGTGGTTTTCTTTCCAATGTGTAACCAGGGCACCTACGTATTCTAGATGATAAAATTGAGAAAACTAAGTTAGTAAGAAGTAAATCAAGATGTTGATTCCAGGCAGTCTCAGTTGGATCCCAAATTCTCTCTTTTTTTTTTTTTTTTAAACAAATCATTTTATTGGGGGTTCTTACAGCTTTTATAACAATCCATACATCAATCGTAGCAAGCACATTTGTACATATGTTGCTTTTATCATTTTCAAAACATTTTCTATTTGAGCCCTTAGTATCAGCTTCCCCCGCCCCCGATTCCAAATTCTTAACTGCTCTGCGTCATTATACAAAAAACATGGAGAAAGTAGCATTAATTTAGTCCAGCTCCTGTGATACCTTTTTGAGTACTGAGTTCCTATTATGAATTTCTGCAATGCTTACTGTATTCTTTCAGGACATGTCCTTTTTCTTTAGATGATCTCTGTTCTATAAGAAAATTATCTTTGACTAGGACATCCAAGAAAATAGAAATATTACATTATGCATGGTCTATTAATTTCCTAGGGGTTCCGTAGCAAAGTATCACACAGTGGATGACTTGAAGCAGAAGAAATTTATTGTCTCACAGTTCTGAGGTCTAGTGGTTGTCTGAATTCAGACTTTCAAGAGGGTCATGTTTCAACAAAGGCTCTAGGGAAAGACGCTCTCCCCCTCCCAGCCCTCAACTTTTGGCAGCCCCAGGCATTCTTAGAAGTGAAGCTAAAGCATTACTAAATTTTCCTTCTGTCTGTCTTTTTCTGTCTTTTCTCCTTTACAAAGGCTCCCCTCAGTCTCATCTAGGGCATACTTTACTCTGGTTTAAGGAACCCTAGTGGCTTCGCTTTTTATGCATTGCGCTGCTAATCTCAAGGTCAGCTGCTCAAAACCACCGGCTGCTTCACAGGGTGAAACAAAGCTGTCTATTCCCATAAACCTTTATGGGAGTAAATCTGCCTCGCAAGAGCTCTTTAGAGCATTAAAGAGCAAGGAGGTTGCTTTGTGAACTAAGGTGCGCCTGATCCACGCCATCATATTCTCCATGGGCTCATGTGCAGGTGAACGTTGGATAGTGAATGAGGAACACTGAAGAAGAAGGAGTGTGTTTGAATTGTGGGACTGGAGGAGAGTGAAAGACAAACCTATCTGCGTTGGAAGAAGTACGGCCAGGGCATTCCTTAGGGGCAAGGAGGGCAAGACTTCGGCTTACTTGCTTTGGACCTGTTGTCGAGAGAGATCAGCCCCTGGTGAAGGAAGGATATTATGTTTGCTAAAATGGAAGGACAGCAAAAAAGGAGAAGGCCCTCTCTGAGCTGGATGGACGCAGGCCTGCATCAACGGGCTCAGGCACAGAGCAATGGTGAGGACGGTGCAGGGCCTTGCAGTCTTGTTCTATTGTGTTATGGGTCAGCACTGACTCTATGGTGTCGAATAACCACCACCGCAATATGTCAAGCAGGCTCAATAAACATGTGCTAACTCGATGTTGTCTCTATTGGGTAAGCATGGGGACAGTAGGGGTTCAGCAGTGGCATTCTTGTCTTCCATGCAGGAGACCTGGGTCCTTCCTGGCCAATGTACCTCATGGGCAGTCCCTACTCAGGTGTCAGTGGAAGCTGTGTGTTGTATGCCCTGGATAGATTCAGCAGAGCTTCCAGACCACGCCAGTGCAGGAAGAAAGATCTGGTGATCTACTTCTAAAATTCAGCAAATGAAAACCCAACAAATGACAACGGTCCAAACTGCAGCTGATCATGGGGATGGCTCAACATTGGGCATCTTGTTCCATTGTGCATGAGGTCACCATCACCAGTTGGGGCTGATTCCACGGCAACCAACAGTAATCACTTAAACCTTCAGGCCTTCACCGGACTCTGTAACAGTCAACAAGTGAATGAGTGCCTAATGAATGAACTGCGTGTTCTTAATTAGGCAGAAGGACAGAATGTATTTTCTCACTCTCTTTTTCTATCTGTTTCTACTTTTGTTTATTGTTCCCCACCCCCCTCAACAATGCCAGATGCCCAGTGTTTCATAGGATTATGCAGCTGACAAAATTAGATAATACCTAGAAATCATTAAGGAAGTAAGTAGTAGATTATAACTATTGGAACTACGTTGCTCCTTTTTTGGTGACTCTCCCCCACTTGAGGGTTGTTGGAATAGAAAAACAGTATTTATTTTAGATGATTGGTTAGTGCATATTTGGGGGCATAAGCTAACAGAACAGGTAGAATTTCCATGTTTTGATATGTAAAGTGATATTCTATTGGTACCCACGCCAGTAATGCTATCAAAGAAAGAAGAAATACAGGTCACCCTTGCCTTTGATCTTTGTGTGTTCTTAAAGAAGTCATACAACTTCTCTCAGCTTCTTTGTCTTTCAGTGAAAAAAAGAAGATAATCACAAGAATAGTTGCCCAATTTCTCTCATGGGACTATTTGGATAATCAAGTGAAATACTATTAGTGAAAATATTTTACAAACTCTAAGTTGGTAGTTAATCTAATTTTAATTACTCCCCTTTACAAGTATCCTCACAACAAACATTTAGTTATATCTGAGCTAGAATCTCACATTGTAGGACTTCTTCCGTGACATGAAAACTCAGAGTGATCTGCCTTCCGATGATGCGTGAAGCTTGAGGCAGCATCTGGAAATTAAAAAAAAAAAAGGAACTGGAATTCATTTATTTTAATATAATCTTACACAAAAGAAAGAATTTATATTATTTGAAGTGAAATTTAACTTGTCTGCAATCCACAACAGCTTAGTTATATCTGTCCTTTCAAACTAATCTGAGCTTTCAAAATATCTGCAATGTTATTGTGCTATTTAATATTTCCTAAAGTATCACGGCTTTAAATCAGTTCTAGAGAGCCACGTTCCATTTTAACCCAAATTGTGAGTTTGCTTTCCAATCCTTTAAAAGAGAGTGATGGTAGCCAAGAGAAAATCCTGAGACAAATAAATCAGGAAGTTTTGGTAAAAGTAGATGATGGGTAAAAAGGTGAAGAGAGGGAGAAAGGCAAAGAGGAAAGAGTGAGGGAGGAAGAGAGGGAGAAACAGAGACACAGAGAGAAATAGAAATGAGCATGTGGGCTGGATGCATTCACGAGGCAGCATTGGGGAGCTTCCAGAGACTTGGGGTCATTTTATTAGTTTGTTTTCAATGTGGGTGTGGAGGCTGTTCCTTACTGGATTGTTCAGGTAAGTTAAAATTTCTTTGGAGATGTTAAAAGTAGTACTTTTTAAACCTGATTTCATTATACAGCAATAGATCCATTCAAATTCTTAGAAGCCCATATTGATTTTTAGTTAAGGAATCCTGATTTAGTAATCCTTATTTTCCCCTAAAGGTTGTGTTTTTCCCCAGTTTTGGAATTCTGGAAAATACAGAAGAGTACAACCCACACAGAAGATTAGTAGAACTGCCCGTGGGCAATTCTCGTATGTGTCTGTCACAGGGAAACATTCCATGTGGTTATGGGAGGGGTGGGGGGTGTGGGGCGTCCACTGAGAAGTACTCGGGAGGGCAGCTGTCATGCAGGGTGGAGGGAGGCCGTTCCGTGGCAGAATCTCGCCTGCAAGCATCCGTTTGTATCCATCAGACGTGTCTATTTTCATATTATGGCATCTAGAGGTTTTCTATTTTTTTACATTTTGATTCTATTAAGACAACAAAGGAAGACAAGAAAATGAATTTATTCTATGAAATGGGGAATTATATGCTATTTACAGACAGAATGTAGCAGTGCTTTACAGACTGTGTTCTGGGGGGAAAACTGTAATTCAGGGAGAGGTTTATTGAAACCAGGCGTCTTGGTTTAAATAAGTTGGGGAAACACTAGGTTAAAGTAAAGCATTTCTCTTTCTTGCAAGATTCTCAAAAACTTTTAATGTGAATGGTGAAATCTAGACAGACCACAGAATTCATTCTTTGGTGGAAAAGTTCACATTTGAGTTTTGAGCCTCCTACAGTGACCTCCGTGGGCACACTAATTTGCTAAACACCGCGAATACCGTTAATTGAGGAGACTGAAAATGATGTTATTTATGAAACCCTTTCTCCCCCAATAAATGATAACTAACAGGGACAACCTCTCAGTTTCATGAATCAATGTTTTCCTGTCCTTTCAGCTGTGGTGGGTGGTTTCTCTGAGATGTTTTCTGCCACTGCTACCAGTTGCCGTTGAGTTGCTTCTGACCCCGCCGTGTCTCCATGTGCGTCAGAGTTGTGCTCCTTTCAGTTTCCAGGGTCTGATTTTTCAGAAGCAGATCACCAGACCTTTCTTCCAAGGTGCCTGTGGGTGAACTTGAACCTCCCCCACTCGGTTAGCAGCCTAGCACAATAACTTTGCACCACACAGGGACTCTGTAGACACTTAAACACCCAAACCGAACCCATTGCTGTCAGGTTTATTATAGGACAGAGTAGAACCGTTCAGTGGGCTTTACAAGGTGGTGATACTTATGAAAGCAGACAGCTACCCTTTTTTCCTGAGTAGCAACTGGGGTTCTACCTGCTCACCTTTGGGTGAGTAGCTGAGAGCTAAACCAACTTGTCACCAGGGCTCCTTCGTTACCCTAAATCTACCTACTACATTCAAGTGGATTCTGACTCAGTAACCCTCTGCAGGGTTTCTGACGCTTTAAGTCTTTTATCAGAACAGATAACCTCATCTCCCTGTGGAGCAATGAGTAAGTTTGAACCACTGACCTTGGGGTTAGCCATCTAACGCTTACTTAAATTATTGGCAAATAGTTCACATTTCATACAGTTCAGTAGTGAAAGTCTTACCACATCAGGTTTTGAACATTTTCTTCTTTCATATAGTTAGGGTGTTCACTCCCCATTTCCCCACAATCTCCTCTGCCATCCCCCTAGGTAATCATGAATTCAGTTACTGTCTCTAGATTTGTGTGTCTTGGATTTCATGTACAGAAAAAGCACACAAAACAAAACACAAACAAAAACCTTCAGTAACTGACAAAATAAAACAGAAAACCTCAATGGAAAACAAAGCAGAAAATATTAAAAATCGGAACACCTTTGAAATGGGTTAAAAGTGAAATCAAATGTTAAGGTGTTATATTTTAGTCTAAGTGCATCTGCCGTTATCAACTTTATAGTGCTCTCTGATAGCAAGGCTATCACATCCCTGCACCATGGTCAGAGGGAATTCACCAGGGGCTTACTCTACTGGAAGACCCTGAAAATGAATTTTGGGCTTCTACTGTTTCCATAGGCTTCTGCAAACCAGGTGTTCAGAATTTAAACTCTGATGCTGTTCTCTCCTCTGGATTTGGATTTTATTATTTATAATCCTTAGATCACACAGGCTGGTGTGCTTCTTCCCTGTGCACTTAGTCACTTAGTTGACACCTCACAGATGGCTCCTGCTTTAAAACAAACCTTTAAAACCTAAGGTACTATTCTTTTTGATAGCAAGGCACTGTCTGATTTCCTCACCACACGGCTCAGTGATCTCTTCATGAGGGCGAGTATTGAGTAGGGCCATGTCATAAGAACTAATTGTTCTCAGATTAGGGTTATGATTTAGTATCAGCCCAAAGTCTATCCTCATGTGTTGTATTTGTCCCTTGTTTATTTTAAAGATGTTATTATAATTTTATTGGAGAACATTATAAATCATCCCCATGGAGCATAAAGTATTCTCTTGAGATTACCATCCGTTTAGCCAGAAGGTATCTATTCTGAACCTTCTGGAGCACTCACATGCCTTTTGGCTGCCCAGCAAACTCTCGTCTTTTACCAACATCCCAATTTCCTCTGCCTATGGAGTCTGGGTGGTCCAATGGCTTAAGCGCTGTTAGTAATGGAAATGTTGGCAGTTTGAACCCTGTAACAGCTTCATTGGAGGAAGCAAAGCAGTCTGCTTTCATAAATATTACAGCCTGGAGACCCCACGGATAGTCTATTCTGTCCCACAGAGCTCCTCTGAGTTGGCATTGAATTTCCAACCCACAGTAGCACCATTTCTTCAACTCTGATGTTGGCCTTGCTGGAATGAAGTATCAAGGATTAAGCTATTGTCTCTCGGCTCTCTTCCACTCAGCTATACCTGGACTTATGATACTGTGAGAGACGTTCTACAAGTCTCCTTTTTCCTTTGTCAACGGACTTCTTGTAAATGGGGTGTACTAGAGGGAGGCTGGAAAACAAGAGGCGAGAGAAGAGACTTGCTCCTTCCTGGTTACTGTTCCAATCTGCAATACCTCAAGAAAGGTCTTTTGTCCTATCAGCCACGGTCAGGAAGCAGCGTTTTGTTCCCATGTCTAGCTTCTTTCAGTATTACCAGAACCGGTCTTAAATAAGTTAATAGCAGCCTGCAGACTCATCCCCCTTAACTCCCAAACCCGGAAGCCTGATTTCAGCTTAGCGTGCCCTTTCGTTGAACTTCTGAGATGCCAACCTCAGCGGAGCCCTGCCCTCTCCTCAGAGGATGCATCCCAGCTCTCCAGGGCTTCTAGCTTCCAGGTTCTGAAAACTCACTCTTTCCTTTCTTCTTGCAAGGGGATGTCCTATCGCTATTACCTTTGGGTTTCTTCAGTGCTTTCATTGGATTTTCCTGGTCCTCCAACTTCCATTTAATGAATTCCATATATTCCATATATATAT
>NW_022103896.1:68941281-68943493 GCF_000313985.2 Echinops telfairi | reverse complement strand
CAATCAGTCACTGCATCACTAGGGCTCCTTATACTCATCTTAGCAGGAGAGAGCTGGCTTTACTCATTCAGCTGTGAGGCTGTTGCTAAAGTTCCTGTGGCCTAGTCCCGTGGAACACTCTGGATGGCTCCTGTTGCTAAATCTGCTCTCCAGCCTTTGCTCAATTCTGGTTAGTATTTTACAAAGGTCCTACGTGAGCTAGAGTTATGGACTCTTAATGCCAAATTATTAACAATGTCCTTAAAATTCAGCTGTTTCACCATCATTTTTACTGTACTAATGATGATAAATCTCACATTTCAAAGATTCATTGAAGGTAGGACTTTTAAAAGCCTCTTTATTGTGATTTGGATGCAAGTTTACAGAGCAGATTTGTTTTCCATTCAATATTCATAGACATTTTGACTCATCCTATTGATTGCAATTCCCATAATGCTACAGAACTCTCCCCAGGACCTCCCCATGTTTACTGTGTCTGTTCCTCTGTCTTTCATTGCCTTCTGAGCTTTTCTCTTTGGGCAAATGTTGCCCTGATCTTTCTCTTGTTAGTTATAGCTCTTTGGTGTTATTGTCCACTTTATATTCACCATTGCGTCTATTCCAACTCATAATAACCTTATCGGACAAGGTAGAACTTCTCTTGTGTGTTTCCAAGACCGTAACTCTTTGCAGGGGCAGAAAGCTTCATCTTTCTCCCCCAGAGTGGCTGGTCATTTTAAACTGCTGACCATGTGGTTATCAGCCCAATGTATAACCCACTACGCCACCACGGCTCCTTGTTCACCTTACAGACCTATCTATTGCTTAGATGGAAATGCACTAACATGTGATTAAGGGCCATAGTCTTAGTGCTTTTTTACCAGTCCCTAACAGACCCATAATCCTGGCATTTTTGTTGTTGTTCTTATTGTTGGTTATTTTATTTTTGCTTTTGTTCTGCATTTTTGTCCTACTCTACCTAGGGCCTCTAGTTGTCATCCCTTTCAGAGCAGTCATCAGTGATATCTGGATACTATCTAATCCTCTCATCTCAGGGTCATGGAGGCTGGTGTTCTCAGGGTACATTAGTTCTTTGAACAAATTGTTCCCATGTGCTTTTGATTGTCTTCAATTTTCTTTACTCCAGATGGGGAGAGACCAATAATTACATCCTAGATGGCTACTCACAAGCTTTAAGGCGGCAGTTGCTTCTCACCAGAGTCAGACAGACAACATTGTCTTTGTGGACTATGTTATGCCAATGGGCTGTGATGTCCCTAAGACAATTATTCTGAGCCTGCAGATGCATTAACTCCTTCCTTCCAGTTGTTTGCTTATGGCTAAACATATTTTTTAATAATTTTGACCCGGTATGTGCAAATTGCACTGAAGATATTCATGAAAGACAAGGCTCCAGGAATTGCCAGAATACAAATGGAAATGTTAAAAAAAAAAATGGAGGCAGTGCTGGAAGCCCCCAGAGCCTATGCCAAGAAATTTGGAAGACAGTTACTTGGCCAACCAACTGCAAGATATCCCAGTTTGTACCCATTTCAAAGAAAGGCGATCCAACATAATGGAATATTCATCAAACCATCCCACATCAAACATACGATCACCCAGAACCTCTCCTTTAATCAGCACCTCATCTATCGGTGGTGATACTATACATATGAGCTTTGCTACTTCACACCATGAATTAGTAAGAGTGGCAGACTTATCCATGCCTGTAGGTATAGAAATAGCATTACCAGTGCTGTTAAGCCTAATTAGGCTGGAGAGCCAATTTAAGAAGCCCATGCTTATGACTTTATTTCTCTAGAACCACTCCTGGTACCAATTATGTTAGACAGGGTTCTCTAGAGAAACAAAACCAGGACATTAATGATTATATATATATTTATATAGATATATATTTACATAACATAAGATATAAGCAGTTATTAATCTATAGAGCAGTATACAAATGGCTCAGTGCAATTCACTTTCATGAGACAGCTAATACACTAGCAGTCCTTTAAGTCTTGAGGGCCACTGGGTAGTCCTCTGTAGAGCAATTCAGGCTATTTGGCCACAGGCAGCAAACAGCAAGGCCGCTCACCAACAGTCAACCAGATGACAGGGTCCAACTAGTCCCCAGCTCAAGCAGCGTATACTCCAGTAGCTTGGCAAAGCAAGTCTTGAACGAACCTCAAACTACAGCGACACAGTCCATCGATTAGGTGTCCCGCAG
>NW_022103896.1:68939263-68941161 GCF_000313985.2 Echinops telfairi | reverse complement strand
TTCTTAGGTTAGGTTTTCCAGGAGTATTTCAATTCTGTTACTTCTTTCAAAGAACCAACTTTTAGCGGCATTAATTTTTCCATGGTTTTCTTGTTTTTTTCCTCCTGTATCTCAGCTCTGATTTTTATTATATCTATCCTCTTGCTATTAGTAGGGTTGTTCTGTTGCCTCTGCTCTAATTGGTGTAAGTTTTGTCTCAGCATATAATCCACGAGTCTATCTTCTTTTTAAATGTATAATTTTATTGCTATCAACCTTCCTCTAATAAATGCCTTTGCTGTATCCCACAGGTTTTTGTACATCGTATTTTCATTCTCATTCATTTCTAGAAACTTCCTGATTTCATCTCTGATCTGGCTCAATACCCACTCCTATTGCAATAGGAAATTGTCAATCCTCCTATTATTTTCTCTTGTTTTCTTCACCGTCTTTCTTTCTTTCACAGTGATCAGAGAGAGATTTTTGTATAACATCTATGTGCTTGAATTTATTCAAGTTCGACTTGTGTCCTAGCATGTGGTCTATTTTTGAATATGTGCCATGTGGTATTGAAAAGAATGTGAATTTTTTTGCACGTGGGTGGAAAACTGAAAATATCTATCAAGTCAACTCGTCCAATTGTGCTATTTAGATCTGTAGCCTCCTTGTTGCGTTTCTTTCCCAAGGATCTGTCTTTTTCAGAGAGTGGTGTATTAAAGTCACCAACTATAATTGTTGACCCTGTGATCTCTTTTTTCATCTTCTGGAGTGTTTGATTTACAAATTTCGCAGGTCTTTCGTCAGGTGCATATGTTTATTATACTCATTGGTTCTTGGTCTATTGTTCCCTTTAGCATTATATAGTGTGTCTCCTTGTTTCTTGTTATGGCCTGTATATTGAGGTCAATTTGGTCAGATATTAAGATCGCTACCTCTGCTTTTTTTGCATTACCATTTGCTTGGCCTATTTTTCTCCAGCCTTAAATTCTCAACCTGTTTTTGTCTGCAAGCTTGAGATGAGTCTCCTGGAGGCAGCAGATCGATGGGTTATGTTTCCTGAGCCAGTCTGCTAGCCTCTGCCTTCTAATGTCTGAGTTCAGGCCATTTATATTCAGTGTTATTGTATCCATCTGTGGACTCTTTGATGTCATTTTGTACCTTTTGTGTCGGATATTTCCCTATATACCTATCTTATCTGCTTGTCTTGTGTGTGTGTGGTTTATGTTTGCCTTCTTTCTATTATTGATCTGATGCTATCCTGGGGGCTGTTTCTTCTTCGTTGCCCTATGGGTGGAGTTGTTCTATGTGATGGTCTCTTATTTGCTCTCGGTGTGTGTTGGTCTTCTGCCCATACTGGATCGGCAAGGATCTTTTGTAGGGCTGGGTTTCTTTTTATGTATTCTTTGAGGTTGTCCTTGTCTGGGAAGACTCTTACTTCTCCATCTATCTTAATAGATAATTTGGCTGGGCAAAATATTCTTGGGTTTGCATTGTGTTCCTTCAATTTTTGGAATATGTTACTCCATTCCCTCCTCTTCTTCATAGTTTCCCCTGATAGGTGTGAACATACTCTTACTGGGGTACCTTTATATGTGACTGTTTGCTTTTCCCTAGCTGCTTTTATGATCTTCTCCTTTTCCTCATAGTTGGATAATTAGACAATTATGTGTCTTGGTGACTTCTTCTTGGGATTCAATCTGGCTGGTATTCTTTCAGCTTCTTGAATGGTTGCCTGATTTTCATTTATTAAACTGGGTAAGTTTTCCTCTAAGAATTCCCTTGCTATTTTCGCGTTGACTTCTTTGTTGTGTCTTGTTCTGGTAGTCCAAGTATTCAAATATTGTTTCTTTTCATAGCATCAGACATGGCTCTCAAGTTTTCTTCAGCTAATTTGATTGCCTTATTTGACTGCTTTTCCC
>NW_022103896.1:68928694-68938250 GCF_000313985.2 Echinops telfairi | reverse complement strand
AAGAGAGGAAGAGGAAGATACAGATTGGAGCATCAATGCCAAGCAAATGGACACCTACTCACACACACACAACCAAAATGCACAGAGTAAACAAAAGTGAAAACAGTAAAAAAACAAAAAACAACAGAAACAAAGAAAAAGAAACAATAAAAAAGGAGAACTGAATCTGCTGAGGCTGTGGTAGGAAAGACAAAAGATCAAGAAATAGAGGATAAATGAAGAAAAGGTGAAAGAAGAACACAAAGAAAGAAAAAAAAGAAGAAACAAAGGAGAGAGGATTTGAAAAATACATAAAGAAATATCAGTCCCCGTGCTGTGCTGTGCATAGCTCTGACTCGTCCTGTGTGCAGCACTGTCTTAGGGGTCAGGTTGCCCACTGGAAAAACAGGGTTGCCCTAGGCAGAGCGTAGGGCTCTGGGAACCAGCAGTGGCATGTGAAAGAAGGAGAAGAGAGAATTATATAAGCTAAGAGAAAAGCAATGTGAACAAAGAAAAGAAAGAGGAAAGAAAGGAAAAGAGAAGAAAGAGAAAGAAGGGGCATAAAACCCCACTGTGTTCACTAAGATTGGCTGTGATGTTAAAGAGGGAGGAGAAAGGGAAGGAGGAAATAAAGAATAAAGAGACAGCTAATCCCTGATTGCTTGAATGAGGGGCCAGTGGTGGTTAGACCTTGCCCCACAATGACAGGTTGGTGTGCCCTTTTAATGCAGGGACCCAGTGGTGCTGGGCAGAATTGCCATAGTTGATGAGATTGCCTTAGAGGTCAGATGAAGGTTTCCTCAGCAGCACAGTGTAGATGTTTGTCCCAGCTGCCTTGTGTATTGTACAGCACTCCCATGGAGGGCAGGCTGGAGTTCTTCCTGCTATTTGGGTTGATTTGCCCTAAGTGGAGGGTAGTGACCTGGAAGCCAGTAGTGGCATATGATAGGAGAGAGTGGGAGAGAAGAGGAGAAAGAGGGAAAAAGCGGGAAAAAGAAGAGAGAGGAAAAAACCGCAACACAATACTGAGCTCGTTGAGACTGACTGCATTGGGAAAGATAGAAGGGATGAGTGAATAAAGAGAGAAGAAATAGAGTGGTATGTAAGTAGGCAACTGAGGCTTGATCTCCTGTCTGTGAGGCTGGAGGAGTTCCAACTCTTCCTCAAGGTAGCGTGATGGTATACCCGTTTGATGTAGGTTTCCACAAATCCTGTGTGGGATTACTTCAAAAGCAAGATCACACCCATGGTCAGGTGTCAGTTGAGCGCTGGAGTTCACTCGTATACCTGCCTTGTGCTGTATGTAGCACTGCAGCAGGGGCAGGAGGTGGGTTGTTCCCACAGCCCCGTCTAGGGCCCCAGGACAGGCAGGACCTCCCCAGCTATGTACAGAATCACTGAGAGGGAAGCTGAACTTATTGTCCTATCTAGACTGCTGGTGCCCTACTAGATCAGGGGATTTTATTTTTTTATCCCCCTGGCCAGCTAGAATAGAGTCAAATTAAATTGTCTCCCATAGTCTCTGGGCTACAGATCCATGCTGTTTGAAGATGAGACTTGCTACAGTGGGTCTTTGTTATGTGAAAAGCTGCCAGGTCCTGTAGCTGAGTTCTGGTATTCCTTAGCTAGGTTTCTTCTTATGCTGATTTATGTTACGGGCCCCTGTCTATGTGCTCCTTGGAGCTGAGCAACAAGACTGGGGTTTGAATTTTTAACCATTAATATATATTTTACTCTTTCTTATATTATGCTTGTGATGTGCTCTGATTTGGGGGCTGTCATGCTGATCCTCAGAGGGGGAGATCCAGCTTATCAGGGGGTTTGTCTCCTTTTCGGCCAATTGGAACTGAATTCATTCCTTGGACTCCAACTATCCGCCTATTTTCTCCCACACTGCGATCCACCTCAGGTAAAAATCTGCTTTTCCTTCTACTCCAAATGATGGCTACCAGCCAACCCCACTCCCCAGCCTGTGAGCTCAAGGCAGCCAAAAGCACGGAGCGCTCGGCATGGGGTTCGCCTCATGTCTGGGATTCTGTCCCCTTTAGGGTGTCAGCCTGGAGAAATCACTGCTCCCAGCAAGGACACCAGGATCTTTCCATCTGGCACCTGCAGGCTCGCCAAAGCTAGAGCGCTTTAGAGCATTCTGGGTTTGCTTGTGAGTGGAAGTCACACGCAAAAAGGGGTTCAGGAGAGACCCTAGTACCCTAGTCCCAATTTCAGGACTCCACCTCCCCGTTTCCTCCACCTTATCTCCCAGTTTTCTGGTCTGGCAGCAGGAGCTCTGGATGGTTGAGTCATATCGGGTTGCCATTTTTCCCCTATCCTGGGATATCACTGTTGACTTTAGATGGATCTTGGCTGAAAATAGATAATGTAGCAGAACGAGGTTTACTTGCATTTTTAGTGACTAGGCAAAGACATTTCTCTCTGTGAGTCATAACAAACTATGGATCGCATTTTGAAGAATGGGAATTTCTGAACACTCAATTGTGGTCATGCAGAACCTACACACCTACCATGAGGTGGCTGTTCTATCAGAACAAGGGGGTGTTGCATGGTTTCAGATCAGGAAAGGTGTGCACACAGTTGTAGCCTTTCACCATACTTAGGCTATCTGCATGCCTGCAGAAATAGCACGGGGTCCACATCTGCCCTCCAGTGCCTGAGGTTGATTGGCACAAGGCAAATATACTTCCACTCTGCATCCCTTTTTACTCTATTTTGACACCACTCATGGCAACTAGCTGCTCATAGTAACTAGAACCATCATTCATGCAGCCATCTCACGTACTGTGGTAGCACCGACATGAAAGAGGGCAGGCTACTGCAGCAACCAGCGCCTTGTTATCTTTTTAGGCCTTTATAACCCCTACTCCATTCATGAGCCCTCACCATCTTTGAGGCATACTCACAGGCTGGTCTCCATGTTTCTAAGAGCTGCAGGAAGAGACTAAACATAGAGGCTGATGGTCATCGCGAGGTTTCCCCCATGGGAGATATCTGCCATCCAATCTCTCAGGTTCCAGGGTTATTTGATCTTCTGGCTGGCTTGCTAATTTTTGGGGCTCAAGCCTGAAAAAGGGAGGGACTTGCTCCACAAAGCGGCTGATGGCTCTGGGTTGGGTAGCTAGGGGAGCACTCTCCCGCTGCTTCAAGAGGAGTTTGTGGCAGGAGGAGTGGGTGGCAGAATCCATTCTGACTCTTCTCATGCATGGCATCTAGGTCTGTGCTCAAGGAACAATATATGGAGTTGGTTCATAACTATGGGTTTTATGTTATTAAACATTATTAACCCTGGCACTGTTTATATATTGTTTCAGAAGTAGTTGTGGTGCCTTGTAACAGAGTATTTCCAATTCTTGCCTCTTACCTCTATAATGTTGATGTCCTTTATTTCACTTATCCATATGCTATAAGTACCCAGTCATCCCTGGTCTGTTAGTTTGTCATGCAGCGGTGGTTTGTGTATTGATGTGATGCTGGAAGCTATGGGACTGGTTATTTCAAATATCAGGAAGGTCACCCATGATGTTAGTAGAGTAATGAAAGCAAGCAGAAGAAATGATGAAGTAAAAGAGCTGAACAGAAAATTTCACAGGGTAGCTTGAAAAAAAGTAAAGTGATAATAATAAAATATCGAAAGACCTGGATTTAGAAAACCGAGAAAGGAAAACCATGCTCAACATTTCTCAATGTGGAAGAACAAGAGAGAACATTCAAGTCTTAGGTTCTAATATTGAAGGAATCTACCAGCAAAATAGAAAAGGACTCAGAAAGCATTAAAGAAAGTGGAAAGAGTACATAGTCACTGTATCCAAAATAATTAATCGACATTCAACCATTTCTAGAGATAGGGTCTGACCAAGAACTTATGTTATTGAAGAAAGAAGTCTAGTCTACAGTGAAGGCATTGACAAAAACAGGCTCCATGAATTGACAGAATATCAGTTGAAGTGTCTCCGAAAATGGATGCAGTTCTAGAAGCATACGCTAGTTTATGCCATGGAATTTGGAAACTGACCAAAGGACTGGAAAAGATCCATATTTTCTGTCTATTCCAAAGAAAGATGACCCATCAGAATGTGGAAATTATCTACTGATATCATTGATAGCCTATACAAGTAAAATTTTTGCTCAAGAAAATTAACAATGTTGCAGCAGCACATCAGCAGAAATTTGTCAGAAAATCAAGCTGTAGTCAAAAGAGGACATGAACTCAGGGATTTCATTGCTGACATAAGATGGATCGTGGCTGTGGGCAGAGAGTATTGGAACGATGTTTCCTTGTGCTTTCTTGATGATACAAGAATTAGACTGTGTAGATCTTAACAAACTATGGATAACACTGTGTGTTAGTCTGGGTACATTAGAGAAACAAATCCACAGAAACTCATATGTATAAGAGAGAGTTTTATATAAAGGGTAAGTGCACATCAAAAAAACATCCCAACCCAGTGCTGCCCAAGCCCGCAAGTCCAACATTAGCCCATATGTCTGACACTAATACACAAAGTCCTCCTCCATCTCACAAAACAAACACAATGATGCCGACTGCAGGAGGAAAGTCGAAGCAGTGAACGTGTAAGCATTTCAGTGCTGGCAGAGGTCTCCACATGGCTGCTCCAGCAACCAGGGCTGCATCGGGGTAGGTCCATGTGGCTTCTTCTCAGGGATGTCTTGCAGGAAGTGAGCCTTGCCATCTAAAGCAGGGAATTGGCTAAGGCAGCTGCACCCTGGTCCGACCATCACAAAGCAAGAGACCCGAGAAATAGAAAGGCGAGGCTCATTGAGCCATTTATCTCTCTGCCGTTCAATTAACCCCACATGTGTTTATTGGCCAGGTTGGCACAATAAACTTTAATTATCTCACACTAAAAAGAATGAGAATTCCAGAACACTTCCTTGTGCTCATGTGAACCTATATGCAGACCAAGAGGCAGTCATTCAAGCAAAACAAGGGGATGCTGAATTGTTTAAAGTCAGGGAAAATGCATGTCAGGGTTGTAGCCTTAAACCATACCTATTCAATCTGTCAACTGAGTAAATACTTGGAGAAGCTCAACTCTGTGAAGGAGAACATGACATCAGAATTGGAGAAAAGGCTTATTAACAACCACTGATAGGCACTTGACACAACTGTGCTTCCTTAAATTAAAGAGGACAGATAAATATCAATGACTTAGTATGGATTTCAAATCAATGTTGAGAAAAATGAAAATCTTCACAACTGGTCTAACAGACAGCATCATGATAAACCAAAAATTGTAAAGTTGTCAAGGGTTTGTAATCAACAGAGTTGATTACAATGAAAGTTGTTATCAACACTTATGGAAGCACCAGGCAAGAAATCGGATGACACATTGCACTGGGAAAATCTGCAGAAGACCTCTTTAGAGTGTCTAAGAGCAAAGATGTCATTCTATGAACTGAGGTGTGCTACTGTATTTTCAATAGCATCATGTACCTGTGAAAGGTGGGAAATGGACCAGGAAGAACAGCAAAGAATTGATGCCTTTGAGTTACAGTGTTGGTAAAGAATATTGACATTAATGTGGATTGCCAGAAGAATAAATGGACCTATCTTGGAAGCAGCACAACCAAAATGCTTCTTAGAAGTATGGTAAGGTTGTGTCTCATCTACTTTGGACTTGTTATCAAGAAGGATTAGTCCTTGGAGAAGGACATAATGTTTGGTAGAGGGTCAGCAAAAAGAAAGACCCTCAATGAGATAGACTGCAACAATGGGCTCAAAAATAACAATTGTGAAGATAGTACAGCACTGGGCAGTGTTCTCTCTGTTGTGTACAGGAGTCAGAACAAACTCCAGGGCATTTAATAACAATATAGTCACACAATACATTGTTTCTATTACTGTTATAAATCGTTATCTTTTAGATAAATAAAAAAGCAGATTTAATTTTATCTTCTTTTATCTCTTTTCCAATGCTCCCTTTATTCATACAGATATGAGTTTCTTACCTACATAATTTCCTTTGGTCTTATTTCATATTTAACTTATAACCTGCCTCCTCATCACTTCATTACCGTACTCTCTTATTTTGTTCTATTTTTCTTCCAACATTTATCACCTTATATATTATATGATTTACTTTTTATTATATGTTCTATTTACCATAAATAGATTAATGGTATATATTTTTTCCTTTTTGTTGTTATTTACTCATGCATGTTAAGCAGGTAGAAGTTAGCATCTAAAATCATACAATGCAGGTAAAAATAAAATTTTATTAAATAAGCTATTCATTGCTTTGCATGTACTCTCAATGAACCCCCTACTCCTAGCGACCTTATAGATAGAACAGATTGAAATTCCCCTTTGGGTTCCCAAGGTTGTCAATCTTTATGGAAGTAGTCTACACACCTTTCTCCCTTGTAGTGACTAGTGGATTTGAACCACTTTCGTGTTGGTTAGTAGATGGGTGCTTACTTAGCTCATGCACCACTAGGATTGACTTTATGGTGACAAGTTTTTGTTTGTTGATTTGCTTTGGTATGATACATTCTAAAACTACTTGGAGAATTCATCATCACATCGAATTCTCTGTTATAAATGAGGGTCATAAAAATCATGCCATAGCTATAATGTCTCTTTATATATTCTTCCGGGAAGGTAATTTAGCCTCATGATACAAGTTATGACAATGACTGTATGGAATACCTGCTTTTCACATATTATTTTTTGCAAGTGCAAGAAAAATGATTAGAACCTGAACATTTCCTACCTAGTTTGTTCCCATTAAATGAGCAGATTTTAATTGCCTAGTGATTTTTTATCACTTAATACTATGCACAGCTACTCTATATAATGCTTTAGATGAGAAGACAACATAAAATCATCTCCAGCAGCAGCAGAAAAATGCAAATTGGATACAGTGCCACCCTCTTTGTGAGTAGGTAGCCGTGTAACGCGTGCCTGGATGGATAAGGGTAGCTGGGAGTGGGGAACTTAAGATCTATATTTCAGTCATTTGGTGAACAGTTACTCAAATACTCAGTTAGAGGCTTATGTTATTTGTAACTCAACTATTTTCAATTTAAAACGTTGAGGTTAAGCGAGTCACCGAACCCCAGATGCTCCCTCCACTATTGCAGCATGAAAAGCTGCCCTCTGGATTGCAGACTTCAAAGGAGCTCTTCTTCTCAGCAATGAGTTACCTAGGCACACTGCCTTTTAGCGCCCTGCATATTTCCAAGCCCCTCATAGATTCTCAAATTGACCTAAACATGCCCTCTCTAATTATCCCCTTTCTACATGAAGCGTGTCATAATGAGAGCCTCCTCTGGACCCGCAGGCATTTAGTGTATTTTTTGTTGAATGAGTTGGAATCGACTCACGGAAGTGAGCTTGAGTTAGTTTGGTTTTAGTTTTTGATGAATTTAGTTTTGATGAAATCCTCTCTGAATGATTAGCAGGAATGAATCCAATGACTTCAAAGGAGTGCTGGTGGTGCTGTCAGGCAAGCAATGGACTGCTAACCTCAAGGTCGGTGGTTCAAATGGACTACCCGCTCCTCAGAAGAAAGGGGAGGCTATTCGCTCCCATAGCTGTCACGGCCTCTGAAATCATATATAGGATGGCTAGGAGTCAGAGTTGACTCCCTGGCGATGGGTTTGTCTCAAGGAACACAAGGAAGGAATCCGTTTAGGTCTCCAATTGTATTGCTTTGTTGCGACTCTGCCCACATCCCATAATATTTTCTACATGAAATTTAAAAAAAACCGAAGAGTTCCCCATAGAGTTTATAACGTGCTTCAGTGAGTTCTAGGCAGTGAGATTTCTTGGCATATTTCTTGAAAACACCAAAGGCAATGATTCTCAAATGTTCATATGAGTAAAAATCAAAGAGGGTCATGGTAGGTACAGATTCCTGGGTCCCACCAGCAGAGACTGTGAATCCCTCAAGGAGAGAGTAGTTCAGGGGGTTGTGTGTTTAACAAGAACCTCCTCCAATCCCCTAAGAGATACACACATACATTTTTTTTTTTTTAGCAATAGGACAGCTCATTACCAGGCCCCACTTCGATGGAGCTGAGAAGGTCCCTGACCATTCCCATGCACACTGCGGTGGCAGTGGCTGTGGGTGAAGCTCTTCCTTGCCTCTTCTCTTTCACCTTCCTGGGGTGTTCCTCAAGGTGGGTGAGAACACCTGAAAATGAAGAATATTGATACAGAATTTAAATGCTGGAAGAATTGACTACAGTGACTAGATGCCCGGAGTGAGAGATAATATTATCTTTTCTTTCTAATTTTAAAGTTTCACACGAAAGTCACCTTTTGTTTTACCTCAGAGTTACCAGACTAGAACTCAAATAACTTTTTTGTTGTTTATTCTGGCTCAGACATAAATGAGCTGCCTTCAAGTCCATTTTTATTTTCTCTGTGGCATGAGACCTGTGTGTCACCCATAATTTTACATGTTTATTATGACCAAAGCCATTGACATATTCTAGCCTACTGCTGCAATTTAGACAGTAAGTATGGATAAAAAAAAGAAGTAGAATCATGAGCCTTGGGAAAAAGCGAAATACCAAGTATTCCACCAAATAGATTAGTAATTATACTCGCAGAAATAAAGGACAGGCAGGGCCTCGGGGGTCCTTTTGATCTGCTCTTCACGGTGGAAAAAAAATCCAACTTAATGTGTTCACACATGATTCTCAGTGACTTCTAGAAACCGCCTTTGTCACCAGAATACCAAGCGACCACAAAGTAACAAGAATCAGACAGTTTTGTTCCTGCAGTAGCTGTTTCATGTCATTTATAAATTCAGACCTTTGAGACTGACAAAGTAATTAGTGACAAAGTGGTCAGTTTCATGCAGTGTATCTTCCTCCCAGGAAACAGCACCGAACTCTTACAAGCACTTTTAAAATATAACCATTGTGTTTATTTTTGCCAATATATGTCATGGTAAAACTTTAAATTTGTTGCTACTAGAATGTTGCAATTCAGTCTTGGATTAGTAAAAAGTATAGGCAAAGGGGAACAAAATTCTCTCTAACTAAATCTTTCCCTGGAGTTTAAAGGTGGGAGGGGTTGGCGTGGGGTGGGGGTAGTGCAATGACTTTCCTTTCACATTCTCTGAAGTTTGTGCAGAATTGATTCAGCTAAAGCTTGGTCAGCCAACTGCGGCTCCCAAGCCAGATGCAGCTCTTTCAGGACGTCCACGTGGCTCTGAAGTAACATTGAAAAACAATTAAAGGCTATTATTCAGATGATGGGGATTTCAAAATTTGTTTGTAAACATATGGCTATCAAATGATTTTTAATTTGTTGCGAGGGACAGGATTGGATCTTCTGTCTCCAAAGTTTGTCAACCCCGATCTAAAACGTTGTGGGGACATGTCAGGTCATTTTAAAGCCAAATTAGAAATTCGTAAAGGCAATGGCTCATTGGCTCCAGATGGGAAAAGTTGAAATAACTTCATTCATTGGTGCGGAGTTATAGACAATGCACAGAGCCAGAAAGAAGTTTCGTGGTTGCTAGGGTGGCAATGTTTTGGAACCAGGTAGAGGTGGTGGTTGTACAACACCATGAATGTACTAAAACCT
>NW_022103896.1:68924010-68928216 GCF_000313985.2 Echinops telfairi | reverse complement strand
TGCAGTTATGCACAGAGCCACTGGCTTAGACAGGCGGGAGCTGCATTCTGGTTCTGGGAGCATTGCCACAAAGCACGATCAAGCCCTGAGAGTGAGAATAGGTGAAAAGGCTTTTGCTACAAGGACAGAGCTGTGTTTGAAAGTTGAAAACTATTTCATTGATACTGTAGAGGTATATATATATATCTAATGCCTATAAACACTGTATGTATTTTTCTTCCAGTTATATAGGCTGAAAAGTACAAGGGACCTTCAAAAAGTTCCTGGAAAAAATGGAGTTAGAAGAGAATAGAATTTGTCCATGAATATTTTTGAATTTTTTATAACCAGTAACCAACTGCTGTTGAATATGTTCTGACTCACAGTGACTCCATTGTGCCAGAACAGAACTGGGCTCCCCAGGCTTCCAACGCCAAATTTAGGAATTCTATCACCAGGCTTTTTTTTCCTGAGATGCTTTTGAGGGACTTGAACCCTCAACCTTTCAGCTGTTAGCTGAGCATGTTAACCACTTGCACCATCAAGGGACACCACGAAATCCAAAGGAGGAGCATTATCCATTAGAAAGTAAATTGCACTCAGAATTGAGATCATCCTACTCTTTTTTGGGTCTGACAGAACCATCGACCTTCTTGTGTACCTTTTGAATGCTTTTGTGATCCATTTGGTATACATACCCCCGTGCACACATGTGGACCCACCACAGGAGGGGAGCCTTGGGAGAGACAGGCAGGGCCATCTGTCCTCCATCTCCTAAGAGAGCCTGCCTATCAGACTGGCCGTGAAATGCAGAAGTAAGAGCGCTGCCTCTTGGAAGGGGTGGGAGGCCAATTGTCTAAAGAAACAAACCAGTGAGACAGTGTGAAGAAAAAGAATGTTTGAAACCATTGTGGTAGCAATTGTTCAATTCTGCTTGACGTGATTGAACTATGGAATGATATAAATATATATAAATAATAAAAAATGACTTAATCTCAAGAATGCACCCCAGCCCAGTCCAACTCAAGCCCATAGATCTGATGCTAGCCCGGCCCACTTCAGACTCACGGACATGGCAGCTGATGACTCTGAAAGGTGACGCAGGAAGGAGGGAGCTCACAGGTTGGTGGGTACAGAGTCTCACGGATCCACGGTTGGTGGAAGGATGGCAGGGCACTGACAGCTCTCCAGTTGGGGGGCCCAAATGGCTACTGCTTGATTGACATATTTGGTTCCACCCCTAGCCAGGAGTGTCTAGTTGACATAAAATCGTCCAGCTACCCCAGAAGGGTAAGGAAACATAGCAAAGCGCACAGCACTGGGCATGCAATTCAAAGATACTCTGTTCTTGTTCGCTCTGCCTCTTGTTAGTGAGATGATTCTGGAATTTCAGCTTTTCTCATCATCCAAATGGAAATACTGTGTCTCATACTCTCCTCATAAGGCTATCACATAGATCAAAGAAAATCATAAACACATTTCATAACAGCTTGTTGGCTATGCAGAAGCCCTGATGGCATTGTTGGGTCACTAGCTGTAAGGTCGGCAATTCGAATCCACCAGGCTGTCTGCAGGACAAAGATGAGGCTGTCTGCTCCCACAAATATTGACTGTCTCAGACCCTTAGATATGGCCCTCATGAGTCAGAATGGGCTCGATGGCAGTGGCTTTGGGTTAGTTGATTGATGAACAGCTACTTTAAATGTACACTTGGAGTCATCTTTGGAAGGCCCACAACAAGATGGGTTGACACAGTGGCTGCAAGAATGGGCTCAAACATGGGAACGATTGTGAGGATGGTGCCTAACTGAGTGGTGTTTCATTCTGGTGTGCAGAGGCTTGCTCTCCGCCAGAACCGACTCAATGGCACTTAACAACAAGAGCAGCAATTACAAGAAAGAGACATGGGTGTGCAATCAGAAAGCCTGGATGTGGTCTTAGCTCAGCCACTTCCTTATTCTGTTTGTGAGTATCAATGAACTTGTCTGAGCCTCAGTTTCTTCATGGTAGAATGAGGTTAATCCTTCCTGGTTTGCCTAAATCAAGTGAAATTACTTATTACATACCAGAGTTAGTACGTAAAATGTATGTAAAAGGAACGTAAAAGTGCATTTTAAATACTTGCATGGAAACCCCGTTGCCCACAGACTAAAATTAACTTGCTGCCAAAAAAACCCAAACAAAACCCCAAACCAGGACTTTCTAACTTAGAAAGTGTTTGATGCTTCCTCCTCCCCGACTATCATGACCCTAATTCTACCTTACAAATCTGGCTAGACCAGAGCATGTACAGTGATACAGGTATGAGCTGGAAACACAGGGAATCCAGGACAGATAACCCCCTCAGGACCATTAATGAGAGTAGTGATACCAGGAAGGTAAGGGGAAGGTGGGGGGAGACAGAGGGAACTGATCACAGTGATTGACATATGGCCCACTCCCAGGGGGACAAACAACTGAAAGTGGATGAAGAGAGACAGTGGTTGTTGTTAGACATGAAAAAAAAGATAAATGATCAATTTCATGGGGGCGGGATGAGTTGATACTAAGGCCTCAAGTAGAAAGAAAACATTTTGAAAATGATGATGGCAACATATGTACAAATGTGCTTGACACAATGGATGTATGTATGGATTGTGATAAGAGCTGTAAGAGCCCCCAATAAAATGATTTTAAAAAGTGTTAAGCAAACACACATTGTTGCAATAATTGTTAATGTTGCAAAGTAGAAGAAAGGTATGTGACAAAGTTTAACATTTAATCATTTTATGATTTTACATGTTTCAATGTCATCAAAACTTGGAAGCATCTCTGAATTGACGTTCATAGGATATGATAAGGTTTAACTTGGACTAGTTGAAGGTTTTCCATATTTATTTATGTCATAAATGTGGGAACATATAACAGAATGTTTAAATGTTTACAAATATACAAGTGTGAGGACACCCAATCAGGTTTCTCCTGGGTACCACGGGGCCCTAAGAGAAATCCCAGGATGGAGGACACATTGGAAGAGTCCGGGTGGTGCCATGCTTGTGTACTTAGTAGCTCACCCCACCCGTCACGTTGTAGGAAAAGATGTGGCGGTCTGTTCTGTAAGGCTTGTGGTTTTGGAAACTCTATGAGGAGTTCGACTCTCTCCTAGAAGATGACTGTGTGTTGGAATCACCTCTGCGACATGTAAGGAATCCCTTGTCATTTTAATAAATATCATTAATTCTGTCACGTCATGGTAAGTGTTGTTAATGGTCATAATGTTGCCCGAATTCCTGGGAAGATCGTGGTGGATAAGAGCCTCCGGAGTGTGAGGGATGGGCCCAGCGTACCTGGCAAGGATTTTGTTTTAAACAATTTATTATACTCTTTCAAATAAAGTTGTAGTAAGGTTTTTGCTTTTCCAAACATCATTCAAGTGACATTTATTTATATCTATTTTCAGTATTCTATGCCCCTCTATTGAAAACATGTAACATTCAGTTTCTGTCTGTCTTTGAATAAATTTAATGTATGTGAAGTCATTTTAAACAAAAGGCTAAAGATATGTTCAACAGGCCACTTTTTGTTACACAATCCCCTTTACTCTTGTGTTGATGCTATGTACTTCCAAGGAAAAACAACCGCACCTGCCTTTAGTAATTAGGAAAGTGAAAGTACTGCAATGTGTGCACTGAAAAATGACAGATGATCTGTAGGTCCCATGTCCCCATTGTCTGCTGCTGTTAGTTCCTACTGATTCTGCTCCAGCTGTGACCTTTTTAAAGGCAGCGGTGCCTCTGGGTGGGTTTGAACTACTAGCTGAGTGCATAATCATTTGTGTCATCCACGGGTGACTCTTAAGTCACAGAAAACATTGTTATATTGTTGTTATTTGGTGCTATCAGTCAGTTCTGACCCATAGTGACCCTACGCACAACAGAACGAAACACTGCCTGGTCCTGCTTCATCCTTACAATTGTTCTTAGGTTGGAGGCCATTTTTGCAGCCACGGTGTGAATCCATCTCATCAAGGACCATGGGTTTTTTGGCTGCCCCACCCTCTTTATCAAGGATGATGTCCTTCTCCAGGGACTGGTCTCTTCTGACAACCTGTTCAAAGTTCATGAGACCAAATCTTGCCATCCTTGCCTCTAAGGAGCATTCTGGTTGTGCTTCTTCTGAGACAGATCTGCTTGCTCTTTTTGGCCATCAGTCCATAGGAAGCATGGATATGGATTTTATATATATATA
>NW_022103896.1:68902832-68923094 GCF_000313985.2 Echinops telfairi | reverse complement strand
GGCAGTAGTTTGGGGCCTAAAATGAATTTCTCTCTCTATCCATTTTTCTTTCCCTGTCAGTTGTATTTCCCAGTCATCTTTTCACAGATTCTCTAAAATTGTGAAGATATATTAGAAAGCCTAACAGCCCTGGTTTGCTTTTTGCTGTGGAGATTCCCCTAGCAGCGTTGCTATTTTCACGTTGGGCTCTGGGTCCTGCCTCTCTGCTCTGTCCGCAGCGCCTGGGACCATGTGTAGCGTATGCTGTTGCTCATGTTAGGTGCTGTTGAGTTGATTTAGACTTATACGGATGCCATGTGATGTCCCATAGGGTTTTCTAGGACATAATACTCTTCACGGGAACAGATTTTTAGGGCTTTCTCCTGCAGAGCTGTGGTGGGGGGTGGGGTTCCAGTGGCCTACTTTTCTGTTAACAGCTGGTCCATCGGGGCTCCTTGTCACCTATGTTAGACACTTGATAAATGTTGATTAGGTGAATGACTACTTTGTCTACATTGAAGGTGCAGCCCAAGGAGAATCACATTTCCTCTTTACCTAAAGGAGGTGATTTGTCTTTCTGAGGCCTCACAGCCTTGTTGAGGTAACTAGTTCATTAGGTCTTGGAAAGGTCAGCATCAGCTCTTAAATGAGTTTCTAAAGCTTTTTGGAAAACTTGGAGACGGTTGAAGGGTTTGTATGGAAGAGGGGATATTGAGACCTGGTTGAGAAGTATGACAAGTTTACCTGACAAAGGTGAAGAAAGGCACAATGGGTAGAGAGAACAAGGCAAGAGTGGACATGGCCATTAGCTGCGAGGTTAGAGGGAAGTACAAGGGTCATGGGTAGGAAATGAGGTCAGTAATGCTGACCCAGGTCATCTTGTGAAGCTCCTGGAAAAAAAGCTATAGAAGAGCTGTTGGCAGTCTACTGGAGGATCCTGGGTAATCTCTAATGCATTGCTGCTCTGAGAGGTGGTGACGGAGGCACTGTAGTGCTCTAGTCAACAGGGACAAATGATCTGGCCACACATAAGGAACTTTATTAGCAGCTCATTTGCCTTCACACAGAGAGATCGAATGAGGGCTGTAAGAGAGATACTATTAGTTTAAAAATGTGTGAGATTTTGTTCCTTTTCACGGGTATCAAGGCAAATAAAATGGAAAAATAATTGTAAAATGAAGACAGAGGCACTGTCCTTAAGGGTCTTACAGTTTAGCTTGTGGGTAGACATCTGTGGGGCTCATTATCAAATGCGGAATGAAATAAATGCAATAGTTGGAGAAGATCTTTTATCATGTTGGCCTCCCTACAGGAAAGCAGGTAGCTCTTTCTAAACCTGCCACACAAAGCGGGCTAGCTTACCTTGCAGACGTAGTTGTGTAGTTTGTGTAGTTGTGTAGTTTGACCCAAGCAAGCAAGCAAGTGAACACATTTAGCGAAATTCCCGGAGTGCATGCTCCTCTGTGTGGCAAGGCAGACAGGTGGTAAATGCCCAGCGAGAGCTGGAAGAGGTTTTGTCTTCAATGGGAAAAAGCCTCTGACTTGTATTCTCAGAACCTGGTTTCTGGGCTTCATTCAGCTTTGAGCTCTGTGATGTGATTAACCTCACTTACTATTCCTAGACTTCTGGTAGCTAGGTGTGTGTCAAACTGACTGGACCAGGACTGTCTGTGGTTTGTCAGTTGAGGCGTAGGCATTCCCCATGATGTGACCCAACATAATATAATCAACTGCACAATGGTATCTGCTGTGAGCAGCCAAGTAGTTATACAAAGATGAGGCTTTGGGAGAAAGATCAGGCTTTCTACTCCCATAGAGTTGCAGCCTCAAAAACCCCTGGTGGCAATTCTATCCTTTCCTATAGGGTTGCTATGCCTCGTAATCAACTCCATGGCAGTGAGTTTAGTTGTTTGCTTGTGTTTTTTTGAGGAGCTCTGGGCGTCTAGTGAGCTATGCACTGACTTGCTAATCCCAGCCACTCAGAGGGAGGAAGATGAGGCTTTTTAGTCCTGTAAGGAGTTAGAACACTCCAAAACTGAAATGGGCAGCTCTACCCTGTCCTACAGGGTCTCTATGAGCCAGAATCGACTCAATGGCCGTGAGTTTGGGTTTTGTGAGTCTGTTGTGTTCCCAGACTATGAAGGTCTGTGTGTTGCACGCTGCACCTGAACCATTCTGTGTCTGCGTTTTAACATGGGTCTTTTAGAAAAAGTGGTTTCATGAATTGCTTTCAATGCTTACATGACACAATTCTGTCACAGGTGGGTAATTTTCCATTCTCCAGGGTGAAAAATGTGTTTGCAAAGTCCATTGTTCAGGTTCTTCATGCAAAAAAGGACATTTTGGGCCCCACATCATTTTTATGGCTGTGTTTAGGGGTCAGGACAGCCCCTCCCCTTTTCAACAGTCTCAGAGTACTTGTGCTTAGGGACTCTCAAGTTGGGAATGGGGTCTCTTTTCTAAGGCTAAGGCAAGAAGCAGCTGGGAAAGAGCATCTTTTCCTGGGTGCAGATTCCACTGTAAGGCTGAGGGCACTGCCCTGTGGATGGCGGTCTGCAATTGTCTCCTCTGGAGGGATGGTGAGAGAAAGAAAAATCAAACAATCAGTCTGCTCTCTTGCCTCAGGCTCCATAATTTGCCTTTTACTTTCTGCATTTTCATATTCCAGTCTGAAGAGCAGAGGACCAAAACAATCAGCAACAGATGTCCTTGTGCAAGCTGCACGGTACATGAATTCAGTTAGCATGCAAATTGTCCTCCTAGGGCGATTCCAGGGGACTGCTGAGAAAACAGCAGGCTTGCTTTGCAAAATAGATAGAAGCATGATTAAAATGTCTGGATCCAATCATATGTCTAATTACAATCCCTTTTTTATCTCAACTACAATGACTGGTAGCTATTATGACACAATATTACAAATGTGTATGAACGCATGGTGGCAGTTGGAAGGCTGATAGGTGGTCTGTGTTTGATCAAAGTGATCAAAGCTCCTGGGCATTGAGAGCCCCCTCTCCTTCTCCTTCGTCTGATCCACTTAGAGGAACAAAATATGATTTATAGGAGACAGTTTATGTGATTTTCATTCCCCAAGAGCAGTGGCATAATTTTTGCTCCACGGTTTCCTTTGGAAGCCCTGGGAGTTGGACAACACTTCCACACACACAACAGCCCATGTTCTTCTGTGACTGTCTAAGGGCCGCTCTCACGCTTCAGCTCTAACGTACGTTCATGTGGCCAGACATTTTCAGTTCTGCTATTGGTCCAATCAGAAAAAACAAAAAGGGAAAAAACATTGAACAATGCCGAGGGGAGAAACTCTTGATTAGTTCATCCTATTCATAAATCCAGATCATAATGTTGGGATTTCACACGAAAACTAAGAGTACTTTTCTCCCCATATAATATGTTCACCATCAAGTCTACCTCCTGGGGAGAACTAAAGGTTGAATTCCACTGTGGCAAGTCATTCATTTGCATCAGCTAAAGTGCCTGCTGTTGTGCCTGTTATAAAAAATTATTGATACTGGATTTTTTTTGCCATTAGCTCAACTCGGGAAGGACGAGACATAAAGAACATAAACACTAACGTGGTTTGCATGTCTCATAGAGACAGGAAACCAGCACTAAGCAAAGATGCCATTTTGAAGACTAACTCAAATCAAATCGGACTCAAATCATGAAACTGTCAATCCCCTCATATATATGTGAAAACTGGACAATGGATAAGGAAGACCGAAGAAAAATTGATGTCTTTGCATCCCGATGTTGGAGAAGAATATTAACTACACCATAGACTGTCAGAAGGATGAACAAGACTGGTTGGTAGAAGTACAGCCAGAATGCTCCACAGAAGTGAGGATGGCAAGATTCTGTCTCAGGTGCTTTGGGCATGTTCAGGGCAGGAGGGACTAGCCCTGAAGAAGCCCATCAGGACTGACAAAGTCAGGAGCAAAGATGAGAGGTGATAAACTCCTTCACAAGCTGAAAGGACAGAGCAGCTGCAGCAATGGGCTCCAATATAGCACTCTTGTGCGGATGGCATGGCACCTGCGCGTGTTTTGTTGTTGTGCTTGGAGTTGCTATGATGGAACCGACCCGATAGCACCTAACAACCATAGCACCAGTGGGAGAGCTCAGTGTGTAAGCAACTTGATGCAGACATCCAGCATTTGATGCTACAAATAACAAAACAAAAGGGATGAATGAAAACAAGAAATACACTTCCCACCTCCCTCGTGAAATTCACAGCTAGTATGCATTTCATAACTTGAAGCCTTTTATTAGAACATTGTATAAAACTTACATCATAGTTCCATATCCTTTCCCTTGGTTCTTTAGTTTAGACTGCCCTGACTTAGCTCTTTCTCCTTCGATGCAGGTTATTGTTGCTTAAAAAATTTTTTCACGAGGTGTCATCAAGCCGGTTCTGACCCATAGTGACAATGTGCACAACGGAATGGTGCATGGTCCTGCGCCATCCTCACAAACATTCCCAGGCCTGAGTCCACAGTTGCAGCCACTGTGTCGATGCATCTCATTGATGGTCATCCTTTTTTTGCTGCCCCTCCACTTAACCAAGCATGGTATCCTTCTCCAGGGAATTGGCTCTGTTAACACTATGTCTGAAGTATAAAAGATGAAGTCTTGCCATCCTTGCCCCTAAGGAGCACTCTGGCCCTATTTCTAACCAGACAGACCACTTTTCCCTTTTAGCAGTCCATGGTATTTTCCATATTGGTCTCCAGCATCACATTTCAAATGGATTCTTCTTCTGTCTTCCTTATTCAATGTCCAACATTCATCTGCATATGAGGAAATGGAAAATACCATGGCTTGTGCTAGGCACACCTTAGTCCTCTAAGTAACATCCTTGCTCCTCAATACTCTAAAGAGATTTTGTGAAGCAGGTTTACCTAATGCAATACATCTTTTGCTCTCTTGAGTGCTGCTTCCATGAGCATTGATGATGGACCCACGATAGACAAAATCCTTGACAACTTATTGTCCATTTACCATGATGTTACCTATTGGTCCTCTTGTGAGGATTTCAGTCTTCTTGACATTGAGTAGTAATCCATACTGAAGGCTGTAAGTCTTGATCTGCATCAGTGAGTGCCTCAAGTCCTCCTCACTTTTGGCAAGAAAAGTTGAATCATCTGTAGACCGCAAGTTGTTAATAAGCCTTCCTCCAATCCTTGTGCTACATTATTCTTCATATAACCCAGCTTCTCAGATGATTTGCTCAGCAAACAGACTGAATAAGGGTGGTGAGTGGATGCAACTCTGGTGCTCAACTTTCCTGATCTTAAAACCAGGCAGGATTCCCTTGTTCTATTCACTGAAGTTCTGAATGAACACAAGAAAGTGTTCTGGAATTCCCATTCTTCCCAAGGTTATCCATAGTTTGTTATGGCTCACCAAGTCAAATGCCTTGGCACAGTCAATCAAACACAAGTAAATATCTTTCTGACAATCTCTGTTCTGAGCCAAGATCCATCTGGCATAAGCAAGGATATTACTTTTTCTACTTCCTCTTCTGAATGCAGCCTGAACCTCTGGCAGCTCCCTGCCAATGTACTGCTACAACCATTGTTAGATGATCTTTAACAAAACTTTGCTTGCATATAATATCAATGATATAACCCACAATAAAAAGTGGATGACGTATTTACTGTGCTCTTGCTGCATGCTCAGCAATGTGCTTACTTCTATGGGGCTTCAATGAACTCTGCTGGCTCAAAGGCTGCCTTCCAGGATCTTTTAATATATATAAAGTTAGAGTCCCTGGATGATGCAAATGATTAATGTGCTTGGGTACTAAAAAAAGATTGGAGGGTTGAGTAAACTAGGTGAAGCCTGGGAAGGGATGTCTCCTCCAACAGTGAACACCCAGTGAGTACAGTTTTACTCTGACACAAATGGAGTCACCACGAGTCAGAACTGACTTGACGGCCACCGTTTTTGTTGGTTTAGTACAAATTCTTTTTGAGGAAGAAGATATAAGTTCTATCTATCTGAGGGAAATAGAAAGAGAATTTGATGTGGAGTGGGAGGGAGGAAAAATGTGGGTCAGAAGGTGGGCAGAGAGAACGAAATTACAGAAACCTCCACTGACACTACAGGTTCTCAAAGAAGACAGGGCAGGACCAGTCCAGGGACACACATGTTTTTACTGCTGTAAAACTTGGGCCCAAACTCTTTTGTTGAAATTTTACCCAGGATAAGCTGAGATGGACCCAGATGAGTCACAAAGATGGCTTTGGGTCTGCAGTCTGAGGTTCATCCTAAAAAGCAGGCTGAATGACCTACTTAGCTCCGATCCTAATTCGGCCTTTTAGATGCGATCCCTCGGATAACTCCAGCTAACTTTTATGGCGCTCTGACCACATGCCAAGGAGCCCGGTGGTACCTTGGGTTAAACAACTGAAAGATCTGTGTTTCAAGCCCACCAGCTTCTCCAAGGGAGAGAGATGAGGCTGTCTGCCTTTGGAAAGAGTTACAGTCTCTGAAAGGCTAAGGAGCAAGTCTACTTGGTCCTGCGGTGCCTATAGGGTCACTCTGCAGCAGACTCCACTAGATGACAATTAGATTGAGGTACTATGGCCTTATACTATGTGCTTCATAGGTTTTTTTGGTCATTAAGAGAAAAAACTTGTTTTATTAGGGGCTCATACAACTTTTACCACAATCCATTCATACATCAATTGTGTAAGCACATTTGTACATTCATTGCCCTCATCACTCTCAAAACATTTGTTCTCCACTTAAGCCCCTGGCATCAGGACCTCATTTTTTCCCCTCCCTTCCCATTCCCCCCTCCCTCATGAGCCCTAATAAAACGATTAAAAAAATAACAGTGTAGAACGAGAGGATGAAGTGGAGGGTGACAACAGTGAAGAGTAGGGCCATGTGTGTGGGCCCCTGGGGAGCCACACTGAGATGAGCCCAACAGGGATGGTGGCTAGTGAGGAGGGGGGCTTGGAGGATCTTACAGCACGCTCTCTGAACTCTTCAGACTACATGCAGCCACTCCCAGCCTTGGTGGCTGGGAGTATTTTAGAAGAGGCTGGGTTCTGTGTTGTATGGCATGGGCACTCCTGTAATTCCATGGTAGGGAATCCTGGGAATCCCTGGTGGGCAGAAAGGATCCCTGAGACACTTACTAGTTGTTCCTATTCTTGTACTCATTTCACAAGGAGTCAGCAGGATTGCTGCTGGAAGAAGTGTAAAACTTGCTCACTGCCATTGAGTTGATGCCAACGCACAGAGACCCTATAGGGCAGAGTAAAATTGCGCCTGTGAGTTTCCGAGACTGCAATTCTTCATGGAAGTAGAAAGCCCCATCTATCTCCCATGGAGCAGCTGGTGGTTTTGAACTGCTGACCTTGTGGTTATCAGCCCAGGGTTCTATGCTACCAGGGTTCTATGGGTTGGAAGTATGGGAACGTGAAAAAAGAAAGAAAACAGGCAAATTAGCTGCCTGGATATGTTAAAGGTTATTCAAAACCCAAATCAACATAACTGTTATCAAGTCGATGCCAACTCATATCAGTTATTTAAAAACATATATAATATTTATAAAACACGAAATTTAATATGTTGCTCTTTTAATATGTTTTACCCAAACAATCCAGTGAGACATCGATCCCATTCATCATGTTGTACAATCACCACCAGTATCCATTACCAAAATTTTCATCACTATTAACAGATACCTAATGCTTCTAAAACAACGGTGACTGTCCATGTCCTTCTGGCAACCATTAATAAACTTTTGTCTCTATACATTTTTCTAGATATTTTATATTCCTGTTTGTGTTAGATGCCATCGAGTCAGCTCTGACCCTTAGTGACGGTGTGCACAACAGAAGGAAACACTGCACGGTCCTGTGCCATCCTCACATTTGTTCTTATGCCTGAGCCTATTGATGCAGCCGCGGTGTCGATCCATCTCACTGAGGACCTTCCTCTTTTGCGCCTCCCCTCCACTTTACCAACTGTGATGTCTGGCCTCTCCTGACAATCTGTCCAAAGTAGATGACGGATTCCTGCCATCTTTGCCTCTCTGGAACACTCGGGCCTTCCTTCTTCCGATAAGATCTGTTTGACAGTTTAGCAGTTCGGGGTACTTTCAATATTCTTCTCCAGCGCCACAGTTCAAATGCACCTCTGTTTCTCTGGTCTTTCTTATTCAGTTCCTACTTTCACATACATATGACGCAATGAAGAATGCCATGGCTTGGGTTGGGCACACTGTTGTCCTCAAAAAAACCCAACAAAACATCCTTTTTCTTCAGTCCTTTAATGAGCTCTTGTGCAGCAGACAGACCTAATGCAACTTCTCTTTTGATCTCTTGACTGTTGCTTCCATGAGCATTAATTTTGGGTCCAAGTAAGACAAAATCCCTGGCAACTTCAATTGTTTACTCCTTTTTCCATGATGTTACTGATTGGTCCAGTTGTGAGGATTTTGGTCTTCCTCACATTGAGTCATAATCCAGGCTGAAGGCTACATATAGTACTTGATCTTCATCAGCAAGCGCTTCAAGCCCTCCTCACTTTCAGCAAGCAAGGTTGTGTCAGTTGCTTACCATGGGTGGTTAATAAGCCTTCCTTGAATCTTGATGCCACATTTTTCTTCATATAATCCAGTTTCTCTGATGATCTGCTCATAAAATATTTGTCTGTTTGCTATGCCCTTATTTCATTCATGTTGTTTTCGGTGTTCATCCCGTTGTAGCATGTATCAAGACTTCATTCTCTTTATGGGAATATCGACCATTTTTATTCTCTAAGAAACTCCTTCCCCTATCATCACTCCTCCTCCTTGTGTAGCAAAGGGCTGGGAGGACTGAGACAACGCCTCTGCCTGAGAAAGCCTTGGGTTTTCTGAGGGACTAGATCAAGACTCCACGTGACAGTCTATGACAAGCACTGTAATTCAGTGGCACTGATTACTTGGGAAAGGTTTGCTCTGGGCAGTGCAAAGCATTAAGCACCTGGCTAATAAATAGAAGGTTGATAGCTGGAATCCAATCAGAGGAGCATTAGAAGGAAGGCCTGACAGTCTACTTCCTAAGGATGACATTCATCAAAAATCTGCAGTTCTATTCTGATCTGAGTTGCAACCAATGGCAACAGCTTTTGTTGTTGGCGGTGGTTGCTTTTTTATGCTTGATAAAAGTGTGCTGCCTTTGCGCGTGATCCCATGTGAGGTTATTAGTCCAGTCATGGACTCAGCTCTGCTTCTTTTCCAGGACCAGACATGGATCTGTCCTGGTTGGCCACTGTCCTTCATGCCAAGGAAGTGTAATTGTGATTTTGGATGACTGGCCCAATTGTGTGACTCCTGACATGTCAGGAATCCATTAGCGGCACAATCTGGGTCAAGATTCCAGCCAAAAAGCATTCTTCTCACCATGGGGCTCATCCAGAACCTTCTCCAGAGAAAGCTAAAGTGTCTTCTTAGTTGAAATCACTTTGTTACCAAACATTTACTTTGTTTCTGTTATTAAACTAACACACGATGTCGTTTCCCCTAAATGGACTGCTCATGAGGAAAGATTATACCCATCAACTGCTTAAACATTTTATACTTGTAGTTAGTTTTTAGATACAGGATTGTGTAAGAACACTCCTAGCCAGAGGCTAGGAAAGCAATTTCCACTTCTGTCCATTTTAACTACCCCATGTTTGAGTCCTGGGTCTTCTGCTTACCAGGTAGAGGTGGGCCTCTCCTGTAGCCTAGCCCCAACTCCTTCCTCTGCCCGCAGAGGTGAACACCGGGGTGTTGTGAGACTAAAACCCAATGTGGCCCACTTTATGAGCTGAGGGACAGCATGCAAACATAGGGGAGAGGAGCTTGGTGCTCTAAGAGGGGCACGGGAACTGTGACTTACTTTTATGGGGCATGTTACAAAGATTATTTTTAAGTCCATTAGAAATAAAATGAAACCACCCATGTGTGTATCATACTACTTGAATTAAAACCTTCCATTATAAATAGTGTTTCAGGCCATACTGCCCCGCCAGGGTGGAGTGCGCTGAAACAATAGATGGGGGAAGGGGGGGTGCGGACGGGGGGCAGGGGGGGGCAGGTAGGGTTTGAAAAATACATATTTATACTTTATCTTGGACAATGGGCTAGAGTATGAACGTTTTTATATTGTTGGGGGCTTCAGGGGTTGGGGAGGTGCTGAGTAACTTTTTTATTCTGCAAAGAAGACAGTATGTCAAATCAGTTTGGGAACCTATATTGGTATAAAGCAACCAACTTTAAGTTAGGAGAATCTCTTCGTTGAAATGTGCATTAATTCATGTCTTAGTTTCTTAGAGCTGCCATACATAAATTGCTCATGTAGGAGGCTTTACAGAATGGATGTTTATTTTCTCACAGTGGCGGAGGCTAAAATCCAAATGAAGTTCTCAGCCATGTTGAAGCCTTCCTTGTCAGAATCACTGGCTGCTCCTTGGCAATTTTTATGTGGCATCTGCCTCCCACTCTTATCTAAATAGCGTGCTATTTTTATACAACTCAGAAGTGATTAGATTTAGAACCCACTATAGTGGGAGATGACCTTATTAATGACACAAAGCTATCCCTATTTCCAAAGAGGATTGCATCCCTAGTTTTTGTGTTATGATTCCAACACAGTTTTTCATGGGCAGCACACAACTCATACTAGCTGGTTATTCTGCTTAAAAAATATCTAATGAGAAGATACTAAATAAACAAAAGGGACAATGTCTTGTCCATCATTGACACATGCTTTTGACTGCAGAAAGTAGTTCTGCACAGATTGACCCATCTTGATTTGGCCATTTACATTGTGCTTTCTGTCATTCGGCATGCATATCCTGCAAGAACAAGAGAGTTTGTCCAAGCCCCAAAGATTTATGCAGGGGCTGGGCTATGTTGCATACACATTCAACCATGAGGTCTTTATCATTGCCAAGTCATACACCAGAGAATCTTTGACATAGAGCTCATCTTTAAGTTAAAGTGCTAAGACATGACTTTCAAAGTCATTTCATTTTAATAGTGCCTCCTTTGCTGCTGAAAAAACATTCGAGTCACTATTTCATCTTTCAAAAGTTAAGTATTCTTTGTAGGCAGGAACTGTCTGTTAAAGTCATACTTGACATCCACTGAATCAAAACTGCTTTACAACGAAAGGCTGACATCTGTTTACTATATAAAAAAGGGTGCTGTGTATTTTTACTAGAAGAATTTTCCTTTAATAAGGCAGCCACAAAGTCATCTACACACACCAAACTGATTTACAGAGAAAACCTGGTGAATACCAACCCAGGATCATAGATGCTTAGCAATCCCTCATATTTCTATTGCCCTGTTTTTGGTATGAAAATGATTAGGAAATGTGCTTGTCCCTTTTGGGGAGGAAGGGTATAATAGCAATAATATGACTAGGGTTAATTATTAATTGGGTGAGCACCAATCTTTTTGGTCTTTTCAACTTTGATTTCATTATATTGGCAATTGATCTTGCTTCCACTAAACTCCCTTCAGGTTTTTCAGGCAACGCAAGCAGTAGCCAGCAAAGTCTTTATATTTGGCCAATTCCATCTGAGATCTGTCCAAACCAATGTAATTAGGAGGAGATCAGACAGAAGGCAGTCAACTTTGCAGAGAGTTTAAATCTGTGTGTAATCTCATACAGGTGCGGCTTCCTGTGCTCTGGAAAATCCCCCATCACGAAGCAGGACAACTGCGCCACACCTGGGTTGAAGCAGAACATCTGGACCTACTCTTTCTTACTTGCTCATATTCTTCAAATCTCCCCCAAACAAATGGTGCTTTAGGGCAGGCCTGACACCAGAGATTTGTATGTCCTATGTGCACTGCCAACTCCCATTTAGATACAAATGCAGCTACTCTTCTTGAACCAAATACATTACAGATATAAAACCCCAGGCATACATTTCAATTGGTCAAGTTTCAAGTAATTTATGGAGGTTATTTTTACCACTAGTGATAAATTTCACAATGGCATTAACAATTAAGCAGGATATTTAGAGAGAGTTGAAGTACAATGTCAACTGAATGTCCTAGCATTGCACATTGGCTCTTTGTTTGTTTGGGTTTTTTTTGTTGTTGTTTTTGAGTCATGCAATCAGTGGCTGGTAAAATCTTTAAAATTAAATATAGGTGTAGAAATCATTTCTAGATGCTACTTAGAAAGGGGTCTGGTTTCATTAGGAAAACTTATCTCTCTACCCAAATTCTAGATATATAATTTGGACTTCATGGATCCATTTGCTGCTTAGATTCTGGGAGTACCTTGCAATGAATGAATTTGTAGGTGTTCTTTTTGTAGCTATTGTAGGTGTTCTCTTGGGCCTTGCATGGTGCTAGAATAACTCAACCAACAAATAATGAGTCAATGCCCAATCATTGTAATTTGTAAATGATGTAATTTTAGTGGCCATACATGGTCCTTAGGAACCCTGGTGGCATTGTGGCTACAAGTTGGGCTGCTTACTGTAAGGTCAGCAGTTCAAACCACCAGCCAATCCACAGTAGAGACAGGGCTTTCTACTTCCATACAGAGAGTGACAGTCTCAGAAACTCACTGGGGCAGTCCTACCCTGTCTTACAGCGTCACTAAGAGTCCGCATTGACCCAACAGCAGTGAGTTTGGTTTCGGTTTTGGCAGCGTGAACAATGAATGTTGTGTAGTAGGTATGCCTTTTATGGCTTCCTTGAGCAACAATGGGAATTGTGTGGAAGGGATCATTAATATATATATTGTAGATAAACACATTTACACCTGTCTTCCATTGTTAACATTTAGAATTACTAACCAGATCACAACAGTGAATTTATTAGATTGACAAAATTGTTTTATTTATTGTTTGGACACCTTGGATTCAGTTGGTATTTGTCAAGCTTATCATGTTTGAGGAGGTTTGGGAGTAAAAAGGTGGGAATGAGTAGGTGACTGAGAGCCTAGGAGGGTGTGGGAGAGAGGTAGAGGGAGAACCACAAAAAACACCTTCCACTCGGACAATGGGTAGTAAACCTCCGACTACTGGACAATTCAGAAGCCAGGCCTAGTTCTGTAAACTGTTAGTAGCTTTGCAGATAACTTTGAAGCAACTAACAATGCCTTGCTTTCCTGAGCAACCAGGATTGAGAGAGATCTCCTAGAGCGTACTTTAGAGTCTGGGGTAACCTGGATCTCGTCCAGATGCTTCCAGGTGGGACTAGTGGGTGGGCCTCTAGGGTGAGCAGGTCCTCCTGCCTTAACTTGGTAATGCAACTCGGGTAATGCAACTCGGGTCCTCCTGATAATGGGGCCCCGTCAAATAATCGAAACATTTGCATCTGTTTCCACAAAGTCTCCCTGCAGCAAGCTTTGCTGTTGGTGGAGTGGATCGAGGGGAGTGGAATTGACTATATGAAGTGAATAGGTGTTCAAGTTGGAGAATTCTTGTGTTACTCGCTTGTGAAAATTTATTTTGTTTTAAAAATCATCAACATGGTGAAGATTTTCCTTCTGATCCTCAGATTGTGTAATGTGAGTGGAGAAGTGATCCCATGGTCAATTACCCATGTTGATTTCTTGAAGCTGTAAGAAGTGAAAGATAATTAAGCATTGGGGAAATGGTAAGGCGCACAGGGAGTTACGACGAGCAGAGGTGTTTATGCAGGAGAATGTAGGCAACATGTGCATACACCAGAAATGGAAACCCAAGTGTTCTAGCATGTAGGCATGAAGACAATCTTTTAAGATTTATAAGAAACATGAAGGACTGGGGAAGGAAACTGATGGTCAAACACAACACTATGGGGACTCATGGTTATTCCAACGGGGCCTGTGTAATACAGCCACGAGAGAACCTGAACTACAATTGTGGCAGGGTCTTAAAATGCTTGACAGTGAGGAATAAGTTCTGAAACAGACAGTAAAGGTAGGGTCTCTGGGAGCTCCCAAAGATGTGAAGGACACGTGGAGTGACCCAGCTTATGAATAATGGAAGACCGCGTGTTGAGATAGTAGAAAATGGAGTCTGTGCAGGCTGAAATCACAGGCTGATTTCCCCGTTCCTAACTCAGGACCTAGAGCGTAGGTAGCAATCACACCTTTGAAGCGTAAGTAGAGTTGGATAGATTTACAAATGAGCTGAAATTAGTCAGAGTGGGGAAGTATTTGTTAAGCAATATGATAATCACAAGAGAAAGAAGTTTCCTTTCTTTTTTTATGAGTAGAAGAAATGATATAAAATTGGACAAATTGGGCTTCTGATAAATGAAATTTGGGTTCGGAAGAGTTGATCCTAAAAGAAGTTCCATGAAAATGTCTTTTTAGGTTTCAGATCATATTTTCCAATGAAAACATATTAATTTGAAAATATAAACATCAGACACAATTAAGTGGCCCTGTGGTAGTTGGATGAGTTTATGGCAACTAGACACTGGCTCAGTGTGGAGTCCATCAAGCGGGAGATTGATGACACCTCCTTGGCGGCGTGGCTTTTTGTATAAGAGGGAGGGACTCTGGGAACTGCCTCTCTCCCTCTGCCTCTCTGCCTTCCTGCCAGCTGGAACTCTGTGTGCCTCAAGGCATGGCCCCACGGGCACCACCTGAGAGCTGCCAGAGCCTTGCCAGGTTTCCACTCATCTTGGCTCCACAAGACTCTGTACCCACTGACCTGCAATCTGCCTGCTTCCTGGTCCATCATTCTGCATACTGGCATGTGGCTGCTTGAGTCTAAAGAGGGACTCATGGACCAGCATGGAACTTAGGGATTTGAGCTGGACTGGGCTGGGATGCCTTCTTGATATATAACTGTTTCTTGATATAGAGCTCTTTTTTTTATACATAGATGAGTGTCGCTGAATTTGTTTCTCTAACCCAAGCCCCATCAGGTAGCTTGGAATCCCTGAATGGTGCAAATGGCTCAGACTGCTCACCCAGGACGTTGGAGGTTTGAATCTATACAGAGGCAGCTCATAAGGAAAGCCTAGAGACCAATTTCTGAAAGCCCCAGGAGTTGTATTGTGATCTACGTGGGGTTATTGCTGTCAGAGTGGACTCAACAGCAGCTCTTTTTTTTCTAAAAAAACAACAAGCCATTTAGGAATACACAAGCAAAAACGGAAAAAAAAAACCCTAGTCAGGTTAGTGGCTGAATGTTACATTCCACATAATGCCTTCATGCCTAGAGGCTAAGGAGGCCAGAATGGCCGGCATCTCTCTACTCAGTAGTTGCCTGTTGAGTTCAAGTTTGTTGTACACATCACTTATTTTGGGAGGCTGTACAGTGCTCTTTGTTTACTGCTTACTGCCTTCTTTCACCGATGTGTCCTCCGCTCTTTAATAAAAAATATAATTTAAAAATATATAAAATTTAAGGGAGAAATGACATCACTTTTTAATTAGTATATGTACCTTCAGGTACTTAATATATAAGGTATTTTATAAGTAGGATACATAAGGGAGGGGGCTTTACATTTTTTTAATTTTAATAAATAATTTTATTGAGGGCTCTTAAGGCTCTTATAACAATCCATACGTCCATTGTATTAAGCACATATGTACATATGTTGCCATCATCTTTTTCAAAACATTTTCTTGAGCCCTTGGTATCAGCTCCTCTTTTGTTTCATTCCTACCCCACCCTCATGAGCCCTTGAAAAATGATAAATTATTATTATTTTCATATCTTGCACCATCTGCTGCCTCCCTTCACTCAGGTTTCTGTTGTTTGTCACCCAGGATGATAGTGGTGGTGGTGGTTATACTTCGATAATTGCAATTGGTTCCCCCTGTTTCCCTGCACTTTCTGGGAGGGGGCTTTACTTGGTGATGAGAGCTGAGGTCTGTAGAATTTCAGTAAAATCCTTAAAATGATTCAGCACCATCCTCATTCAGGAGATAAAGAAGGAAAAATAGCTGAGTCAGAGCAGAAATGCAATCTTATTTTGGTGTTCACTGAAGGAATGGATCTAGAGATATTGAAAAGCTCAAAGTGTTAATGATCATGGCCTTTACTCCTTCACCAACTTTGCATGGGGCTGAGTGAGAACCTTTTCTTCCTTGGTGCGGCAGGCAGAGAGAGATTCTCATCAGCATGTGTGTGGAGTAGCTGCCTCTCCGAGCTGGATCCAATAAAGAGATCAACCTCTTCACTTTCCCCTTAAGAGTCTTTAGCAGAACACTGGTTGGTCTCTGAGCTATTCTTTTATGTTTTTGCTAAATCTCCAAGGTTAAGGTTGATTAACTTTTAGATTAAGCCATGCTCTGAGATGAAGTCTAAAATGTCTTAACCTTCGAATAGGAATGGAATTCTCACTAGTCATTATTTGAACACACTGATGTTCCAAATTTGTGGACGGATGTTATCCATTAAGGCAAAAGCAGATAGGGGCTATAAAGTTGACTCAGAGGCTAAGTACTTTACCTTCAGGGAAGCAGACATAAAAAATCTGTCCTGAACCGTATATATAATCATAGTTAAAGTTCTGAACACCTGGTTCTTAACTGGCCAGGCAAAGTCATATAAAAAACTGACGTACCTTCTACTTACTGTTATTTTGATCTTTAGGTAGGTTACTATTTTTATTATATGGTTTAGGAATTTAGGCTTAGTGCTCCATCAACCCAAGGGCATTCACTGAATGCCAACATGTGCCAGGCATAAACAAGATAAAATTTGGAGACCAGGAGTAGATTTCTCAGAACTTGCATCAGTATAATTCTTTGACTAATGGATATAATGGTTGACTTTCAGTCGTTCTTAACACTCTTTCCCATGATTTGACAGGTTGACATTTTTCGGAGGGTTTCAATTCTGCAAGGTGCTGTGTGCCTGCTCTGGTTAGCTGAGCTGGTTGGAAATAGGGCACTAATGAGGTCAAAGTTCAATCCCCATATGGCCAAGGTCATTTTGAAGGAGAAAAGTTTCCATAGCCAGGGGCTGTATCTCAAACACTGGCTAGTTTCTTGTTTTGTCAAGAACACTGCTTAGCTGCTGCTTTGACCATGGTTCAGAAGGAGGACTATGGGGTGGGGGTGGGAGTGGTAGAGGTGGGATCAGGGAAGGTATGACATTCAAGGAAAATCCTTTGTGGCCCCAAAGAAAATGAAAATGCATGTGCGGTGACAATAAGTCAGTAGCATCACCTCTATTACTAAATATGGGTCCAGTGGTCTGCACACAAAGGAAAGTGGGAGAGTGCAAAACCCAAGAGCATGTTATACTTCTAATTCCCACGGGTGCGCTCGTGCTGAGATAGACTGGAAAGGAAAGCAATAGCTAATCTCTAATGAGGATTCCGTAACTGCCGGCTTTTGTGCTAAGATTTTAAAAATCTGCTAATTTACCTAATCTTTAAAATCACCCTATAAGGTAGGTTCCCCCATCCATCTGCCAGCTTGTTGTACTGTGGAGGTTTGCAGGTTCCTGTGATGCTAGAAGCTCCATGATTGGTATTTCGAATACCAGCAGAGTTACCTATGGTCCGCAGGGTTCAGGAGAGCTTCCAGAGGAAGGCAGATGAGGAAGAAAGGCCTGGTGATTTACTTCAGAGAATTAGCTCATGAAAACCCTGTGCATCATAGATGATTATCTGAGATGTTCAAGATGCCTCTTCGAGGGCGACAGGCCATCTTGTCTGGGAAAGTGGAAGACCAGCGGAGGCCAGGAAAACCCTTAGTGAGATGGGTTGACACAATGGCCACCAAATGGACTCAAACATTGCAGTTATCGTGAAGATGGCACAGGGCCAGCGACATTTTGCTGTGTTAGAGGTCGGTCACGATGAGTCAGAGCAGACTTGAAGGCAGCTGACCACAACATAACACGTGTACTTTTAATAGTCCTATTTAACTCACACGTGTGTTCTGTCTTATAACCACTCTCTAGTGTTCCTCTAGTTCTAAAATTCATTGAGTTGGTCACACAGAAATCACAGACAATGCTCGTGATTATAGGTGGAAGATATAATGCAGGTGAGAAATGCTCAAGGCACAGTTGTTCTGCCAGGACATGTTACAGAGTCCTTCCAGGGACTTTGAGATGGGATGACACCATGGCTGCAACAATAGGCTGGGGCATGGGAACAATTGTGAGGATGGCACAGGACAGGACAGTGTTTCGTTCTGTTGTGCACAGGGTCGTTATGGGTCAGAACTGACTCAATGGCACCTAGCTACAACAACAACAATAACAACAACAACGTTATTTTGTAAAACATATACTTCCAAATGTTTGTGGAAAAATGGAATGAAGGGATAATAGAATTTTTATAGGAACTGTTTGAAGCCCCTTCAGACAAAGAATATGAAATGGAATGTAGATTACCAAGAATCTCGGTGCACTGGCAAAGTTCCAACAGCTCTCTTTGAACATGCTAAAGCCTCTTCATACCATAATTTGGACAAGCTTTTAGATTTTAAAAAGTTCATTAACTGATCTGTTTTAAACGCCTCTCTATGTCCCTGAAGAATCCTGATAGCATACTGGGCTATGCATGGGGCTGCCAGCTGCAGTTCAAACCACCAGCTGTTCTATGGAAGAAAGATGAGGTTTCTGCTGCTGGGGAGTCTCAGAAACCCACAGGGACAGTTCCACCCTGTCCTATAACGTCGCTGTGAGTCCGAATTGATCCAATGACAGTGAATTTGGAGTTTTCTATGTCCCTAGCCTAAAGACCAGAGTGCTCATTTAAACAGCTTTTTTTAAATGAGGTGTTAAATCAGCCAAATGTCACTTTGTGGAGCTCTCTGCAGCCTCATCCTAGAGTGCTGCAGGCTCCTAGATCATTTATGAGTCTTTAAAAGTACACAATTAGCCCTCCTTATGAGCAAATGTGTGGTGTATCTTGGTTGTGTATGAATCATTGTAAGAAGAATGCGTTTGTGTTTATATAAGACCAATGCCAAGAATCTCTCCATCTCCATTTATATCTGTTCTGCCAACATTGCTGCCAGGACAAACTCATGGCATCCTGAGCTGGGATACATTTGTGATACACTGATGAACAGAGGTGCACAAAGCAACTTGGCTTTCCTAGGCTATTTTGGGGAGAGAAGTATTTTCTTTCCAGAGTTCAGTAACAATCTCTTACTCCTTATGTTGCCCTTCCCGGTTCACAGTGCATATTTTCCCTACTCACCCTGTTGTGTGATCCTCAGTCACCCTGAGAGCTGAATAGGGCAGGCACTCCAACCCCTGGCTGTATCCATTGATGATCCTGGCATTCAGGAGAATTTGCTTGAAAATGCAGTAAGCATGGTCTCCAAGTCCAGTGGGCTTTCTAGAATGTTCACCATAGGAGCCTCACAATGTGGACGTCTGGAAAAACGAAGCTTTACCAAACCTGTGGCATTTCATTAATCAGGCCCTAGATGAAAGCTGGTGCTGCACCTTTCCATAGTTGAAAAATTAACAGTAAAGCTATTAGTCTCTGAAGATGCAGCTGAAAATATCCTGAAAAGGCCTACTAAAGGCAAAGAGATAATTTAGGCACTTAACCTTTCTGAAGTAGGTAGGCAGTAGAAGGAAGAGAGGGCTCAAGTAAATAGTTTAATGATTCCCAAGTGCCTTTTTAGAGTTTGCATTCTGAATACAGAACTGTGAAGCCTGATTATAGTGTTATATTTGAGGCTTATGCTTTAGAGTCGCCTTATAGGTGAAATCTTGACCCTCTTAGAATGAAGTCCCAATTTCTAATGCAGCAAAGAATGTTCTAGTAATGGCCTAGCATGAAGGCTATGCCTACGATCTCAATAAAACAGCCATTCTTTCCCTTTTCTTTACTCATGCTGTTTGTTTAATAAGGAGGAAGGAATTATTACCATTCTTATGCTACATGAATAATTGTATGTTTTTTTAATCATTTTATCCGGGGCTCTTATAATTCTTTTTAAAAATTATTTTATTGGGGGCTCGTACAATTCTCATCACAATCCATGCATACATCCGTTGTGTCAAGCACATATGCACATTTGTTGCTCTCATCATTCTCAAAACATTTGCCTCCCACTCTAGCCCCTAATATCAGTTGCTCATTTCTCCCTTCCCTCCCCACTCCCCCCTCCTTCATGAACCCTTCATAAATCATAAATTATTATAGTTTTGTCATAAGTTACCCTGTCTGATGTTTCCCTCTGCCCTCTTCTCTGCTGTCCATCCCCTAGGGAGGAGGCAATACTTAGATTCTTGTAATTGGTTCCCTCTTTCTACCCCACATTCCCTTCACCCTCCAGGCATCGCCCCTCTCACCACTGGTCCTGAAGGAGTCATCTATACTGG
>NW_022103896.1:68899521-68901049 GCF_000313985.2 Echinops telfairi | reverse complement strand
CGGAACCATTGGTCCCATTGTTTTCTCCTCCAGACTATTCATCCAGCCTATCTTATCTAGATAGATCTGTAGAGATAATAATATGTACCAAAAATCAAGCCATAGCAATACAGGCAATGAATGAGACACAGCGATGACAACAAAAAAGAAAACCAATGACCCATAGAAGAATAAATTAATTAAAAGAAAAAAATTTTAAATGAACGAAAAACCTGTAAATAGAGCAAGGTCTGATTTTTTATCTCTAGGCATATGTCCTTCAGTGAGGTCGGATGGGGTGCCAGGCTCTGGCTCCAGAGTCTGTCCTTTGTACTCCCTCAGGGGCTCCATGCTCTGCTCCCACTGTTGCTCTGCTGCACGCCTTTAGTGGTTTGCCTAGGTGTCATGGGACCAGTCCGGGCCAGTCCCGACACTGAGTCTCTAGTGTTATCCCCCTTAGGACCCTGGGCCAGCAAGGGATGGCGTGTCTCTTAGTGAGATCAGCTATATGGTCCACTCTGTGCATTGGCTCTTCAGAGCGGGGGTATCTCCTCCAGGCCTGGTGGGTCAGGATGTGCTCCACTCTCTCTTCCTCCCCCTTCATTTGCTCCCATGTGCTCTGATCAGGCATGCCCCTCTCCCCCAGCTGCAGTTTTAGTGCTGTCCTCTAAAGTAAATTTTTCAGGAGGGAGGCGCAGTTGTCCACGTAGCTGGTATGGGGAACGAGCCCTCAGGCCCCTCCGCTGGCTCCCCATTCATTGCCGGCATGCATTCTTCTGGCACTAGCTTTAAGTCTGGTCCCTCTTTCCCTTTGTAGACACAAACAATACCCTCCCCTTGGGTGGGTCAGTGCCCTATTCCCCTGCCACACATCTCTTTTTTTTCTTTCCCTTTTCCTCCGTCCCCACCCCCTTTTTAGTTGGTTACCATATGTACCCCTGGATTTGGTCTGGCCCCTGCCATACTACCTGGACCTCACCCCCTGGAGTGTTTGTATATAGTAGCTTTTTCTTTGTGCCACTTTTGCATTTACTTTTCTGTTCTTTCTTTCTTTTTTATATAAACTTACCTCAGTGGATTCATGTTATACTTGTCCTTTTGTGCTTGGCTTACTTTACTTAGCCTAATTTCCTCCAGTTCTTGCCATGCAGCATATGCTTCATGCATTCATCATTGCTTTTTACTGATGCGTAGTACTCCATTGTATGTATGTACCACAGTTTTTTAATCCATTCATCTATTGATGGAAATTTGGGTTGTTTCCAACATTTTGCAATTGTGAACTGTGCCGCAATGAACACGGGAGCACAGATGTCTGGCTATGGTTTGCATATGCCCAGTAGGGGGATTGCTGGGTCATGTGGTAACTCAATTTCCATCTGTTTTAGAAATCACCAAATAGATTTCCATAGTGGCTGTACATACCTGCAGGTCCATCAGCAGTGGATGAGAGTTCCTATCTCAAATAGCCTTTCCAACACTTGTTGCTTTCTGATTTTTCGAATTGGGCTATCTTTGAGGGTGTTAGGTAGTATCTCATAGTTGTTTT
>NW_022103896.1:68895247-68898262 GCF_000313985.2 Echinops telfairi | reverse complement strand
AACATTCTGCTTGTGGAGTTTAAGGGATCTTTTATATATAGAATCATATCATCTGCGAATAATGATAATTTTGCCTCTTTCTTCTCCAGATGAATACCTTTTAATATCTTTCCTTTGTCTTATGTTGTTTGCTAGAACCTCCAGTACGATGTTAAATAGGAGTGGGGACAAGGGGCATCCTTGTTTGGTCCTTTTTCAGTGGAATTGTTTTCATCTTTTCTCCGTTAACTACCACATTGCCTATTGGTTTTTCATATATGGCTTGTATAATATTGAGGAATTTTACTTCTATTCCTATCTTCTTGAGATCTCCTTGGGGATTGGGTGGATGTTCCCGCAGTAGCATGGAACCCCATCAGTGGTGGTCAGGCATTTCCCCCAGTCACTTGTAGGGCCTCAGAGTTTAGGCTGGGAATGCCCCCACTGTTTGAAGGGGAGGACCCCCTGCTTCTTGGTTTGTGGAAGAGGACCGGTGTGATTTCCCAAGCTGATTGCAAAGCCTATAAATGTGGGTGGGAGCTCCCTAAGTTTGGCCTTCAGAGTTTCCATAGGCAGAGGGGAGTGTCCTGGAGACCGCTAGTGGGCTTGTGACAGGAAAGAGAGTGAAAGGAGAGGAAAAAGAGAGAAAGAAGGAGACAAAGACTGGAGCAACAATGCCAAGCAAACTGACACTCACTCACTCACACACACACACACACAACTAAAATGCACAGAGTAAACAAAAGTGAAAACAGTAAAAAAAAAAAGAAATGAAAACAACAAAAAGGAGAACTTAGTCTGCTGAGGCTGTGGTAGGGGAGAGAGAAGAGCTAGGAGAAGAAGAAAAAGTGAAACAAGAACACAAACAAAGAAAGAAAATGAAGAAAAAAGAAAGAGAGAGAATTAAAAAAATAGATAAAGAGATAGCTGACTCTATGCTGTGCTGTGTGTAGCACTGACTCGTGCTGTGTGCAACACTGTCTTCGGGGTCAGGTTGCCCACTGGGTGGGCAAAATTGCCTTAGGCAGAGTGTAGGGGTCTGGGAACCAGCAGTGGCATGTGAAAGGAAAGAGGGGGAGAAGAGAGAACATATAAGCAGAGAGAGAAGTGTAGAGAATAAAGAAAGAGAGAGGAAACAAAGAAAAAGAGAAGAAAGTGAAAGAAGGGGGAAAAACTCAACTGTGTTCACTAAGATTGCCTGTGATGTTTAAGAGGGAAGAGAGAAGGAGGAAATAAAGGATAAAGAGATAGCTGATGACCGATTGCTTGAATGTGGGGCTAGAGGGTTTAGACTCTGCCCCACCATGGCTGGTTGGTGTGCCCTTTTAATGCAGGAACCCAGTGGTGCTGGGCAGAATTGCCCTAGCTGACGAGATCTGATGGAGGTTTCCATAACAGCGCTGCACAGTGTAGATGGCTGTCACAGCTGCCTTGTGTGTTGTACAGCACTCCCACAAAGGGCAGGCTGGAGTTCCTCCTGCTATTTGTGTTGATTTTCTCTTAGCGGAGGGTAGTGACCTGGAAGCCAGTAGTGGCATATGATATGAAAGAGTGCGAGAGAAGAGGAGAAAGAGGGGAAATTTTTTTAAAGAGGGAAAGAGAGGAAAACAACCCAACACACACCTGAACTCATTGAGACTGACTGCGTTGGGTAGAAGGTCTAGTGAATAAAGAGAGAAGAAATAGAGTAGTAAGTAAGGAGATAACTGAGATTTGATCACCTGTCCATGAGGGTGGAGGAGTTCCAACTCTTCCTCAAGGTAGCCGGGTGGTGTACCCATTTGATTTAGGGTTCCAGAGATGCTGTGTGGGATTACTTTCAAAGGCAAGATCGCACCTGTAGCCAGGTGTCAGTTCCCACTGCGTTACTGAGTGCTGGAGTTCACTGGTATACCTGCCTTGTGCTGTATGTAGCACTGCAGCAGGGGCAGGGCGGGGTGTTCTCACAGTCCTTTTCTAGGGCCCCAGGACAGGCCCCAGCTGTGTGTAGAATCACTGAGAGGGTAGCTGGGCTTATTGTCCTATCTAGATTGCTGTTGCCCTGCTAGATCAGAGGATTTTATTTTTTATTATCCCCCTGGCCAGGTAGAGTAGAATCAAATTCAATTGTCTCCCACAGTCTCTGTGCTGCAGCTCTGTGCTGTTTGAAGCTGAGACTTGCTACAGCGGGTCTTTATTATGCAAAAAGCCACCAGGCCCTGTAGCTGAGTTCTGTTATTCTTTAGCTAGGCGTCTTCTTATGCTGATGTATGTTAAGGGCCCCCACCTATGTGCTCCTTGGAGCTGAGCAACAAGACTGGGGTTTGAGTTTTTAACCAATAATATATATTTCACTCTTTTTAATATTATGCTTGTGATGTATTCTGATTTAGGGGCTGTAATGCTGATCCCCAGAGGGGGAGATCCAGCTTATCGGGGGATTGTTTCCTTCTTGGCCAATTGGAACTAAATTCGCTCCCTGAAGTCTGACTATCCACCTATTTTCTCCCACACTGTGATCTGCCTCAGGTAAAAATCTGCTTTTTCTTCTACTCCAAATCATGTCTACCTGCCACCCCCACTCCCCAGGCTGTGAGTTCAAAGCAGCCAACAGCGTGGGGAGCTCCAGTGTGGGGTTCTCCTCAGGCCTTGGATTCTGTCTCCTTTAGGGCATCAGCCTGGAAAAATCGCTGCTCCTGGCCAGGGCACGAGGAGCTTTCAGACTGGCACCTGTGGGCTCACCAAAGCTAGAGTGCTTTAGAGCATTCTTGGTTTGCTTTGTGAGCAGAAATCACACACAAAAAGGGGTTCAGGAGAGAGCCTAGTACACTGATTCTAATTTCAGGACTCCACCTCCCTGTTTCCTTCACCTTACCTCCCAATTTTCTGGTCTGGAAGCAGGAGATCTGGACAGGTGAGTCCTATTGAGTCACCATTGCCCCCCGAGTCCTAATTGTATGTTTCTTACCCTTCCAAAACAAATAGCAAACATCTTTGAAATGGATATAATTTAAATACTATATATAAAATATAAAATACTATATATAAAATATAAAA
>NW_022103896.1:68893830-68895147 GCF_000313985.2 Echinops telfairi | reverse complement strand
TATATATATAAAATATAAAATAAATATTAGGTGAGTTAAATTATATGTATATAGTTTTCTACCATTTTGCAGACAAATAATTCCCATGTATTCTATGTCTCTATTCAAGTGATCCTTTGTACAGAAATATTAATAATGTTTTAAAAAATAATATTTCTATGTCTCTCTTCCATATACAAAAGCCTAAAATGTAAAATAAGGTTGACCTTCAGTTCCATATCTATATTATGCGCAAGTACAGGAGATTACTAAATATGTAAGCCTTTATTATGAAGGCCCATCATATGGTCACTACTGTAACATTTAAGGAACCCTGATGATGTAGTGGGAGAAAGATGAGATTTTCTGCTCCTCTAAAGATTTACAGCCATGGAAATTCACAGGGACGATCTATGCTGCCCTATAGAGACGCTAGGAGTCAGAAGTGACTTGATGGAAGTTGAGTACTATGCCATTTGAGTGCTTGATTGCAGTGCTTATTTCAAATTTTAACTCTGAAACCTCCTAGTTGTGTACACGTAGGCAAGTAACTGAAGTATTCTGATAAAACTCTTGCCAGATATATACATAGTGGACATGAAAAACAGTTTTTGCTTACTATTGTGAATGTGAAATGTTGGGTAGCAAGAGAGTTGATAAATGAGGAGTAGGTATGGTTTTACAACAGAATGATCTCTCAGAGTTGCAGCAAAGAGAAGGAAAAAGAAAAGCCAAACATATATAAGAGAGGCTAAACGTAACACATCATATGGTAGTGAGCCCTCATTTTACTTGAGTCTGGGGATTTGCTTTTGAATGATCACAGCCTTAAAACCCTATGGGGCAGTTCTGGCCTGCACACAGGGGGTCAAATGGGGCCACCATGGGTCAGAATTGGCCCCAAGGCAACTCACAATAACAGCTTTGAATAAGGTTCATATGGAAACACTGGGCAAGATTTAGTGAGTTTGTTTGCTATAAAATAAATTATGAAGTCAATCTGAATTGAGCTATAAGGTGATTTTAGAGAAAAACCTGAATGTAATGGCATTAATCTCCATGTTGTTTGTGTACTTGTTATTTTGTCATGAGTCTCCAAGACAAACCAAGTGGTTAAAATGCTGGAAGAATGCAGTACTTGTCTGAATATATTGAAATCTCAATTTATCTCCTTAGACAGATAAAGGACATTAAGGCTCACATCTGTCTGGGGCCACCAGGAACATTAAAAATGTACACGAAATGCTGATAAGAGTGAGATTTATTAGAGGAAAGAGCTGGGAGGCAAAGGGCATTTATAAAGGTCTAGATAAAGACATGTACATATGCAAATATATT
>NW_022103896.1:68890182-68891350 GCF_000313985.2 Echinops telfairi | reverse complement strand
GCACCCATTTTTTCTTCACTGATTGTGTCAGGAAGGTGAGCGTCACAGAATGCCAGATTATTAGAACAAAGTGTTCTTGTGTTGAGGGAATACTTGAGTGGAGAACCAATGTCCATCTGCTACTTTAATACTTAACATATAAACATATGTGCATAGATTTATTTCCCTATCATTATATTTAAGTATATTTACATATACACATGCTTGTATTTAGACCTCTATAAATGCCCATTTGCCTCTTAGTATTTTCCTCTATTTCCTTTTACTTTCCTCGTGTCCCACTATCATGTTTGGCCTTCATTTGGGTTTCAGTAATTCGTCTAGGTTACATTGTCCTTGATGAAGTCCTACCAGGCCTCCTACATCCTCCTTACCATCGATTTAAATCACTTATTTTTCCCTTGCCCCTGGGCTTGTTAACACCCACTTCCTTTCCTCCCCCTCACCCTCTCCTGCGTCCCCTGGAAACCATAGGTCCTATTGTTTTGCCCTTGGGATTGTTTATCCAGCCTATCTCATCTAGATAGACGTACAGTGACAATAAGCACTAAACCAAGACAGAGTTAAAACAAAACACACAAGAGCACACCCTTGGGTGGGTTAGTGGCCTGCTCCCCTGCTCCCCATGTCTCTCTCTTTTTTCTTTCGCTTCCCCTTCTTTTTTTAAAAAAAATTAATTGACACATTTATCCATTGTATCAAACACATCTGTACATCTTCTTCAAAACATTTTCTTTCTACTTGAGGCTCTGGCATCAGCTCCTTGTTTTATTTCTTTTTTGAAAAAACATTTTATTGGGGAATGATACAACTCTTTTTAAAAAATCATTTTATTGGGGGCTTGTACAACTCTTATCACAATCCATACACCCATCCATTGTGTCAAGCACATTTCTACATTTGTTGCCATCATCATTCGCAAAAAATTTGCTTTCTACTTGAGCCCGTGGTGTCAGCTCCTCATATTTCCCCCTCCCTTCCTGCCACTCCCCCCCACCGCATGAACCCTTGATAATTTATAATTATTATTTTGTCATGCATTACACTGTCCAGCATCTCCCTTCACCCACATTTCTGTTGTTCATAGATAGCTTCTATTACCATGTATACTCATGTATAAGCCATGTTTTCTAGCACATTTCTTATGCAGTTTTTGCAGTAAAATTAG
>NW_022103896.1:68887945-68889064 GCF_000313985.2 Echinops telfairi | reverse complement strand
TTCCTAGAAACTTCCTGATTTCATTTCTGATCTGGGCCAGTACCCACTCCTTTTTCAATAGAGAGTTATTCATCTTCCAATTGTTTTCCATTGTTGTCTTAATCGTCATTTTGTTGTCTTCCAGCCTTATGACATAGTGGTCGGAGTAAGCAGTCTGTATGTTCTCTATGTGCTTGAATTTACACAGATCTGACTTGTGTCCCAGTATTTCTTCTATCTTTGAGTATGTGCCATGTGGGTTTGAAAATAATGAAATTTTTTGCATTTGGGTGGAGAGCTCTGATGATATCTACCAGGTGAAGTTGTCTAATTCTAGTATTTAGATCTGTAGCCTCTTTGTTAAGCTTCTTTTCCTGTGATCTATCATTCTCAGAGAATTGCATATTAAAGTCATTTACTATAATTGTCAAGCCTGTAATTTCTTTTTTCATCTTTTGGAGTGTTTGACGAATTTTGTGGGTCTCTCATTGGGCATATATATATTTATTATGTTCACTCGTTCTTGTTTTATGGCTCCCTTGAGCCTTATAAAGTGCCCCTCTTTATCTCTTGTTATGGCTTGCAACTTGAGATCAATTTTGTCCAAGATTCAGTTTACAACCCCTGCTTTTTTATGAATTGTTATTTGCTTGCTATATTTTTTCCTGCCTTTGATTCTCAGCCTATTTTTGTCTGTAATCTTTAGATGTGTGTCCTGTAGGCAGCAGATCAACAGGTTATGTTTTCTAAGTCATTATGTTAGTCTCTGTCTTTTAATGCCTGAGTTCAGTCCATTGATTTCAGAGTTATTACATCCATCTTTGGACTTTGTGATGTCATCTTGTACCTTTTGTGTTGGGTCTTTTCCTACCCATCTTTCTTATCAGTTTGTTGTGCATGTGTGTGTGTCTCATTCTTGTTTTCTTTCCACTCTTGGTCCAGTGCTATCTTGGTGGCTGTTTTCTCTTTGTTGCCCACTGGGTGGGTTGCTTTATGTGATGGTCTCTTATTCGTGCTCAGTGAGTGCTGTTCTTCTGCCCATACTGGGTTGGCAAGGATCTTTTGTAAGGTTGGGTTTCTTTTAATGTATTCTTTGAGTTTTTCCTTGTCTGGGAAGACTCTTACTTCTCCATCTATCTT
>NW_022103896.1:68860720-68887182 GCF_000313985.2 Echinops telfairi | reverse complement strand
CTGATTGCTGTTTGAATTGTGTTGTTTTAGAGGAGCCCAGTGCCATCTTCCAGAGATTTGAAGAGTACTGGACTCTCTCTTTGGGGGACTCATAGGAATGCTTCTTCAAATTGCCTGCAGCTAATTGCACTGGGGACTAAGGCTACCACTATATCCCACTGTGGTATCACTCTTTCCCTTACCAACTAGTATTCTATTATTTGGAGGGAAAGTTGGATGGTCCTTTCAGGGGACGCTGGTTGGGTAGTTGTGGACCTGCGAGGATGGAACTGCACTGAATGATCTCTCAGGAAACCATGGTGGTATGGCCCAAGGCAGCTTGGGATGCCTCAGAGGTTGTTCAAGGGTGCCTGCGGCAATGGGGTTGCAGAGGGTAGGTGTGTGTGCCCTCTTTGGTATAGAGCATTGTGGATGGTGGTCAGAATTGACCTAGTCAGCTACCTTGATGCATAGGTCAGGAAGAAGTTCCCATAGCATTGTGGTGTGCTGGAGAGTGTTGACAGAGCTGCCTTAGGCTGTGTGAGGCACTGTAGCAGGAGGCACGAAGTACTCTCAGCCACATGGGAGCATGGAGTACAAGCAGGTTTTTCCCCAGCCACCTGGAGTGTTATGGAAGGTTGGCAGAGGTTCCCTTAGACAAGTGGATCCCCGCAAAGCTGAGTAGGACTTCAAACAGCCACTTAAAGCCACTTGGACAGTAGGTGTGAGTTCCTCTGCGGTGTAAGGTGGGCGGAATTTCCCCAGCTGCATATTACTCTGCACAGGGTGGGAACTCCCTCAGCTGGGTGGAGGGCACATGTAATTGCCATAGGTGACAGGGTGTGCCCTGGAGGCTCGCAGTGGTACGTGGGAGGAAAGAGAAGGGGAAAAAATGGGCCAGCTGAGACTGTGGGGGAAAAGAGAGAAGAGAGAGAAACCAGTGTAAAGATATAGCTGATCCCTGATCACCTTACTGTGGGGTGAAAGTGCTTTCTTGCAAGATAGGGGGCTTCCATTCAAAAGCTCTATTGCAAATTAAATGGAAGACCATCACTGATTGCCCTCAGAATATTGTAAAGGAATCACTGATAATTCCTAATATAAAAATCTCTAAGTCTTAAGCATTATACTGGTGGTTTTCTTTTGAGAAAAAGCTCTAAATCGTTTAACTTATTCTGGGGGTTTTCTCTTTAGATGGCCAAGTCTAGACCACTAGCCTTGCCAATACCTGTGATCTTAAGAGAACATGTAATGATGCAAAATAGCATATGCCTTTCTCCTGTTTAAACCCTAGAGTATATGTACATGATGACAGCATAAAGGAGGAAAAAAACCTATGAGGGGTCTTATTTTCATTTTTTGACAGCAGAGTGTCAAGTATCCAGTTTGGATTTTCTCCAGGGGGTTACTTGTTTGAGGGATAAAGGCAGGGAGGGACAGAGTGACAGTTGGGAAGTACAGATGATTTCATTTTGCTCTCTTGCAGCATGCGGTAGTATGGGCTTGGTGACCCAAAAAGGTTAAACCATGTGAAGTTTATGTTTTTATTGTTCCAAATGGTTGACACTCACCAAATTCATGTTACAACCTATTCCAAATTGTGAATATTTATGTGACCTGCACTCATTAATTTTACAAATGTTTATTGAATACTACCTTATGTAAGGAGCCCTGGTGGAGCTCCACAGGAGAAACATAAGGCTCTATGATACTGTAAATATTTACATCCTCAGAAACTAATGAGGGCAGGTCTACTCTCTCCTATATGGTCACTACGAGTTGGAATTTACTCATCGATGGTAATAAGTGTGTTTCTTTTTTGAGTGTTGTAGTGGTGATGTGCTTGGTTGTTAACTGAAAAGTAAATGGTTTGAATCTACTAGCAACTTCATGGGTGAAAGATTTGGATGTGTGCTTCTGTAAAGATTATAGCCTTGCAGATTCTATGGGGCAGTTGTAACTGTGTCCTGTGGAATTACCATGAATTGGAGTTAACTCCATGGGAACCATTTAGGTTTCTGGTTTATTGCCTTATTTAAGAACATGTGAAAGGCATAGCACCATTTTAAGAGTCCTTTGACCTGGGACTTGTTAACTGCTGCAGAGTGGGCCTCTAACACATAATGATCCCATGCACACTGCTGTGAACTCTATTGTCCCCATTATCAATTGGGCATTGGATAGTTGTGATGGGTTGGACTGTTGTGAACCATAGCATTTTCACTGGCTGATTTTCAGAAGTATATTGGCAAGTCATTCTTTCTAGTCTGTCTTAGCTTAGAAGCTTTGCTGAACATGGCTCAGCATCATAGCAACATGTCAGGCTCCACTGACAGATGGGTTTTGGCTCTGAATGCAGTGCATTGGCTGGAAATTGAACCATGATTTCCCTTAGGAAAGGTGAGGAGAATATTATCATTCCTTCTCTTTTTGGTTGAATCTTCCTAGTCTTTTAAGACTAGGCTTAAAATTGTTTTTTTCTGGAGTTTTTGTGTTTTGGTCCATTATTTATTTATGTATTTTTCATTCTGTAGTGTTCTGATTAACATATAATTTTTTTGTATTAGCGTTGATGTGAGGGAAAATAGATACTATAAAAATTTTATGACTAAGTTTTAGGGGTTATAAAATATTCCTTCAAGTGAATATTTTATTAACCTCTCCTGTTCGGGGGGCCATTTAGGTATTCAGGTTACTGTCTTCACACACATAAAGCCTTTGCTATTATTATTTCCCTAGAATAGATTCCCCAAAGTAAAAATGCTTGGTCAAAGGGTAGAACATAGGAAAATCTCTTGATACATGTCAACTAGAAATAGCAGTATTTTAATACTACTTGATAAATGAAGCTTGACTCCTCATCCGGCACAGGATATGTTAAAACTGTTTAAAAGGACCTGCTTTCATGGTGGTCTACAGCTATAGTCTATGACAATGTTATAGTGTTCGTGAAGACATGGGTTGGGAGTTGCTGGTATGAATAGAACCATGAGCTTTTCTCAAAGGGAATTGATTTTAAATACGCTGATACAAAAAAGCAACTCAATTCCTGATGGGTATGAGATGTCTTAAAGCTCTGTTTGTAATTAGTTTGCCTTGAGGGAATGACTAAGAAGGAGACCAAGTGTTTGGGGAATTTTCTAAAGAACAGATTTAATATTACACATCTTGGGAAAGAAGCTGTAAAAAGCAGAAAGGGTTTTAAGTTTAGGGAGTGCATTTTTGTTTCAAAATATATGATACATCAGAGATAATGTAGAACTGGTCAACGGTAGCCTTATTGAGCATATTTAAATCCATATTTATTCATGAAAATGCACTTCCTTAAAAAGGTAAGACAGTTAAACTAATGGTACTAACTTTTGTGGGCAAGAGAAGAAAATAAGCTAATAAGGAATAAGTGCCTACATCTGATGCCCCAGCCTCAGATGGGGCAGCATGGGGAGTTTATAGACAAAGACAGAGACTGGTGTGGCTGCCATGTATATTGCCCACTTTGTTTGTACAGATTGGACTTGAAAACCAACTTAACCCCAGAATCCAGACACGGCGTCCAACTATAATGAAGCTCTGGTTTAAGTAGAGTCACTCATATCACTTCTATCACTTACCTGAGGGAATGTCTGAACCATGAGCACACCCTGCCTTGGTGCTAGCGTGAAGTGTGAAGGTAGGTGCAAGGGTGGTAGTCAGGGCCTCTCAGAATCACTTCCAAGGCTTGTTGTAGAGACTTATGGTGATGAACATGGACTCTGGAACCAAGCAACCTAGGCTGGAAACTAGGTGCTATCCCGTGCAAGCTGTGTGACCTTGATAGAGTATTTAACTTCTCTATGCCTTTATTTCACTCGCTGCCATTGAGTCAATGCTGACTCACAGTGACCCACCATGGGTTTCCCAAGCTGCAACTGTTTATGGGCATATAATGCCCAGTTTTTCTCCCACAGAGTTGCTAGTGGCTTTGAACTGCCAACCAGGTGGATTGCAGGCCAATGTGTAACCACTACATCATCAGGGATCCACATGCCTTGGTTTTCTGTCTGTAAGATAAGGATGGAAGTAGTCCCTATCTCAGGATGACCATACAGATAAAGAGAATGAACAATGCGTATAAAGTTCTTAGAATGCCACTTTGTTATCAGTCAGTGCTACTCATGTAGTTGTTTTTCTACCAGTATACACATTACAATAGAGAAATACTCTTTTTTAACAGAGTTATAAAGAAAATAGTATTTTTGAATCTGACACATTCACCTTTAGCACACACAAAGTAATGGATCATCTCATTCAGAGATCAAGTCAGACATCCACTTCTGAGGTCTTTGTGACACAAACTCTGCCACAGCCCTGGTCGCTTCCTCAATTCCTGGTTGTCTGTCCTTTTTTAAGTAGCTGGGGTTGAGAATATGCCAACCAATGGACCCACTGGGAAGCAATTTTAATCAGTTGTCTCAGCCTCCCTTGCCTTTCCGAGCTCCGTAAGAGCAGGCCTTCTCAGCAGAAGCACACTGTGCATGTTCTTTATGTTAGCTCTCCCGAAGGACGCGTGTCTAAGCAGTGTGGGGCAGATAGCTTTCAGATTGAAGTCAAAACCAGCTGAAATGCCTTCAACTGGAACTGTTCCTGGAGAATTCATGGTTCTCACGGTGCCCTAACACTATACAGCTGAACAGAAAGTTAGACACGGTTGTCATTGTTAGGCGCCAACAAGTTGATTCCAGGTCCCGGTGACTCTGTGTACAACAGACCGGATCACTGCCCAGTCTTAGACCATCTCCACAGTGGTTCTTCTGTGTGAGCCCATTGTTGCAGCCACTGTGTCAGTCCATCTCTTTGAGGGTCGTCCTTTTTTTCACTGTCCTTGTACTTTACTGCACACATACTTTACGAAGTACTTTCTCGAGGGACTGAATTCTGCTGACATGTCCAAAATATGAAGACCACATCTCGCCATCCTTGCTTCTAAGGAGCATCTGGCTCTACTGCTTCCAAGATAGATTTGTTCTTCTGGTAGTCCAAGGAATTTTCAATATTTTTTGCCAGCACCGTAATTCAAATGCATTCCTTATTCAATGTCCAACTTTCACATGCATTTGAGATCATTGGATATACTATGCTTGAGTTAGGTACAACTTAATCCTCAAAGTAACATTCTTGTTTTTTGACTTTTTTAACAGGCCCCTTGCAGCAGATATACTTAATGCAACCCATCATTTTGATCTCTTGACTGCTGCTTCTGTGAGAATTGATTGTGGATCCAAGTAACATAAAATCCTTGACAATTTCCATCTTTTCTCCACTTATTATGATGTCACCGATTGGTCCAGTTGTGAGAATTCTAGATGTTAATTAGAAAAAATACTGCCAAGGAGAACAAAGAATTCCTTTTTCTTTCTGTTCCGATCAGAAGAAATGAAAAGTTCAAGGTTAGCCCATGTCAACTACCCCACACTTTGGAAGGAGAGTTGGAGTAGCTATGCTTAAAAATGTATAAATCCGCATTAGAACAGAATATATTAAAGACCCTTGATTGCAAGGAAACTTGTAAAAGAATATGGTAATGCATTCACACTTGCCTACAAGGTCAAGCAGAGGCCCGGAAGACTTCAACTCTTGATTAGATTCTCAAAAACCTTTGTCTGTTAATAAGAGCTATGGACTGAAGAACTCTAGGTATTTCATCTCCCAAACAAGAACACAGGCACACCTTGTTTTATTGCGAATGGCTTTAGTGTACTTTGCAGAGAATGCATGTTTTACAAATTCAAGGCTAGTGGCCAACCTGTATTCAACTAGTCTATTGGTGCCATCATTTTCCAACAGCATGTGCTCACTTTGTGTCTTTGTGTCACATTTTGGCAATTCACACAATATTTCAAAATTTTTATCATAATGCTGTTGCATACATAATTGACTATACTGCAATATAGGAGAGACATAAATTCTCTATGCACTGTGAGTCCCCAAAATGGTGTGACCTGCTTTATTGTGCTATTTTCTGTAGTGTGGTGGTTTGGAATCAAACCTGCAATGTCTCTGAAGTTTAGTTGTACTTAAACTTCAACAAAGGATTGTTGCTGTCTTAGGGTATTTGTTTGTGCGAGTATTAAACCTCAGGAGACCTGGTTTCATAGTGGGTTACATGCTAGGTTGTAAGGTCAGCTGCTCTTCAAGAGAAAGGTGAGGCTGTGTGTTCTCAAAGGTTGACTGTCTCAAAAACCCAAAGTTCTACAATGGTCTATAGCAGTGCTTCTCAACCTGTGGGTTGAGACCTCTTTGGGGGTCGAATGACCCTTTCACAGGGGTCGCCTAAGACCATCAGAAAACCCATATTTTTGATGGTCTTAGGGACCAAGACACCGCTCCTCTATCCATCTCCAGGTGGGGCCGCCCACATGCAGATATGCCCACATATGAATACCCGGCATGAAGACTGTTACCCATGCTACACCGTGCTTCAAGACAAAATTTCATTTATTTGCCATTAGAAATAAATATTTCACACTATATAATTACATATTGTTTCTGTGATTAATCACTATGCTTTAACTATATTCAAGTTTTTACAATGAAAATACATCCTGCATATCAGATATTTACATGATGATTCATAACAGTAGTAAAATTACAATTATGAAGTAGCAACAAAAATAATCTTATGGTTGGTGGTTACCACAACATGAAGAACTGTATGAAAGGGTCACAGCATTAGGAAGGTTGAGAACCACTGTCCTATAGGGCCTATATGAGTCAGAAGCAACTCAATAGCAGTGTTTTTCATTTTGTTTTGTTTCGCATTAAACTTAGGACCTGTTTTTAGGACCTAGCTATTACATAAGCTATTTTCATAGCTGTCCCCTACCTCATGGATAACAATATGTCCTTATAAGCTTTAAGGTCTCAGAAAAAAAAGCATCTAGTTACAAAATGCCCAAAGTATCTTACTGTTGGTAGTAGTTGCCATTGAGTTGACCCTGAACCTGTGCACAGAGTAGAAGCGCTTCATCGAGGTTTCTAGGACGTGACCTTCCGGCAGCAGACCACCAGGTCTCACTTTCTAGATACTCCTGCCTTTGTACTGGCCAGCTGTGGCTAGGTGCCACCGAGTCATCTCTGACTCACAACGACCCCACGGACAACATACAAAACCCTGCCTGGACCTGCCCCAAGCTCACAATTGTTGGTTGGTGGTCAAGATCGGTTGCGTTTACGGTAGGAGCCCTGCTGGCAGAGTGGTTACACATCGGGCTGCTAACTAAAAGGTCAACAATTTGAAACCACCAGCTGCTCCATGGAGAGAGACGAGGCTTTCTATTCTCAAAAGGAGCGACAGTCTCGGCAACAGATGGGCAGTTCTATCCCGTCCTTTAGGGTCACTAGGAGTGGCATCGACTCAGCAGCAGGGAGTGAAAGAGGATCTAGAGCTTCCCCACTTGCCCCACCCAGCGACTCTTTCTACGGAGAGAGAAACAGGTAAAGTACATACTGAGCCTAGGTCTTGACCTAAATGAAATGGACTCTCGCAATCCTGACTGGCAGCATTACTTCAAAGAGGACGTCTAGTTGAACAAAATCTGAACGATCTGATTCTAAGCCTATTTGCTCTGTGTGCAAAGAAGGACAGAAAAAAATCCTGAAAATGCCATTTGAAGGGATTCATTGAAACTACTGGAAACACCCATTGGGAGTGAGACACCTTGAAAAATAGCTGATGTTCTCGTCCTCAGTCAGCAAACCCTGGCTCATGCACCGCAAGCAGCTCTTTTGGTACATGCATGTGGCTCTGAAGTAAAATTGAAAACAATCGAGGGATATATTATTCAGTTAACAGTGATTTCATTTGTTTGTAAAAATCTATTTATGACTCTCACATAATTTTTAAATTGTTGTGAGGGATAGGCTAGACTCTTCTGTCTCAAAGTTTGCTGACCCCTAGGCTAGCAGAATGGGCGCTGGGGCAATTAGAAGTCGATCTTCAGAAGTATTCCCTCACCCTCATCCCATACAGAGAGTTTCATCCCCCCCAAAGATCCTTACACTTCCAGAAAGCATGTTAAATACCCTCGCAGACAGGTTCGCCATTGTCCGGGAGACTTATTTCCACTCTGGCTTTGCATGTGCACTTACCAGGTAGTTCTTTCAGCTGTTGAAATCACTCACTTGGTGAGCCACCCTGTGTCTGACAGTAACAAACAGCCTGGGCAATAATGGCTAGGAAGAGCAATCGTAGAAGATGCTGGAAAGATTAAAGACAACTGGAGAACTCACAGGAACAGCATGAAAAATAAATGACATGAGTGAAGTAATGATTAATGAAGTCACTCCTTATAGAAACCAGCCAAAATCGTTAAAGAGGTACATACAAAAACATGGGCCTGCCCTCCCCCCTCTCCTTCTCCCTGCCGCACTCCCTCTCCCTCTCTCCTCTCCCTCTCCCTGCCCCACTCCCTCTCCTTCATGCCTTTTCAGCAGTTTGACCCCACCAGCGGCTCCTCAGCCGAGAAATGGGAGGTCTGCTCCTGTCAAGACTTACAGCATCGGAGACCCACCGGCCAGCCCTGCTCTGTCCTATGGGGTTGCTATGAATCAGAATCGAGGCAATGGCAGTGCACTCTCTCTTTTTAGGAGGTTTGGGTTAAGTGTACACTGACATATGCAAAGCTGCTTATACTCTCAAAAGACAAATTCAGGAATCAAATATTAGTTTATTAGGCTTGATACAAGTTGGAGTGGGCTTTGTTGCCATGGCGAGGTCCTGACTTTGTTCCCCACATCTATCTTGCCAACATCCTTCTTAATATGATCGTTTCTGGATAATAGAGAACTTGAAAGTATTGCCACAATTAACCTTGATGTGCATACATGCATCTTACTACCTTTCTTCCATGGATTACATTATTCATAAACGTAAATACATCTGGTATATTTTATCAATTCAGCTGACAGCTTTGATCATGGGGAACATAAACAAAATCTCTCTATGTAGATTGACTACAATGATAAGAGAGTGGGATTTATGAGACAGAGGTCTTAGGTCAACACGACACATCAGAACTTTGATGTGGGTGAAGCGAATGGAAGATAGACCACGGTTAGGTATATAAGCTTCTGTGTGCATACTTCCTCGTTGAGAGCAGGATGAGTAAATAGAATTTTAGGAAACTAAGATGCTCCTCCATCTCCAAACATGGAGTGAAAGCAATTTATCAAGAAACTGCACGTGATAAATCTTTCCTTTATAATGTTAGCTAGGACCTCAGCTTGAACTCAAGCTACAGAGTCTTTGAGATTTAAGCATATGTGAAAGACTTGACGTATGCTTCTCTGGGGTCTAGTTGAAAGAAGAGCCAAAAAGACTCTTGAGACGTGAGTCATCCTAAGGCCAAGAAGGGACTGAGGGAAAATGTTCTTTTAGGAAAGAAGAGTAGCAGTTTTTAAAGTGTGCAGCTCATGTTTATTTTCTGTGAGTCTTGTTTTCCTTGAGGATTCTGCCATGTCCCAGCAGAAAAGATTCAAAGTGAAAAGGATAAATAAGAGAGCCCTTTGCACTAACATATCAAAGACAGCAGGGAACACAAGGGACATCACTTCCATGATCTATGTAGCAGAGGATGATAGGAAACAGCTCTCTGAGCTTTTTGGGGGCACAGCGCAATGCCAGGAAGCACTAGTCACATGCCCAGTCATAGGCAAAGGTCTTCAGAAGAGGTCTTCTTACCATTTCTATAGGACAGACTTGTGATGTCATGTGACATCATGGATGTTTGAGCTAGCTGCAGCTTTGGCAAGATACAGCTTTGATGTTGCTCATGCCTGGGGCAAGGATGGCTTGAGAGGTTGGAATGACTTGGGAAAATTGACAGTCTCAAGCAGAGAAGGAGGCATTACTCATCCCAGAAATGCCAGAGCCAGTTGTCAGGAAGTTGATTCTGACTTATGGTGACTTCATGCATCTCAGGGTAGAACTGGGTTCCACAAGATTTTGAATGTCTACTTTTCTGGAAGTAGATGACCTGGGCTTTCTTACTGGGTGCATGTGGGTGGACCAGAAATGTCAGCCTTTTGGTTAAAGATATTTCCAACACTCAGGGACTCCATCCGATCAGTAAGAGAAGAAAAAGATAAGGATGCTATGTGGTAGCTGAGAGGAATCTGATTGTCAGTCTACTGAAACAGGGATTCACAGAACTAGTAGGTGGGAAATTTGAGGGTAAGTCACAAAAAATCACTACTAGGATTCCAGTGTACAATCTTATTCCAAACAAATTGTTTACATTTCCCTCTGTTATCACTGTATGACTACAGACAACACCTCTCAGTAATACACCTGTCTTAGTCCCATTAGGGTATCTTAAAAAAAAAGATCCAATCAAAAAATATCTTCCAAAGTGAGCTGCTGGGCCAGTTAAATTCAAGACAGAGAGTAAGAGATCACCTCAGAAGGTTGTGGTGACGGTTTGGATTTCTCAGGGGTAATCTTGATAGAGTTTCTCGAAGGATACAGGATGATCACTGAAGCTTATTTGGAGGACATTTTTCTTGAGTATCTAAAGAGTGATATTAGGTAAGAGGGTAAACCCAAACCATCATCTGGGAGGGACTCAAATCATGTTTCTTGAAATGTTCTTTGAATTTGGGAACAAAAAGAAGTTTGAATGGACAAGATCAGGGTGATAGAGTGGATTCAATGAGATTTCCCTGCCAGATTCCTATAGGACACTGTTGGCTGCCCTGGAAGATTGATCAGGAACATTGTCACCATGAAAAAATTTTCCTTGGCACACAACTCTCCTGGCTTCTTTCTGAACCATGTCGTTTTCCAATTTTCTTAAAACTTTATCAAAATAAGACTAAGTGATGATCCTGTGTCCTTTGAAACATCTCTCAGGAGTGCTCATATGGAATTCCAGTGGCCGGTATCCAGAAACTTCTGAGCTGTCTTCACTGCCCAGGAAATCCCCCCAGAAGCCACTGTTTTGTTTTGTTTTTTTGATTTTTCTTTTTCTTTATTAGTGGATATCAAAAAGTTTGTGGGTAAAACAATGGAATTATAAGACGATGACGTTTTCCATGAACTTTTTTATGCCTCCTCACATAATCATATATCTCAAACGGACTATTTTAATGTTCTGCATTCAATAACTATTCTATGATATTTACTATGTCCCAGGTAACGTGCAGAATGAAAGTGGTACCAGAATGAAAAATGAAATTTAAAACTTCTGCACTTGAAGAATTTAGTCACTGGGTATGTTTTCATTATTATTATTAAATACTTTAATTGGGGGCTCTTATATCACATCCAATCCATACATTCATCCATTGTGTCAAGCACATTTGTACATATCTTGCCATGATGATTTTCAAAGCATTTTCTTTCTACTTGAGCCCTTGATATCAGCTCCTCATTTCCCCTTTCCTCTCCCCCACTCCCTCCCTCCTGAATCCTCAATAAGTTATAGATTATTATTTTCATATCTTAGATCATCCTCTGTCAACCTTCACCCACTTTTCCCTTGTTTGTCCCCCTGGGAGGGGGTAATAGGTTGATCTTTATGATCGATTCCCCCTTTCTCCTCTCCACCTTCCCCTAATCCTCCTGGTATCTCTATTCTCATTGTTGGCCCTACGGGGTTTATCTATCCTGGATTCCCTGTGTTGCCAGGCTCTTATCTGTAGCAGTGTGCATGTTCTAGTCTAATCCGATTTGTAAGGCAGAATTGAGGTCATGATAGTGTGGGGAGGAAACATTAAAGAACTAGAGGAAAGTTGTGTGTTTCATGGGTGCACCCTGACTGGCTCATCTCTTCCTTGTGACTCTTCTGTGAGGGGATGTCCAATTGTCTACAGATCGGCTTTGGGTCTCCATTCCATGTCCCCCTTCCACATTCACATTGGTATGTTTTTGTTCTGGGTTTTAGATGCCTGATATCTGATCCCATAGACACCTCATAATTGCACAGGCTGGTGGGCTTCCATGTGGTCTTTGTTGCATCTCAACTAGATGGTCGCTTGTTTATCTTCAAGCTTCTAAAACCACAGATGCTATATCTTTTGATAGCCGAGCACCATCAGCTTTCTTCACCACATTTGCTTAAGCACTCACTTTTTCTTCAGCTATTGTGTCAGGAAGGTGAGCATCACAGAATGCCAGATTATTCGAACAGTGTTTGTGTGTTGAGGGACTACTTGAGTCAAGGCCTAATGTCCATCTCCAACCTTAATTCTTAACATATATATATTCCCCTCTCATTATATATAAATGTAGTGACATATGTACATGCCTGCATTTAGACCTCTATAATTGTTACTTTGCCTCCTAGTTCTTTCCTCTGTTTCCTTTTACTTTCCTCTTGTCCTACCATCATGTTCGGCCTTCATTCAGATTTAGTAATTCCTCACTGTTACATTGTCCTTGACTAAGCCCCACTAGGCATCCTATGCTCTTCTCTCCATCGATTTTAGTTCACTCGGTTTTTCCTTGTCCCTGAGTTGGTTGACTCCCCCCACCTTCTTTTCTCCCACCTCCCCTTCTCCCATGTCCCCCCAGAATCATTGGTCCCATTGCTTTCGTTTCCGAGGGGAGCAAAGCGATGAAGTCCCCAGGGAATACCATAGACCTTAGGGACAGAGTGTGGCTCCCCATCAGACTCGACTGGAAAACACTCCTGAAGGTCAAAAAACAGACCTGGAACTATTTATAGGCTTTTCCTCTTTTTGAAGCCACTGTTTTGATTGCACCTTGCTCTTAGGATAGTATTAGTGAATATAAGTTTCTACCTCAGTTATGCATCTTTCTAAAAATCATCTTCATTAACTTCTATCTTTTTTAAAAGAGTGACAGAAGGGCCAGCTTTGAGCTAGCCGATTGTGGCACAGTACATTTGGCATCCACAGAACTGAAACCTTGCTGAGACCAAGTTGTTCACTTAAAACCAAGAGTGCCAAACCAGGTGAGATCCCAATGTCTTTATTTACTGCATCAGAGGTAAGTCTAAAGTCTTCTTCTACCAGTTTCTGGACTCCAGCCAGTTCCTTTGCTCATTAAGCTGATGGCCTCTCTCTCTTGGCCCACCTTTGAGGTCTTCCAGGCCTTCTTTAATAAGTTTGATACACTTGAAAAAAGAAACACTTATTTTATGTGAAACAACATCTGGGAAGGTATCCGTACAATTGGATAGCAGTTTTGATTGCAAAATTATTTTTTTTCCGTAACATAAAAAGTATCCTAAGAAGACAAAGACGAGTGTCTTATAGAGAGAACTTGTTTGCAGCCATCCATTGATGGAAGATATATGTTTAAACATGTCTTGTTCAACCCCCTATGGAGTGTAATTCTACTTCAAAACACCTGGGATTGCCTTGAGTCAAAATAGACTCAACATTCAAAATAGACTCAAAAGAGGGCAACTGGCTTGGGGTTGGTTCTTACAGATGGCAAATCCAAGCCACATAGGAGTCCAATGACCAAAGAGAGCAGCGAGTGGAGATAGAAATTGATCCACGCCCACAGCTATGACATTCTACAACCAAGGATCTGTAAGCCTCCCCCCCAACCTCCCTTAGAGTCAAGGAGTGCATCCCACTTATGATCATGAGTAAAAGACAGCAAGTGTTTGAGATGTTCTTTTAGAGTAATTGTTTCAATAAATTGTAGCATGTATCAATAGCATTTCCTCACTTCTAGCAAATATGAATCAGGAGAGGAATGACTACATAGGTGTGTTATTAGCCTGTCCCCCAACTTGGCAAGTATTCTGATCATGGTTGGTTCTCTTGACCTATCCTCATATTTATAGCCTGTCCCCCAACTTGGCAAGTATTCTGATCATGGTTGGTTCTCTTGACCTATCCTCATATTTACCTTTGTGTCAAAACTAAGAAAAAGAGAATGAATGAGGGCTCTTTTTATCAAGTAAAACTACTTGGAATTTACCACAAATATGGGGAAACAGGAATCCACGTTTGGTCTCTTGCTGCGTCCAGCTCCTAAGATAATTGTGTTCTTCTTGATGTTATGTTTGTCTATATACAAAATTGGGGGTGGGTTAACCTTATAAGAATATACATGGGTATAATTGCACATAGTGTAAATATGTCTATTGTGCAAACATATTTTTAACAGACAAAATTATGGGAATGAAGATTAGGTAAGAATAGAAAGTGGAAAAAGCTAGAAATCCTAGTGCTTAACCAAATTAACACCCTCTATCATTATCTGTCATGCATGTGGTTTTTGTAGACTTGCTGAAGGCAAAGGCCATATATTACTCTTCCTTATCACTTTACAATTCCATGTAGAGTTTCAAACACATTAGAAGGTTCATACAATTGTTTTTTGCATCAAAATGCATTGTGAGTAACGTGTATCTTAATTCCTGTAAGTCATATATTCTAAAAAATGCCCCTGAATATCTATTTTATTTGCCCTCAAAAATGGCCATGTGTAGTATTAGATGGTTTTCATATAAATGAAGTTATCCTCTGCAAGGCTCAGACCAAGTGCCAGCTTTTCTAGAGCCCTTTCTAGCTCCTTGCATTGGGTTAGATACTTTCTCTAGGTTCTGCACATACTGACTTTGAGACACTTAACTCATTATTGTAAATCTTGTATGTTAGCCTGTCTTCCCCTCAAGCTTGTGAAATCCTTGAAGGCAGGGATTATATTTTACTGTTCTCTGAACCCACAGCTCTCTACCCCTGCACCTACACGTACATGTTCCTTGGACAAGAGAATACACGATTAAGCCCCACAGTCTTTTTATAAATGGAAATTCATTTGTATATGAGAATCTAGTCACTTGAATATTTATTTTTAAATGGCCCAACCGGCCCTGAACTAATTTGAGGAGCCCTGGTATTGGGCTGTGGTTCACAAGGTCAGCAGTTTGAAACCACCAGTCTCCTAGAGAGAAAAAGTCGGGGCTTTCTCCTTTGGTACACAGTCTCAGCAACCCACAGGAACAGTTCTACCCTGACCTATAGGATTGCTTTGAGTCATCATTGACGCAATGGCAGTGGGTTTGGTTTTGGTTAAAAGCCATTGTTTTTTATTTCAGGAAAATATTGAGAGACAATACCTGAAGCATGAACCATAGAAATGAAATCCAGGTCTTCCATATGGCCATATGGTGGGGGCAGTACAGATGGCATCTCCATTGGCTTCCTCCAATGGGGAGCAATGGAGAAATATGAAAGGTAACAGTCTCATGATGTATAAATATGTTTATTTATTTGGTTCAGATAAAGAGCTACTATATAAAATAACATTAGGATAGTTCTGAGATAGGGAAAATCAGTACTAGGAATATAACATACTGTAAGATTTAGTTGGTTAAAAATCCAACATATAACAGTTTCCTCTCTTACAGTAAAAATTCCTTTTAACCTTAATCAGCAGGGATGTTCCAATTTGGGAAGGAGGCTAATAAGGTCAGTAAGATAAGTAGCCAGACACAAAACATCACCCCAATTTGGATAAACATGGGTGTATGAAGCTTTGGGGGGATGGTGGGCTGATGGTCCCTGGAGAAATGTCAGTATAGAGAATTCCCTTATGTAAGTGTAGAGAATTTCTTTTCCTGCTTTCTTAGAGTACCATGTATGTCTGGTGACATTGTAAAGAACCTGCTACTCTCCTCTTTTAATCATGGTGACAAGCTCTCCTGCACCCCTTGAAGCCCAGCAACAGTCCAGTCCTGAGTGGCACAAATGGTTCAGTGTTAGACTGTTCTCAGAAAGGTTGATGGTTCAAGACCACCCAGAGGTTCCTCGGAAGAAAGGCTTGGCGATCTGCTTTTGAAAGCGTAAATCTTTGAAAATGCTAGGGAGCAATTCAACTCCACACACAGGGGTTTCCATGCATTGGATTTACTTGATGACAAGTCATAAAACTGCTTAGCAAAAGAACCCATTTTGTTCTCTCCCCTCCTCCTATCCACAGGCTGGCCTTTCTGCTTCAGTGGCCTTCCAATCCTTGCAATGCCACATTGCCAAAGTATGAATGCTCGGCATGCCAATTTTCTCTTCTTTTCTTTCTTATTTATAGTGTCTTATAAGAAGTTACACATATTTGAAAGGACCGTCTAATGGCTTCATTGCTTGATGCTCTTGTTAAACATTATGAGTCATTTGATAACTGTATTTTCATGGCTCTATTCCAGAGTATCTGGCTGTTATTTTTGAATTGTCCAAATGGTTTCCTGAATTTGTTCAGGGCTTTGGCCTTTGGCCTAAAAAATTCAGTTGCTGTCAAGTCAATTCCGACTAGTGGCGACTCTATGTGCATCAGACTAGTACTGTGCCTCTTGGGGTCCCAAGGACTGGGTCCTTTTGAAGTAGATCACCAGGATTTTCTTCCAAAGTACCTCTGGGTGGACGCAACTCACCATCCTTTCCATTAGTAGCTGACTGCTTCACTCTGCATCACCAGGTGACCCGCTTTTTGTCTTTATCATCAAAAACCCAAACCAAACTCACTGCCATCACATCAATTCTGAGTTACGGCAACCCTGTGGGACAGGGTAGACCCGGCCCTGTGACTGTCTGGGGCTGCGACTTCACAGAAGTAGAAAACCTCCTCTTTCTTCTGAGCAGTGGCTGGTGGTTTTGAACGGCAGACCTTCTGGATCACTACTGACTGTATAAACACTCGATCACCAGCTCCTATATAGCCTAATATTATTATAACACCTTGTTTCTAGATGAAATAAAATGCTTATTTCTAAATTAAATCTCTCTCTCTCCATCTATATATGAAGAGATTTTCATTTATATGAGACTAATCATCATAATTTGGAGTATTTTTCAGAATCGTGGAGTTATTTGGGAGCAGTTTGCTGTGACTGAATTTCTGAATTATAACTCCTCATCCAAATGAAATCCGGTTTTATTTGGAGCAGATCTGCATGTGGGAGGACTATTAAGTCTGTGATTCCAAAGAAACGAATGTGCTTGGTGTGAAGCCAGGTACGCGGTGAGTTCTGGATTTAAGTACTCATGTGGGAAATACAGAGAGAGACTTTAACATATGGATTCTCAGAAGAAAACGCAACTGTTCCCTATAAGAAATATGGAGTTATTCTTAGTACTTTTTAATGTGTGGTTGACTATATATTTTTGAGTAGTGCCATTTTTAACACTTGGCAATTCTAGCCAAAGATCTTCATTTCCTGGGGTAATTTTAATAATTCATCCATTCATGTAGCAAGCATTTAGTGAGGATTGATGGTCTAGGCCTGTTTGATTTGATGAGAAATGCAAAGAAAGTAGAAGCGAATCCATCTTCATGAAACTTAGAATATTGTTAGAAAATAAAGCCATTGCATGTAAGTGTGTGTGTAAAGTGCCCCGAGTGCTAAGTAGGAATCAAAATGGAGCTACTTGTTAATCAATTAAAAACAACCATATTGACGCTGTACTATGTTCAGATTTAGCCCTGATACAGAGGTTTTGCAGTGCTTGCCTATGAAGTGCTCATAATCCTATGGTTTGGGACAATGGAGTAATTAGAAAATTGTGGGGCACAGATTGTATCCCCGAGACTGTCAGAGGTGTTGGCACCAAAAGGACCCCAGAGTTCATGGTGGTGGTGGTAGCAGCAGTGGCAGTCCAGCATCACAGAGGAGGGGGCTGCCAAGGCCGTGGTATCTTTAGTGTTGGTGTCACCTGCCACTAGCGTCGGTGTCACTTGACAGACACACCCCTCCGACCTCATGGTCCATCAGTCTGGTTGCCACAAGGTAGAGCTCAGCTACTACCATAGATTAGAAATGAAGGTCTCCACCTTGGCCCATGGAGAGGTAGGAGTTACGGGAGCCACACGGGGAGGAGGTAAGAGAGGTGAGTCCATTTAGGACAACAATGGGCACTGTGCTAGGGGTGCAGACGTGTGTGTTCCACTAGCTGGTCCTGCTAGTAGGTGTTGGGTGATACCAAACACAGTGACGCCACTGGTGAAAATATAAGGTGATTCCAACACAGGGAGATGTGGGTAATAACCAACTAACCAAGGCAGAACCAACTACCTGCAGAAGTTTCTTGAAAGACAGTGAGGTCCTGGGACAGATAGGAACTGGAAACACAGGAATCCAGGATGGATGATCCCTTCAGGACCAGTGGTGAGAGTGGCCATACCGGGAGGGTAGGAGGTGGGTTGGGTGGAAGGGGTGAACTGATTACAGGGATCTACATATGGCCTCCTCCTTGGGGGATGAACAACAGGAAAGTGGGTGAAGGGAGACACCGGACAGTGTAAGATATGATAAAATAATAATTTATAAATTATCAAGGGTTCATGAGGGAGGAGGAGCAGGGAGGGGGGGATAAACACGAGGAGATGATGCCAGGGGCTTAAGTGAGAGCAAATGTTTTGAGAAAGATGAGGGCAATAAATGTACAAATGTGCCTGACACAATGGATGGATGGATGGATTGTAATAAGAGTTGTATGAGCCCCCAATAAAATGATTAAAAAATAAAAAGCAACCAGATGGGGAAAAAAAGAAAGATAGTGAGGTCATGTTGGGTTGTGTGTAGCCACACAAACACTGAGAGCAAAGAGAGAGATTCACGGGCCATAGAAAAGCTACCTTTGAGGAACCGAGCCATGTCCTGCAAGAAGCATATACATTACAATGAAAAATATTTATAATGTACATTAGTTAATATAGACTTTAGGAGTCCTCGTGCCATAGTGGATAATGCATTGGGTTGCTAACTCTAAGGTCAGCAGTTTGAACCCACCAGCCAGCTCTGTGGGAAAAACACAAAGCCTTCTACTCCCCTGAAAGTTTACAGTCTCACAAAGCCACAGGGGAAGTTCTGCTCTGTCCTATAGAGTCACTATGAATTGTAATCAACTTGATAGCAGTGAGGGTTTTTTTTTTTTTAAATATAGACCCACGTTCAAGAGAAACAAAAAAGGAAGGCAGCACAGGCAGAAAGACACAGCTGGAATTGCGCAAGGTGGAAATTACTTCAAATAAGGAGGTGGGCCCCCGTAAATGGGGAATCCTCTTACTAAAAAGAGACCGAATTACACGGAACTAGGGATGAACAGCATGGGACTGAAGGTTTGAGTGAAATGAGAAATAAGTAAAAGCAGTTAAAATACTAAATTATTTTATGCTAGAAGTCAGAGTATAGATAACGCACTCAGCTGCTGACCCAGAGATTAAAGGTTTGACTCTACATGGAGGTGCATCCGAAGAAAAGTGTGGTGACCTGCTTCCAAAAATCAGCCCGGAGCAATGTTCTGCCCTGGCACACATAGGATCACCATGAGTCAGAGGGACACGGTGGCAGCTGGCTAGTTGCTCTGAAGGTCGTGGCACTTGTGGGATTTCAAGCTGACTCACGGGTTTCTCACTGTCTGACTGCGTGGCTTTGGGAAGTGTATGTAACCCTTCTTGCCTTAGTGTCCCCATCCATGAGGTCGGAAACAGCTCAGGTGGTGCTTGTGAAGTTTCAATGAGCCCCTGTTGTATAAAGTGTTTAGAAGACATCTGGACAGCCAGGCATTTATTGATGCACATAGAAAGCATATATTAAAGAGTGTTCAGGAAGTAATGGAAAACTATTACTTATTATTAGGTACAGTGAGATATGAAAATAGTAAAATGTGAGAAAGATTATTTTGGTTGTAAGAGAGTGGACTTGACTGAGGAACATTCCTGGTGCTAGAAGACTAGATGGGGGAAGTTGCATGGCTCTCTGGGTAGAAAGGCAGTGGGAGGTGGGCGTAGGGTGGAGAAAAACAAAGCGTTTTAACTAGAAAGCATCAGGAAAAGAAAGAAAGACCCAGCATTCGGGGGTGGGGGTGGTGGCGTGAACATGGGCTGTGTGAAGTTAAAGGAAGAGATGGCTTGGATGCTGTTGGGAGAGACTGGGGAACGGTTCGTGCCACAGGCAACAAATGGGGGAAGTTATGCATGGATGGACCTCAAAGCTCAGTAAATGAAATCTACTGCACTTAGCCTACATTTGCTCAAATAATAATAATCATTAGGTAGAATTTCGTCTTCCTTTGTGCTTTTGTGCAATTCTTTTGCCATCTGTTCTAGGAACAATCCAGGACGTCAGTCTGAATGGAAAGTGGATTCTCAAAGAAGGCATTTCTCATCAAAACACAAGTGCTTCTCAGCATTGACTTAAAAAAAATTAAAATTAGGACCCGTATAGGGAAGAACTGAACTTTCTCACCATTTGGCATTGAATAGACTCAAGGGGACAAATCATTCCTGTTGGCATTCAAAACAAAACAACACAAAGGCCCGACTACACAACTCTAAAACAAAAAAAAAATTAGGTCAGGAAATGACCCTGAGGCAAAGTCTTAAATCTTATAGGTCAACAGGTCAGCCTGCTTTAAAAACTGTAATTATAGTTCTTAATTCTTCAATGGGCTTACAGTGTCAGGTTAAGGTTATTCACTCCTATATCCCAGCGTTCATAATGTGACTTGAGGCATCCTTATGGCTTCTCCAGGTATTAAAGAAGCTTGATATGTTTTTGTTTCATTAATCTTTTCTCAGAGGCCAGTGATGAGTTCATCTGACTCTTTTCCATCAAGTTGAAAACTCTTTTCAATTAAAAACTCATCTCTACAGATGGTATTAGCATTAGGCAAGGTCTGTTCTGTCTAAAACAACAAATATCGGGATATTTCAGGAATTACTCAATAAATCACTAGACGTGGAATTGACTACATGAGATTCATGTCTTTTTTTTTTAAGTGAACAAAAGTTGAAATGATGAGAATTGGGCCCATATGGTTTATTGTCCTCAGAATGGATCAGTTTCATCACAGTGCCTGGGCAATTTTGTTACACATTAATGTGAAATAGTGTGCATGTTTTAACCAAGCTATCTGCTATGAAATATTTTATCCTAAACATTACAATGACAAAGGCGATAATAGAAACAGTTGAAACCAGGAGAGAATGCTCTGCTACAGAGGATTAAAAGGACCATTTATTGAATAGTATGGATTTCTCCCAAGCCCCTGTGTGCAGAAAGCATGCAATGCGTGAATAATTCATCTAGAAATTCTATCGTGAAGTTGTATCACTTTCCACAGTCAAACCTGGCTGTGGAAGAGGAAAATACATCAACATCTGTGACAAGCTCTATGAAGAGACAGTGGCAAAGCCTTTCAGGCACCAGGAGCAAAGCAAAATATAATAAATTCACTTAAGTGTCAAATTTGTGTCGGCTGAATAATGACACCATATGTCTGGGTTGTTATGTCACTACAGAGGGTCCTGAGAAAAACACATGGCTTTATAAAAATGGCTGTCAGGCAGGGAGGAAACTTTGCTGGCTCCTGTCTTTCTGTCCGAAGAAACAGACACCGTCTAAGGAGTGCCGTGTCAGATGATCAGAAACGATTTTCCGGGGGGTTGTTTTTAATCAATTTGTCCGCATGTGGGGTGAGCTTGCTTTCCCGCGTTGGGGGCACAAAACGGAAGGCGTTGTATGATGTGTGTCAGCTTTAATGTGAGGCCTGTGCGGCATGGGTGTTCGAGAGAGCCTGGTTTTTCTAAGCTCGTGGATGAGCTTTCCTCAGGCACTTTATTATGGACATCGTCTCCTTGACAGCATGCCTACGAGGAACCTAGGATGCAGGCATCGTTTTGCTCCAGAAGAAACCGAGTCACGGAAGGTGATGCTCACGTTAGCCTCTAGGCAGCACGAGTTTGGCGGTAACCCCACTTTATTTGTTGACTGCAGGTAGGCAGCATCCTACCAGGCACCCCAGATGCTCCTTTCAAGGATTTACCTTTGGACCCTGGATTCTGCCCCCGCTCTGCGAGCAGTGCACCCAACTGGGTTTACGACCACCGGCCCTTTCTGGCTACTTCACTTCTCCCCAGGTGCTGCACCTCGTGGTCCAGCACCTGTGTGCGTGGGGCGTTTGCGGATGGCACACCAAGATTCTGCTGCTAGAGCTTTGCATGCTTGGGCACAGGCAGGCCCCCTGAGGGTGATTATGTTCAAGTCTAGTGTCCTAAACACCCTGGGGAATTTCGGGGAGAGTACATGGGCCCACCCAGCAGCGAACCACAGCATCAGCTTGGTACTTCCGGCCTTGTTTTTCCATCACAAGTAGTCCAATGGCACTTAGAGTGTGTCAGACAAGAAGTGTTTGGAATGGGCTTTGCTGAGCTGCGATCCTAAGGGCGCAGGAAGGACGAAGGAAGTACTGTGAATTAGTTTGCAGCTCAGCGCGATAGCCTGCACAACTTGGCGATTCTCTGTGAGAGAAAGGCCTGCCGATGGCGTTTTGAAAGATCACAACTTAGAGGTCTAGGCGGCAGGGCTATTCTGTCACATGGGGTTGGGACAGAAGAGTGGGACAGAAGAGCTGGTCCTTCAAATTTGGAAAACACTGAACTGTTTGTTTTTTTTAATACAAGTAATTCTTATAATCTGTGTTTGTATTGTGAGAAAGACGGGACTTTGAACTACCGTCTAGGAAACTAGGGGCAGGTATACCCTGTCCTATAGCACTGCTCTGAGTTGGCATCGGCACCATGACAGTGGGTTTGGTTTTGGTTAACTGTTTGTAATGCTTTTTAAAAATCAGTGGCAAAATACATGTCACAAAAATGCCATTTACATTTTTCAGCGATTCAGTGACATTGATTAAATTCACCCCATGGTTCAGCTGTCACCATGATGCATTTCCAAGTTTTTTTATCACCCCACAGAAACCCAAGACCCATTGAGCAATTAACTCCCCATTTTCTTTTCCCCAACCCCTGGTAGCACCAATAAGCTTTCATCTTGGCACATTTACCTCTTCTAGACACTTCATGTAAGTACCTAAGGGGGAACATACAACATCCATCCATCCTTTGGGTCTGACTTACTTCCCTTGGCATAAGGTTGTCAAGATTCTTCTATGCTGTATCGTGTATCAGGACTTCATTTGTCTCAGTGGATGACTTGAGTAACTTTTAAACAATAAGCATTTCAAAAGTGGTTCTCAACAAAACTGTGCTTCTCTGAATCACTGGGAGAGCTAGAGTGTGTGTGTGAGTCTGTGTCTGTGTGTGTGTGTGTGTGTGTGTGTCTAGGAGTCCTGGGGAAGGGGACAGGATGGTTAAGTGCTTGTGTGCTAACTGAAAGATCTGAAGCAACCAGAGGGCTGAAGGGAGGAAAGACGTGGCCGTCTGCTCCCATAAAGAGCACAGCGTAGGGAACCCTATGGTGCTTTTGTCCTCTGTCCTACTGAGCAGTCATGAGTTGGATTGATGCAAGCACATGTATGTTTACATCTACAATTATATGTATGATGGCGCTCTGAAATGTTTTTGGAAAACAGGATGAAAAAGATAACACAACATTTCCATGAACTTCTTAAAACCCCTGACCCTCTCTGTCTACAAGAGGGCTTTGAAAAGTTCTTGGAAAGATTCCACTAATTTTCACTTTCCCCTTTGCACCAACTCTTTGAAGCCTCCTTGTATTCTTCGGTCTCTATATCTCTATAGGCTTGCACCTGCAGAGACTGATTCACAACTGGAGGCTAGAGACTTACATGGCTCTGCTGCGCAGTGATTCTTCAGAGGGCTGCACAGGCCCTGGCTCTTCCCCTCTTGTCACTTGGGAGAGTAAACCATGAAGAGAAAAGCAAAACAGATAAAAAAGAATTGTGGTTTCCTGAGCAGACAGACACGTTTTCCATTCAAGAGTGTAATGATAAAGAAATGGAGGCAATCATACAATTGCCGCCATCCTGACTGCATCTGAAAAGGGAAGGTTAAGGAATGTAGCTGGAACTTGTCGGGCAATCACAGCCAGGGTCTTTGTAGTCAATTCTCTCCCTGCCATGTTCTGGAATAATCTGATTTCCTGTACACTGGTAGATATGCCCTTGAAAGATGCAGTGGAGTCTGTTGTTCCATTCCCATGAATGGGGCCCGGGCCCGGGACTACTTTTCTAACAGGATATAGCAGCAGTGAAGCTGCTGTGTCCATCCTAGACCCACGTCTTTGGATGAACTGTGCTGCTCCTGGCTGACAGCATTGGCTCTTGTGTTGTTTCCTCTTAAAACCCAGCCACTCCGTTGATGAGGAACTCAATCCCATAAGAGACACACATTTAGGCATGCTGTTCAATCGTCTTAGTGAAACTGTGGGCCAAGCATCAGGCTCAATTTTCAATATGTGAGAGAACTGCAGTGAGTGCTCCAGCCTTAGTCAACATCACTCAGGGAAGGACCATCCCCTGAGGACAGTCAGCTCTCAGAATCACAAGAATTAAAATAACAGTTCTCACTTCAGCTACTAAACACTGGAGTGGTTTGTTAAGCACCACTAGATAGCTAATGCAGAGCATCAGTGTCTTTCTCAGGCCACGCTAGTCTAAAATTACAATTTCAAAATAGTAGTTTGGCCATACCTTCACCTACTGTGTGGGAATTCAGTCCTCTCATTTTCTCCCCACATAATTTCCCCGAGAGGTGTATGGGATGTATGAGCTGGAAACCATACATGGGCCTCCATGTGGCACTGGCATCTATTTTCTTACTTTAATGAAATCTCTTTCCCTGCTGACATGAAGCACAGCAGTCCAGTCCCTAATGTCTCTGGATGCTCATGATGAAGGACCTAGGATCTGTATCAAGGTACCACAGGCATTGCTCATGAGGCTGCTGGCACCAATGTGACTTTATGTTTGTAAGCTCACAAGAAAATTTTAGGAAACAATTGATGATTATAATATTTTATACTCAATGCATGATTTTACAATGGGGTTTCCCCCAATTTCTTTATTATTTTCTTGGCAGGAAGAGTCAAATGATCTCAATTAGGAATACAAGTAAGATGGTGAACGCATTGGGATGCTAATCAAAAGGTTGGCTATTGGAATCCACCCATATGTGCCTTGGGATATGGGCTTGGTGATCTATTTTTGATCAGTATTAGAAAGAAATCAGCCATTGAAAACCCTGTGAGTTAGAACTGACTAACTCAACAACAAGTGGTCAATAGAGGTTGTTGAAAGAGGGAGTCTATCAGGAACCTGAACAGAAAATTGAGAAATTAGGGTCACGGAAATCAGTCAGGTTTTCCTTAGCAGGGATCTATGCTGTACATCATTCATTCACTGTTACCAGGACTAGAAAGCCCTGTCTTTTGCCTGAGTTGAGGCGGTGCTCTTGAACTGCTGACTTTGAGGATCACAGCCCAAAATGTAACCAATATGCCACCACAGCTCATGCTGCACATACATGAGCTAAAATATTTGACTTGCTTTCTATTATCTAAACAATATCATCAGACAATAAAACATTTTTCTCTTCAGACTTCAATAATAGTCTTCACCATAGCCCAGACTAACAACTATGACATTAAAAAGAAACAAACGTTCGAGATACAAAGGAAAACAGATTCTAGTTTCTAATTTACTATTTAATTAGGGGTCTGGTATCACATTTATTATAGACCCCGAACCAAACTCACTACCAGCGAGTCGATTTTGACTCACAGTGACCTTGCAGGGCAGAGTAGAACTACCCCTGTGGGTTTTGAGACTATAACTCTTTCCAGGAGTGGAAATCCTCCTCTTTCTCTTGTGAAGCAGCTGGTAGTTTTGAACTCTGGACCTTGGGCTTAGTAGCCCATGTGTAGCTCACTATGCCACCAGGGCTCCTACGTTTATTATACCAATTATTAATATATTCCTGGGATTATTTCTAGCTAATAGTTACACTAATGTGTGCTCACTTCCTTTTTGTCTGCTCAAAAAGGACTGGGACTCCTTTGTAAAACTAAAAGTAAAACAAATGTTAGGATGGACTGGGAAAAAATGGCGACCCGATAGGACTCACCCATCTGGATCTCCTGCTGCCAGACCAGAAAATTGGGAGGTCAGGTGAAGGAAACGGGGAGGTGGAGCCCTGAAATTAGAACTAGGGTACCAGGGTTTCTCCTGAACCCCTTTTTTGTGTGTGATTTCCACTCACAAAGCAAACCAAGTACGCTTTAAAACGTTCTAGCTTTGGCGAGCCCGCGGGTGCCTGCTGCGCTCTTGCCAGGAGCAGCGATTTCTCCAGGCTGACGCCCTAAAGGGGACAGAATCCCAGACACGTGGAGAACCCCACGCCGGAGCTCTCCACACAGTTGACTGCCTTGAGCTCACAGCCTGGGGAGTGATGGTGGCGGGTGGCCATAATTTGGAGTAGAAGAAAAAATAGACTATTATCTGAGGTAGATAGTGGTGTGGGGGAAAATAGGCGGATATTCGGAGTCCATGGAGCGAATTTAGTTCCAATTAGCCAAGAAGGAAACAACCCCCCTGATAAGCTGGATCTCCCCCTCTGGGGGTCAGCGTGACAGCCCCAAAATCAGAAGCATTATTTTAAAAAATGGTGAAATATATATTATTGGTTAAAAACTCAAACCCCAGTCTGGTTGCTCAGCTCCAAGGAACACATAGGCAGATCCCTTAACATAAATCAGCATAAGAAAAAA
>NW_022103896.1:68859469-68860398 GCF_000313985.2 Echinops telfairi | reverse complement strand
GGGCTGTGGGAACACTCCAGCACCCACCCATGCTGCAGTGCTACATACAGCACAAGGCAGGTATACCAGTGAACTCCAGAGCTCAACGGACGCCTGGCCAAGGGTGCAATCTTGCCTTTGAAAGTAATCTCACACGGCTTCTGTGGAACCCTACATCAAACGGGTACACCACCCCACTACCTAGAGGAAGAGTTGGAACTCCTCCAGCCTCACGGACAGGTGATCAATTCTAAGTTATCTCTTTACCTGCTACTAAATTTCTTCTCTCTTTATTCACTAGCCCTTCTGTCTTTCCCACTGCAGTCAGTCTCAATGAGCTCAGGTTTGTGTTGTTTTTTTTCCTCTTTCTTCCTTTTCCCTCTTTCTCCTCTTCTCTCCCACTCTCTCCTATCATACTCCACTACTGGCTTCCAGATCACTACCCTCCGCTTAGGGCAAATAAACCCAAAGAGCAGGAGGAACTCCAGCCTGCCCTTCGTGGGAGTGCTGTACACCACACAAGGCAGCTGGGACAAACATCTACACCATGCTGAGCTGCTGAGGAAACCCCTGTCGGAACTCTAGGGCGATCTCGTCAACTAGGGCAATTCTGCCCAGCACCACTGGGTCCCTGCATTAAAAGGGCACACCAACCAGCCATTGTGGGGCAGGGTCTAAACCCTCTGGCCCAACATTCAAGCAATCAGGGATCAGCTATCTCTTTATTCTTTATTTCCTCCTTCTCTCTCTCCTCCCTCTTTACCATCACAGCCAATCTTAGTGAACCCAGTGGGTTTTCCCCCCCTTCTTTCTGTTTATTCTCTTCTCCTTTCTTTTCTTTGTTCTCTTTGCTTCTCTTTCTGCTTGTATGATTCTCTTTTCTCCCTCTCATTCCTTTCACATGCTGGTTCCCAGACCCCTACACTCTGCCTAGGGCAACCCAGTCCTCT
>NW_022103896.1:68837803-68846040 GCF_000313985.2 Echinops telfairi | reverse complement strand
CTGGACACCCCATTACTGAAGGGATGTGGGGAGGATATGAGCCAGTCAGGGTGCAGTGTAGCAACGATGAAACATATAACTTTCCTCTAGTTCTTAAATGCTTCCTCCCGCCCCACACTATCATGATCCCAATTCTACCTTACAAATCTGGCTAGACCAGAGGATGTACATTGGTACAGATAGCAAGTGGAAAAACAGGGAATCCAGGACAGATGACTCCTTCAGGACCAGTGGTGAGAGTAGCGATGTCTGAAGGGTGGAGGGAATGTGGGGCAAAAAGGGGGAACCGACTACAAGAATCAATGTATAGCCTCCTCCCTGGGGGATGGACAGCAGAGAAAGGGCGGGGGAGTCAACAGATAGTGTAACATATGAAAAATAATAATAATTTGTGAATTATGAAGGGCTCATAAGGGAGGGTGTAGTGGGGAAGGAGGGGGGAAATGAGCAGCGGATATTAAGGGCTCAGGTGAAAGGCAAGTGTTTTGAGAATGATGATGGCAACAAATGTACATATGTGTTTGACACAATGGATGGATGTATGGATTGTGATGGAAATTGTACGAGCCTCCAATAAAATGATTTTTAAAAACCTCAAATGTTAGGATTATAAGGAAAATATAGGGTCCATTCATTTAAAAAATATTCATTTAAAAAGTATATGTGCCTCTCATTAGATAGGAACATATCGAACAAGAGGGCTTAACTAAACACTGGAGCAGAGCATCAGGCTAGAACTGTCTTCTGAGATGATGCTGCAGAACACCTCAACTCTCTTCTAGCTGCTTTTGGAAGACCGGAGGAAGAAGAAAGCCCAGTTTCCTGGGCAACTGGGCATTAAGAGCTTAATGGAAAAACGAAGGGAAACTTTATGCCTGAAATAGAAGCCTCTTTGATGTTCTCTTTGGAGCTACTAACAGAGGAAAAAGAAAAAAACAAAAGAGCAGAAAAGAATTCTACTAGGTGACCAGGCTGCTTCCTACAGTGCTAGGGTGATTGGACAGTGACTGAACAGTGATTGGACAGTGATTGGGCAGTGATTGGACAGTGATTGGGCAGTGATTGGGCAGTGATTGGGCAGTGATTGGACAGTGATTGGACAGTGATTGGACAGTGATTGGACAGTGGCATCGATGCATTATCAGGGCCATGAGATATCTTAGGAAAATTGAAAAGCAGGTCAGATCAGTTGAAAGATCAACTCTTAAAAGAAATTCAATTGAATAAAAGTTTGGGGGCCCACCATCAGAAAGTGAAATGCTAATGGTAGAAAACGACTGTTACATAGTTCTAAAAGTAAATTATTGGAGCTTCTCTGAGTTAGGGCACACTCAGTAATTCTCACAGTGGAGTATGAACAGGTCCCTGCTTAGTTCGCTTGGCTACTTTTCCTCATAAGGAACATCTGGATAAATGCATAGGTATGCATGTGAAGAAATTGTATGTTTTTGGAGATAGAGTTCGAGGAGTCCATTTGACACTTGGAACTCTCTTTAACCCACCAAAAGATGCTGCGATAACTTTCCAGTTTTGAGACTCTCTTTGTCAGACACATTGGCAAGAGGCTTACATTGAAGAGGAGAACTTTTAGAAGTATGACTCCTTCGCCAATTTGGAAAATCTTGAATTTTTATTGGAACAATGAAATTGAATTCTAAACTTTTTTTTTTAAACCACATGTTATAAATATTAACAATGAAGGTAACGTGGGTGGTGGAGATTTCTTTTTTTTGAAATGGGAATTTCAATATTGGCTGAAATAACAATAAAGTCATTCATTAAGAAACAATGCGGGAAGTTATTCTAATTTTACATTTGCTTTATTTTTAAGGAAGGAAAAAGGAGTCAAAACAACTTTAGCATAGTAATCAAGTTTACAGAAGCAGTACTATTGGGTAAAATGCACTAAGCCAAATTACACAAGTATTTATAGTTTTAAAAGTCGAGGAGGCACATTAGTGAATAGTTAAGATGACAGACTCTGTGGTCACCTTGCTGAGTTTAATCCACAGCCCTGCCATTTCTCAGAGTGAACTTGGGGCAGACTGAAGTTAAATGTCTTGTCCACTTTCCTCAGGTGTAGAGATTTGAGTCTGCTCAGCAGAGCCTCGAGAAAGTAAGGGCGGGTGATCTACCTCTGAAAACCCTGTCATTGACAGCCTTGGGGAGCACACTTCTAAGACACGCATGGAGTCGCCATGAACCAGAAAGGACTAGATAGCCAGGTTTCATGCTGGTTAAGTCCACAGTAGGGTTTACCTCTTAAAATAGTGGTGAGGATTTCTTTTAGCTGTTGGCACACTGTTTGGGGGAAATAATATGTGTTCAATAGAGATCCATTATTTTTATCAGTATTAGAAAAATAGAAAAAATGTTCTTAAACATTATTCACTCAAGGAAAAGCAAAACAAAAGAAAACACACTATTAGGACTAAGGGACACTGTGGTTCTCATGAATAGTTCTTTGGACTATTTCCTGAATTGTTTATTTTATTTACTCTTTTGCTTCACTGGGAGACCGACCAATAGTTGCATGTTAGATCACTATTCGCTAGCTTTTTTTCCCCCCCTAGATTCCCTGTGTTTCCAATTCCCATCTGTACCACTGTGCATCATCTGGTCTAACCAGGTCTGTAAGGCAGAATTATTTTCTAGCTTTTAAGACCCTAGAATACCTTGTCTGCCTCGGTGGACATGGCTGACCCTCTGCTATCTCTTTCATCACGAATCAATACATTTTGGCAGGAAAGATGTTCCATTAGGACAAAATGCATTGTTGTCAAAGAGGATCTTCCCACTGCCACTTAGTTGGTCTCAAAGGAACATGGCGCACAGCAGCCTCCTGCTGCCATTTGAGTCGAGTCTGACTCACAGCGATCCTATCGGGCAGATTAGAACTGACCCCATGGGTTTCCAAGACTGTATATATTATAGGAGTAGAAAGCATCATCTTTCTCCTGCAGAGTGACTGGTGATTTGCAACAGCAGACCTTGTGTCTAGCAGCCCAATGGGGAGTCTGCTGTGCCACCAGGCATGTCTAAAGGTCCACAGTAGAATGTAGTCCCAAATTTGGAAGGATGGGGGGCAGGGGATGCCACCTTCTGAAGGTGACTGTGCAAAGTAAACACACATTGTAGGTGAGCAGCAACCTGTAGACTAAAGCCTTTGGGGTAAATAATTCATATGAAATCCTGGTAGCACCGTGGGTGAGGCACTGGGCTACAGACTGCAAGGTCAGTAATTCAAACCCACCAGCCACCCTGTGGAAGTAAGATGAGGTTGTCTGCTCCTGTAAAGATTTGAGTCCCAGCAAACCTCTATGGGATCATTGTGAGTTGGAATCAACTCGATGGCAGTGGGTTTGGTTTTGAATTTGGGTGTGAACAAACTGTTGTGCTTTTTAAATTGCCAAATAGAAGATATCTTAAAAACTTATTTTCTCTCTTAGTCTTGACAAAGGGCATTTTTTAAATTAAAAAAAAGTGATTTACTTAGTATGTGTAGAGTACGCATCTCAATGGGTTACTGACTGCTTTATCATTAAGGGATGATGGCGATTTACCTACATTCTAGAGAAAAGATTGGAGCTAACCTATCAGTGTGTCTGTACTCATCAAATGACTGTCCTCCCTGTCTCCATTCAGAACTCGTCCTGACAACAGAGACAGGTAGGACAGGTTACCATTGCTTGGTGGTACTTCACATTAGCATCGCATTCCTTAGACTGTCACTTGTTCTCAGTAAGTTGACTTTTCAATGTAATTTACATCTTCATATCACTTTTCCTCTAGAGGAAAGAATGACCTGATCATACCAAAGAGCCATTCTGGGAATGATATTATTCACTGAAAAGAAATTGGTGTTCTGAATCTTCAGTCTGGAAGGTATCTGGCTCATGCCAGTCAATAGAAACTGATCATCCTAGGTTTACTGAAAAGCAACCAAAACAAAAAAATACCCTGGACCTAGGGTGGACAAGCGTGACGTATTCAAGATTCAGTTGAGATTGGCGGACCAGGTCTCTCCTTGATGTTGCTCACCTGCTGCCAGGAACTAGGAGATTAGGATCATTCTGGCTGCTGCTTCGACCCTCCCTCTATAGACACAGGCATCCCCACTCTGCCGTGCAGCTGGGGAGTGCTCTGATTCTTCCTAAACTGGAGTCAAGTGGGAAGAAGGTAATTGGATTGACAAAGGAATTAGTGAGTATAACAACTAGACTCCTGCGAGACTGGCCTCATGTCAGTCCAGTCACGATAGCACTGGCACATCATTGGAAAAGATACTTGATTAGTGCTGTCTTTTCTCAGCCCCAATTAAAAAAGGAAGATGAAGTTTTATTCTTGACATCTCAAGTTCTTGGCCACTCTCCCAAAAAGTACACTCGCAAAAAGCAGTCGGCGTGTTTGTTTAAGGTCTGTCTTGCATAGAGTGATGACATAACTCTCGTTGCGCCAGAAACAAGGTGAGTAGCCCTAGGAAAGTCGAAACCTGTCTTGAACCAATGGCTGTACACGTTAAGGGTGTACTCATGCCCATGCCCTTTGTAACATTTTGAATTTGAACATCGTTATAAAAATTCTTATCCAAGAGGAACACACCAGCTGCCAAAAGTCATTCCAAAACAAACAACAACCAAATCCGACTAGATTCTGCAACAAGTAGATTCCGACTCCCAGTGACCTGATGGGGCAGAGCAGACTCGCCCCCAAGCTGCCCAGGCTAGAAATCTCTGTGCAAGCTGATGGCCACCAGCTGTCTCACTCATCACAACGGGTGGATTCAAACCACCAACTTCTGGGTTAGCTGCTGGGTGTTTCTCATTGTGTCTCCAGGGCTCTTCCCCACCTCATCCAGGCCTGAATAATACAACATTTCAATCAGACACACCCTGTGTGCTCTTTCAACTTCTAAAGAAAATATTAACTCCTTTTGGCCTTCTCTGTTTGTCTTAATTCATGAGAAATACTGTCAGAGATTATCCAACTACCTTTCTGGAATCAGTTTTAAGTGCATAATCCTGGAGAGGAGAGAAGAAATACACAAATCAAGTCTTGGAGTGGCGACCTTTGCAGCGAGGAGCTGCCCTCTTCTTACCTGTGGAAACACCCATCGATCCTGGAGAGCCCCCCAGAAAAGGCCCTCAGGCACCGAACCCACCTGCTCAGAAACCACGAACAAGGGGACTTCGTTCCACTGACACAACTGTCACCTTTGCCAGAAATGTAAAGAAAGTGGGCTACCTCGCAGACTCCTGGCTACTCTTTGCTCCCCTGAAGTCGCAAGCTCTTTGTTTATCTATTCTTTCTGAACCCTGGGAAAATTATATCAAAGTGATTCAGCCTGCCAAAATTTTGTGCACTTAGGAACTGGCGCCATGACAAAGGCCTGCAGAGAAGAGAAAAGATTTCTGTGTTTCTTAGTGTTAGTCTCTCCCTTGAGATGCTTCCAGAGACTTGAAAGAAGGGCTGCACGGGGGCTGGTTAAACTTGCTCGTATGACAATGGAAAGTTGGAGTGAGTGACCCACTCGCACTACCTTCAATCCCAGCCCAGCAGCCCAGGTAACTGGGATCACGTATCAGAGAAATTAGAGCTAGAAAACACCAGGCCAGGCCTCTTACCCTTTTACCTGGCAAGAGGAGAATTGTTCCCAGTGACCTCCGTTGTTTAGTCTGGGTGGATTTTAAAAGATGCTTCAGAAAGAGAGCCCCGATTTTCCTTGGGGAGTTCTCTCTGGAGATGAAAACTTGGGAAGCTTGTTCTGCTAATAAGCTGAAGATTTCTTTGGGTTCGGCTCACCCCCATGAGTTTGAGACAATGCTTGCCTCCTCTGGGCTTTGTGGTCTTCAGAAATGATTCCGTTCTCTGATTTCTCCATCCGAAGAGGGGAGTTCTATCAACATTAAAATACTGTTTGGAAAAGCCGGGCGAGCTGGGATGGTTGAAGGCATCTCAGTTAGCTGCTTCAAGAGTTTTATGTGGGCTCATCATTTTTTCAGACAACCCCAGAGTCCCCCAAACCTAACAAAAACATTTATATTTGTTAAAATTGGCCTGCTCTGTTCTGGAGATAGTGTGCTCAGAGCTTAGAATGATCTGGGCTTCACACCCAATGTTGTCACCTTGTTATCTGGTGTCATGAGTCCTTAGCCAAATTGTGGAGGCCAGTAATAGTTTCATTCCACGGTGCTTCAAGGGTGCTGCAGGTCCTGGGAGTCGTAGACATCATGTCCACGATCTCCCCCTGTTTAGTGCTCCTATTTTCATTTCGTCATCCTTGAAATTGTTACCTTGGAAGCTTTTGCTAAACCAGATGAAACTGAACTCTTGCCTGTCTACCTCTCCACCCGATTGCTACAAATATTTTCATTCAGTAGGGGACACTTTTTGAACAGAAAGGGTGGTTTTCCAACTCAAGATTCTAGATGCTCAGAACAGAATTGGGCAGTGGAGGCATTGAGAAGCGCTCATCAGAATCGATCGCTGTATACTATAACAAATAACAGATAACATGTGGGACCCAAGAGATAAATTGATTTAATTTCATTTTCACTTCTACTCCTTTGAGACAGATTGATGAGCATTCCTATTTTATAGCTATGCAAACTAAGTCTTAAGCTCTTTGTTCAAGTTTAAGCTATTTGTCCAAGACCACACACTAAGAGATGGAATTGGGTTTGCCCCTATCCAGTCTTACTCCAAAATGTATGTTCTTAAATCACTATGTAGTTTAAGTAGTGATAATGGTAGTGAGACTCATCATAGCAAAACATATTTATTGAGGGGTTAAGTGCCAAACATTATGATAAGGCTTTTCCATGTGCTAACCTATTTAAAGCCAGAGTTGCTCCACAAGGTAGGTGGTTTTAATATATCCTCTTTTTATATGAGGCAAAGGCTTTCATCATGTTTACATAACGTTAAAGGTGCAGAACTGTGCATTCAAACCCAGGCAAGTCAACTCTAGAGTCTGTAATCTTTCCACACCCCTGCCTCCCTCAACGACCCTGTCTTTAGCCCCAAAGAGACAGCAATGCCTCTGACGTCATAAAGAGACAGCAATGCCTCTGACGTCATAAAGAGACAGCAATGCCTCTGACGTCATAAGGGCCATTATAACATGCAAACCTTCAGTCCTGGCCTTAGGCCACAAAGCTCATGTCCTTGTACTGCTGAGTCAGAATTGGCACATTTAGGTGGCAGCCAGATGACAGTGTGGTACTCCATTCTCACTCATTGATTCTGGCCCTTCATCCTGCCTGTTCTTGTGTGACTATGTAAGAGGGAGCTTTAAAAGTTGGTGGGGAAATTCCACTATCTTTTAATTCTAATTATTCTAAGAACACTTTGAGTGTCTCCTATATGTTCCAGGTCAAACCAAAATGATCTCCTTTTAGCTGATTGTCTCTCATTATACACTCAAGGCTATTTGAAAGTCAACCCAATGCTGTCTTTCAAAAGACCTTCTAAATGGAAACCACATTGGAAAATGCTAAAGACGAGTATTTTGTTTTAAAGAGAGAAAGAGAGAGAAAAAAAACAGAGGGGGAGATTCCCACAGAAAGTCAGTGGAATAGAGATGCCGAATGTCTATGTGATCAAGAGACTGAGGAGGCACCCAGGAGAACTTGGCGTGGAGAAAAGAAGGAGCAGGGAATTGAACAAAATTGGTAAGAGGAAATGACAAGCCTGGTGTGTTTAAGTGTCACTGAGCAAAAGTGAAAAGAATTCTTCTCCTCAAAGTTCCACAAGATGGGCACAAGAACAGAGTTTCATTTTTTTAAAATTTATTCCCAGAGAGGAAAAAGCCCCCTGCTAACCTCCCCCCACCTCCCGCTCAATGTTTCCATTTCCCAGACAGAGAGCGTTCCTGAGTTTATTGTATTCTGACCCAAGTAATTGGTTCAACGATGTCCACACAATCCACCCAGAACCAGTGCTAGTCTTTTGCCAAAACAACTGGGAGGAAGGAGAGTTGATTTTCTCAGGGACTTAGATCAGGGGGGATAAACCCTCTCCATGCTGGTGTGATCTCAGAAATCTGCACATGAAACTAATATAAAGAACTGTAGATATGATCAGGAGAAAGAGGAGGCTGGCCACTCACTCACAGAAAGAGTTATAGTCTTGGAAATGTACAGGGTCTGTTCTGCTGTGCCCCATAGGGTCACCCTGAGGCAGAATTGACTCAATGGCATGGAGTGTTTGAAATTGGATAGATTGACAGCCCTATC
>NW_022103896.1:68830193-68837696 GCF_000313985.2 Echinops telfairi | reverse complement strand
ATCATTTAAGTCTCTGGATTAATCATCCTTCCGGATTGAGCCAGTCTGATTTGGGTTTTCTGAAGTCTCCACAATTTGGAATTTAGAATTGGGTTGGATTGAGAAGAGTTTGGTCATTCTTAGTTAATTTTGTCAAGAAATGCTGCTCGATGACTCGGAAGGTCTTAGGTCCACAAACGAACTGTGCACTATTTCTCAGGGACGGGTAAATTAGGGATGGTTTTTATTTTCTAATACCTTATTGTTTTCTATAAAGCAACACTTGTTTCTTGTGCAAAGGAAAATATTATCTATGCAATTTCAAGATTTCCCCAACTAGGGAAGCAGTGAATTGATTACACAGCTCCTCCCTCTGCAGCCGCTCTATCACCTAGGTGTCAACGGGTGCCTTCCTCTGCCTAGCTCTCAGGGGGCTCTTGAGCGAGCTTGCAGCTGTACTTTTGGATGTTCGCCTACCTCAATTGTTTTCCTCCTGTGAGGATTCTTGAAAGCAACTTGGTTTAATATCTTTCCGTAACCCAACATGGTTCCAGGCTCTCTAATCTTGAGAGGTCACTTGGAGAAGTATTTGTCAAATAAAATAATGAATTTATTGTGATAACGGCAAACTGGGAAAGGATGGTGACTAATAGTTTCTAGGAATAAGGTGGCGGTCCCTGAGTGTGCGGAGAGAGAACGAGTGAGCACACAGATTCATTTTCTTTTGATATTGACTTTCTACACGGATGTACCCACCACTCACATGAGAAGTAGAAGGGGACACTTTATTTGAATAAAAGCCCCCCTGAGAGGCTGGTACCTCCAAGTCCCATTTGTCCTGTAGTTTGACTGCTTTGCTTCTGGGTGAAAACAAGACTCAGGCCTGGGGCGGGGGAGGGGGTCAGGGGAAGTGTGGGGCCTTTAAAATGACTGAATTTACTAGCTACTCTGAATTGGCTTCCTGTATTTCATCTTAGAAAAAAAAAATCCCAGCAAGTGTCAAAAAACGACTTCTGGGTTTTTGAATAGCCTCAGGGGGAAGCTTTCTAATGTTTCAAAAAAAAAAAAATCTTTCAAATCGAAGCCTTAAGAGAGCGAGGACTTCGCACAGAAATTCTGCTTTTAATGTTAGTTTCATATGGTCCGCATTCTCCTGAAGACAGATCGTTCCTTCTTCTGTGGGACAAGAGATGAATAATGCTTTTCAAACCAAACTCATCCATCCTTCTAAAAATGGAAGTCCTTTTCCCTTTCCCCTTTTAAAAGTAGGGAGCGTTGGGTTTGCTCCAATCCTACAGATCCAAGTATAGTAATATAGCAGTAGAAATTGGAAGAATGGAGTTTATTTCTTACAACAGATGTATGTGTATCTTTTGCCTGGAATCTTCTTACATGGGTCATGCACACAAAATTGAGTAGTTATATCCTATTAAATAATGCACGAGTATATTTTACTTGGGAGATTTGGGTAACTTCATAATGTATTCTATTGTTTTACTATGTATTATTAGACATAACTTTAGACTTACATGGTTAGAGATAAAAATACAAAGAAGAGTGTAGGGTGCCAACATATATGTACAGAATATAAAATCCTTTATCTAAGCATTTAAAAATTATTAAAGACTTGTAACACGTCACTCCTAAGTGTATCTAAAATAATCTGGTTTAATAATAACACCATTCTCATATCATCAATAAGAATTGAATCAATCAGCAGAAGTGATAAATACACTAAGATTTTTGAGGTATAAGCTTAAAAACTTTATGTATGATTTTTTTTTATGGTACTATTTCATACATAAAGTTTTTAAGCTTATACCTCAAATTCTCTAGGAATTTATCATTGTCATTAGAGAATACCTTGTCTTTTATAGTTGGTAAACTTTGATACTACATTATGGAATGGATCATTTCTTATGTTCAGTCTTTTTCTAAATTAAAAGATCAATTTATTGGGGGCTCTTACAGCAATCCATACATCAATTATATCAAGCATATTTGCACATCTGTTCCCATCATTCTTTTCTAGACATTTGCTTTCTTGGTATTAGCCCTTGGTATCAGCTCCTCTCCCCCGCCCCCACCCTTGGGGCCCTTGATAAATTAGAAAGCATTATTATTTTCATGTCTTACACCAATCGCTGTCTCCCTTCCCCTATGGTCCCTGTCATTGGTCCCCCTGGAAGGGGTGTGTGTGTGATGCTTAGTCTTAGGGGGCTTCATTGTAAAACTTATTGAGCGAATCTGCATTGCTTGTTTGTTTTCCGTCTACATTCTTTAATATAATATTTTCTTGTTCAAAGTACATGTGATTTTGGTTCCATGAATAATCATTTATTCCTCTATACTCCCCCCGCCCTCCCCCGCCCCCCCCACACACACCGGTAGGATTTGATGGCTTCCTGTGAGAACAGTGGAATCTCCTCTCAAGCCGTGTTTCTGGTACACATGGGGATGGATGGCATATTAAACTGTTTTTATTCTATGGGGTTTCAGTCACTAATGTGCTAGATGGTCAAATATAAGAATTACAATGTTAGACTCTCATAGAAGGTCTCTCCAAGGGCCTTGTTAGAAGCCATGTGTGCTTTACAGCGTTGGTGGATGCCTTATGTAGACTGCTAGTGAACAGCTAACTAGCACAAAAGGTCATTTTGAATACTAAGGGAGAATGCTAGCAATCAAGTAAAGGATATATGTTGAGTTCCAATTAAGCTTTTTACCAGCAGTATGACATTCAATAAACCAAATCTGTTTCCTGAGCCTCAGTTTTTCCATTTGTTCAATGGAGTAACCCACAAAGCTAAAGGGATTAGACAAGGTATTAAACAGGTACTTTGAGAAATGTCATGCTCTCGATCGGTGTAATGTGATGGGAGTGGAAGAAAAGATGGGTTTTGCACATAGAGGCACCTTTTCTAGTTCCACTAACAGAAGAACAGGGCAATGGATTTGCTGTTGTTCTAGCTAAGAAACCAAGCCCAAACCCAGTTCACTGCCATAGAGCCAATTCTGACTCATGTAGACGCTATAAAGAAAAGAGGCCCCAAAATCAAATATAGTTTTTGAACAGGACAAAGGCAAGACAGAGACAAAGATGGGGGTGGTGGTGATGGTATAATTGTGTCTGAAGATTCACAGAAATGTAGTCAATTTAATAAGAAATGGAGAACATTGGAAACTGTCACAAAATCATGATTGGCATTGGATCAATGATCACAATTGCAGATGGAGCTACAGAATTGGGAAAGGAGCCACGATTGGGTACATACACCATTACAAGTTAGAAAAGTTCAACAGATTCGTTGGAGTTTCTCTGATCAAGGCAGTCAAGTTATGCCACAGACTATGAGGACATTAGTATCCCAGTTTCCAACAAGGGCTCATCCAGCGTAAGCCCCTGAGGGCAAGGTGACCCTCTAGGGCTAGCTAAGTAATCCACTTTAAAATGGCAACATAAGGCTTCATACAATTGATGTATGAATTATTATAAGCACTGTAAGAGCCCCCAATAAAATGATCTGTTAATTAAAAACAAATAACAAAAACAAACACGCTCTGAGGACAAAGCTTTTTACATTGCCAGTAATGGTCAGAAAGAACTCAATGGAGACTGAATCTAGAAGATTCAAAAATAGATTGTAAACCATAGCCTTCAAAAAAACATAGTGCTCAGAATTTCAGCTCGAATACATTTTGTAGATGGAAGAGCAAAAATTAGAGATAACGTAGCATGTAGAGAAAAAACAAGCCACACATTGGTCTGGAATGAGAATGTCAAACTTATCGTGTTTTAGTCACCTTCCATCTGTATCTGTGTGGCCTTACACAATTCATGGAAGATGAAACCCTTTGGGAATCTCCGTTTCCTAATTTCTATATTAAATAGATGGAAGCAAAATGTTTTTCAAGGTCTTTTTTCTATTACATGTAGGATATTTTGAGTTTCTATGCCCCCTCTACCTCATTTCTTTGAAGAAACAACAGAACACTTGAGAAATATCTATAAGATTTATGGAGGTATGTATCTTTTAAATAATGCTGGACCTCATCTGTCTTGACCAATAAATACCATCTACCTGAGAAGTAGACCTGATAAGTTTTTCTCTGGATTCCACTACAGCCGCAGGTTTCCTTGTACCAGATTTTCCTTTGTGCTGGGCTGCTAACTGAAAGTTGGTGGTTCAAAAATACTCGATGGGAGAAATATGAGACTGCTCCTGTAAAGATTCAAGGTTTGGAAATCCTGTATTGTGTCACTATGGCTTGGAATGGACTAAGAGGCAGGGGGGTTTGGTCTTAATTTTGAAATGTTTGTATCTAGAGATGATGCATCTTTTAATTCAACAGACAGAAGTTCTAATAAAACTACTACTAAGGTAAAGGTAAGCTGAACCCTATTTTAGACTTGGAGAAAATGTTTTTGATTTTTTTTTTTTTAGCCTGGCTTCTTCACACCGATCGTGGTGGCTGGAGAGGAGACTAGGGAGGGAGAGGGGTTAAACCATACTGCAGTAGGTTGACCAGTGGTCTCTCAAAGGATGTATCCATACCGAACTTTTGACTATGATCTTATTTGGAAAAAAAGTTGAAGGATCTTAAAGTGAGAATATTCTGGATAAGGGTGGGCTCTAAATCCAATGACAAATTTCCTTCCCAGAGAAAAGCAGAGGGAGCAGCAAGGCATACAAAAGGAAAGGTGGAATGAAGATGGAGGCGGGGATGACAGTTAGGCAGCTACTAGCCAAGGAACACCCACAAGAGACAGGGAAGGATTTACGCCTAGCTACATTGGGGCGAGCACAGTCATGCTGGCATCTTGAGTTCAGACTTTCAAAACACCAGCCTACTTGCATGTGGTCAATTCCAAATCACAGTGACTCTATAGGTTGGGGGTGGAACTGCTGCTATAGGTTTCTGAAACTCTTTACAGGAGTAGAAAGCTTCATCTTTCTCCTGCATCTAGAACGCTTGAGAAAGAAAAAATTCTGTTGCTTTAAGCAATTTTGTGGCAATTTCTTGCTGTACTTCTTGGGAACTAAATACATATATTCCTTTCCTTCTGTATTTTCAATGCATATCCTTTTCCATTGGAAAAGTTAACTGGATTTCAATCATTTTAAACCATTGCAGAAAAGCAGACATACTTCTAGAATTAAATACTTAAGTTTTAGATGCTTCTTGCTTGGAAGAGTTAATAGTTATCAGCATGCCAATATGATTATGGCTCATATGGAGAGAAGTTTTTTTGATTGTCAGACAACTATTTATGAAAAATAGTCAACAGGACTTCAATATCAACAGAGCCTTCTCTAATAAGAACCATTTCCCCACAAGCAATAACAAATGATTCTTCTTTAACCTTAAGTAAAAGTGGATCTACAAGGGTAAGTCAAAAAACATTGCCACTAGGCACATTTATTGAATAAAATCATCAAAATGTGTAGCTCTTGTCGCCTATGTTTTCTTTATCTAGGTCTATACATTTCTGAAGGTGGTGATTCCATCTCTCTAACCCTCCCCTCAATAACCCTGCACTCTTTTTATATTTTATTTCAAAATAGCTTTCACAACCTGGAGGGACTCAAATCATGTTTCTTTGAACAGTTCTTTGATTTTCAGGGAACAAAAAGAAATCCACAGGGGCAAAATCAGGTTGTAGGGTGTATGGGCTAATGTTTCCCGCAGGAATTCTCATAGGAGAGTCCTATCAACCACAAAATAATGCAGGTGCATTGTTGTGATGGAAAAGGAGTCCTCAGTGCAACTTTTCTGTTTGATTTTTTTCTTCACTAATGCAGTTTTCAGGAACCCTAGTGGCATAGTGGTTATGCATTTGGTTTTGATCTGCAAGGTCAGTAGTTCAAAACCACTAGTGACTCTTCAGGAGAAAGATGAGGCTTTCCACTCCTGTAAATAGTTACAGTTTCTGAAACTAATTGGGTGGCTTGACCCTGCCCGCCCTATACAGTCACTTTGAGTCAGTATTGACTTAATGGCAGTGTGTTTCGGTTTTTTTTGGAATGCAGCTTTTAATTTTCTTAAAATGTCTTTCTAATAAACTCCCATAATTGGTCTATGTCCATCAAGAAAATCAACCAAAATTCCCCCTTTGGATGAGAAAATAGTTGCATAACCTTATGAGCTGACCTCTCAGCTTTGAATTTGACTGGTCTAGCAGATCCACTATAAGAAGCTCTGGTAGTATAGTAGTTATGAGTTGGGATGTTAACCGCAAGTTCAGCAGTTCAAAACCACCAGCCATACCAGTTGCTTCATGGGAGAAAGACCAGGTTTTCTACTCTTGTAAACAGTTACAGTCTTGGAAACCCACAGGGTCTGTTTCAACTGGCCCTTATTTTGAAAGCTCCCTAATGAGACCAAGACACTAAATTACTAAGATAACATGTCTGCAGCCATCTGCTGATGGCAGAGAAACGTTTAAGCATGTTTTTTTTTTAAAAAGTCCATGTATGAACTAAAACCATAGTAACAATATTTTTAAGTTTACCCTCTGTAAAAAATGGCATGGAGGCCATATCTGACCTCCACTGGCTACACAAGGGAGAAGAAGAACTCATCTCCATACAAGCCCAAGGCCAAATGCCACAAGGGGGAGGTCAGACATGCTTCCAACCTCCACCTTTTTCTTACCCTGTTCTGACACCAACTATTCTTTCCGCCAATTCTTCTACTCCATGTCTCCACTGAGTTTGATAACCCACTATAATGGCCACACAAAACTCACAAACAATTCAATTAAGAGGGTTTATTAGGGAAGTAAACAGGTTGTCACCTACCAGGATCAGAAAACATGAAAGATATACGTAGTCTCTTTTTCACTACATTGCCTCTTTTCAGCCACCAGCTAGCACTCTTTCCTCAGCCTCCCAGACAGGTGGTCCCTTGGCCTCTGCTTTGATGGACCAGGAAGCCCACCTGCTGAAGTCCACATGCTGCTCTGCCTCATGGTCCCATAGTCTTGAATTGTTCCTCTGCTCTGTCTCATGGTCTCCTTGCCTCTGCCTCTGGTCTCGATGTGGCATGGCCCTTACTACTTCCACTACTTCAGGCAGAGTGGGATCTCAAACTCTGTTGGGGGTGCTTCTTCCTTGATGGTCCCAGGAATTCTCTCTGTCTGACCCTGAAATGACTCTCTCATACAGAGGACTGGAGACCCAAACTGACTGATCCCCTTTATTAGTGTTTCACACACCTTTCACACATCGCACGGTCCCACATAATCCTTGGGTGGAAGTTACAGAGACATGGATAGAAGAATCATATGAAGAAATTCCACTTCAGCACACCTTGTCTACAAGTAAAGCCTATAGTATGCACGGGTATTGCTCTGACAGTTCTAAAGGTCAAAGAGCATCAGTCCATGACACATAATGACTTTTCTTAGCATGGGTAATAGTCAAGGGTGGGCCTCAGCTGGCTCACACAGGTTCAGAGGAACTGTTACCTAAAGTTTTGTTGAGTTTGGAGAACCAATTGTTGAAATGGCACTTGTAACCA
>NW_022103896.1:68825058-68828180 GCF_000313985.2 Echinops telfairi | reverse complement strand
CCATTTTCTCATCAACTTTTTAAGCCTTCTCATGTATGTGGAGTGTATGGACATATATGCAGATGCTTAGATGCTTATTAATAAAGTGTGTCAGGAAGGTTAATATTCATGCTGCTTCTGCTGATGAGGAAGACAAAGGGGCACTTTTGAGCAAGCTCTTCTTCCAGAAAGGGCCAGGAGCCACACTGATGCAAGTGGGCCCCAAAGGCTCAAGCCTTGCCCTAGTTGCCAGAAAGTTCCCCTTTCACAAAGCTGAGTCATCCGGTTAATAAGAAGACACAATTCTGCTTCTTTCTTTGCTTTTCTGGAAAGTGCTTATTACCTATTTGAACTTTATAATCTTCCCCATACAGTTCTGTGAGTCACACAGCTGAGAATCCTTATTTTCTTATACACAGTTGCCTAATGTGCTTTATAATTACAGTGAATGTATCCTTCTAAAGATAAACGTGTGGTAAGCTTGGGCTTCTTTGCTTCAAGAAAATGTTTCATTTGCAAGGGGGGAGGTGTTCATTTACAATATCAAAATCCTTCTTGAACCAAAGCAAACTTTGAGTTTACCTTTAAAATATACATTTCCAAGGACGCAGACAGAGGCTGAAGTTGCTAACTGCCGTCTGCTTGCTTGGGAATTGGCTTGAACTGGCTGACCTGTTACTCTGCTCACCGGGCCGGCCGAGAAGGACTCCATGGCCCTGCGACAACAGGAATCATGAGATAAGCTCTGGAAACAAGTCAGGAATTTTTGTGGAGAAACTCGTGGTCCCTTGGAGCAAAAGGAGTGGGGAGTTTCTCTCTCTTTTGGAAATTGATTTTTGAAATTGAGGTTTAAGAAACACGAAGATTGCCTGCAGATGTTAACTCTTCTCTTTAGGTGTTAATTGACAAAAAAAGTAATGTAATTGACAAACAAAATTTAGCTGAGCTAAATTAGCATCCAGATGTGGAAGAAGGATGACATCAGACCAACAGGCAGCTGAAGAATTTTCTTCACGGGGCCATTTCCCTTTCCAGAGAAGACTCTCTTTTTTTGGCAGTTACAGCATTTTTTTCTAAGGGCTTGTTCTGATTTTTGAAATTATTAGCAGACGGCTGGAGGTGGTAGTGCAGCCCCGTATGGCTGGGGCCCCCTTTGGGGCCACCACTCGAAGGTGTGCAGTTTGAGAACTACCTCCAGGACCTGGGACCATTTGGAGGCTGCCCAATGCCGGCCGGCCGGCCGCTGACCGCGCTCTCGAAGGAAGGGCACCTGCCCTTAGCGCCAGGCCGGAGGCTGCAGGGGCTGCTGCTGGGGGCCAGGGGGACGCCCCAGGCTGGAGGGCCCCGTGGCGTGGGAGAACTTGTTCCTTAACGCCCTCCACTTCAGCTTGTCCAAGTACTGGCTTTTGCCCACACAAGCCACTCCAAACCCAAAAATGTAAGGCTCATTTGTGGTTACGAGGATGAAACCTGACGGAAAATTTGACCACAAACACAAAAAATTCATGTCAAAAAAAAAAGAAAAGGAAAAGAAGGAGGCCTCTGGTACAGAAATCAGGAAATCGTTTTTAGAAATGTGTTCTGTAACCAAGATGTGCTTCCCCAATTTTCACAGCCGGCGGCCAATTACTACAGGGGTGTAGGTGAAAATAATAAGTGGAAAGTCGCGATCTCCACAGCCCAATCACTGACCTTTCCCTTCTCGCCTTCCCTGCTGCCCGATGCCGCCTCGAACACGCAGCCGATGCCCTGCCCTCCTCTCACCATGGGCCCTCGCCTGACTGCCCTCTGCGAGCGGCTGCTTTTGCGCAGGCCAGGCAGGCTCCTTTCTCACCTCGGGGGCATTGCTCGTAAGGGTGTTAAAGCAGGAGGACTGTCTCCTTCCAGGGGAAGTACCTTTAGACACCCCAAAGGCCACCGCTTCCCTTCCCTCAAGTTACAGAACAACGATTTTTAAAAAGCCCAAACCCAAGCCCATCGCCATCACCTAAGTACTTCTCCACTCACAGTGACTGGGCTGGGATGTTTTCTCAATATTCAACTGCTCTTGTACATAAACCTCTTTCTTAAACACATATGAGTGCCTCCACGGATTTGTTTCTCTGGTCAACCCAGACTAACACGCTAGTAAAGGAATTAGTTTGTTGTTGCTGTTGTTGAGATAATGTCTTTTACAGGGTAAGACGTTCAGCATGCCCCCGCCCCAGCCCCCTCCATACCAGCATATCTTTCTTTCTTTCTCTTGATCTTCCTTGTACTGGAAGGTCTTTATAACTGTTAGTGGTTACCACAACTGTGGTAGATTCAACTCGGGGCAGTGGTTTCCTTGGCATTTTGAATGTAAAGATCCTATGTGATACATTGGAACTGAATTCACTGAGGTTAGCTCTCTCTTCCTTACTTCTGGAGTTGCATGATCCTAAAACCCGACACTTGGGGAATTAAAAAGGCATTAGCATTGCAATCACTCACTTTTCCCTTTTAATTTCTTAGTATTTCAGGAAAAGTATCCAAGGAAGTGCTTCAAGCTTCCCTGATTATAGGAGAGAGAGACATGTTAGAAAGATTTAGAGTCTTAATTCACCAATTTTCATAAAACATTACGTGAGTTTTCTGAGAAATAATCAGAAAGTTTAGAAGAGATTTGTATTATATGGTAAGCCTCCACATGGCCTTACCTCACCTCTAAATTGGTTGCACTGGGGAATGATCTACATGGTACTTTAATAGTAACATTTTCAATCCTTCTTTTGAATAAAAGTCAGGCTTAGGGATAAAAGGGAGCAGCTAATAATTACTTCTAGATAGCTTAATGTGATTTTGTTTGCATTTTAAACACTTGAGCCTGTTAAATATTTGAGCTAGTTAAACAAAAGAATATGTTTTGATGCACAGAATGAGATCGGAAACATCACATATGCACCTTTTAGTCTCTGCCCAACACTAGTCTGTCCATTGGTTGGTCTGTGTTGGCTTAATATTGCTATAATGCTGGAAGTCCTACCACAAATAGTTCAAGTATCCAAAGCGTCACTTCAGTAGAGCTTCTAGAGTCTAGAAGACAGATTAGGAAGACTGTCCTGGTGATCTGCTTCTGAAATCCAGCCAGTGAAATCCCAGTGGATCACAAGAGAGCACTGTTA
>NW_022103896.1:68821330-68824717 GCF_000313985.2 Echinops telfairi | reverse complement strand
CCTCTCTTTCCCTGCTCTTCTCCCAAGCATGGTGCCCTTCTCTAGTGACGGTCTCTCCTGACAACACGTCCTAAATATGTAAGGTGAAGTCTCACCATTCTTGTCTCTCATGGACACTCTGGCATTCAAAAATGGGACATTGAATAACTTTCTCACATGCATATGAGAAGGTTATTCAGCAAAGCACATTACAACCTAAAGAGAATGGAGTTCTTTTGGAAGGGGAAAAAATGGAGAATGAATTGGCTTTTGGAGATATAACGAGCTGTTCTACATAAGCCTTATCCTTGTCATAAAAGGACACTACTATCTCAATGTTCTACTGCTATCCATAAGAGTTTCAATGTCTAACTCCCTCCGAAATGGACAGCCTATTCTTTTAAAGAATCAGAGTGCTCGTTAGCCGGGAGGTTGGCAAGACTTCATATCCTGTGCGTTGGACATTTGATCAAGAGAGACCAGTCTCTGGAAAATGACAGCATGCTTGGTAAAGGGGAGGGTCCACGAAAAAGAGCAAGATGCTCAACACAATGAATTAACACAGTGCCCGCCAACAATGGGCTCAACCATAATGACCGCGAGGAAGGTGCAGGACTGTGAGGGTATAGAGAGGGTGGCTGAGTCAGAATCAACGACAGGGCACCGCGCAATATGACGTCACAATAAGATAAACACCAGGTAGACTAGAAGCCACACCTACAATTCCAAACAAAAAGTCTCTCTCTATCTCTCCCTTTTTTGCTTTCCCCCATTAGTCATTTCTTCTCTTCCCATCAGAAAACATGGTTGTATGGAGTTGAGAGTTACAATAACAAACTTCGACTTTGACCTAGCTACAATCTAGTTCCACCTGTCCCATCCCTAGGACCATTTCTATTTAAACAAATTTCTACTGGTGAAGCATCCCATCTAACAACCTTGAACCTTAAACATTAAACACCTCCTTCGAGCTACTCATCTCTTTCACTCTTTAGCTCCACAGCATGGTTTGTACTGTGCTCCCAAAGAGGCAGTCACATTGGTCATAGCCACCTGTTCCTTCCACCCTCAGCCCTACCCTTATGTGGAAACACACCGCACAGTCCTGTCAGTCACTGGGGAACTCATTTTGAAGTCATGACTTGCTAAGTCGTCCTAGAGGAATCAGCAATGCCCACATTTATCTTTTTAATGGAAATTATATGCTTGTGAGTTTCTAAGTGAGCACATTTTTACAATGACCTAGTTCTTCCACCCTGATTCTGTTCATTGCATATATGTGTTCTCAGCTCCTTAGAAGGATTCTAGACTTTTTATTAATATTATTATAAATGCTGCTACCTTTTCACTGCAAAGTCTGCTCAGGTGCACTAACCCATTGCCTGCAAAAAGCACTTGCCAGTGACGTTCGTGCCACATCCCTTGTATGGTAAGTCATTTCTTTCTTCTTTCCCTTACTAAATTATCTGACATTGGCACGAGATCACAGGCAAACTACAAACAGGGTTATAATCATATTGCCTACAGTGCCATAGGTCTGGCGAGAATTGCTTTCTGTTCCACATCCCGGTCTCCTTTCATGCCGTTCCCTTCCCTGTCAGGTTCTCTCTTCCGTCATTTGCATAGTGAATTTCTGCTTTCTTTCAACGTTGTTTGTATCATCCCTTTCAACTCCTATCATGCCATTGCAGTTATTTTAAATAATGGTGTCCAAGAGACGTGACGGACAAAGGAAAACCATCTTGCTTGTTTTTCTAAATGAACATTAAACTGTGGCAAAATTGCCACTGCAAGCAATTTTAAGGGTACAATTCAGTGACATTAATCATATCCCACTGTTGTGTAAGTACCACCATTGTCTGTTTACAAAACTTTCTCATCACCTCAAATAAGAACTCAATAGCCATTAAACAATTAACTTCCCATTTCCTCCTCTGTTAGCCCATGGGCAAATAATTGTTTCTCCATACATTAGCTGTGTAAATCTTTTTTCAAGCTTGTGTTTATATGAATTTTTGTATTTCCCATAGTTACATCCTTTATAGCAAATGAACCTAAAATTCAGTTAATTCCTCCAGTTTTGTTTGGGGATTGAGTTCTGATAGGTGATTATTTTGGAGTGAGGATTTTATTTGGAGTGAAGCATAGATTAGCAAAATGATTTCCTTTTCTCTACGCATGGAAAACATTATGCCACATTTAGTAACTACCTACAGGAATTCCTAACGGCAGTGAAATCGTGTTAGTATTTTCCTTTGGGTAGAAGCAGAGTGCTTAAACAGTCTGAAAGATTCGATGTAGGTGAAAACTTGGCAGGGAGCCTTATAACCTCAGGCTGTGAATCTGAGCTCAACACACATTTCTACACATTGCCCAGCATCCGTTGTAATACCTATGAGGGGCTAAGTCTTCAGGAGGTGGTGGAATTATTCCTATGTACCCAAGAACTGAAGGGAGCTATGAGAAGGAGATCTTCGTGTCCTCCGTGGATGAAAACCATCCTCCCACTGCCGGAAGACCGTGATGGAAGCTTCACATGCCAAGAGGGAAAGCAGCTGAAAGGGTTAGAAAAATCACCACGAGTGTTTTTCCACTCGTCTAAGGCATTAAAATTGGCTGATCATATCAAAACTGGCTTCTGGGGGAATTGGCTCCTGCCATCTTATCTGTCAAGGTAGTGGTTTCTACTCTTTCTTGAAAAAGTAACCCAGGTGGAACAGTGGTTAAGTACTGGGCTGCCAACCCACCAGCTGCTCCAGAATAACAGGATTCTGCAGTTTGGTTCGGGAAAGATTTGCTGTTGGGTGTTGCGAAAATGTACAGTCTGCAGAGATCATTTGCAGCAGATTTGCCCCGTACAACCAGCCATTTGATTCACTGATGGCTTCTTCCATGGACCTTGCTTATTTATCCCAGTAAAATGAAATCCTTGACAATTTCAATCTTTGTTCCATTGAAGGAGAAACATGAAGGATGCTGCTTATTGGTTGAACTCTAAGAGTTTTTACTTTCTTTATGTTGGGGTATAATACAATGAAGATAAAGGCTGTTGTCTTTGATATTCATCAGTACATGCTTCAAGTCCTTTACTCTCACCCAGTACGGTTGTGTCGTCTGCAGACCAGACTTTCACCAATCCAGGTGCGATGTTCTTCTTTACATAGTTCCTTGTTCAGTTTAAGCTCTCAGCATGTAGACTGAGTAACTATGGTGAAAGGATATAACCCTGGTTTACACCTTTTTACAATTTTAAACTGCACCATATTATCTAGTTTTATTGAAATATCTGCCTCTTGGTCTAGGCATAGGTTCCTCATAAGCAAAATGAAATGTTCTGCAATTCAAATTTTTCATCATGTTATACAGAACTTGTTGGGATTCACACCATTAAAGGATTCCAAGCCTATA
>NW_022103896.1:68818153-68820738 GCF_000313985.2 Echinops telfairi | reverse complement strand
AAATCTTTAGGGAAGACTGAGGAAGACACTGGTGCTCATGAATTGTGGTGCTGACAACGAATATTGAATATGCTACTGTCCAATGAACCAACAAATGTCTTAGAAGATGCTCCTGAGAAGCAGACGTGGGGAGACTTTGACTCCAACTACTTTGACCTATCAAGAAGGATCAGACGCTGGAGAAAGACGTCACACTTGCTGACATAAAAGGCCAACTGAAGAGGAAGCCCCTCAACAAGTTGGATTAGACCTGATTACATTAATGGGCTCAGACATAGCGACAATTGTGTGCATGGCAGTGTGGGAAGTGTTTTATTCTTTTGTACATAGAGTTGCTATGGGTGGACACTGAAATCACCATGCCTGACAACATCTACTCTTAATAAATTCTTTGAAGTTTTTCAGTAAAGATATTTTATCTTTACAGTATGCATAATCCAAATCCAAACCAGCCCACATCCATCAAATCTTAGTGACTGAATGGACTCTGGATTATAAATATGTATGGGCGTAAAGGGTCTCATCTTTCTCTCTAAGAATGACCATCTTTCTCCCAAGGAATGACCGGTGGCTTTGAACTGTTGACCTTGAGATTAACAACCAGTCCAATGCTTGTCCAACAGCCATGGCTTGGCATATATTGGCAGGTATATTGTTCTGTAAGACTAATCGCTAGTGGTAAGATTCTTTCATCACAAGTAAGTGCATTTTTTGGTGGATAATTATTGGCAAATTCTTTTCCACAAAGGCTGCATCCATTTTGATTTTCCACAAACATGTATGGGAGTGACCATTTCCCAGAACTGGATACTTTCAAAGTTTTAAATTTGGGGCCTGTATGAGTGGAAGCTATACAATCATCTATCATTAGCAGTACAGAAAACAATTAATAGTATAGAGTTTAAACAATTAGTAGTATAGAATTTAAACCAAAAGTACCAGGGAATTGGCAGTGACCTAATAGATACAGTGCTTTGGTGTTTTTAATGTTTAACTTTCCCTTCTAATAGATGGACTTCTTCTTTTCAATGTGCAATTGCTGAGTGAAAAATGCTCCCCTCCCCCAGCTCCTTCTTTTCTTCGAGGCTTTGGCAGAGTCCCACTGACTCACCCACATTTCTTTTTTAGTAGTTTCCTCGACAGACCAGCCACCTATCATACACGTCGAGTTAAACTGTTTGAGTTATATATAAATACAACCAGTGAGCTCTAACACTCCCTTCCCCTCCTATATCTATTGATCGCTCCCCAATTTCCCTCTTCCCTCCCTCCCTGCTCCTCAATAATCATTCCATCAGTTATTGTCTCAATGCTTCCACTCCTCCATGCTTCTTAAACTGGGAGCCCTAATGTAGCTATGATTGCCAGGAGCCTCCAGACATTCGGAGGAGGGCATGCTACTCTTCTTTCCTCTACGTTTTCCGAAAGAATTGACCTGGCAGCGACCCTGATTTGGACATCTAGCCTCCAGAATGGCAAGAAAACAAATTCCTGATTGCTGTTGTTTTCAGTCTCCCCATTTATGTGGTAATTTGTTATAGCATCCTACAAAACTAAGACAAGGAGCCTCCTAAAAAGGAGCAGTTTGACTTCTAGAATAATTTTATAATGCATCGGACTTCTTAGCCAGAGCTGCTTGGCTCATTCTCACACATAAATGGATGTCTTTGGCTCTTTCTATCCGGTGGCCAGGCTTGAGATACATTCCTTTGTGGTCCATCTGTGTCAGACTTTAGGCCTCAGAGTTGGCTTCCAGCCACAGCTGCTCCTGTGCATCCCGGGTGTGCTCTGGGAAGGGGCATGCAGACAACATGCTGAGGATCCTCTCTGAGCAACACGTCTTGAAGAGAACTGACTCCTTCCGATGGACATGAACAGCTTGCGCATCTCCATGTGATCCATCGCTTCTCGTTGCTGCTGTATCTCGGGAGACCTGCTGTTGGAGAGATCTGAAGGAACTTTGCTATCTTATCAGTTTGCTCAGATAACCTGGATACTATGTCTTTGCTTGCAGGCAAAGCATTATAAAATGCCCACTAAAGTAGGCCAATCGCTTATCCAGTGGCAACATTTAGGGTGCTGTGTTTTCCTGAAGGAGCTCTGGTGGTGTGTGGCTACACATTGAGCTGCGAACCAAGAGATCAGCAGTTAGAAACCACCAGCTGCTCCTCGGGAGAAAGATGAGGCTTTCTATTCCTGTGAAAGAGGGTAAAGAGTTATCATCTTGGAAACTCACAGGCAATTCTGCCCTGTGCTATAGGGTTGCTGTGGGTCAGAACGGACTGGACGGCAGGGAAAGGAAAGACGCAGAGGGCTGCTGTGTGTCCGAATCTGCTTGGTGGCAGTGAGTTTGAGTTTCCTTTTATGAGTTTCCATCATCATGTGATGATGCCTGTATGCATCATCTGAAGGGTGACTCCAGGCTACCTCAGAATTCCTGAAAGCCAGCCATGGCCCAGGTCACCTCAACACACACTTATTACACCCCGACTCCTGTGAAGGGACACAGTACTGGATACTGGGAGGTGAGAAAAAAATGATAGGATGAAGTTTCTGTCATCAGTCTTAGCACCTTCGGGGATTTT
>NW_022103896.1:68806486-68817570 GCF_000313985.2 Echinops telfairi | reverse complement strand
GATCATTATTTTTTACTCTGACTCTCACTCTCACGTAGGAGAAGTCAAAGGAACCTTCAGCTGTATCAACCAGCTAAGGGTTCCCCCCGCCTTGATGCCTAGAGCATCCTCCCCTGATTGGTGGTTCTCAGCTGCTGGTGTTCGTTAGAATCAGCTGCAAGGCCTTTAGAGCCATGCCACTGGAAACCACCCTGAGATGGGAAGAGAATGCCAAGAAAGCACATTTCTTAGCTGTTCCAAGGTGAGGCCAATCTTGTTGGTCGACTGATTGCATTCTAAAAAGCCTGGAGTGACTGGCCTTTTCTAAGGCACTCTGACTTGGGTAGTCATACCTGGCCCCTGAACAGAGTATCAACCTTGAGATTCATGGAAGAAACTTGAAGAAACAGTTACGTGTGAAAGGGAGCTACAGTGTACAAAGATGAATATGAATGCATGGCTCTTGCCCTCCTGGCCTTAGGTTCTTCCATTGTGCCGTTCATTGGGATTCACTCTTTCTCATTCACTAAACAGTGACGGTACACTTGGAAGTATTAGGTCCCCGTCTCTAGTAAAACAAAATTTATTCTGTGAAAAGATCCAGAGACAGTGGATCTGGGTGCAGGTGGGGAGCACAGAGGAAACATAACTGGGGCACCTCTCGAAGTAATGTTTGAGTTTCTTCCCGCGAAGGGTTTGATCGATTAGGATGTTGGGGTGGTAAGAGATAAGAAGTTGCTTCAGGTGGTTCCACATGTAGTTGGAAGCTTAATAAATGCTGCTGCGGAAGGCCTCTGTCCTGGAAGAGGTTGTATGTCACATCAGGGAGTGAGACTTTTTCCTGAGAATAGAGAAGGTGACACTAGTTGGGTAGGTGGAAGATAATAACAGAAGAATGAATTACAAAAATGAAACTACTGCTTTATGTGGATGTCATTTAATTCCTAGTGATAAGTCAGTTAAAGCACAAAGAAATTAAATGACTGCCTTATGTTCCATTGTTAGTAAGCAGTCGAGCTGTGGTTTGAGCGTTACTTGATTCAGACTTCAATTTCATAATCACTATATTAAATAATCTGCTATTATTTCTTGGCTTTTCTGCTAAATGCATAATTATGATCACTCGTAATTGGGTAATGGAAATTCTTAATAATTTGTGGACTTGGTGTTAATGATTGTGTATGCCATATTCTCTTATGGTGGCCCTCCCTCTTGTAGTATTTGTGTTTTATGAAGAGGGAATTGGACAAGATGGAAAGGCTTTGGAGTTGCATGGGTTTGATTTTAATTCCCAGGTTGGGCATTTGCTAGTGATGTGACTTTGGGGCAATTTAATTTTGCTCTCTTAGCTTTACTTTCTGCATATGGAAGGCTGGGATGGAAACGGTAAGGTATCCTTGTAAGGATACGGTGAGGATTACCAATAAAATCTATAAAGCAAGTAAAACCATGTCTGGTCAAACGCAAACACTGGGTAATTGATTTTGTTATTAATTTCTTGAATCTGCTGATTGGACTTTGGGATGATCCTCTATTCACGGCCAGGGCTTACTTGCAAAAATGCATTGTGGATTGGGTGGGGCTTCTGTTCTGAAGACCCTCCGGACAAGTCTACTTTACCTGTGCTATGGGCAGAATGAATTTCAGAAGCCAGACTTCTAAGTTCAGTGTCATGTGCACTGTATATATTGAACAATTTAAGTATCCAGTTTGGCTTCTTATAAAGTTAACATTCAACACTACTTCTGAATCTTCCCAACCAGGCTGGAATCGTTTGGCTTGGTAGTAGTAGTGAGCATCCTGCCCTGGATGTTTCCTACTTGAGAAATTTAAGGCTCAGATTCCTGCCGGGGGATGGTGAAACACATTTCTCTTAATAGTGGTGCAAGCTGGTCAGATATCTTGTTGCCAAATGAATCAGGAGTTTTGTGGGATCCCGTCATGACTCGTGTTTTTACTGCACAGACTGGGACTCTGGACATCTTTGTTTGGAGTCTTCTATTTACTTATATTTTAAGTTGTTACTGTGTTTTGCACGAAAGTTTGCAAAGCAAGTTAGTTTTCCATTCAACAATGCATATTTGTGTTTTATGCCACTGATTGAATCCCCACAATCAAATGGCATTCGTTCCACTTCCCCCTTGTGTTTCCTAATTCCATCCATCCTTCTTCCTTGTCCTTTTCTGTCTTCTGAGCTTCATCTTTCGATGAATACTGTCCTTTTAAACCTCGTATAGTTGATTGTCCTAAGGAATGTGCACCCTCCCCTGGTGTTATTATTTACCGTATAGCCCTATCTATTGTTTGGTCCAAAATGGGCAGAACAATATTGGAGCATGATTTAATGAAAATATACAATTATCAGCACCCTTCTCAGTGTAGCTCTGCGAGGTTGTTTTCCTGCACAAAGTAGTCCCAGTTCCACAGCAGCTGCCTGCAAGCCTTACTTGATGATGACTCACTGTCTGCGGTTCACTGGGTTACCTTCTCGATATAATGACATCTATATTGACTGATGTCCTCAGGGAATGCCAAGGTTCCTAATGATTTCTCATCTCTACACCTAACTCTAGTGGGTCAGTAAGGGAGCTGTCATAGTTAGGTTTCCTGTCCCTGGACAGGGCCAGGATTCTCAGTGGTTGAGCAGTGGAGGCCTAGTTATCTCCCAGGATGTGATCTATCCCAATGGAATGTGATCTATCCCAATGGAATCGACTCCTTAAGGAGATCTGCTGTGATCAGCCAGAGCAGAATGAAACACAGCTCCTTTACTCAGGTCATAGCCCTGACGCCAGGTTCCTCAGCGGTGTGTGAGCGGCATCTTATTTCCATGGATGTGGTGGAAGGGCTTGTTTTCTTTTTGCCATCTCTGGGATCTGCATCTGGCTCATCCACTTCCAGTTCTTTGGACTTGAGCCAATGACCTGGCTGCTGTATTGCCTTCGGTGTCCAGAAGCCATCAGCGGTTTGCCACCTGACCTGCTAACCCTAGATTCATTTGTTTCTGTAGCCAGGAGCCTGACCTGCTGAGCCTGGATTAATCTTCATCTGCAGCCAGCAACCTGCCCTCCTGCCAGCTTCGGGTTCATCAGTTCCTGAAACTACTTGCATCAGCAGATGCCTCCAGCTTAGCATACGGCCCATGGATTTGGAACGTGCCTGGACTCCGACTAGATTTGCCTACTTCTTGAACAATGTAAACACTTTCCTGGTATCTCTGGTTTTGCTTCTCTGGAGAGGCCAGACTAAGATAGGAGCAGACCCCAAGTGTAGAAATAACTACTATACAAAATCTCAACACTACAAAACAAACAAGCAAACAAAAAACCAAACAACTCACTGTCATTGAGTTGATTCCAAGTCATCGCAGGCCTCAAGGACAGGGCAGAATGGTGCCTGTGGGCTTCTGAAATGGAAACTCTTTACAGGAATAGAAAGTCTCATCTTTCTCCTGCAGAGTGGCTGGTGGTTGTGAACTGCTGACCTGATGGTTAGAAGCCCAACACATGACCACTATGCCACCCAGGTTCCAAAATACTTGGCAAAAATTGTCTTAGGAGACATAATAATCAAATACCATGAAAATTCCAAGGAAGGCAATGCTGAATCCAGGGATGGGGAGTTGGAAATGTTTCATAGAGAGCAATTGTGTGTGTGTCTGTGTGTGTGTAGAAGGTACTGTATTGGATAACTGTAAAACAGGTAAGAGGCAAGATCTAAAATAAAATCACAATTTGCTATTGCATAAACATCTCTGGACCAGCCCAATTATAAATTACTTTAGCATACAAGAATGGAGAAGGGAGCAGTGAACGAGGGCTCCCCGAAACACACACTCTATTCCAGGAGGCAGATGGGATTTTTAATGTAGGAGTTTATAGCTCAGTCACGGAACCCTAATTGCAGGCATCAGAGTGCACCATTTTCTGTAGCCTATTATCTTTCTAGAGGGTGAATGGATACCTTCCCAGACATGGTACTAATGTCAGTGATCTACAAACCCACCATTGCCTGTTTAGCACATAGCACCTCAAGCCTGAAAAGAAAGCAAACCTGCTTTTATGACACGGAGATAAAGATCTCCACTGGCTTAAAAAAAAAGCCTTGCTTTAAAGGAAAACCTACTTTTCTTCTTCAATCTAATTATTGCAGCCACAAGGGCAGATGCATAAAGTGTACTCGCAACCACATCCTCGTTGTATCCAAGTTTTATTGTCAGCCTGGATTGGCATTGCTGACTCTCCTCAGGGTCTGGAGTTCTCCTGGCTTGGCTGGAATTTTGTAATATAAAAAGTTTCCATCTGACTTGGGCTCTTCAAGTAAATTCTGCAAAGTTTGAGAGGAGGCAAAGCAGATGTGCAGGTCTCATTTTGGCCAGGTACCTCAATCCAGGAAGCAACCTCACCTGGCCCTGTTCTTGCTTTACTGGGGCGGGGCTAGATGCAGAGTCATTGCTCGATTCCCTGCTTTTCTGTCCTACCCAGATTACGGACTGTCTACCAGGAATACAGAAAAGGAGAATGTTCTCCCCCAAAAGGATCCGTGCTTTATTTCAGTATAAACATTTACTGCACACAGACCTTCTTCCTTCCCTCTTTTCCCATGATGCCTTATGCTCCTTCTTGTCCCCTTTTCATTCTCTCTGACATCTAGGCTGGACCTCTTTCCTGTCTCTCTATATCTCCTTTGGGCTCTGTCTCTGCAGGACTCTGGCTAATACACTTGCCTCATGCATATGGTGCCCTGGTGGTGCTGTGGGTTGGACCTTGGACTGCTAACGGCACAGTTGGTTATGAATTAGAACAGGAGAAAGAGGAAGTTTACTAACCTTTTGTGCCAGGGACAAGGAAAAGCTAATGGAATCTTTCCATGAACTTTTTGAAGTCCACTTATACAAAGGAGGCCTAGCCGCTGCTGGGGTAAATCCTGGCTGTCTGCCAAGATTACCCATGACTCATGGCCACAGAGTCAATTCCATGTCACAGCATCCCCACAGCACAGAACAGAACTGCCCATTCCTGTTTCCAGTGATGTAATCATTCCCCAAGCAGATCAACACAGGTTTGATCTGCAGAGCGGCTGGTGGGTTCAAACCACCAATCTTTTGATTAGCAATCGAGAGTTTCACCATTCTACCAACAAGGCTCCTTTTCATAAAGAGTACAGCCTAGAAACGCCTAGCTAGCAGTTCTAAGCTGTCACTCAGTGCCAATATGACGCAGAGCCAAAGAGAGGGCAATCAACAGCAGCAACAGCCAGGCAGCTAGTTAGGGGAGCAACCAATACCAGCCCAGGCAATATGCCCCCTTCAGTGTTGATGCTTTTAACTGCCTAATTGCTAAGCTAACATGTACTCACTGAACATGTGTCATACAGCATCTACCTGGTAAATTTGTTATGACGATTTAATAGGGAATATGTATAAATAAAATCATCTCATTAAGTTAAATCTATTTAAAGCTACACTATTTGGCACTTAAGTGTTCAATAAATGTTAGCAGATGAATTAATATTTTTATTGCCATCGTCATCTTTATTTGGCTTTTTACTTGGCTGCCTGAGCTATCCTTAAAAGAAGTGGATTCCCAGTTGCTTTTTACTTTAATTATCATCAGAAGACCCATTAAAGAGCAAGCAATAATTTTTAATTCAAAGGTTCCTTTCTGGCCTTTTCAGTCCCAATGTTCTGCGACAACAGGTACTTGGAAATGCAGAATTTTAAAGCTGTGTCAGCAAAGCAAAAGGCCATGGTAGTTGAATTTTAAAAAGTAACGTCTAGCATGATTCTATCTAGCAAATTTCTAAAATTTATTAGAGATGCGTGGACCTTCAGAAACGATGAATCTGGTTGTGAGAATCAATGAGAAATAATGTTTGTAATCAGAATGCACATTAATACGATGGTATATAAAAGATGGCTCATTGTAAGGATTGACATATTAAAATTTTTATATCAGCGCTGAAGGTTTCCTCAACAGCAGATGTGTCATTCAACACAGTGCCGAGGTGAGAGGCTACAGGGGGTGAGTGTTAGAATATTTTATGTTCCTCTTCTGCATATCTTTATCATGTCAACTCGATGCTGAGTAGCAGTCTCCTGTTCAACCTAACTTAAAGGTCTCAGTTGCTGAAACCAACATCTCAGTCATCATAACCTTGTTTTCCATCTTGTAACACACACTCCTGAGAACTTTGCTTGCTTGCGAGCTTTGTCATCATCCAGACTTCCCAGTCACATGAAAAACATCTTCCACGTCTGACCATTTCCCTGTTTCCAAATCCACTGCTTCACTCTAAACTCTAAGTTTTATTCTTTTAAAAAGCTTTTCTTTGTCTTCTTTATAGCTAGCCTTCTCTTGTCTAACATTGCCACACCTGTGTCATATTATCCTGTAAATGCACATTGAGTGCAAATGTATTTTTCCTCTTTGAGGGATATAAAGTAACATGTATTCAGAAATATGAATCCATTTCTGCACAGTAGATGCAATCAATCATTTCATGAATGAATGAAATTTTGGTACTGTTCTGCTACTTTCAGACAAGTTCTTTCTAATAATCTCAGATATTGATAAATTAGTATGCCATCAACCCGTATGTATCTGTCTCCTTTAGGTAACATGGGCATGTTTTAAAACAGTCTTTCCCCCAAAAGAGAAGGCAAAATGAGAAAAGAAGAGGTAAGTGTAGACAAACCTCTTAGAATAGAGGGCTACTATGAATAACATCAGAAGTAAGTTCTACAACTGATGACTATACTTCCTAAAAACTCTTGGTCCAGGGGACTTGAGGTTTTGCCTTTCAAAACTGAATCACCTCTGTCTGTGACAAGGAGCATATGCTGAACCTTGATCATGTTAGTGCCTGGCACCTTTCACTCAAGCATCTCCAAAGCCCTAATGGATGCTAAGCCCCTGCTAGATGCCAGCTCAATGGAACTTTTTCGATTATGAGACATATTCAACCATCTACATCTAAATATTTTGGTAGTGATAGATCTGCCAAGTAATCTTGGCAATCTTTCTTTTCATGAGTTATTCATCAGGAAGAAAAGGAACCAAGTGCTGTATACACAGGATCTTAATGATTACTGCCACATCCCTCAATGGTAAGGGCATGTAGCTAGCATTTTTTTCTCACTAGTTGAAAGTTCTGAAGTCTATATTGAATTAAAATAGGGAATCTAAACCCTAAGATTTAAATTTAACTCCAATTTCCAATGGAAACAAAGCATTTCATGTCTTGTTTTTAACTGGTTCAGCAGTACTGTCCTCTACTCTTGAAATCCTCTTTCCTCACCACTCCTATTTCTAGACTTGTTGCACCATAAACACTCACCATTGTCTTAGGATGTCCTTTTCTGCAATTACTTTACACTTTTTCTTCCTTAGAGTGGCAGTTTCTCAAGAATCTTAATGCTTTCAATCATTTAATGAATATTTATTGCAGGTCTACTATGGTGGAACCAGAGAAGTCCCTGCATGGTGCAAAGGGTTAGTATTCTTGGCTGTTAACAGAATGATTTAAGGTTTGTGTGTACCCAGAAGCCCCTGGGAAGAAAGATCGCATGATCTAGTTGGGAAAAAAAAAAGAAACTGGTCATTAAAAATCCTATGGATGACTCTGATACAGGTGAGGGTGATTCACCAGCAGCTAGTTTTTATATTTCTACTATAAGTGGTGTTGGCAATCTAATAATTGTTTGTTCACTCATGTACATATTTGTCTTAGCATCAGGTGGGAATTATTTTTACATGTATGAATATAAATGTTGACAGTGACAGGTCTTGAGTATAAGAATTGCACGTAATTTTGGGTCTACAGAGATAGACATTTGAAAATATGTTTTTCTCTTAAAAAGCTTTGTTTGGTTATAGATAATATATTTTCTCTATCAACACTTAGACTTTAATTATTGAATCCCAGAGTGAGATTCTTGTTAGTTTTCAACAGTATTTATAAATAAACTAGTTGTGTTGATCTTTAGTTAACTATTCAGATTTGCCAAAATGGTTTGTGTGTTGCTGAGAACATGTGACAAACACTAAGAACTATGAAGGAAAATTTCAGGGTATAAGCAGCCTGTATATGATCTTCATCTAGTCTGGGAGATCAGGCTCCTTGGTCCTCCACGAAGTGAGACTGGATTTATGGCTTGTCTCCTTCCTGCAACCTTTCTGCCAGGGGATATCCAGTTGCCTACAGATGGGTCTTGGGTCTCCATTCTGCACTCCCCCTCATTCACAATCGTATGATTTTGGGGGTCTCCACTCTGCACTCCCCCTCATTCACAATGATATGATGTTTTGTTCTGGGACTTTGATGCCTGATACCTGATCATATCAACACCTCATGATCACACAGGCTAGTGTGCTTCTTCCATGTGGACTTTGTTTCTTCTCTGCTAGGTGGCTGCTTGGTTATGTTCAAGCCTTTAAGATCCCAGACACTGTATCTTTTGATAGCTGGGCACCAGCAGCTTTCTTCACCACATTTGCTTATGCACCTACTTTGTGTTCAGCGATCCTGTTGGGAAGGAGAGCATCATGGATTGCCAGTTTAATAGAACAAAGTGTTTTTGCATTGAGGGACTACTTGAGTAGAGGCCAAGTGTCCAAGCCATGGTATTTTTAAATCACCTTATATACTTGTGAAAGCTGGATGATGAATAAGAAAAACTGAAAAAATTGATATATGAGTTATGGTGTTAGCAAAGATATTGAATGTACATGAATGTACAGCTATAAATATGAACAAATCTGTTTTGGAAGAAGTCTAGCCAGAATGCTCCTTGAAAGTGATGATGGCAAGACTTAAAGAAAAATCTTGATCACTTTATCTTATTTCAATTTTAGATTAAAATAATGGACTGTTCATTTATATAGATTAAAAGCTTAAGTGACTGCACAATGTTTATAAAGACAATGATGGTTAGACACAAGGCAAAAATTTCAATAATGCTCATTCAGTAAGACTAAACTATTTCTGCAAGATTAACAAATGTCACAAAAAGCAAAAGAAGTATGGAAATAGCAAATATATGGCTGTCTTAAATTGCCAATTATTGGAAAACCTCAAAATCAAGAGATCTGAACCCAAGTTCAATGACTTCCAAATCCATGACCTTGAGATCTCAGTGATCTGCTTCCTCTCATGCTAGGGTGTTTCAGCTTTAAATCCAAAGGAGTAGTTCAGTGCCTTTAATTGGCAACAGGTGTGTTTAAGGTAAAGTCTGGCTCACTTGGTCGGGCTTCCAAATTGGATCCTTCTGGTGTGGCCCATGAAGAATGCTGTACACCTGGAAAAGACAAAAAAATTCTAAAATCTAGGTAGGCTGTAGTATGAGACCTGGGTCACCAAGGTTGAATAGAAACTCAGTCAAAAATGCAGAAGATGCATTAGAAGGGGCCAATCCATAAAGCACATCATGCTTGGAAAAGCAGAGGGTTATCGCAAAGAGAGGAAAACCCTCAACAGGATGCATTAACAATGGGCTCACCTATAACAAAGACTCATGTGAATGGCCCAGGAGCAGGCAGTGTTTCATTCTGCTTTACATAGGGTTGCTATGAGTTCGACCTGACTCAGAGCATCCCATCCCACACACCACACCAGCAACCCACCTCAATTTCCACCTCCAACCCCAACCACCACAATAACTAACAACCAACCCTTCCATCTTCACCAACCCACCACCACTCCTCACCCGACACCTCCCATCCACCACCTCCCTCCAACCACCACAAACAAGTGAGGCCAGAATCATGTCAGTACAATACAGAGAGAGGACACAACATACAAAAGGACCTTCCAGGTCCTGCAAAAAAAAAAAAAAAAAAGCCAGGGAGATCTGCAGAGAGCAAGGAGCGAGGTTTGAAGTAGGTACGGGCCAGCGGGCACCAAGGTCTGGGGGGATTTTCAGTCTACTGTCATCGCCTACCTTTGTTCCCAAGGATTTCAATGATCTGTTTGTTGATTGTGCATAGGCACTAGCCTTATGGTTCCATAGTATATTGTCTATTCATTCTTAAGTGCTGTGCATATAACAAATGGGATATAAATTATTAATGTTAGCCATGCCACAATAGAGCTCTGCCAAGAGAGCCGAGGAAGTAACTACACAGCAAAGGCTTCACAGAAGAGGTGCCATTGGATTTCACCTGGATTTCACACGATCATGCACATTTCTACCGGTATACCAGAAGATAGACAGCATAAGCCATGGCCAGATCCTCACCTTATTAATATGACAAGTTGACCGTGAAATTTTTTGGTGTAGGACAGGGAGGATGTTTTAGCACAGGACAGGGAGGTGATCAATTTGATCTCTTAGAAAGACACCTTAAGAGAGTTAATATGGGGAATGGACTTACAGGGAGTGGCGCTCAATTAGGCATAGATCTCAAAAATTCAGATCAGAGGTAGGGGACTCTGAAATCAGACTTAGCTGGGAAGGAAGTGTTACATTGAAGACATTTTGGGGGAGAAGGACCTGTAGGACTTGGGGACCAAGGAAGCCAGGGTGACTTAGCTAGAATTCTATCTCAGAGAGTACATATGTGATAAAGCCATTACTAGGTTTGGTGCTGATAGAATGAAGGACAAGTTTGGAAATGTGAATTGGCCAAGAAACAACTTTGAGATATAGGTTGAGCTTAATGCCTGTGATTTATAGGGCATGCAGGCTGCCTTTAATTTTCCTATCAAATCTCTATATTTCTGTATGGATTATCTTAACCAATGAGCCATTTCACTCAATTCTAGGAGTCAGCTATACAAAAGACTTCTAGATTTATAGTTCTAAGTTCAACCTCTCTCTTGAGTTCAAGATGTGGATTGCTAGGTTGCTGCTGTGGAGCCACACCAGAGTGTTGGGTGGCGGTGGTGGCGGTCTTAGGTGGCATCAAGTGAGTTCAGACTCAACATGACTTTGGGGACAATAGGAGGAAACACAGCCTGGGTCTTGGGTCTTGTGCCATCCGCACAGTTATTCTTATGTTTGAGTCCATTGTTCCAGCTACCGTGTTGAGGACCACAAATACAAAATATTTAATCGGCAATCTTTTTTTTTTTTTTTTTAAACATTTTATTAGGGGCTCATACAA
>NW_022103896.1:68778024-68805207 GCF_000313985.2 Echinops telfairi | reverse complement strand
GTTCCCCTTGATCCTGCCCTACCAGGTCTCCCACACCCACCTCCCCACCAATTTGGATCGCTTGTTGTTCCTTTGTCCCTGTGTTTGTTATCCCCTCAATCTTAAATTCCTCCCAAATTGGTTTCCCCTGCCAGGAATCCTTTGTCAGCTAGCTTATTCTCATTTTCTCACTCCTTGGGATTCAGTATCAAGGCATCTTTTCATATTTTCCTTTCAAGCATATCATGCGATGACCATTTTTACCTACTTCATTTGGTCCCTTTTGTCCACTTGTGCTTCTGTTTCTGTCTCTATTTGAAATCTCAACTGTCCTTACTCCTGCATCTCTCCTACTTCTGTTTCATGAATGCCAAATCTATTTTCCCCAAACTCAGATTTATTCATATTTTTTTTCTAGGCAAGCAAAAATAACCAACGGCAAAACACAAAGCCTTGATAATTCTCCTTTGCATAATAAAAATTCCAACTTATTATTACGGAATATGCATCTTCATGCTTTGGCTCCAGCCTATTTTTCCATCTCTTTCCTCACCATGCCATTTCCTGCAGCAAATGCTCCAATCAAAATAACCTCTTTGCTGTTTTTCTCCCCTATTAAGCTGTAAGCTCCTCAAAAGGAGTCCTGCTCACCTCTGTAACCTCTGGAGCGCCTGGGAGACTGCTCAGAGCGGCATATGCACTCTCCAGGTTTGATTTGATTTTTGAGCCAAGGTGAAGACAGCTGTGTCCTATTGGATGGATGACTCCAGATTTTTTAAGAGAAGCAGCGAAACAGCAATGAAAAAGTTATAGATTTTAGAGTTCCTTTTCATTAACACTTCGAAAATGTTTTTGAAAGATCATATATTAAAACATGTGCCTCTCATCAGAGTGTGGAAAAGCTTTTACCTTGAAGCGCGAGTTCAAATGAAGTACAACCTTTGGTTCTTACTACTCTCGATTGCACGTAAATAGCTTTAGAGATTTAAACAAATTGGTAGCGAAACATGGGCAGCTGAAGGAATGTATTACTCTGGAATTTGTTTTCCCTCCAGCCACTCTTAATTTTATTTTCTTTCCCACTTATGACAATATAAAGGGATCAGCTCCCTTCTTTGCTGAGGATGAACAAATGATTAGTTGTTTCATATTCAATATCTACTTTTTTCACTTAAAAAAAAGCATACTATTTACAGTTAGGCTATGAAATGTTTTCAATGTGGATAAGTAAAAATATGAAATTCCTAGATCTCATTTAGGGATATTGAGCCTCAACTTTTCTTCCATAGTAAACACACTGAACATTTTAAGAATTCTGTTACAAATAATCTAATAGTTATCCTTTATATTTGAACCTATTTCCCCGAATGTGTTAGGGAAAAATACAATTAGGAAAGAAAACTAGAAACAATTGCAGGTGTAAAGGTTATCGGTATTGTAAAAAGAGTACACTCAGATATTGTCATTAAGTCCCATCAGATTGGTTCTGGATTATGTTTTCCAAAGACTCATGGTGACCCTATGTGTAACAGAACCAAATATTGCCTAGTCCTGAGCCATCTCACAATCTTTAAGTTTGAGCCATTTGAAGCCTTCAAATCAATTCATCTTGCTGACACTCTCCTCTTCCTTCTCCACCTCCACCTCCTCCTCCTCTTCCTCTTTTCTTCTTCGCTCTCGCTCTCCCTCTTCTCTACCGAGCATTGTGGTCCTTTTCAGGTACTGGTCTCTCCTGACAACATGTCCAAAAGTACATGAGATGACATCTCACCAAACTCATTTCTAAAGAACATTCTGGCTGTGCTTCTTCCAAGTCAGACGTGTCTGTTCTTCTGGCAGTCCATCCACGGTATGCTCAGTACTCTTCGCCAACACCATAATAACAGAGGATGTAAAACATCTGTTGAATCATTTTCCTAATCCCCCAAGGCCAATATTAGAATCTAGAAATGCTATAACCAGGAGTCTGCTGTTGTTTTAAGCTGATTTTTAGCTCATAGAGACTTTGCTCACATGACAGAATAGAACTGCCCTACAGGGTTTCCTGGGCTATAATATTCACAGAACCACCAGGTGGGTTCAAACTGTCAACCTATTGGTCAGCATAACCTTTACACTGTTAAGGCTCCTTACAGAAGCCTCATTTCATTGCTACATAAGAAAGACCTGTAAAGTCATTTGCCCAAGATCGCATTGCTAGCTGGTGGCATTGCTGGAGCATCATGGACAGCTACCTGGGTAAGCTGTAATCCTTGGCAAATTTCTATATTAGACTGGGGGTGACCAGCTAAATACTTTCATGAAAAGGCTGTTTGTACACTCCAGAATTTGGGAGAAGCTCACCAAAGACTTTACTGTGTGTGATCTGCCCATCACCGGTTACCCTGTATACACAACATTTTTCTTTCCTGCCTGGGCTCAGGAGATGGTAATAGAAACCAGGAGAGCCTGCCTTGACTGCCATCAGAAATTGTGCTCTTCCTAACAGTTCAGAGGATTCCCTTTATACATCATCTATTTAAGACAATATTTGAAAACCAAAGGCTGGCTAAATAAATATAGGATCCTTTAGATATCCTTTGCCTTGTATCTCCTGAGGATGATCAGTTTTTCTCATTGACCTTATGAACAGTAAATACTTTTTTTTTTAAAGGACAAATCATATAGGCCAAAGCCTATATGAGTGTAGCTAGAGACTCTTATTAAAAACTATCTTGAAGTCATTTCTTAATAAAAATGTATACTTGCTTGGGGAAAATAGATTAATCATCCATGCTGGCTATTTAATATAGTAATTAGGGGTATATATAGATACATCATCGAAGTGACACTAACATGTAATGGTGATGAATACATCATTAATGATCACTGATACTGTGAGGATCTTACTTCGTTCTTATTAATGCTTTATTGTGGAAAGGTGGAAAGTTCATCAGGACTGTGTGTGTGTGTGTGTGTGTGTGTGTGTATTTTAAGGGTAAATGAAATGTATCTATACTTTTTTTTCCTTAGCTGTTTTCTCAACATACAACAATTCTCTCTGAAAATTTAGAAAGAATAAAGGATTGGATCCTAAGGGGCCATTTGAGGTATCCTAAAAAAGAAGACTTGGGGCCATCTGAGGGGAAAGGGGTGTGGGACAGAGAGAAGGAGAGGTCAGTGGCTATGTGCATGAGAGACTAGAGACCCGAGGGTGACCTGAGGCGTGCTTGGGGTTATTATCTCACCAGTTACCTCTCTTTACTTGTTCAGTATCATTGCAGAAAATTTAAAATTAAGTAGCAACAAAGGTCAAATGGGAATAGACCAGGAGGCTGTTTTCTTTCTCGTACAGCAATATCTTCTTTCCTTCATTCAGACCTCTATTGCTTTTCTTGCTCTTCCACCTTTCAGCGGTGTTTCATCTTTCCACTGCTTGAAAGCATTGTTTGTGTTATCCGTGGGGTGGAAACAATAACTGATTTAGGAACCGGAGCGCTAGTCAAATATGAATGGGTACACAAGCAGTTCTATGTACGACTTCCATGGAAATTAATCTGGCATGAAAACGCCACGAAATAGTCTTTCAAAAAAAAAAAAACACCCCAAAGAAACAAGAACCCTACATTAAACCTATTTTATTCCAATACATTCTAGACCTGCAGAGGTGTTTTACTAAATAGTTCACTTTCTTCAAAATTGAACCCCTCCCCCTTCTTTCTATTTCCATTCATTTGGTGGGAAATGGAGGTGCACGACTTTCAACAACATAGAACGAAAATCTCACTGTTTTTGACAAATGTTTTCCCACCTCCAATGGATTACTTGTGTGCAAAATTCAAAAGTGTATATTGAATTTTTCAGGTCCATGGGAACATTTGGGGAGGTGGTTGGGGGAGAGTTTCTTCTGTTTTGCTATGCTGTTAAGTTTTAATGCCAAATTATTTTATGAAAATCATACTGTTCTGAGTCAGTCATGCTGTATTTATTTGGTTGTAGGTCATGTTGGTTTACATTAATATTTTCATTTTTGAATAAATCAGGGAATTTTCAGTCATCTAATAGTCTGTGACATGGAAGCATTGTTCCAAATTTACTTCAATATTACTTTTCATGTGTGATATATTTATTTGTTTTGGTTTGCATATATATAGCAATGATTTGCATGGGGAAATGAAGAGATTTATTAAAGCATCTATCTCTGTTAAGCATAATAATGAATGTTTCTTTAGTATATTTTTCTCCTTAGTAAACGTAGATTGCTTTGAGGAAAAAAAAACCCCTCAATTGAAGGTATTGATCCTTATCTTGGGTTTTGGGCATTTGATATTCTGCCATTTTCTCCTCCAAAATATGCTGTGATTGTTAAACTTTCTTCTCCCAAATTTTCTCTTAAAATATTCTTGGATCTACAAAGGCAAATATGTCTTTTCTTTAAATATAACAGCAAAGCAACTCAAAGAAGGAATCTAAAAGAATAGAAAGTGAATTTTTAAAATTAATCTACAAAGAGGTGATAGATCAAATGTTTCTAATTTATCTTGGAATTTGACTTATGGCCTATTTACAATAAAAGATAATTGGGGTCAAGCCCAATAGCCTTGTGGATTTTTGGGGGGCCACCCACCTTGTTCAGTGTAGCCTTCCTAACAAGATAGGCTACTGGCATTAACCTCATGGTTTTAATAATCACTCTCTTTAAGGCACATCCCACTGCCTTCTTTTCCTTTATCTTACTGCATTTCTTATTTCCTATGTTAGTTGTTGAAGTTTAGCATTGTGTGAGATTTTGAAGTGAACTGAAATGAAGAATTATAGAATGGTGATTTTTAAAGTAAAAGAGATAAAAGGTGCTTCCAGATGAAACACATAATTTTGCCAACCTATTTTTAACAAAACAACCCCCCAAAAAACAAAAAGAGCACCTCAATTCCCATGTCCCACCTGCTCCTTCTCCACAATACAAAATACAAAACAACGAAAAGATAAGGTTATGTATAGTTTATTATTAAATAAGGATATTAAGAATGTTACTTATAAGGGAAAATTTTATTTTCCCTGAGACTCCTATAAATCCTAACATAGGCATATTTGGATGGGTGTAGGGTTAAAGACATACAGGATGGGGTGGATGTGTGCATTCGGGGTGTCATGGGGGGTGGTAGGTATACTTAAATCTATTCTCTTTTTTACTAGGATTAAGCTATGGATGGAAAAAGGGACTCCAAGTGTCATTTAAGGCCATTGAATATAAACATTGCCAGCACAGCTTCCCTTATACAGTAGATCATTGGGATAAAGGTTAACTATAGCACTTGTGCCTAGTTTCCACAAGGGGTTTTTCCTTGAAGTAGCCTCAACGTGCACACTTCTTTGCCTATGTATAATGGTAAGTCAGAAAGTATTGGTATAACTCTGTATTAAACAAAAGATGTAGAAACGTGAAGCGATGGGTTCTCCACGTAGTCTCCATCTCCATCTCCACACTTCTGAAGACAATGTTTCCACCTTTCCAACTTTGACCTGGAGACTTCTGCTTTCTTCAGCTTAGATCACCAAGATGGTACTGTTGGTGTCCTTGGGGGACTCAACATGTACTTCTTTGGGATGTTCTTGGGGTTTTAGAAACATGAAGTCTGAGAGGGGCAAGATTGGGCCTATAGGGTGGGTGGGATAAAGCTTTCTGAGGAAATTCTTCTAAGACAGCCTTTGCTATACTCAAGGAATGAGCAAGTATATTGTTGTGACTGAAATATCTTCAGCATAATTTTCCTGATTTATTTTTCTCAGCAAATTAATTGCCAATGTTCTTAAAACTTCTTCATATTAGCCCCCCGTGACCATTCTTTGACCTTTGTAAAAACCCATTAACCCCCTTGAAAAGATCCCAAGCAAAAAACTACATCAATACAAAAGAGTGGGGTTGGAGTGAGACCCAAAGCCCATCTGTAGATAATTGGACATCCCCCCACAGAAGTGGTATACGGAAGGGATGATTCAACCAGGGTTCAGTATAGCAGCGATGAATCACACATCATTCTTCTAGTTCCTGAATACTTCCTCCCCCACTACCATGACCCAGTTCTAACTTATAAATCTGGCTAGACCAGAGCATACACATTGGTGCAGATAAAAGCTCTCGACATATGGAATTCAGGAAAAAGAAACCCCTTTGGGACAGTAATGGGAGTAGCCATATCATGAGGGTAGGGGAATGGTCAGGGAGGGGTGAGAAAGGGGAACCCATTACAAGATTGGATATATAGCTACCATCCCCCCGAAGGGATGAATAACAGATATGTGGGTGAAGGGAGACAATGGAAGTGTAAGACAAAATAACAATAGCAATACATAATTGATCAAGGGTACATGAGGTAGAGTGGGTGGGAGAGAGAAGGGGAAAAGGAACTTATACCAAGGGTTCAAGTAGAAAATATTTTGGAAATGATGATGGCAACATATATGCAAATATGCTTGATACAATTAATGTGTGGAATGTTGTAAGAGCCCCCAGTAAAATGATTTTTTTTTAAAGTTTACCCCTTTGGAATTATATATAATTGAATATCTATAAATATATTCATAACCTGAGCTGAACTCTCTGCCTTGAATTGAACTGGCCCAGTAGATCCCATCAGAAGCCATGTTTTGATTTGATCATTTGTTTAAAGTCCCTTAAGGTGACTAAGACCGAGACCAAATGTATTTCTGGGAGAATTGTCTGCAGTCATCTATTGATGGAAGGGATATGTTTAAACATATTTGAGGTGGAACAAACTCATGCATGTATGAACTGGAACCCCAGAGGCAATTATTTTTACCTACCCTCATACTGTGCAAGAGGATATTTTGCCTTCCCTTTTACGTTAATCTACTTTCCCTGTCCTCTTACATGGTCATCATTGTTCTAAAGTAATTATTGGCCCTTTGGCTTCATATAGGTTTGCGTGATTATTTTTGGGCCAATTTCTTATTTAGCTACACGGTGACTGAGATAGTTAAGGTTATTGTGCCAACCTGGCTGATAAACACATGGGGGATTAATTGAAGGGTGGAGAGATAAATGGCTCAGGGAGCCTCACCTTTCTAGCTCTCTGGTCTCTTGCTTTCTGATGGTCAGACCAGGGTGCGGTTGCCTTAGCTAGCTCTCTGTCTCAGCTGGCAAGGCTCACTTCCTGCGAGACATCCCTGAGGAGAAGCCACATGGACCTATCTTGATGCAGCCCCTGGTGCTGGAGAAGCTGCGTGGAGACCCCTGCCAGCGCTGAGATGCTTACACCACAACTGGGTTCAAAGACTTTCTACCAACTGGCCTGTGATCCTCCTGCATTCGGTGTCATTGTGTGCGTTTTGTGAGTTTGAGGAGGACTTTGTAGATCCGTGTCAGACATATGGGCTAAGTCAGACTTAGGGGCTTGGACTGGTCGGGTTGGTATGCTTTCTGAGTTTTATATAAAACTCTCTCTTATACATATATGTGAGTTTCTGTGGATTTGTTTCCCTAGTCTACCCGGACTAACACAGTGACTTCAAACTGATTTTTGACTGCTAAGTTTGAAAAATAGGGGTAAAGGGTTTGGGAGTCTAGTAGTCTTAACCTGTCCAGCAAGTTGTTTTCTGTTCTTATTTTTCTTTCAAATTAGTTCTAATCAATAATGAACACGAAATAACTGCAATGTGCTTACAAACTAGGGTACTTTCTTTCCCTATGTCAATATCACTTTTATGCTTTAAAATGAATTTATGTGGAGCATAATTTTTATTGGAAGAGGATAAACATTAAGTTAATCTCAATAGTAAATTTAAGTAAAAGCATTCTTTTCTCCCAGTTTTCTTTCTTTGTTTTTTTTAAAACAAGTATGCAATGTATATTGAATGGTGAAATGGAAAAAGGTAGCATCTTTGCTATTACTCCCCCCTCGAGCTCATGGTAGACATCACTATTCAATTATCAGCAATCAGTCTTCATAGAGTCTAGTCATGAATTTGTGCTACTCCTTTCGGCAGACACTGCTACCAACAAGGAGATAGGAAGTAAAACCTATTTGCCAGTAAAGAAAACTGAGGAATGGATGTCTTTGAATTAATGTGTTGCAAAGAATATGAATGTCTCTGAACTGTAAGAAGACTGAACAGATTTGTCTGGGAAGAACTACAGCCATTATACTCCTTGGGAGTGAGGATGATGAGATTTTACCTCATGTATTTGGATAGGTGATTATCAGGAGAAAACAAATTCTAGAAAAGGAGATCATGCAGGTAAAGTAGAGGATCAACTAAAAAAAGGAAGATCCTCAACAAGACGGACCAACATAGTGGCTGCAACAATGGGCATGGCAATTTTTGTGAGGGCTGCATGGGATAGGGAGCGTTCTTTCTGTTGTGCATAGGGCCACGATGAGTCAGGACACACTTGACGGCACCCAACAATAGCCATCTTTCATTTAGAGTTTCAGGGTAGTGCAAAAGTTTAAAATGTTTGACTGCTAACCAAAAGATTAGAGATACTCATCCTCCCTGCGGCCTTGTGGAAGAAAGACCTGCCAAATTTCTTCCAAAAAAAAATCTTCCACTGTAAACGCTGTGGACCGGGGTTCTACTCTGAGATGCGTGGGGTTACCAAGGGTCACGAGTTGACTCAACAGGAACAGAAATTGATAATCTGTTGCTTACACTGTACTGGTAAATGTAGAGAAATAAGAGTATAAAACATAATTCCTAAGGAGCTTATAATATTGAAGGAAAACCAAAAACAGATGAAACTACTAGAAAGCAGCAACAGACTGCAAAATTAAATTAAAATGACATGAATTTGGAAGGTGGAAAGACTCATCACCTCGCATTTGTGGCACCTCCATGCACTGTAAAGAGCCCTTGGGGCACGGTGGGTGGGGGGCTGGGCTTGCTAATTGCAAGGTTGGCACCCATCAGCTGCTTTGCAGAGAAAGACGAAGCTTTCTTTCCTCTAGAGACTTACAGTCGAAGACCCATAGAGGCAGCTGTTGTCTGTCCTACAGGGAGCGATGAGTTGAACCAGATGCAATGGCAGGGAGTTTGGTGTGGGTATTCATGGCACTCTCTTGTCACTGTGGGACTGCTAACCACGAAGTCGGTGTGAAACCTATCAGCTGCTCCATCGTAGATGAGGCTCTCTGTTTCCATAAAGATGTAAAAGCCTCGGAAACTCTGTATAGGGTTGCTGTGAGTCAAAACAAACTCAATGGCAGTAGGTTTAGCATGTTTTTAATCAAATGGCAGCAATGATGTTCCATTTATTCTGATTCAGTAGTTCCACATTTTCTGTTAATTTATTATCAATACATGCTATTTGTCTTTGTACTTGGAGAACATCACTGTGACCATGAAACATTTCTTATCCACGTTCAAGATGATTTTGTTATTTTAGTTTCTCTACATGAGCTTAATTTCAGGACTGACTTGGCTATGGATCATAAAATGAAAAGTCCAATCAAAGTTTACAGTGTGTTAGTTTCCAAGACTCCAAATGTTTATGTTCAGAGATGCTGATGAAGAACCTTTGAAATGCTGGACTTATAGTAAAACCTCCTTAAATCAGATTGACTTGGAATTTGTGATACTCTGGTCAGGGACAGTGTGGATCATTAACAGTATGCTGAATATTTGAAAAATATTCTTTTAAATGAATGCTGCAAATAAAATTATAAGATAAATTCTTTCATTATGTAAGAGAACAAACTGGTTTTAACAGCAGTTTAGTAGCTTCTACTTTACTTTTAATGGCATAATTGCATGCAATCAGAGACTTGCCCTTGAATACTTTTTGACACAGTGATTATAAATCCTTCTGTTCCTTAGTAGCCCATGACCATTTCTAGGCATTGTTAGTTGGTCTCATTAGAATTCCATTTTGTACTTAGAAATCACATCACATTTCATTTGAAAATGTATTCTTGATTCAGATATTAGGCAAATTTATAATTCAGATAGTGTCTCCCTATATGTGCGAGATAATATTTTGTTGGAGGTATTTGGGGGCATTTTTTAAAGCATTTTCCCACTGCATTTCATTACGCCTTTGTTACGTGCACCGGTATTCTAACTGAAATTGATTGTATACTCATTTCACACAACAACCAGGTGTCTTAACTTTTGATGTGTTGATCGCATATATGGCCTTTCTTTACTATGCCTGCAAGAGAATTAATGGGAAGAACATGAACTTGGAAGTCAATCAGACCTGATCCCTCATGTCAGGCTGGTCATGTGTGAAATGAGGATTCTTTCCCTTTGTCTCAAAGATGAAGTCAAGATTAGTGTAAAACCTTTTCTAAAAAGTTTTAATATTTATATTATTTGGAAGAACAAGAAACTGATTCTGGCTAGCTTTCAATAAAATCAATTTAATGGAAGGATAATAGTCTCTCTTGCTCTCTCTTGTAATTCTTTTAATTCTGAGAAAATCTCGAGATATGCAGCTATGACGTAACCTTGGCACTCTCAGCAGGAGGTTATGAATATTCAAGAGGTTATTAAAAAGTCTTGGTTTCAGCTATTCTTTGTGCTCTCAAATTCCCACAGGTGAGAATCCAAGGAGCTCATTTGGGGGTTAAGTGTTGATTAATCAGCCTTCTCCAGGAGACATGGATAAATGCTGTAGATGCAGCCACTTGGGGTCCCATTATGTTTGTAAAATGGGGTTCACTCAACCCATGCAACAGCACATTGACTGCTTTCCCCATCTGAGCCTTCGGGTCCATTGGCATTTGCTTGTGAGTGAGTGTATCCTCTTTCAGATAGGGGATTACTATATTTTATTAGAATACAGCTAATTTATCCTAATTTTCCCCTTGTATTTTAAACCGAGGCCAATCAGAGCCTAATAGCGCCAAGGGAAGGAAAAGTTAGGTGGCTATGAAAATAGTCATTGGTTGATTGTGAGTCTCAGAACTTTTACTGACCTTTCTATCCAGAAAATAGTCATGAAGGTAGGCACTTTTGTAGAGTCAGTAACTACTGTCATGGAGTCACTTTGACTCGTAGTGACCCTATAAATCAGAGTAGAAGTGCTTAGAGTTTCCAAAGCTTTAGCCCGTTACATTTTATTTTAAATAAAATAGATTTATCAGCATTTATTTCACATATAATACAATTTAATCATTCAATCATATTACGAAGAATTGCATAATCATAACCACAATCAATGTTAGAACATTTTCTTCTCATACTCATTGTTGTTAGCCCCCCCTTGTCCCATATCCTCTCTTACTATGCCTCTAGGTAATTATTAATCTAGTTACTGTCTATAGCTATACCTATCCCAGATTTCATATACATATTCATATACATATCTGTAGTCATTCAAGTGCATCTCTTGTGCATTTTCTATTCATTTGTTTTGCCCAAATTTTATTGTTGTTGTTTTCTTATTAGGGTACTGTAGAATTCTATGGATTTTAGAAGTTAGATCTCTGTTAATTTGATTGATATATTTGAAGCGTCTTTCATTGGGTGCACATATGTTTGTTAAAGTTATATGTACCTAGTGTATTCTTCCAAATGATGCCACATTCTTCACATAAACCAGCTGCTCTGATGATTAGTTCAGCAGCATACCGTTTGAATAAATATGATAGAAGGATACAACCCGGAGACACACCTTTTATTCCCTTGTTCTGTTCACACAACGTCCTCTTTATCTACAAGTTCTGCATAAGCACAATGAAGTGCTCTGGAATTCCCATTCTTCTCATGTTTATCCATAGTTTGTTATGATCCATACAGTAATATGCCTTAGTGTAGTCAAGAAAACACAACTAAACATCTTTCTGGCATTCTCTACTTTGAGCCAAGATCCATCTGATGTCAGTTCCACATCCTCTTCTGAATCTATCCTGAACCTCCTGAAGCTCCCTGTCAATGTACTGCTGCAACCGTTTCTGGATGATCTTCAGCAAAATTTTACTTTCATATAATATCAATGATATTGTTCTATAATTTGAACTCTCTGTTGGGTCACCTTTTTTTGTAATGGGTACAAATGTAAATCTCTCTCAGTCAGTTGGCCAAGTAGCTGTCTTCCAAATATCCTAGCATAAAAAAGTAAATACTTTCAGTGCTTCATCAGCTTGTGGAAATATTTCAAGGAGTATTCCATCAATTCCTTGAGTCTTGTTTTTGGTTAATGCTTCAGTCCAGCTGGAATTTCTTCTTTCAGTACCATTGGTTCTTATTCATATGCTACTGCTTGAAATGGTGGAATGCTGACTATTTGTTTTTCGTGCAGTGACTCTGGTTATTCTTTACATCTTCTTTTGATGCTTTCTGCATCATTCAATATTTTGCCTGTAGAATCATTCAAGATTGCAACTCAAGGCTTGAGTTTTTTCTTGAGTTCTTTTAGCTTAAGATATGCTGAATGTGTTCTCCTTTTTTGGTTTTCTAACTCTATGTCTTTGCACATTTTATTATAATATTTGATTTTGTCTTCTCCAACTGACCTTTGAAATGTTCTATTCAGCTCCTTAACTTCATCCTTTCTTCCATTTACTTTAGCTACTCTATGATTAAGAGGAAGTTTCAGAGTCTTTTCTGACATCCATGTTGATTTTTTTCTTTCTTTCCTGTCTTTTTAGTGACCTTTTGCTTTCTTCGTGAATGATGTTCTTGATGTCCTCCCACAGCTCATCTGGTCTTCTGTAATTAATGTTCAATGTGTCAAATCTGTTCTTGAGATGTTCTCAAAATTCAAGTGGAATATACTTAAAGTCGTATTTTAGCTCTCATGGCCTTGTTTTAATTTTATTTATCTTTAATTTGAACTTATATATAAGTGATTGATGGTCTGTTTCAGAGTTATTCCATAGACTGGTTTTAGCTGCTGATAGTTTCTCCAGCATCTCTTCCCACAGATGTAATGAATTTGATTTCTGTTTAAGTCCATGTGAATAACTGCCTTTTGTGTTGTTGAAAAATGGTATTTGATACGAACAAGTTGTTGGCTTTGTGAAATTCTATCCTGCTATCCTAGTTGCATTTTTCCATCAAATTAATGTTTTCCAGCTACTGTTGCTTCCTTTTGGTTTCCATTGTTTGCATTGCAATCTCCAGTAATTATCAATGCATCTTGAGTGAACATTTGATCAATTACTGACTGAAGTATGGGTAGAATTCTTCAATTTCTTCAACACTAGCTTTTGTGGTTGGTATATAAATTTGAATAATAGTTTAATTCCTTGAAGATGACTAGATATAATCCTATTTAAAACAGTATTGGACTTCAAGATTGATTTTGAAATGCTCTTTCGACAGCACAGTAAGTCATAAGATTTAAAAAATTCAAGATGGCAAATACCAGTCCATTTGAGCTCCCAAATACTTGGGATAATGATCTTTCAGTGTTCTATTTCAATTTTTACCATTTCCAATTTTCCTATATTCATACTTCACACATTCCAAGTTCTGATTTTTGGTAGATTTGGGCAACTGTTCCTTCTTATTTTGAGTTATGACCCATCAGCAGAAGAATCTGAAGGCTTCATTCCCACAGTCTTTACTCCATAATTTCACCATACTTGACTCTACTTTGAGACACCAGCTCCCCTCCTCAGTCACATTTTGATTTCCTCTGACCAAACACCTCATTCTCTGTCCCTATCTCTCGTAGTATTTCACTGCCATTCATTAGGCCTTCAATATTTGACAATTTTTTGAAGCTCTATGGTAGAGTTAATTTGTGAACATATTTGCCACGTGGAGACAGGTAGGGCATATGGCATGGGAGGGTACTGGAGGACAAAGCAAGACATAAGGAGGAAAGAAAAACATTGGTAAGAAGTGTAGCTTGGGTACTGAGAATGTCTACAGCAAGTTGCCCGAGTGATCAGCCACCCACACAGGGCCCCCAGGGAGATAAGAGTTTTGGCTGGCTGGGTTGCCTCAGGTACCAGGAATAATCAGCTGTGCTGGGGGAAGTGTGGGACTCACAGAATTGGCTTGTGCTGTAGTCAGTATTAGAGGTGGGTCTGTAAGCAGGCATTGTTGCTTTACCACTTTAAACAAAAGAGGGTCTATTTAGCTTTTAACCTGATTTTATCACAGCCAAGACGTGCAGGATATCCTTCATAGTGGAATCTCTCAAGTGGTTGCTGATATCTTCCCATGCTGGTATGTGGTGGCCATCTTCCCCTGTCTCCTGAAGGCTATAGCTCTTTCTGTTTGTATCCTTGATTACAAAATGAAGATATAACCTACTTCACAACATTCTTGTAAGGAATAATTGCTATGATGTGCGATAATCTATATAAAGCAACCAACACAGTGCTCAGCATAAAGGCTCAATACATATTGATTCATTTTCTCTTATGTTTCCTATGTCTTCATCATCAAACTAGGTCTAGTGGCAAGGAGATGCAGCATTTATGGGAAACACAATTGTGAAATGTTAACACTTTGTCACTTAGTAGCATTTAGATCTTGATATAGTTTTCCTTTTGGGCTCATATATAAAACACAGGGGTTGAGACAGATGATCCATTCTAAAATATATTCTAAGATGAATGTTCATACCATTAGCAGTCAGGAGTCAGGTTAAGGTCAGATGGATCAGTATTTAGATCTTGAGTATGAATGACTCTAAATTCTGATTCTATGGTCCAGCTCTTCATTCAATAGTTGGGTGAGCCCCAGTGAATCCCTGTGAGTTTCTGCAACCTTTTGTGGAAACAAAGGAGTCATGGTGGTACAGTGATTACATTCTTGGCTGGGAACTGCAACGTCAGAAGTTTGAATCCAGCAGCTACTCCATGAGAGAAAGACGTGACAGTAGGCTTCTGACAATATTTACAGCCTTGGAAACCCCATAAGGGCAGTTCTATGCATGGCAATTGATTTGTAGCAGTGGTTTGTTTTTCTATGTTTGAGCTGTCTGTAAATATTAGGGTAGTATGCAAGCTTTTAGAGATATCTTGAGGAGTAAAGGAAAATATGTATGTAGAATATCTTAAGCAGCTCTGCCCTAAAGACTCTCTATGATTATACAAGTAATATATTTTCACTGTCTAATATGGTAAACATGTGGGTAGGAAATACTGCTAGTGTAACTGAGAAACTGAATTTTTAATGTTAGTTAATTTGAACTTAAAATACCATTGTCCAAAGAATGCTCATGCAACTCCCTTCTGTGATTTCTTTGTATCATTATCAATAAAATTCTAAAAATGTTTAAATCATATGCATGAATTCTCTTGTTCATTGCAGTAATAGTCACAATAGCAAACAGATGGAAATCACCAAAGTGTCCATCAACAGCTGATGGATACACAAATTATGGTACTTACACAGTAAGGAATACTATAAAATGTTAAAGAATAAGGAGGACTTTGTGAAAAACCTCATAAAAAGGATAGACCCAGAGTCCATTATGCTGAATAAAATCACCCAATGGCAAAAGGACAAATAGGGTATGAGGTCATTATTTTTAAAATCTAAGAAAAGATTTACACACAGATGCATTCTTTGATGGTAATCAGGGATGAGAGAGGAGGGAAATCACTACATACAAAGTATTAACTAAAACATATCACCAAGTATTAACTTGGGTAAAGGTGAAGGCAGTGTATCATAAATGAGGTGTGGGTCATCATAATATGCATCGGACAGAAGAAGATACAACAAAGGTGAGGCTTGACCAAGATGGAAACCAGATTGTCATTGGCTTTTTTGTTGTTGTAGCTATTGTTTTATTTTCTATTGTTACTTTGTTTTGCTTGGTCTTGTGTTTGTGAATATTGTTGCCTCTGCATGTCTATCTGGAAGGGATAGGTGGGATAAACAAACTGAAAGAGAAAACAATGGGATGACAGTTTGGGGGGGAAATGACAGAGGAGACAAAGGAAAGGAAGTGGGTGTTAACAAACCCAGAGACAAGGGAACAATAAGTGGCCTAAAATTGATGGTGAGGAGCATGTAAGAGTTCTGGCAGGGCTTAATCAAGGGCAATGTAACTGGGAGGAATTACCGAGCCTTAAATGAAGGGTGAGCATGATAGTGAGACAAGAAGAAAGTAAAAGGAAATAGAGGAAAAAACCAGGAGGCAAAGGGCATTTATAGAGATCTAAATACAGGCATGTACATATGTACATATATTTATATATGATGATGGCGAAATAGCTCTATGTGCATATATTTATAGGTTTAGTATTAAGGTAGCACATGGACATTGGGCCTCTACTCAAGTACTCACTCAATGCAAAAACACTTTGTTCTGTCTCAACACAATCACTGAAGACAAAGTGGATGCTTAAGCAAATGTGGTGAAGAAAGCTGATGGTGCTCAGCTATCAAAGGATACAGCATCTGGGGTCTTCAAGATAAACAAGCGGCCATGTAGCTGAGAAACAACAAAGCCCATATGGAAGAAGCACACCAGCCTGTGTAATCATGAGGTATCGATGGGATCAAGTATCAGGCATCAAAGTCCCAGAGCAAAAAAAGCTAAGGTGAATGAGGGGGGAGTGCAGAGTGAAGGCCAAACCCAATCTATAAGCAATTGGACTTTCCCTTACAGAAGGGTCATGCGGAGAAGATGGGCCAGTCAGGGTGCAGTACAGCACCAATGAAACATACAGCTTTCTTCTGGTTCTTTAATGCTTCCTCCCCACCACTATCATGACCCTAATTCTACCTTACAAATATGGCTAGACCAGAGCATGTACATGGGTACAGATAAACACTGGAAACACAGGGAATCCAGGACAGATAAACTCCTCTGGACCAATATTGAGAGTAGCCATACCAGGAGGGTGAGGGAAAGGTGAGGGGAGAAAGGGAGAACCAATCAGAATGACATACCTACAACAGACAAGGGGGTAAAGGGAGACATTGGACAGTACAAGACATGAAAAACTAATAATAATTTCTAAATTTCAATAATTCATGAGGGAGGGAGGAAGGGAGCTGATACCAAGGGCTCAAGTAGAAAGAAAATGCTTTGAAAATGATGATGGCAACATATGTACAAGGGAAAATGAGGAGCTGATACCAAGGGCTCAAGTAGAAAGAAAATGCTTTGAAAACGATGATGGCAACAAATGACAAATGTGCTTGACATAATGGATGTAGCATTGGATTGTGATAAAAGTTGTATGAGCCCCCAATAAAATGATTTTAAAAAAGACAACAAAGATAAAGACTATTATATACACAATAATATTATAACAATAAAACAATCTATGAGTGGATACAAAGTAGACATGCAAGTGGAACAGATTTGAGAAAACAGGGCTACACCTACAAACACATGCAGTTTTGGTAGAAGGTATTTCTACATATGCATTTGCATGTGCTGTAAATATATCTATGTGTATAGTATAACATATAGGGGTGGGGAGAAGCAAAGTTGTAAAAAAACTTGTTAGTCATAACCTTGAGAAAATGGGGATTAGGACCATAGTCTCAATACAACCAGGTCAATTGGTATAACATAGTTCACAAAAAGAATATTTAACATCCTTCTGTAGTGACTAGGGTCTAAAAGCTAGTAAGTAGCTCTCTAAGATGCAACTATGGGTCTGTCTCCGTGTGGAGTGAAGAAGAGTGAATAAAATAAACAATTCAGGAAACAGACCAATGAACTAATGGACCACGAGAACCACAATGTCCACTAGCCTGATACCAGAAGAACTGGATTGCGCCATCTACCGAGATTCATAGCTCTGACTAGGACTACAGAAAGCCCTGGACCGAATGGGAGAAAAAAAAAATGTAGAACAGAATTCAAACTCATAAAATAGAACCAACTTACTGATTCCATAGACCGTGGTCCTTGACACACTTCAAACCCAAAGCTACACCCAATCACTTTTCAGCTAAACAACGGACAGGCCTTGAACGTGAACAGTGAAATTTGTAGAGAGTGTACTCCCCAGAGAAGTGAGCTATGTAAGACAAGCAAGGCAGCATTTCCCCCAAACAAGGGGTAGGAGAGTTCTAATGGAGATGGGGAACCAGAGAGGAAATGGGAATAGTGCGGTTACATGGATGGGATTATAGCTAATGTTAACAAATAAAACCCGTGTAAATTGTTGAATGGGAAACGAATTTGCTCTATCACTATTCACCTACATCACAATAAAAAGAAACTAAATGTAAAGGCGAAATGAAATAGAATCTGTAGGTGCCTCCCACCCCCCATCTTATCCACTTCCTCAATTTGCATAACAGGAGAGAGGAAGAGTATATGGTATTAGCCAAGTTAGTGGACAGGAGAGAAAATGGAATTAACATTAGGTAGGTCATGACAACATGTTTATTCAAAGGGTGGGTAATGAATCCAGAGATGCAAATCAACAGAGATAAATGTGAAGGAATTCTGCAATCTTAGGACTTTTGATGGGGAAGCAGGAAGCTGGGGGGGTGGGATGTTCTCAGCTGTTTCAGTCAAAGATTGGTAGACCTGCTGGAGACAAGAGCACCAGCCTAGAGGACTGATCTGGACGCCCCGAACTGTACTTTGGCTAGCTAGAGCCTAAACTACTGAAATCATATTATTGATATTATATCTTATATTTAGTATAAATGTACATGCTTATGGCTAATGGACAATGCATGTTTCTCCCAACCTAACCAGCCATTAGAACTTTGCATTTTTATTTTACTGCTGGTTAACCTATTCACCCAAAGGGTCATTCCAGGGAACCCTATAAAAGTAGTGACATCAGCATAGAGCAAAATGAAATTCTTTCTGGGATAATTAATTACAGAAATTGAAGCCATACAATGGCTCAACTTTCTCTGATCCACAAATCTAATTCTCATAATCGCATCAGCAGTATCACTTTACATTCCAGTGAACAATTTAATAGCAAGGAATGATAGTCAGATATAAAATTATCAAGACTTCATTGCCTTTACAAAAAGCATTAGAAAGCATTTACTGGAATGTGGTGGAGTATCATAAATAATTAAAATACATGTACTTATTAAAATATCAGAATAGATAGTGATGTTATAGCCTAGTTATTTCCTCATGCTCATTTGTAAAATTCAATAACTTTCAGAAGTTAATTGTCATTAGTACAAAATGGAAAAGAGCATGTGATTAATGAGCCAAAGAAAGAGAAAAAGGAGGCCATGACTGTGGTCTATTTTACAGAACGACGGGAATACCCATGTCTTCATTGGGGGAAAACAATTCAGTAGTTATAATTCATGCTAATACTTTTTTGGAGAAAACTTAATCTGGACTGGTAAGTTGCATTTGTTCTATACTTTGACGTATTAGTTGAACCTAAGCACTGTGAGAAATATCATACGAAATTCAAACTTATAAGAATTCAAATATCGTCTCAACCATTTTTATGGTAGTTCCGTCATGCAACACAATATATAATCTTTTCCAAAATTTGTACCAGAAAACCATGATGATGAGTTTGTAAATTATTCTTGCCAATGATGGGTGACCCTAGTGTGCGATCTTGAATCTATCGGTATGTTATGACCGAACAAAACAACTTACACGCACTGCCGTTGAGTCGGTGCTGAATCATAGAGCCGGTATAGTTCAGGGAAGAGCTGCCCTGTGAGTTTCCGAGACTGTTACCTGTGTAGGAGGGATGAAAGCCTGGTCTTTCTCCATGGGAGAGGCTGGTAGTTTCCAACTGCAGACCTTGTGGATCGCAACCCAATGCGTAACCACAGTCTTTGAAGTCACATGTACACATAACATAGAACTTTAGGTTAAAAGCAATGTTGTGATCATTCAGGCAGCTTCCTAGTTTGCTCGATAAGGCTGAGCAAGAGTCACACTTCCCAAAGATGTAATGGGCATATGAATCATCTGGGGATCATGTTAACACGCAGATTGTAATTTTGCATTTCTAATTATCTCCCAGGTGATGCAAATGCCGGGAATAGAAGAACCACACTCTGAATCGTACGAGCCCGAGAACCTAAACTCGCTGCCGTCTAGTTGATTCGGACTCTTAGCTACCCAAAGAACTAGAAAGGAGCCCTGTGTGCTAGTACTCAGCAACTGACCAAAAGGCTGGTGGCTCAAATCCACCTGCAATTCCTTGTAAGAAAGAACTGACCACCTGCTCCAGTAAAGATCACAGCTCAGAAAACTCCAGGGACAACTCTGCTCGTCGCTGTGAGGTTGATAGAAATTGAAAGGCTCAATGGCACACAACAACAATACAACTAAAATTGTTTGTCCAAAGCCATGCAGGGTTAATAGAAGAATAAGACTTAGAATTCCTGCTCACACCTCCATTCTGCCCCACTTTTTCTTTTGTTAGGATGTGTAGCACAGAATCGTGCATGACTTGGTGTCTATGCAATGTTCCGTGAGACAGAGCATTATGTGATTTGGATGATGAGCAAACACTAGATTGTAGTCTGGGTCTGCTTTTTCTTTCAGTATCTCCAACAAGGTTTGGGTTAGTCAAGAGGTGAGACATTTGCTTTTGTATCTGGTCCTCACTTCACATCACTAGCCACGTCTCTGTGTCTGACACAGATCCATCTGATGTTTCATTCTTAGCCTTGGAACTTTCGGTGAAGCCAATCCTTGAACAGTTTGGAGACTCCTTTGCTTTGTTCAAAGACCATGGTGATTGTCCGGTTGGACATCCTTAAATCTCAAGCAGTAGCAATCATCATTTCCACCTTCAAATGCTGCTGAATAAGCATTTGTTTCGATTCCAGATCAATACTCCAAGTCCGCCTCTTGTCACTGCTTTCACTAGCACTGGCTTTCTTTTTTTTAAATTGTTTTATTAGGGGCTCATAGAACTATTATCACAATTCATACACACATCAATTGTGTAAAGCAAATTTGTACATTCATTGCCCACTAGCACTGGCTTTATAGCATTTGGGAGTCATGATTCATGTCACACTATTTTTTAGAAGAAAATAAAATAGATAACACTACAATACTTAAGAGACATGCAGTAACATGAGATTGGATGATGTTGCCTGTAAGTCAAAGAATACAGTGTTATAGGATACATTTCTTAGGTTAAAAACACTGTACAGTACATATATTCGATATATGCATTATAGGATACACACACACACACACACATACACACTACTATTATGTGCCTGGCAGCCTAATCACTTTGCTGTATACGCAAGATACCCGTGTTACATGTGAAAGCTGTTTCACTCCCCATTTGCTGACTGGGATTGAACTGAACTGGGATTTCTGATTGAACTCTATTATAACCTTACTCGACCATGGATTTACAGGTTGAACTCTGCTCAAATATGGTATGGCCCACATGACTCCATAAATGTATATAAGCAGCTTAAGTTCATATTCCATGTTCATGTGACCTTGAATGAGGGAGTACCCCCCCAAATGGATTTTTTTCAAAACGATGTATTTTAATTTATTTCCAAAACAACCTTATCGCCTTCCAAGTACTCTCCATTACACTTAATACATTGGTCAAATCTATGGTTCCTTCTTGGAAACATTTTTCAAACTCATCTGTTTGGATGGCCAACAGCACTGCCCTCATGTTTTTTTCTTCACCTCTTCTATGCCATCAAATCACTGGCCTCTTATGTCTCTGTTCATTTGTGGAAATAAAAAGAAGTCATACATAGAGAGGTCAGGGGTGTAAGGTTTGTGAGACAGGAAAGGCATGCTGCTTCTTTGCCAAAAACTGGCACACTGAGATGGCAGCATGAGTAAGCGCATTGTCAAGGTGGCAAAACCATTCTGCTGTCTGCCACAAATCAGGTCTTTTTTTTTTTTGCACACTGTTCCTCAATCTTTTCAGAACCTCTAAGTAGAAAGTTTGATTAACAGTCTGACCTGCTGGAATGAACTCCAAATGCTCTATACCCCTCATATCAAAAGAATTTGGTCGGGTGTGGGGGGTGGGGTGGGGCGGAGGGGAATCCCTTGTAACTTCCCTCTGAGTTTCTTCTTTTGTAAAATAGGTGATAGTAATAGAATGTATCTTGTTAGGTGCTTATGAAAAATTATTTAGTTAGAGTAATGCCTGGGACATGATAGGCATTTACTAATTGTTCACTTTTTATGATTATGACCATAGTTCCATTATTTCTGCTACAGATTAGTGACTCTGAAGTAATCTATCTAGATTTATGGGGGTTTAGGGGCTTGCTTTCTTAATAGAGACAATCAGGATCATGGATAAGAATTTAAAATATTTGGGGGTTGTTTTGGTTGTGTATTTACATTTGAGCATTAAAACTTTTTGAGTGTTAAGTTTTCAGTTTAAATGATTAAGAACTAATACTGGTGGATTTAGAAGTCAGCCAGTTTCTGCCTCTCATATTCTTACTCAGACACTCTTATTCCACAAAGAGACTACACTTTTTGATAAAAAGACTTCTTTCAAGTTTTTTGTAGAATAGAAGAAATTCTTATGTTTAGAACGAACTTGACTGCCTGTGAATGAGAAATAGGCATTATATCTATTGCTACTAGCAGTACACTTGAAAGCAAGATTTGATAAAGATAAATCAAACCAAAAGTGTAAAGAAATCATTGAGATGATCCTAGAGAATTGCTTTGTTATTGGTATTTTAAAGATTATATGATTTTGAAATTAAATTTGGATTCAGCTCTCCTGGGGAGGGAGGGTGCAGGTGGATTAAAAGGATACCATGCTACTTTCATTGTTTCCTAATGAGTGTCTCTTCCAACTTAATTGCTCCTATTTTGCTTTCCCTAGCCATCTAATTTTTATTCATGTCCTTAATTGCTCCTGCTCTTGGCACCATATGTGACAGCCCAAAAGGAACAGTGTCAGTGTCATGAGCTGCAAGGTGATCCTCACTCCAGGTGGTTGCACAGCAAGATGAGCAGAGGTGAACCTGAAGAGTAATATACATTTTTTAAACCAGAATGCCAATTTACTAATGGGCAATTAGAACTATAATTATCACACAGAATAAAAGGTGTATCAAAGTTGGGCTGATATAGATATCAGGTGTACCATATTAAGTTTGATTGTTACATACAAATTATAATTTGTTAATGTTTGAGTATAGACTGATGTACAAGGAATGTGTAAATTTTATTTGGCAAACAAAAAATAGTACAAGGAAAGTTTTAAATTTGGCTATTACTAGTATTAGGCTAATAGGGCCTGTCATAGCCATTTCTAAATGGCGAGACAACCTATTATGATCTTAGACTATTATATTACTATGTGCCTGAAAATTAGGGGATTGGTATTTAAATACATCAGGTCAAAAATAATCCACATATTATACATAGTGGACAATAGCAATAATACTTTTGTAGACTCAGTTATTTGTCTAAGGATGTAATTCCTGAATCAATATCAAAGACTAACATGAATATCTTGAATCAGTACTGAATATCTACATTTAAATAATATTTGGTGGGATAACTTCATGAAAAAAATACTCAGCGTACAGATGTACTATTTTCATTTTGGCATGATTCTTGTAGTACATGTGTCTCTATTTAAAAGTTTTAATTAAAAATTCTTAATGCCATACCATAATTTAGAATCTAAACCAACAGTCCTTATTAAAATGGACCTGGTATTTACACTAATGTTTTGTTGTGTACTTGAAAGACCATGTGCAAATATGCATCATCTATTTGAATTCACTTATGAAAATGATATATATTTGACTATACTTAAATAGGCAGTATTTTATTTATAGTATTGCTAATGTCTTTTATTTCTGGAATTTGTGCAATGTTGTAAGTGTAGAGAAGTTTGAGATTGTTTTATTAAACATGCATGTGATTTTCTTCTCCCCTCCTTCACCCCAAAGGAACACATACATGTATGTACAGGTCAATGGTGGTTCAGTGATAGACTTGATGCCTGCCATGCAGGGGACCTGGGTTCAATTCCCAGCAGATGCCTCTCCTGTGTAGCCACTGCCTCTGGCAGTGGAGGCTTTTGTATTGCTATGATATTGAACAGGTTTTAATAGTTTTCCCAGATTAAAATAGCCTAGACATAAAGGCCTGGGAATCTACTTCAAAAACCAAAACCAGTCAAGATCAAGTTTGTGAAACACAGAGATCTAACCAATAATCACTTATGGGAGGAAGGATGACCGGGCAGTGTGTAAAGGGATCGTTGAGAGTTGGGGACTGGCTTGGTGGTTAACAACAAAAGTACCCACACAGAAAACGTATACACATCGGTAACTTTTCTGACTGCTTCAAAAGTGCTGGCAGGGAAACAAGCAACAGAGTAAATGATTTGAGGAACTATCACGTCTCTTTCACCCATCATGGACATTGTGTCTCCTCTTGAAAATGCTGTGATGGAGGAAAACACACACACAAACAAAAATCAGATTCCACATAGGCAAAGGTAGACAGTGCTAATGGAATACTGGATAAGAGGACTCTTAACTTTTAAAAAAAGCTTCTCTGAAAAGAAGAATTGAGAGTATTTTGGGGAAGTTTTTGAAAAGTGAAGTAGAAGAGATAAAAGCAACAACGTAGAGAGGATCATTGAAGTAAGGTTTCTGAGACAGGAGCCTCCAAATCCTGGCTTGGAAGGTGTGGAAGGTTAGTCCACTATGCACCAATTTTTATCTTGTAATGAGCTAAAACGAATTCTTGACTGTTAGGAAAATAATTGGTTAGTATTGATAGCTACTTTGGACGGAACTGTTCAAATTTTGCTTTTCAATAAGATCTCTTTATCCCACATCCCTGCATTGTGACTGACTTGAGTGGGTGATTATGGAAAAGTGAAAGAAAGCCTGAGAAAAATCACTGCATGTTTGTAATAGCCATAGGTCTACAGGAATGATGATCAGGGAAGGTTTAAGCTTCTGTAAACTTTCGGGTCTATTAACAAGTTACAAAGCCTCCATAATTCTCCACAAAGATGGTCATTGATTCTGAATAACTATTTTTCATCACATTTGAGTGCTGAGTGGTACTTACTCATGATTTCCAAGAAAGTTATTTTTTATTTCTTGAATGATTGATTTTTCATTTTAGTAGGGCTCTTTTCTCCTGTGTTAAATTCCAGGAAACGTGAGGATGATGTGTATTTAGCACAAGTTGCAAGTATATGATTAAGGCTCTTGCAAACACACCTTGTAGCTGTCAGCTGGCTTTTTCTCAATGAATGGCTCTTTGGCAATATATGTTTAAGCTGGTGACACTAAATACAACAAAAATGGTGTCAAATGTTAACATGTGTCATGAACAAGCAATAGCTTATTTCACCTGGCTACTATTCATTTTACTTTTCTAGTTACAACAAACACACACTTTTAAAGGTGGGGAAAATCTACTAACAAATGATTTCTAATATAAACCAGGACAATTGTGCCTTCTTGCCCACTCTATTCCTCTTGCAGAGGGGCAATCATACCCTTATGTGGGCTCAGAAAGCTCTATTATAGAAAAACATGCAGGTGTGCTTATTTAAACTAATGTTACTACTCTGGTGTTGAATTAGTTCCACACAGTTGATATTAAGGGAGTTTCTTCTCCTCCATTCTAATTATTGCATGGTCTAAGATAAGCTTAAAATCCTTTGGATCTTTTACAACAATGTAAGATGGACTCAGGCTTTATTTTACACACTAGTTGATGACTGGTTTTGAAACCATGATCCAGGAGATAGAACTAGTACAATATCTCCCCAGTGCTTACAATTCCCGGGAAGAGTGAAGTAAGCCTTGGTCCTACACTTCCCATAGCAAGGTTTTCTGTTTAAATGCTAGCAACCAAATCAACTTGACAGTAACGCATACTTTATGGCTGTTTTAGACTCGACTTGTATGAGTAAGAATTTGCTGGTGACCAAAAATATTGTATTTTATTTCTAAATTCAAATGTTTTACAAATTCATTCATTTATTCTGCCAACACATTGGCAGACCCTTTACTCTGTTTCAGGTAGCAGGAAAAGTATGGTATTTACTTATCCTGACAGAAAGAAATTACAGTGTAGTAGAGGCTCCTGTAGACGAGTCCTGCTGGCTCAGTAGTTAAGTGCTTGGCTACCAAGCAGAAGGCTGATGGTTAAAACCAGTTCCTCTATGGAAGAGCGATGTGAAAGTCCGGTTCCTTAAGGATTTTTGGCCTTGGGAACCCTACAGAGTTGGTAGGAGTCATAATCAACTCAGTAGCAATGATTTTTAGGGTAAGCTGGGGAGTCCCTGGGTACAGGATTTAATATTTGACTTGGACCTGAAAAGGATTGGAACCCTGAAAACTGGCCTGATGAACTGCTTGCAAGGTCACAACCTTGAAAACCCCATGGAGCAGTTCTCTGTACACGTGCGTGCGGTCGTCACGAGTCAGAGCCTACTGAAGGACAATTGGGAAGGAAAAGTTGACTTGTAAAATGCTGGATAAGCATGGGAAGCAAGCTTGAGGAGAAAGCAACAGGGCCAATGGTCCCAGAGGGACTTGGGGGGAGAAGGAGGCTGGGAAAGGGAGCGGTGAGCAAACCACGCTATAGAAAGGGGAACAACTAGGGAATTAAAATAAAAAACAAGGAGGCCATAAAGACCCTTGGGGGTGGGGTGGGGGTGGGGGTGGAGCAACAGTGACCTAGCTGAGAGGAAGTACTAAGAGGTGGAAGTAGGGCGAGCATGATGGTGGGGCAGGAGAAAGGTAAAAGGAAACAGATGAATGGTCTAGGAAGCAAAGCTATGGATAGAGGTATAAGCACAGGTGTGTACATATGTAAATACATTAATTCATAAAAATAGAGGTGTTGGCCCATGTACATATACTTATATGGCAATACACTGAGGTAATGGATGGACTTTGGGTCTCTACTCATACCCACCCTCAATGCAAGAACACTTTATTCTAACAAACTGGCATTCTGTGATGTTCACTTTCCCTGCACAATCGCTGAAGACAAAATGGGTGCATGAGAAAATGTGGTGAAGAAAGCAGATGGTGCCCGGCTATGAAAAAAATATAGTGTCTAGGGTCTTAAAGGCTTGATTAAACAAGTGACCATCTAGCAGAGAAGCAACAAAGCCCACATAGAAGAAGCACACCAGCCAGTGTGATCATGAGGTGTCAATGGGATCAGGTCTCGGGCATCAAAGAACCAAAAAATTATATCTTTGTGAATGAGGGGGTTGTGGAATGGAGAGCAAAGCCTATCTGTGGGCAATTGGACATCTCCTTGCAGAAGGATTGTGGGGAGGAGATTAGCAAGTCAGGGTGGAGTATAGCTCCTATGAAACATACAACTTTCCTCTAGTTCTTTAATGCTTC
>NW_022103896.1:68772064-68777924 GCF_000313985.2 Echinops telfairi | reverse complement strand
TTGGGACCGGGTAACAGGCATCAGAAGACCCATAACAAACAAACAAACAAAACCATATTGTTAAGAACAAGGAAGGTCGGAGCAGAGACCCAAAGCTCATCTGTAGACAATGGGACAACCCCTAAAGAGGGGTCACAGGGAAGGGATGAGTCAACCAGAGCACAATAAAGCACCGATGAAACAAACAATATTCCTATGGTTCCTTGAGACATCCTTACTCCCCACTCTCATGACCCCAGTGCTGCCTCTCACTTCGGACTAGACCGGAGCATGTGCACAGGTACAGATAAGAGATAAGAGCTCACGACACATGGAATTCAGGAACAGGAATGGGAATAGCGATACCAGAAGGGTAGGGGGGAGGTGGGGAGCAGAAGAGAGGAAGAGGGAACCGGTTGCAATGATTGACACATAAGCACACCTCACACTCCCCTGCAGGGGGATGAACAACAGAAACCATGGGGGAAGGGAGACAGTGGTTGGCATAAGATATGAAAATAATAATTTACAATTTACTAAGGGGTCACGGGGGGCATAGGGGGAAGGAGGAAAGCTGATACCAAGGGCTCAGTCGATAGTAAATGTCTAGAAAAGAATGGTGGCGACATATGAGATTTGTAAGCATCCCCAATAAAGTGATCTTTTAATAATAATAGTTTTACATTTTTTACACAGGACGTTAGGTACAGAAGCATGGCTACCAGAGTTCCAGTTCTTATGTGGAGATTGTATCTTTTTGAACAAAACATACTTTACAATGTCTCTGATCATGAAGTGCTGCAACACGCTCTCTCATCTTAGTAGTACACTTACCTTAGTTTCCTTAGCTGCCTCCCAAGGGAAAAAGGGGGATTTTTTTTCATTCGATTGGAGCAGGGGGATGGCGGGTAGGGCAGAATAATTTTGATTGTGAGGTCATGGCTAATGCCAAATTTTAACAAACTGAAATGGACATCTTCCCACATCATTCACACTTTGCACCTTAGTTTACAGAAATGCAGCCCACAGCAAACTGGTTTTTAGATGCATCAAGCATCATAAGGAAGTTCTGAATGACCTCAAAGATGAGCCAAGAGAGGGATGCCTATCAATCTGAACCAAGGAAGAAATCTGGCTGAAGTCCAAAAAATGATGGAAGAAGATTGGACAATTACCATTGATGTGAAAGCTAACAAAGTTGTGATCTCGCGTGGTTTTGCATCTTTCATTTTTAGTGAACATCTTGGCCTCACAAACTTGTAGCTGGATAGGTGGCGAACACATTGCACAAAGGTCAGATGAGTTCAAAAAACTCGTCTTTAAATGAGGCTTTTAAGCTCAATTGAAGATAATGAATATGATTTAATGGAAGGGATCATCACCAGAGACAATTCTTGGATTTACCAACAATGATCCAGAGAGCACGATCCAATCAAAACAGTGGCTTCTGAGAAGATCCACTCAGCCATGGCAAAAAGGACAACTCAGAAGGGTATGTTAATGGTTTGGGGGATTCCCAAGCAATAATCTTATCGATTTTCTCCAAGAACACAGAACACTTATGGAAGCTTATGTTGAAGTAGGTTTTAAAATTAAATAAAAACTGCTTTGGCGAGAAGGTCAGGAAAGTCGCTCCAAGGCTTTATTTTCCTTTCTGGCAACGCGCCTGCTCCCTCCTCAAGGGTAGCACGGGCTGTGCTGCAAGGGTTTCATTGCGAAACCTTACCCCCTTTCCTGACCCTGTAACTCCCGCTCCTGGGCATTCAGTATGCTCTTTGTTCTCCAAACTCAAAGAACCTTGAAAAGGAATACAAATTCAGTCCCTTGAGGATGCCCAAACTGCCCTTTTGATGTGGCATAAATAGAATCCTGAAGCATTCTTTAAGGAAGGGTTAGAGAGATGGCATCATTCAAAGTATACAGACCTAGGTGGAGGATATGTTGAGGGGAAAAATAGCTTCACATTTTGATATGTTTGTTTAACAAAAGTGTCTATGATTTTGTAGCAATATTTTTGGCTTACCTTGGTTTCCCATTTGAATGAATTCTTACACTTTTCATTTCAGTATGGCCACTTAAAAATTGGATTGCTAGTCACTGAGAATTGCCCAGCAAGTATAGTATTTTCTTGGAAAGGTCAATGCCTTTATCTGCGGAGTAAGGCACCCGGGTGGTTTAGTGGGTTCGGAAATGGGCTGCTCACCATAAGGTCAAAGGTTTGAACCTCCCAGGGGCTCCAAGGAGAAAAGATGAGGCTTCCTGCTTCAGTAAATATTTACAGTCTTGGAAACCCCAAAGAGTAGTGCTACTCTGTCTCACAGGGTCACTGTGAGTCAGAATGGCCTCGATCAATGCGAATAGGTTTGGGTTTGGTATCTCTAGAATAACTGTTGAATCCTACCTTCCTCTTCCCTATACCACATAACAGTCACAGGGCAGCAAGAGTCTGTCCATCTGTCTTAAGAACAGTAATCTTGCCCTTTTCCCTCACTCCAGGGTTTTCCCTGAGGGAAATCAGCCCAACTTAAATCGAAGAGAACTTATTTTGTCAAAAGCTCATTGTTGGATGGGTTCCCCAGGTAAAGGAAACCGTCAACACTTTGGAGGGAAGCTGATAAGCATCCAAACTCTTAAACGAAACTGGCCGCCACTGAGTGGATTTCGACTCACAGTGACCTTATAGTACAGGCTAGAACTGCCCCTATGAGTTTCTGAGACTTGTCTTTCTCCCATGGAGTGGCTGGTGCTTTTGAACTGCGAACCTTGTGGTTAACAGCCCAAAGTGCAGGGGGAAAATGTATGCAGAAAATGGCTTTTCCTTCAACAGTGCAAGTGGCTTTTGAAGATCAATATACCCTTTGCACTGCTGCTAAAAGCAAACAAATGTGCCAAGTTATAACTGGTCAGATGAATGACTCCGGGAAAAGCTGCCCCCTGCCAGCAGGAGACAGCTGCCATCCAGAGCAGCAGTACATCTTCACCTGCTCACATAGCCAGCTGGCGTGCCAGGTGCTGCCTCCCAGCCAATCACACAGAAAAAGACAATTGCTTAACAGCTGTAAGCCTGGAGAGGCTCATGACCTAATGGGTCTGTGTGGGGGTAGCCAGCTCCCCACAACTAAACATGGGTTCGATAGGTGCAATTGTATGGTTAAGATATATAAAGATTATAGTAAAGTCATGGAGAATAGGGAGAGATGGGAGAGAGTAAAATAAAGAAGTCAGCACGTGAAGGTGGGAGATGAGTGGGCAGGAGAGAGAGCAGTGTGAGGTTTTATTTCTAACCAAAGCTTATATATCTTTGGGGGCATGCAAGTCCTCTGATTACAGATAACAATCTACATCATAGGAAGGGGTTGTAACATAGGCAACACAAGCAATAGGAGTGGGTTTGACCTAGGGGTGTACATACAATAGTAAAGGGAGGGAGTAGGGGTACATATGTGGCAAGATGGGTGGACCCTAGAGTCAATATAGTAGCCGAACCTTAGTCATCCTTGAGTGGTTCCAGGCTTGCCTTTGGGCACTCCTTCAAGGAAACAATATCAGAAGGGAGTGGGTCCTCCTTAGGGTGAATTGGATTATACAGTCTGGTTGTTCTAGATACCCTGAAGGAGAATAACCTCTGACCTATTTTCGTTGCCCTCCTAGTGTACAGTCATTTACCAGGTGTAGCAAGCAGCTAGGTTTGACATCTATTTTGGGAGACAACTTTGGAGACATCGTCCTGTATCCCACAGGTTTGTTCATGTAGCTGAGTAAGAATTTAAATATGCTGAAAGACAAATACTATTTTCACATGTAGCTTTATTTTCCCAGGGTTAAGTGTTCCCTAGTCTCTACCACCCTGGAAAGAACTGCCTGAACAGGTTTGGTAACTTTGTGTGAGTTCAGAGGGTCCCAGCTATGCCAAAGAGAAAATCCATGGGAATGTCCCAAGTCTTATTTTGTAGGTCATCAAATATGGGCTTCCACTTAGCAAGTAGCACTACTAAAATATGCTTTATGTGGAGGGAAAGGAGACTAGACATAGAAGCATACATATCAGTGAAAGAAAAAAAAGGCAATTGTTTAGTTCTTAAATATTCTCATAAGAAATCAGGGTTGTTTGGCTTCTGATAAAAATCTTAAAGGGAAGTGGTAGATAACTGGCATTGAAAAAAATGGGAATAAACTGTAACCATTTCATATCTGTTTTACATACATCAGGGCTTAAAAAGCTTATGGAAAATGGGATGAAAAGATGATGGATTTTTTTCTGTGAGCATTTTGAAACCCCCTGTTACAGCACCCACCATTATTTTTAGGCTCTCAGGTTTCTTGGGAATCTGCAGTCCCAGTTATAGTTTGTGTTGCTATATTCTGTGGACTTGAATAACGGCATGAATCTGAAGCAATATCACCCCACCAATTTCACCAATCTAAACTTCACTTGGGACATATGTGTCCCACATAATTGCATTAAAATCCATATTACTGAGGAAAAAGTATTTTCCACCTTGTTGTTCAGTTTGTTTTCCATTGAACAGATGTGGTATTTTAAAAACACAAGCAGAAAATAATTTAGTAACAGCACAGTTAAAATTAGCTAAATAAAATCTGTGAATAGCCAAAGAAAACTAATATACAAGCAGAAATTCTGTGCTATATGTATACCTAATGGTTCTCTGAAATTACATGACAAGAAATAAAATCTCATTCTCACTTCAGAACAAAGCATGCTTTGCTGCAGGAATGAGAATAAGCAAGTGTAGAATGTGGCAGAACATGTTTGGGGCCCATAGTTCAACTCTATTAAATAAACTTTGTCACTGCCAGTGAACCCATGCTGATTCACAGTGACCTCACCCGAGGGTTTCTGTGAGTGTAACTTGTTATGGGAGTAGAAAGCCCTCTTTCTCTGGCAGAGGTGTTGGGGGTTTCAGAGAGCCGACCTGCAAAGTGCAGCCCAATGCGTAACTGTTACATCCATTAAAGGGAAAGAGAAGGGCTGTAGGATTTTCATGATACAGAATTTATTTCAGTTGCTGCATTCTCATTCATTCATCTATAAAGTGCATAGTTAACAGGCAATTCAGTGTGAAGTCCTGAGCTAGGTGAATGAATGAATTTGTAACAAGGACAAGTACAAAGTAAAAAGTGATATGAAATAGTGTGGGGAAAGCTTCCCAATGAAGAGGAAGTCAAGATGATATCAAGATAGAATGGACCAGATGAAACTTGGGAAGAAAAAAGTAAATTTTATCCTCAAAAAATTCTGAGTCTTACAGCTTTAGAAAGTCACATACAGGGTCACTATGTGTTGCAATTGACTTGGTGTCAAAAATAAAAGAAAAAAAATCATAAATATTTAGTGAACACTAAAACTGCAGCAATGAAGGAATTAAAAGAAAATCCATAAACAAAATAAATGTGGGGTAGGAAATTATATGGAACAAATATATCAGCACCACAAACACACACACACACACACACACACACACACACACGAAAACAACAGTAAAAGATCTTATCTTCCCTATAACACTGACTATAAATGGATTAAATGCACTAGTCAAGAGAGTGTAGTAGAATGCATAAGAAAACAGGACCCATCAATATGCAATCTACAAGAGACTCATGCATGTTAGATGACAAAGACAGAAATAGACTGAGAATCAAAGGATGGAAAAAATATATCAAGCAGATGGCAATCAAAAACAGCCTGAGTGGCAATATAAATTTCTGATAAAATAGACTTAAAGGCAAACACTAGCAAAAGAGACAAGGATACTACATAACAATTAAAGGGTTAACAAGAGGTTATTGCTATAATAAACACCCATCAATAGAGCCCCAAGTACATAAACCAAACTTTAACAGAATTGGAAAAAAAAGACAA
>NW_022103896.1:68766872-68771615 GCF_000313985.2 Echinops telfairi | reverse complement strand
AATAATAATAATAATAATAATAATAAAAACACAACATACCCAAACCTTTAGAGCAGCGGGTCTCAACCTGAGGGTCACGACCCCTTTGGGGGTTGAATGACTCTTTGATAGGGGTCGCCCGATTCATAACAGTAGCAAAATTACAGTTATGAAATAGTGACAAAAATAATTTTATGGTTGGGGGGGTCACCACAACATGAGGAACTGTATTAAAGATTCGAGGCATTAGGAAGGTTGAGAACCACTGCTTTAGAAGATGGCAAAAGCAGTGCTCAGAGGACAATCTATTCCAATAAACAAACATCTCTAAAAAAAAAGAAGAGCCAATATTGACATCTTAACATCTCCAGCAATTAGAAAAAGAGTAGCAAAGTCATCCTACATTCTCCAGAAGGAACAAAAAGAAAGAAAGAAAAAAAAGATACGTTAGATCAGAAATAAATGGAATAAAACTCAGAAAAACAAGTCATTAAAGAAGACTTGAAGGTGGATTTTGGTTCTTTGAAAATGATCTACCACTAGCAAATGTAACAAAGGAAAAGGAGAACATGCAAATACCACAGATAAGAAACAAAATGGACAATGACACAACAGACCAACTGAAAACAACATCAACTACAACAACAACAACCTACTAGGAAGCAGAACTGTACTCTAAAAACGTGGAAAACTAAAAGAAATGGACACATTTCTAAGAATACATTACTTACCTAAAGTAACAGATAGCAGTAGATACATTTTAATAGACACACAACAAAAGAAATGGAGTATTCCATTAAAAATCCCCAATACAATTCTTATCCAGATACCTTAAATGGCAAATCCTATTAAACATTCAGGAAAGAGCAGATACCAATTCTTCCCAAACTATTTCAGAAAATAGGAAAGGATGGAATGCTCTGGAATTCATTTTATGAAGCAAGCATAAAACTGATACTCAAACTATCAAGGATATGATCCATTTGAGATCAAAAGGCCATCATTTGTTTAAGGAAAAAACTTAGATGACAGGAAGGGTTAGGGAAAGAGGAGAAGTAGAAACAGGAAACAGAGAGGAAGTGAGATAAGTGATATTACATTGTGAAGATTGCAATAAATGACATGAAATGGAATGTATGTGAATGTTTGATGGGAATACTGATTTGATCTGTAAACCTTCATTTAAGCAATAATGAAAAGCTTAAAAAAAGGAGAAAGTATTAAAGGAGAAAGCAGTTAAAGACTTGAAACATAGAAAACAATGTAAAACAACATACCCCTTAATCGTATCAATAATGACATGGAGTACAAATGTATTTTTTTAATACGAATGTATTAAACTACTCAAACCAAAAGCAAAAATTGGCAGACTGGATGAAAGAAAGAAGATCCATCTATATGCTTTTCATATTGGAGAAAGATGAGGCTTTCTACTCCAGTAAAGAGTTACAACAGTCTTGGAAACCTACAGGGGGAGCTCTACCCTGTCCTACAGGGTCACCAGGAGTAGGAATCTACTCAATAGCAGTGATTGATATGCTTCACATATGATACACACTTTTAGATTCAAAGATAAATGTAGATTTAAAGTAAAAGAATAGGAAAAGATATCATGGAAATAGCAACCAAAAGAAACTGGAATGGGTATAAATAAACTTTATAACAAAAATTGCTAATAGACATAAATAAGGACATTTTATAATATTAAAAAGGTCAATTCATCAGGAACATATAATTATTATAAATCTGATCCTCCAAATACATAAAACAAAAACTGACAGACTAGAATGAAGAAATATGCAATTCAGCAATGATATTTGGAGACTTCAATACGCTGTTTACTAATGGATATCATAACTAGATAAAATATCAGCAACAACAAATAGATTTGAATTCTGTAAATCAACTAAAACTAAAAGACAGCTATAAAACATTCCATGTACAAATAGAAAATGCTTTCTCAACTGCACATGGAACATTCTCCAGGAGAGACCATATACAAGGCCACAAAGCATGTTGCAATAGATTTATAAAGATAGATGTCATACAAAGCATATTAATGTCATAGTGGAAGTGAACTAAATATCAACAACCAAAAAATCTGGAAAATTAAAATATATGAAAAGTAAACAACATACTCCTACACAATCAACAGGTGTAAGAGGAAAGCACAAATGAATATTTTGTAATAATGAAAAGGAAAACTCAACGTCCAAAATACTGAGATCCAGTGAAAGCTATGATTATGGGGAGATTTATAGCTATAAATGCTTTATTTAAAGAGAAAGGTCACAAGTCAATAATCTAAACATCCATCTTAAAAAATGAGAGCGAAAAATGCAATTGTGTTAGTTACATAATCTGGTGTCAATTTGAGGATTCAGAATGAAGGGGTGGAGTCTAGCCTGTCAATCAGGTCATAGCCAATGAGGCTTCTGTGTGGGCATGGCCTTCTCCTTAAGATTCTGGGAACTCCTGTATTCCTCCCTGGAGGCAGGACACATTCTTTATCTCTGCTCACTCCCTTGGAGACTCTCTACTGACAAGGCTCACTCCCTGTGAAACATCCCTGAGGAGAAGCCACAAGGACCTACTCTGACCAGCCCTGGGAGCTGGAGAAGCCATGTGGAGACCCTGTCAGAGCTGAGATGCTTACAACACCACTGGATTCACAAGACTTCCTACCCACTGGCCTATGATCTTCCCATATTTGGTGTCATTGCATGTGTTTCATGAGTCCCAAGAGGGCTTTACACATTGGTATCAGACATATGGGCTAATATCGGACTTAAGGACTTGATCTGGATTGGGCTGGGATGTTTTCTCAGTATTCAGCTGCTCTTGTATATAAAGCTCTTTCTTATACACATATGAGTGAATCTATGAATTTGTTTCTCTAGTCTACCCGCAATAACACACTAACTTAAACCAAAGCAACATAAAATAGAAATAATAAAGATTAAAGGAGTGATTCATGACATAGAGAGTAGAGAAAATAAAACCAAAGATTTTTCTTTGAAATGTGCAACACAATTGATAAACATTGAGCATGCCTAACCAAGAAATAGCAAACTAAAAAACAGTTTGACAGTTCCTCAAAAATTTAAACATAGTGTAACCTGTAACTCAGCAGGCTACTCCTAGGTATCTACACAAGACAAATAAAAATGTATGTCACATAAAAACTTTTACATGAATACATTTTAATGGTCCCAAAATTTAAACATCCCATATTTCTGTTAGCTGTTAGGTGGTGAACAGAAAAATTGAAAATGACTTATCTATACCATGGTATATTATTCTACAATAAAACATATGAAGTGCTAACAGATGTTACACATTCAAGGAAGACCTTTGAAACAACACCTTAAGTCACAAAAAAACTTCATACTGTATCGTTTCAGAATAGACCAATCCACATGGATAAAAAGAAGATTGTTGGTTATTTGGATATGAGATTAGGTCATAGAGGAATGGGGAATGATTACTAATGAATGATGAGTTTCCTTTTAATGAAAGTGTTCTAAACTTGTGATGATGGTTACACAACTTTAGGAACATGAGTACTAAAATCCATTGGATTTTTATACCGCAAAGGTAAATTTTAGGGCATTTGAATTATATCTCAATAATGCACATTCATTCTTAAGAACAAGTAAAAATTATAGCTGCAAGGTGGTGAGTCTATATCGCTAACCCTCCCCCAGATGAATTCAGCACACTGTGTCAAAACAGCAACGTGGGCAACCTCAAAAACTCAAGTCATGTTCTTTTAAAAAGTTCTTTGAATTTGGGGAACAAAAAGAAGTTTAAAGGAGCAAAATCCAGGGTATAGAGGGGAAAGGGTAAACTTTTCCCATACAATTCTTGTAGCATAGCTAGTACTACCTTCCAGAATGAGAAGGTACATTGTCATGATGGAAAAAATTCCCCAGGGAAGATGTTCTGGCCATTTTCGTACCAGTGCGAGTTTTCTTAAGACATCTTCTTAATAGCCACCATCCCTGCCCACCACACCCTGATTGCTCTGTGTCTTTCAATGTCCTTCAAGAAAATGTCAAGATTATCTCTTCAGACTCCTGAAATAGAGTTGACCATAGCTTTCTGAGTTGATCTTTCTGTCTTGAGTTTAACAGATTATCCCAGAAGTCCTTGTTTTGATTAGACTTTTATTTTGAAGACACCTTAAAAAGACTTGTCTTCAGCCATCCACTGATTGCAGAGCTATGCTTAAACAGATTTTATTTGGAATAAATATGTTTCAAGTGTGTTTATGAATGAACATACTTTGCTATGCTTGTAATTAAATTATATATAATAGAAGAATATATATGCATATATATTAGGGAAATTGCTGGATATAGCTCTTCCATCCAGTCTTTGTAATATTCATCTAGTAACTTCTGGGACTATGCAAATAAAGTGTAGAGGACTGTAATCCAGAGATTGGTCAGTTTTGCCATTCCTCTGGGTATCAGAGGATCCCTTTCAGAAGCAGGAAGGGAATTCCATGATAATCATGAAAGAAGAGTCCCCCATGGAGGATGTGCTAGCTATCTGTGTAAAGTAGTGGCAGCAACAGAAGTGACAGAGGCCAAGGCCATGAGATGGAGTGGCACGCTTCTCACCTCACAGATGGAACAAAACTGAGTGGCTTTGGGCAGGGTACTGACCTGCTGAGTGGGGTGTCTTTCATATCATTGTGAATGAGGAGGGGAGTGCGGAGTGGTGACCCAAAGCCCATTTGTAGGCCACTGGACATCC
>NW_022103896.1:68747642-68766464 GCF_000313985.2 Echinops telfairi | reverse complement strand
GAGGGAAAAAATGAGGAGCTGATGCCAAGGGCTTAAGTGGAGAGCAAATGTTTTGAGAATGATGAGGGCAATGAATGTACAAATGTGCTTTACACAATTGATGTATGTATGGATTTTGTGATAAGAGTTGTAGGAACCCCTAATAAAACGATGAAAAAATGTGAATAGCCTTATAAATTTGTGTCTACTGAAGTAATTCGAATGATTGATGTTGGTTTTTAATGATGTCAGTTCAACTCTCCATGTGTGTTTTCCATAGAAACAAATTCTTCAAGAGAATTCAGAATTATGAACATAAAAAAAAAACAAACCAAACCAACAAACTGCTAGAGGGAATAGCTGGTTTAAAATACTGATTCATGCTGCAGTGAATTAAAGCAGGACATAAGGCTCCATTTTCCTCTTCAAAAACTCTTTTGCCATCTGGTTCTGAGTGTTCCCTTAACATAGTTTTCAAACTATGAAATTCTGTACATCTTTATGAAGCTCGAGAATTGACCTTTGAGAGGAAAAAGTCTTATTTTATTATGCTGACACCACACATCATAATTTTTCTTTTGCTTGGAGATCTCATTCAATGTCATCACCAGCATGTGCAGTGAGAGATACATCATGTTTATGGCTGGAATATCCCTTTTATTTCCAGTTCTAGTTTTCCCATAAAATCTCTATTGAAAATAATCTCCATGCAGTCATTGAATGTTATTGCTTGGAACAGAAATGCTAAAACAATTTGCTTATTTAGCTCTCGAGTTTTTCCAACGTTTTGAAGTGTCTCAAGCCCTCACAAAATATCTTTGCAGCCAGAGCAGTAGGAATATAAATTTGTGGCTTTTCTTGTCAAGCATTTTATGGGATTGTGTTACTCTCCTAATATAGTTCATACTTTCCCATATGCATTAGTGTACAATAGATAAGTAATCCCATTTTGACTCCTCTCCCCTAGATGTTTTACTGATATGATTGACATTCTGTTAGAAGTTGTTCATTAAAAAAAAACAGTCTCTCAATAGTATCCAAGAAATGTTAAAGGGAGTAGTGGTAAAATAAGGAATCTACATATCATAGTGAGATAAAAAAAATACACAGATCTTCAAAGCTGGATGTTGCTTCTTCCAATTTGTTTTTCTGTATGTCAAAACCTGCTTTCTCTGGCTGGACCGGGGTCAGCCTGGCCTTTGCACTACACAGATAGGTTGGGAAGGAGGGACTAGGTCATAGGGAATGAGGGGCAGAAGAACCAGAGTCACCCTGGAAAGTTCTGAAGATTGAGCCTGAGAACAAAACCCATAAGAGCTGGGGGAAGGTTGTAGGGAAAGCAGAACCGCCCCCCCCCCTGCAAAAAAAAAAAGTCATTTGGAGGAGCCTGGAAGAACTAATGAAACAACAGCATTAGGGACAGAGGAAGAAATGAATGATTCAGTGATTCTCACAAATGGAATTAAAGTGTCTAATAATTGGTACATTATTTGGTGCAGTAGAATGTTTGAGTTTGGAATTGCTTCTAGGCCCACTCTTTGTAGGGGGGCTCTGATTAGCTATTTAGCTCCTCTGCCTGAACATCTCATTGAGAAGAAAGAAAATGTTTTGATCCTGATTTTAGTAACAATTGGACAATCCTGCTTGATGTGATTGCACTGTGGAATGGTATTCTATCTGTAAGAGCTCCTAATAAAATGGTTTGGGAAAATAAAGTGAAATATGTATTAACAAACCTATTAAGGAAAATGAATGAAAATAAAAGATGTAAATAACAAAAAGAATAATACCGTGAAGAACTTTTAAAAGTGCGCATCATAATTCTTATTATAGCATCATTACAATAATACTTCTTGAGTGCCTGCAGTACATTACAGAGATAATCTTATCTCATCATCAGTACATTCACAAGGGAACCCTGGGTGATACAAAAAAGGTAACAGGCTGGGCTGCTGACCCCAAAATGGAAAGTTTTCATCCATACAAAGACACCTTGGAAGACGTCGCAATCAATGTCTCAAAATATCAACCACTGAAGACCCGATGGAACCCAGTTCTATTCTGATAGACATGGAGTCCCCGTGAGTCAGACTAACGACAATTGATTTTTATTTGTTTGTTTTAAATTCCCTTGAGGTATGTATAACTGCCGTCATACTTCAGGTGGGGAACATTGAGCATCAGAAAAGTTAGGTCATTTGCCCCACGTCCTTTCCTACAGATGGCAAGTAATGAAGCCAGGATTTTCATCCAAGTCAACTGGTCTCCAAACTCGGTGCTCTTTCCATCAGACCACTGGATCTGAATGAGTGTACCGTTATCTCTGGAGTGAGCATTTTACCTGAACTGACAGCTTTGACAGTAATAGTCAAGCACTTAGCCACTTGCTCCACCCGCGATTCCTAGCTGTAGTGAATTAGAGTGCATTATAAGACCATCCCCAGGAACCTCACACGTGAAGGTTTGGAAAAGCCTGCTCTACAGGGTTGTAAGGATTCTGCTAGTCCCAGTTGCTGTCCAGTTGATTCCAACTCATGGAAACCCCCTATGTGTCAGAGTAAAACAGAACTTTGGGGAGCTACAGGGTAAAGCAGAAACAGTGCTCTGGGATGTCAGGGCCTGATTTTTTGGAAGGTCATCTTTTATCTAAGGTGCTTTTAGAAGATTACCTTTTATGCACCGGCTCTGAGTGAACCATTTGGTTAGCAGCTGAGGGCATTTGCTCTTTGCCCCTCCCAGGGACTCTGTTGTAAAGATTTGTATTATTGTGTTCTGTAGAGTCAATTCCAACTAATACTAAGTCAATTGTGAGGATGATACAGTAGAACTGTCACACAGGACTGGCCCTGTGGGTTTCCCCTGCCTTAATTGGTTACAGGAATAGAAAAGTCCATCTTTCTCGTGAGAAGGGGCTGGTGGTTTCGTACTGCTGACCTTGCAGTTGGCAGCCCAACACGAAATCACTACGCTACCAGGGTTCCTTCAAAAGGATTAGAAATACCAACTATAAAGAGGGTGTGGTAGGGCAAGGTTAAGGGCTTGGCAGCTCACCAGAAGAAAGCTACCCACAGGCTCAGTGAGAGTAAGACTATGATCAATGCACAGAGAGAGTACAGCTTAGAAAAGCCTATGGGGACAGATCTACTCTGTCATATGGGGTCATTATGAGTTAGAACTCAACTGTACAAACAACTACAGCTCCCCAAAATGCTGTTTGTGGGCATTGATGGTTGGGTGGTTTGTTTATAAATCAGAGAGCAAAAGGCATCCTGAAAGTGTCCATGTGTAAAGCAGGAGGGCAAACAACCATCTCGTCTCGCCTTTTCTGAGATCTGTGTTCATTATACTTAAAGCTTTCTCTGAAAGAATTTTGTGTTCCAGAATTTTCACTGTTTCTCCTTTGGCAACGTTGACCGCTGGATTCGAGTCAGAAACTCTGCATTTGACTTAGCTTGGGTAATAAGTCTGTGACCTTAAGAAATTAAATTAACTTTTTTGACCTTCAGTTACATCATGTATAAAGTGAGAATTATGATGATGAAAATATATATATATTTACCATACCAAAATTTCAATTTCGGCCCTATAATCACTTAAGGCAGCAGTTCTCAACCTGTGTGTGGGTTGCAACCCCTGTGGGGGGTGAAACAACCCTTTCACAGCAGTTGCCCGATTCATAGCAGTGGCAAAATTACAGTTATGAAGTAGCAACGAAAATAATTTTATGGTTGGGGGGCGGGGGATCACCACAACATGAGGAACTGTATTAAAGGGTCGCAGCATTAGGAAGGTTGAGAACCACTGGGTTAAGGTATCGGTTGGATAAATAAATAGGAGTCCTGGTGGTGGTGTAGTTGCTTGTTGGGTTGCCATCAGCATAGTCAGCAGTTTGAAACCACCAGTAGCTCTGCAGAAGGAAGTCTGGGCTTTCTATCCCATAAACAATTACAGTCTCAGAAACCCACAGGGCAGTTGCTATGAATCAGATTGACTCGATGGTACTGAGAGTGCATAAATAAGCAAGGAAAAGAGAGATGGAAAGTGTTAGAATCTGTATTTTATTTTCCACTATTTTAAGCACTCATCCTTTAAAACATGTCATGAAATTATCTGTTCAGCTCTAAAGACAGAGTATCTGTTTTTAGATATATAATATAAGCAAATCCATCATTTAAAAAGGGAACTCAAAATATAAACTCATAACATTTTAAATTTTAGCAAGGTCTTTGGGATATCATGTTGTCCAGATCTGTGATTTGATAGTAATTAAACCAGTAATTAGTGACCCTTTTAGTAACACTCAGCAAGTTATTGGGTGCATTTGGTTTTGATTATTGTAATCAGGTTGTAAAGAGTTTTATGCATTTATGATAATTTGAGAGCACAAATACACCTGTCTTAATGAATGTTGCATGACTCTCGACGGCTTCATTCTCCATACTAGCTCTGACATTCACTGGCCTGTAGCTAACAACTCCACAACATTTCAACTCAGTCCCGTAGGGGAGGTGTGTTTTGTGATGGTTTTGTCACAGCAAGGACATGGAAAGAAAGCTCCTTTCCTTTGGAAGGAGATCTTTGGTAGGTGCTTGGCTGTTCTTTGTTTGTCTGTTTGCTTGAAGCATCCCTTTCCGTGTTTTTTACTTCAATTTTAAGGCACAGGACTGCATTTTGAGTTTGATTCAATTTGCATTGTAAATTCTCTTCTTCAGGGAAGCCTTTCTGGGGTACTAATGTGGGACAATCCCTTGTCTTTATGTTCTCTCAGCAGTCTGCTCTTCCTTTCTCTGAACCGATTCATCACACTGTTTCATGTTAAATTCTCACTAGACTGGTGTCTCTGCAGGGAACATATAAAGATGTCGAGACATTTTTACTTGTGAGGTTATGACAATGTCTAGAAAATGTTTTCTGGTGAAGTTGCTCCTGGCATATAGTACCTGAGCGGCCAGGAGTGGAGCTAAACAGCACAACCCCCATAATAAAGAATTGTCCAGCCTCAAACAGCAAGAGTGGTAAAATTGGGAAACTCCTTTTGTTGTTTCAGGGCCCTGTCTTGTTCACAGGAGTCCCAGTGGTGGTCCCAGGTAATTGATGGACTGCTAACTAAAAGTTTGGCAGTTCAAACCCACCAGTCATTTTGGGGAGAAAGATGAGGCTGTCTGCTCCCATAAAGATTTACAAAGCATCAGAAACCCTATCTAGGGTCGGTATGAGTCAGAATCAATAACAGTGTGGTTTTTTGGAGAGTGGGGAGGAATTGGTCACCCTTGTTCCCCTAACACCTTAATAAATATTTATTGAATGCTTTTTAAAACTTTTTATTATGAATTGGGTGGAGGTTGATGAAATAAATAAGATTCCCATTAAACAATCAAGATACATTTTATGTAACACCATTGAAATAAATGTAACATCCCTTATGGCACTTTGTCCTTGTGTTTACCATTTCCATGCATCCTCTTCTGACCTTTTTTCCTTCTGAACGTTATCCTTGGGCAAATGCTGGCCTCTTAATCTCCAGTGGTTGATTATTCTAAGGCATGCATACCTCCCTGGTGTCACTATTGACCTTCGACAGCTGTCTAATGTTTGGCTGAAAACTGAGCCATGGAAGAGAGTGCAGTTTCAGGCTTGAAGGATGACTAAGCCCTGTCTTACAGGTTCCCCAGTCTCTCCCTGACCAGTAAACTTGATACTTTGTATGATTCTGTTTTGTTCCACAATATTTCCCCCACTTTATCCAGGATCTTCTAATGTGATCTTTTTCAAAGCAATCGGTCGCCGGACACTGGCATTCTCTGGGTCAGAGAGTCACGGGTGCTGAGGTTCAAGTGGTCATTTGGAATAAATTGTCCTCAGAGCATGGCTTTTGCTGAATCCCTAGGATTTTCATGTTTTGTTTTATCATCGTATGATTCAAGAAAACTTTACATTTTTTATTTCTTCTATGACCCAGTAGTTTTGAAATAAAGCTGTAATTCAGTTTCTATGGTTTTATTGTTTCTTTCACCTTCTCCCTGTTGGCTTTCTGATTGTGTATTATTTTGATCTGTGAAGATGCTTTGGAGTATTTCAGTGGTTCTAAATTTATTGAGGTCTGCTTTTTTATCTATATGGTATATTTTGAAACATGCTCCATATGCACTTTAAAAAAATGTATGTTGTGCTATGATCGAGTGGTATATTCTATATATGTCTATGAAGTAAAGTTGATTGGCTATGCTGTTTAATTCTTTTGTGTTTTTGTTGTTTCTGTGTAGTACTGTTTCCTTCATTGAAAGTAGTCTATGTCCCCTACTACTATTACGGGGTTGTCTATTTCTCTTTTTAATTCGCTTAAAGTTTGATTTAGGTTCTTTAGAGTTTTTTCATTGGTGCACAGATATTTATTAGGGTCATGCTCTTTTCTTCAACTGACCCTTTAATCATTATAAAATGTTCTTTTTGTCTCCTTTGCTGGAGTTTTCCACAAAATCTACTCAGAAATTAATATTACCGTTGTTCTTTTTGATTGGCATTTGCTTGATATATTTTTTCCATCCTTTGATATTTAGGCTCTCTTTTTTTGTGTTTATAGTATGTCTGTTATAGACTGCATGGTGATGCTTCCTGTATTCTCTCTGTCTCTTGGCTGGTATATTCAATTCACTTATAGTCAATGTAATTATCAGAAGGTGAGAATTTATTGCTGCTTTTGGTTTAGTTTTGCTTTTGCGGTGCTGCTGATTTCTTTGTTCCATATAATCTTCTGTGCTGAGTTCATTTTGTTTATGGAAGTTCTGTCTTTTCTTTTCTGGTTTTTTTTTCAGTGTTTGCTGAATATGCTTTCCCTCTTCTAATGCATGTTCTACAATACTTGCTGTGTTTTTGTTTCATTATTTTAAATTTTCCTACTATTTTTGAATTCTAATCATAAGCTGATAATCACAGGCTGTGCTTCTTCCATGTGGGTTTTGTTGCTTCTGAGCTAGATGGTCACTTGTTTACCTTCAAGCCTTTAAGACCCCAGATGCTATATCTTTTGATAGTAATGCATCATAGCTTTCTTCACCACATTTGCTTATGCACCTGCTTTGTCTTCAGTGATTTTGTCAGGAAGGTGAGCATCATGGAATGCCAGTTTAATAGAAAAAGTGTTTTTGAATTGAGGGAGTACTTGAGTAGAGGCCCAATGTCTATTTGCTACCTTAATACTAAACCTATAACTCTATGCACATAGAGCTATTTCCCCATCATCATATTTAAATATATTTACATATGTACATGCCTGTATTTAGACCTCTACAAATGCCCTTTGCCTCCTAGTTCTTTACTATATTTCCTTTTACTTTCCTCTTGTCCCACTATCATGCTCAGCCTTCATTTGGGTTTCAGTAATTCCTCTCAGTGACATTGCCCTTGATCAATCCCTACAGACCTCTAACACCCTCCTCACCACTGAATTTGGATCACTTGTTTTTCCCTTGTCCATGGGTTTGTTAACACCATTTCCTTTCCCTCACCTCCCCCGCTCCCATGTCCCCCCAGAACCATAGGTCCCATTGTTTTCTCCTCCAGATTATTTATCCCTTCTATCTTATCTAGATAGACTTGCAGGGATAATAATATGCACAAAACAAAGCAGCAAAAGAAAACAAACAACAACAACAAACCAATGACAAAAAAGAGAGAAGAGCCTGTAAGTAATTCAATGTCTGTTTGTTGACCTTTAGGAGTGTTTCCCATCAAGTCTGATGGGATGCCATGCCCTGGCCCCAAAGTCTATTTTTGGTATTACTACTTTATTTTATTTTATCTAGCCAAGTGAGTAGGCTGATGAGTTACATGACTCCATAATTAGACAACTCCTAGGAGCTCAACACCCACTCCTGAAGGTTCTGATAAGAGTATAGGGAAGTGTGAACATCTCTGTTTAATGTTCATAGGCCGTTGTGGATGCATGGGACTGGGTTGGCTATCATCTATCTTTTATCATGTGGTACAGCAGAAGGTGCTGCCTCTTATCCAGTGTGTGTGTGTGGGGGGGGGGGGGGGCTCCAGGAGGCATGGGTGTGCCTATTCAGTGTAGGTACTGTTGCTGGATATGAATGAAAAGAACACAATAGGTTAAGAAATATATAAATAACAAGAGGAACAAAACAGAAAGTAATTTAGGGTGGGGGAAGAAATGGAAAACAAAACCAAGAAAATGATTTAATGTAGTTTTTCTAGTCACATTCTTGATAATTCCCATCAACTTTTAAATTACAGATGTGAGGGAAGAGCTTGCTCTGATGGTATGATTTAGCTCTGCATGATTGTCAATAAGGTCATGCTTGCTAAACTACCGGGTATAAAATAAGCCATCTAAGAAGCAGGAGGGAGGCTCTTACTACCCTCAAGTGAGAAGAGCCAGGAATGGAGCATATCCTTTGGAGCCCGAGATTCTTGTTTATTAAATTTCCTTAATGCAGTAGGCAGCTAGGACACCAAAGAAGTAGCAGAAGGACAGCAGAGCAGAACCAGGAGCCAGAGAACGAAACAGAGGGGCCTGCAGCCCAAGAAAAGCTGAGCGCTTTGGGGCAGTGGACTCTCTCTGAACACTTAATTAGGAAAACTAGTTTTGCTGACCCATAAAGAGCTGTCACTGCATGCCAGGATTACAGTGGAATGACATGGCCGTTCAGCATTTATTGGCAGCCTAAAGGGGCTTTGTAAGATTGCTTGAGCAAGGCGAAGGCCAGGTAAAAGGGCTGAGGGCCAGAAAAAGGCCCTCATACAGGCATGCCAGGGAAGAAACTGTGTTGACTGAACAACTGTATCCTGAGCATTCCTTACCTGTTAACTTCCCTAATAAACCCCATCATGGTGAGCATCATCTGTGAGTTCCGTATGGCCCTTACAATGAGTTATCTAATCCAGACACAGAAGTAAAATATCCTGGGTGGGATGACTGGTGATAGAATAAAGAAGAATGGAGGGTGGGTGACGCTTGACCTCTGCTTTGTGGTAATCAGCCTTGGGAGCCAAAGGAGGTCAGATATGGTCCCCATGCCGTTTGTTCAACAAGGAGAGAAGAAAAGAGAAAAAGAAGAAAATAAATACAATGAAGAAATGAAAGAAAATAAGGAAACGACCAATAAAGATAATAAAATAAATAGACAAATTCGGAAGTAGAGGGTGTGATAGGTCCAAGGAGGCCACAGGGACTGGGGCGCCTGGCTTGGGGTGGAGTTCCTCTTGACCTAGAAGGCATCTAGGAACAGGGTGCCTGGTTGTAGAAGGAGGACTTGTTGGACCAGAGGGTGTCTTGAGACCAGGCTGTCTGGTCCTAGAAGGAATTTATCTAGAGGGTGGCTGGAGGTAATGACATCCAGTCCAGGAAGAAGTCCCCACTGGTCTAGAAGGTGATTGGGAGCAAAGTGCATGGTCTAGGTTGGAAACTAGGGGTCCACCAGAACTAGGGTACCTGGCCTGGCACTGAGCATTCTGCAGGCCACAATGCATTTGCCTCTAAATGCAGGGGTGGCATGTCTGTGGTGTCCTATTCATTAGAGTGTTCTTCTGGTCCCATGGGGGAAAGGGGCTTCATCGGTGCGTAAGTGTGGGAGTGAGGACTGTCACAAGCCACTGGGTGAATGGGGCTGGAGGGTGGCTATAGCTCTGGCCACTAGAGGATGTGAGGGATAATGGTATGAATGCACGTTTCTAGCAACCAGCTACCAGTGTGGGTCCTGCTGCCATCCTAGGTGAGTGGAGCTGATCAGGAGGTTGCTGCCCTGACCAAAGAGCTGCTTGCAGAAATTCAAAATGGCTACACTGGACCCACCTAATGTATAATAAGATTTGTTAGTGTTTTTTTTTTTTTTAAATAGCTACACTGTGTCAGGCCAGCTGACAATCCACTGTCCTATTTGTCTCCCTCTTTGTTGTTTTCTCCCAGTTGGAATTTGATTCACTTCTGTATCTTTCCCTGGAGGCTCAGGGTCCCAGGATTTTCATCTCTATCTATTCTATTTGCTTTCTTATGTTTTTGTTGTAGAGGGTCTGAAAAGTCTGCAGGTCTTGTCCCACGTCTTGCAAGAAGTCACTTGTTGAATTCTTTTTAATTGTTTGGATGACTGAATAAATGAATGAACAAAGAGATGAAGAAAAAGCTATCAACCTTTCATTTAGTTGTTAAACACACAGGTCTGCACGTACGTTATATCAAAGCAGTAGCCTTCACTTGGTAGTAAACCAAAAAGCACACTTGTTGCTGTCAAGTTGACTGATGCATAGCAACCTTCTAGGACAGAGTAGAACTGCCTCATTAGTTTTCTAAGGCTACAATCCTTTGTTTTGTGTTTCGTTGTGGCTCTAAGATGATATTGTCAAACAATGCAGAATCAGGAGTGTCTACCTGTACCATTTAGTAATGTTGATTACATTGTTCAAGTTATAAATGGGGATGACCTCTATTTCTATAAGTTTAAGTAAAACAGACTGACCCACCCTAACAGTTTATGTAGCTCAGAGAGCCTGACATGCTCATGAATGCTCTGTTTCTGCTTCTGGAGCCCGGGACCCAGAAAGCAATCCAAGAGCAGCCCTGGGAGGGAAAACAAAGAAGAGGGAAAGTGAGAAGGGTGTCTTGGGTCTGCAGCCATCAAACGATCTCACAAGCAATGCAGCCAATTTTCTGTCAACTCAGCACACGTATCTGACTGTGTCTTGGCTTGTCACACATTTTAACTTATTCCTAACCTTTTGAGGCTTTGTAGCAGTGAATTGGTTTCGCTGGCCCAGGCATCATTGCCTCAGGAAGAGCTCAGTCCTGGTGTTCACCTGACCTCGGTTGAACAGATGACTATGGAAAAAACGACTTAATTTTTATCCAGCCTGTGTCTTGGAAAGTTTGCCAATGTGGGTGGGGACTGACACGGAAAGATTAATCAAAAACCATTCATAATTTAATCACGAAGACTCAGGAGCTACTGTAGTTCAAATAAATTCTTTCAAACTTTTTATTCTAAACAAATATTTCTGTAAAATAATATTTTTGTAATAGAAAGGTGCCCAGGTAGTGCTGCCGGGTAAGCAAGGTCAGTGGTGCAAACCCACCAGCCACTCCAAGGGCTAAGGAGGAGGTGACCTGCTCCTGTAAAGACCTACGGCCTCAGAAACCATCTGTAAGTCACTGTGAGTCACAATTGACTCAATACTAGCCAAGGGTTTGGGGTGGGATTTTTTTTAAAGTAAAGTATTGTGCACACTCTACACTTTTGCAATTGCTGGTGTTCTCTTGTTTGTGATATTATTTTATTATGTCATTGAACCTTCTGAATGATCTGTTAAGCCCTCATTAATGGCCAGCTGGTCTTATATGAATATACCATAGCTTATTAGCCAGTTCACGAGAGCTGGGCATTGGGATGGTTTCTATTTTTTGGTGTTTTTTTGTGGCAAACTTGTATGTCCATGTCCACATGCTTTTAAATCACTTGATTCTGTGTTTGAAATAAAAAAAAAACATTTACTAACTTTCATTTCAAATGTATTCAAGACACAAATACAGAATTCGCTCCAATGTAGACTGATATAGCAGGAAAATGTCATTGTCCAATTTACAATATTAACAGTTCAATTTCAATCTTTATACTGAGGAGGTCATTTTAAGGTGCTGACAGTCAAGAATATATCTAGTCTAATTCATCTGTGCACATAATATGACATTTATATCGGGTAAGAATGTGGAATAAATGCTAAGCTTTATCATAGAATGTCAACTTGGTACCTCACAGATACAGAATGTAAGATGGATATTTTCATTTTTAAGCACAATATAGCATCGATATCTTTAGAGATATAGTTTAGGGGGCAAGTAGCTGGTGAAAACAAATGTGCCACTTTCTGGGCATAACAACCTAGTCTTCGTTCACCGGAAATAATCAGAAGGACTATATTATTTTCACAAATAGCTGCAAAAAAAGAGGTAGAGATAAAAGATTCAGGGAGGGCAAAGACGAATAAATTCCAGTAGACATCTTTGATTTACAGGTGGGATTCAAAGGTGCCTGCTGGGGGGAAAAGGCACCGTTACGAAGAAACTCTACTCGAATTACCCAGTCAGAAGCAATCAAAAAGGACTCTCTGATTGAGTACACCCTTTGCGTATTGTTGCACAGCCGTGGCAAATTAAATTCATTCATGTTGACTTCATGGTTTGCCGCACTTGAAAAACCTCTTTTTTGCTTCATTCTCCCAAGATAAATCGGTCACCTACTCTGGAAACAAGGAGGAAAAAACCAAAACCAAAACCAAACCAAACACAAATAAAAACAGCAACAACAACAACATAAAAATCAACAAAATTGATTCCGACGCAGTATTGGTCAACAGTACTGGGCGTGCTCAGCTATAACAGAGAATGTGCCAGCTTGCTGGCTTTGGGTTTCTGCTTGGCCAAGTTTGGTAAATCCCTTCCTTTTCACATTCTGGGTTAAGGTGTTGGTAAGAATGTGGGGGATCAAAAGCATTGTTTGGATGCTACCCAGGGATTGGATTTTGACTGACAGGAGGGTTAGTTTGAATGGGCTTTAGGACCAGATGTTAAAAAAATTTTCCCTAGACATGCAGGAGCTCAGGAAGGACCATTTCTACCCCATGCGGAGATTTGTAAGCAAAGTCTCTAGGAGGTTCCTCTTGTTGGGATCTTTACTACCTTGATTTGCCACAGGAGGAGGAGGAGGTCAACATATGGCTGGGGTTTGGGAAGCGTTGAGTCTTTCCGCCTGCCCTCTGCTCTACCTTTGCAACTTCAGTAGCATTTTCCCCGCCGGGTGACCATCAGAACTGCGTATCTTCACAGAACTCCTGGCCCAGGCTGTCTGCCTGCATCAGAAAAATCCCCGTTGTCCTTCAGTCTTTCCCTGTGAATACAGCCTGAGAGACCTTTTGGAGCAACACCCTTAAGAGCGCCCGGCAGCTGTTCAACTTTTTTGTATGACACTAAAATGTGTTGAGTAGACTGCGCCTGCTGTGAAGGGACTTTGCTGCTACACTGATCTCAAAATTACTTTTCTGTGTACGGTCCTCTTGAGAACAGGTCCCCGGCTTTTGCGAATGATAACAGGCGGATCTGATTTTGCGCAACAGGAGGATCTATATTTAAATACAAAATTTTCAAATAAATAAATAAAGCACGTTTCTTCTTCCCTCCTTTCTGGCCTGTAGTTGAAGCATCCTTTGATTTAGCCAGGCTCCACCGGAAGGAGCTGGCCTGAGGGAAAGCGTCTGAAGGCCGCAGTGTGGACTGCTCTTTGTACACACGGTATGTGTGTACATTACTTGGCCTGGGGCCGGGGACTGGCTTGCCGTGCCCCTGCTCGAGTTTCTGTAGGAAAGCAGGTACACAAAGCCTCCTTTAACTTGCCTGCAGTGAGCGGTAAGATGAAACATGCCCACTGATGGTTAACAGATCTGTCCCCTAAGACGCCTCTCCTTAGAACATGGCATTTGTTGATTCTGGATGAAGCTTTTAGCATTTTTTGGTAGCCCTTCTGTTGATTGTCATATCCCCTAGCCAGAAATGTCAATTACCAGTTTCCTTTCTCTGTCTGTTCATTAAGCCTTTTGTGTACTTTCTCTCTGACTCCTCGGTATTAGTGATGACATGTGTCATTTTCGTATCATTGAACTTCCTTAAAGGAATGAAGAGACAAATCATTAGCAGTTCTTTACTTTGTGGGGTTTGAAATCTTCACAGGTATTGTTATTATTATTTTTTTAACAGGACGCAAGGAAAACAAATAGATTCATAGAATTCTTCTTAATCTCATCCAATTCCGACTTTTCCAAAGCAATAGAAACAAGGGTGATTCTATGTAAGAGACATCAGTCTGCAAGCCAGCCCTGAACGCATTATATAGGCAATGATTGCATCCTTGAGCAACTTTTTGGAGGTGGTAAAACTGGCTGGTGTGAGTTTCACATATTCTGATTCCTCAGAGAGTGATATTTCTATGGAAAATCTTTAATCATCTGTTAGGGTCATGAAAAAAAATAAAAGAGTAAGAAAACAGAAAGTAAAGAACTCAAAGCCTGGACAAGCAAGCACCTTACTATCATTCTGTGACTCAGCAATGCACAGTCATCGGTGTGACTCTGACTCACGTAGACCCTGTAGAACGGGGTGGACTTGCCCCGGCGGGGTGTAAGAGTGAAACTTTTTATGGGAGTAGAGAGCCTCATCTTTCTTTCATGGAGTGGCTGGTGGTTCGAACTGCTGACCTTGCAGCCCAATGCGTGCGACTACTTATAAATAAATTGTACGAGAGCTTTGTTTGAGCCATGGTTCTGTTAGACCTGGAAGTGATTCCATGCCAGTGTGTCAGGGTCTGTTTCCCAAGATCTCTCAACCAGTTACAAATCTGAGCTGCTCGTCTCAAGAGGAGTCCCTCTCAGGCCTGGACTGGTTTTTGCACCTCGTTGAATTGCCTGGTCTAGGGCTTTGCAGAGGCTTATGCTCCTTCTAGATACTTGTCCTCATGGCCAACTCTCAGATGATGCTCTCCCTTTGAGAAGGTGGACCAGGATCTCATTAGCCCTTTCCTGAGTGGTTTGGGAAACTCAGGATTTAAACATTGATCAGGAATCTGCTCAAAACGCCGGTCCTCACAGTCCCCCACTGAGTTCTGTGTGTGTCAGGACCTCTAATAGGCCCATTGATACTGTTCTCTCCCCCAGGCGTGTGGCCATTAGAGGTGTAAAGACTGTTATTATCTTCATTTTCCAAGTGAGGATGCTGAGACGTAGAAAGGTTCCACACTTGGCAGAGGAATTCAGTCTTGCGAGGCTCTTCAACCTGGACACTTTCCAGTGGTTTAAGTGGGTCCTCCAGGTCACTGCCTCATTTTTATTTTTTGCAGCCCACACAGTGGTTTCTGCATGGCAAAACCTAATGTGCTTGATTGTTTCCCTAATGGTTGGTGGTTCGGACCCACCCAATGGTGTTGTAGAAGAATATGACCCTGTAATCTGCTTCTGTAAGATCGTCATCTTACAGAAAGCCCCAGGGAGCAGTTCTGCTCTGTAACACATGGGCTTCCTGTGAGTTGGAATCAACTCAATGGGAAATGATTTTTGTTTTTGTTTTTGTTGATCTGTCTCCTCACCATGCTTTTCTAGCAGTAACCCAGTCCCAGACTTCCCTTTATGCTCCCAGATAGGAATAGCTAAAACCAAATTTGAGGGGGCGGGCAGGGAATAGAAAACTACAGATCACCACCCCTAAAATTCCCTATGCCTCACCTTCTCTGGGCTCCCTGTCTCACCCAAAATCCTGTCATAGGTTCCTGGGCAGTTTGCCTTCCCAGGTCCCAAGAACATTGCCAACCCATCATCGCTCTTCCTCAGCTTCCGCTCTACATCCAAATTCTCCATGAAAGGGAGGCCATCAGAAAATATCCGCCTCCTTACTTACAATGGGATTTGGACTCTTATTGCCAGTTTCAGAATATCAGCTTCCGATCCTCTTTGTTAAGGTTGAATCTAATAACTGGATCCTTTGAAAGCCCTCACTGCCTCTTATGCCTTGCTTTATTACTCAGACAACCTTACTACTCTGCCTTTGATCTCTCACTATTTTCAGACATATTTTCTTCCGTCCCAAAAGAAACTCATGTTTTACCCAATCAAATCAAGTAAGAAGACCTGAGATCTCTCAAAACCACCAACAACCAGTTGACTCTGATTAGAGAGACTAGAACTGTGCCCCTAGGGATTTTTAATGTTTATTGTTGTTGTTGTTACTGTTTTTTGAAAATAGATCACCAGATCTTTCTTCTGAGGTGCCTTTGGGCGGACCTGAACCTCAAACTTGTTGATTCACAGCTAAATGCCAATTGTTTGCACTGTTTAGGCATGAGCTACCTCTACCCAGCATCAACTCTCTCTTCCCTTTCACCCGAACCAGAAGAAGAATGGTCTACCGCATGTCTCTGGTGCCGTCTTTAGTGTTCTACTGTTTTCTCCATGATATTTGGCTATTGTTTTCACAACTTGCAACAATAATGATCCAACTAAGCAAAAAGAAAACGTTTTTCATTTATTAAAATAAGGAAATGCAATGTCATACAAGAAGATTGATAGATGGGTGGTGGAGGAACTGAGAAGCCAAACGGGATGGTGAGGTATCCCAGAGATAGCTCCTGCCCAGAAACCAGGAGCACATGCAGAATGGAGAGGCAATAAGGAAGGATCTGATTCTGGGCTTGCGATCCCCTAGAGAGGCTAGAACCTTGGAATGGTTGGTCTGTTCAGTAGGAGCCAGAGCCATGGCAGGGATTCAGTCCAGGATCTGCTAAACACACCATCCAAGGCAGAGAAGGAGGAAAACTCTCTTGTTTCTTTATTCCCCCTATTTCTAATCTCTCACCAATGCCTTCCATGGCATGTATTCAGCTCAGTTGGAAACCTAACACTGGGGACTGGGAAATGTAGTCTACAAGGTCAGCCACCTTGGGCTACAGAGTGAGCCACAGGGCGAGGGATGGATCTGAGGGTCAATAACATGCAAGGACAACATTGAACTTCTTGGTGCCAAATTCATAGGGGTAGAACTTTTTATAGTATAGCATCCCTCTCAATGACACTATAGATGAATCCCTTTTTGAAATGCTCTGCTCTTTTGGCTTTTAAGACACATGTTGTCCTTATTCCAGTCTATATATTTCTCTGCTTATTCTAAATATCCCTCCTCTGGATCCCCATAACTACTACTTAAACGATGGTGTTCTCTGGGCTTCCATGTTTCATCCTCAAAATGCCTTGAATAGCTGTCAAATATACACATCTAGCCCAGCTCTCTTTCCTGAAATTTAGACTCATGCCACCCATTCTCTGCTTCAACAATGACCTGAAATTCATTAAGAAGAAAATCCAACTCATCATCTTTTAAGTACCCACTTTCTCCTTTATTCTCCATCTCATTTGGTGGTACTGCAATCACTAATCATCTGTCTAGAACTCTGAAAAGGGTGTGGTTTTACTCTACTCATAAGCTAACAAATTTGCCTAGTTTCCTGCGTGCTGGTAGACCACACACGTCTTCTGGGTCAGAAACAGAAGCCGCTGTTCCTCATAGGACAGCATGCAGCATGAGCTTTATGATCATGTTGATTTCTCTTGGTCCTCACATCCCAGAAAGATGACATGGAACGGTGCCGGTGGATGGTCCACACACAATAGGCTACATCACTGCTGAGAAACCCCGAGCTTAGGGACTTCCAGGCTTTTATCATGGGCTACAGGCAAACCTGCATGACCTTTGCTCTGGAGGGGCAAGGTGACTTTGTCTTTACTGGAAAATATTTTCTGGAGAAGACTATGCTCAAAGCTGTTTACTATAAAACACCTTTGAAATGATAATCTAGACAAAGGCTGGGCTTAATGTTCATTTCTCCATGCCTCTTTTCTCACCGTAACTTTGGTCTCCTAGGCCCCATAGCTTCCTGCCCAGCTGAAGAGCTCTCCTCGACCTTTATGGCTCAGCTCCCTCCCTTGCCACCTATCTACCTCCTGATAGCTTTTCCTTCCTCAGTGATCCTTCTGCCGCTGTACAGGAAGCCACAGGATATGGGAGACAAAAGTCACAAGAAGAGCCAAAGCACAGAAAGTAAAACAGTCAGGGTTCTCATAAAGTCCAGCCTTTGTCTAGACTAACTCTTCAATAATGTTTGTATAGCAAACAGCCTCGGAGCAGAGTCCCCCCCAGCCCCCAGAGAATGCTGGCCAGCAGAGTAAAGATAATGCCTCCCTCCAGAGCAAAGATCAGAAATTCCATAAGGAGCCATCATTGTGCAGAGGTTAAAGTGCTCAGCTGCGAACTGAAAGGCCAGTGGTTCGGACCACCGGCTGTTCTGAAGGAGAGAGAGATGGCAGTCTGCATCGTTAATGAGTTACAGTCTTGGGGATCCTAGGAGAGAGTTCTGCTCTGTCTGACAGGGTTGCTGTGCGTCAGAATAGACTCCACTGCCATGGATACTTGGTATATGCCCTGTGTTAGTGATAGGGAGATTGGTCTACTGTCTCCCTAAAGAGCAAGATTAAGGCCAACCTTTCACCTGGTTTTAATTTTTTTCCTTTTCAGTCAATAATGTTGAAGAAAGTACTTTTTTATGATTAAAAACTTCCAGTCACGGGGCTGGAATAACCCATCTTTCATCTAGCCTGGCTGAGAGTTTGCAGCTGGCAAAGATGTAATGAACACACATTCAAAATGGAGCTGATCTGATGTTTTTATTCCTTGAGCAGTATTCAAATTTGGCTAGGTTTCTTCTCCTTCCTGCAATTGAAATTCCAAGATTATTTTGCTCTAACTTCATTGGAAGACCCACATCATGACTTTGATCATGAATTGGTAACCAATAAAATATTATTGTCATGCATTTCTCATCAAAAGATAAATTTCACCCACTAGAGCGTTGATGGAGGGAAAACAAAACCGCCCTAACTTTCAAGCCCTAAACCAATCAAGCGCACTACCAGTGTGTCACTTTCACCTTACAGGGACCCTGCTGGGCAAAGAGACCTGCCCCTTTGGGTTTCCAACACATTCAATTTCTATAGGAGCAGTCAGCCTTGTCTTTCTTCTAAGGAGCAGCTGGCCGACGAGAACCACTGACCTTGGAGTTGGCAGCTCAATGCCACCCAGCAAGAGTGAATCAACTTTACATTTTATAAAAGTTATATATCAATCTGTTAGAGCATGTAAATCTGGGTTTTTATTGATAAAGTCATTGGGAGTATGTTTATTAGGGTGTTAGTCCAGGTTGACTAAAGGAACAAATTTATAGACACTCATATGTGTATAAGAAAGAG
>NW_022103896.1:68740725-68746346 GCF_000313985.2 Echinops telfairi | reverse complement strand
GCCTGTTTATCCTCAAGCCTTTAAGACCCCAGGCACCATCAGCTTTCTTCACCACATTTGCTTATGCACCTGCTTTGTCTTCAGCGATTGAGTTAGTTAGTTTATTGTGCCAACCTGGCTGATAATCATATGTGGGATTAATTGAAGGGCGGAGGGAAAAATGGCTCAGTAAGCCTCGCCTTTGGAGTTCTCGAGTCTCTTGCTTTGTGATGGTCGCACCAGGGTGCAGCTGCCTTAGCAGTTCCCTGCTTCAGCTTCCAAGGCTGACTTCCTGCAAGACATCCCCAAGGAGAAGCCACATGGACCTACACTGATGCAGCCCTGGGTGCTGGAGCACACTTGTGGAGACCCCTGCCAACACTGAGATGTTTACACATTCAGTGACCTGGCTTTCCTCATGCAGTTGGCATCATTGCATTTGCTTTGTGAGATGGAGGAGGACTTTGTGGACTGATATTGGACATATCGGTTAATGGGTGAATATTGGACTCGTGGGCTTGGGCAGCACTGGGCTGGGATGTTTTATTGATGTACAGTTAGCCTTTATATAAAACTCTCTCTTTTACATGAGTTTCTGTGGATTTGTTTCTCTAAAGTACCCAGACTAATACAGCAATCATGTAGGGAAGGTGAGCATCATGGAATGCCAGTTTAATAGAACAAAGTGTTCTTGAATTGAGGGAGTACTTGAGTGGATACCCAATGTCTATCTGCTACCTTAATACTAAACCTATAACTCTATGCACATAGAGCTATTTCCCCATCATCATATATAAATATATTTACATATGTACTTGCCTATATTTAGAACTCTATAAATGCCCTTTGCCTCCTAGTTCCTTCCTCTATTTCCTTTTACTTTCCTCTTGTCCCACTATCATGCTCAGCCTTCATTTGGGTTTCAGTTATTCCTTTCAGTTTCATTGTCCTTGATCAAGCCCTACCAGGACTCCTACACCCTCCTTACCACCAATTTTGGATCACTTGTTGTTCCCTTGTCCCTGGGTTTGTTAACGCCATTTCCTTCCCCCCTCTCCCATGTCCCACTGGAACTGTTGGTCTGTTGTTTACTCCTTCAGATTGTTTATCCCACCTGTCTTATCTAGATAGACATGCAGAGATAATAATATGCACAAGAACAAGACAGAGCAAAAGAAAGCAACAAAAGAAAATGAAACAACAACAACCAAAAAACAATGACAAAAAAAAATGACGAAAAGCCTGTAAATAGTTCAAGGTCTCTTTGTTGACCTTTAGAAGTGTTTTCTGGTAGAGTCTGATGGGGGGTGGGGGGCATGCCCTGGCCCCAAAGTCTATTTTTGCTATTCCCTGGGGACTTTGTTGCTGTGTTCCCTTTGCTGTTCTGTTGCACACCCTTAGTGTTCTGCCTCAGTGTGGCGGGGTCAGATTGGGCGTAATTCCCACATTGTGTCTCCAGTGTTGTCCCCTGTAGAGCTGTGGGTCAGTGAGGGATGTCGTGTCTCATAGTGGGGCTGGCCCTATGGTCCTCTCTGTGCATTGGCTGCTCTGAGCAGAGATATGGTCCTCAAGGATTGGTGGACAAAGATGTGCTCCACTCTTTTCCTCCCCCTTCATTTGCTCCCGTGTGCTCTGATCAGACATGTCCCTCTCCCTGAGCTGCAGCTTCAGTGCTGTCCTCTGAGGTAAATTCTTCTGGGGGGAGGGGCAGCTATCCACATAGAATTGGGGCCGGCCCCTCAGACCTCTCTACTGGTGCCCTGCTTCATGTGGTAGATTGTATTCACCCTTTCCCTCTTAATCCTTTCAAACTGACAACAGATTATATAACTACCACAGTTAGGTAAGCATTCTACTTGGGATGAAATTGCTTGATTTCTATTAAGGCAGATTAATGCTGAGGTTCTAATTGAAACCAAGAAGAATATAAGGGATTGAATTTTGTTTTGTTTTTGAAGACTATGGTATGTTTTATAAACTGGAACCTTCAGATATAACCATTCTTCCCTCAAAGAAAGTAATTTTTTAAATGATAGTGAAAAGTCTCACATGTGGCCAAAATGTCTGTAAAGTATATGGCTATTGCTGCATTTTTCTCAATGAAAAACCATCCAGTTGAAGCCATAGATTGAAGTCGGTCTCTTAGACTCTGACAGAAACCAGTTGCCCTCAAGTTTCTTCTCACGCATGGAAACTCTCCCAGTGCCAAAGTAGAACTGTGTTCCATCCGGTTTTCAATGGCTGGTTTTGAGGAAAGACGTTGTCAGGTTTTTCTTCTGAGCTGCCTCTAGATCAATGGTTCTCAATCTTCCTAATGCCACAACTCTTTAATACAGTTCCTCATACAGTGGGGACTCCCCAACCATAAAAAAATTATTTTTGTCGATACTCCATAACTGTAGTTTTGTTACTGTATTGAATCAGGTGACCCCTGTGAAAGGGTTGTTTGATTCCCCAAAGGGGTCATGACCCCCCGGTTGAGAACCACTGCTCTAGATAGACTTGAACTGCCAGCCTTTGGATTGGCAACTGAGCCCACTAACTCTTGGCACTGTCCAGAGACCCGTGGCATATAAAACAAAACGGCTCTCCAGTCAACTCCAAACAAGAAGAACCTCTGGGTGGGGAGGAGCCCAGCGGCATTAGGTTTGCCAGCGTGTGGCCTTTCAAAGCCTCAGCAGGTCTGTCTTCTGAGGTACCTCTGGCTGGGCCTGAACCTGCAACCTTTCGGTTATGAATCGACTGATCCTTCATAGTCAAGGGATTCATCATTTGTGCTACCCAAGGATTCCTCATAGGTAACATAAGAGGCACCCCTGTAGGACAGGGTAGAACTGCTCCTGTGGGTTTCGGAGGGGTCACGCTTGCCAGGAGTGGAAAGCCATGTCTCTTCTATCTGTGACAGACTCTCAGCTGTTTCGATATATTCAATACAACACAATTTGAATGTGCTTTTTTCCTAACAACTAGGTATTGGATTTGGGTTGTTTTTTTTTTGTTTGTTTGGTTCCCTGCACACTGATAAATAAGTCACAGATGGTTTTAAACATCATAGTTTAGTTACATGTGCTGACCAGCGCTTCTCACCCCGCGTTACCCTGTGGGCCAGTGCACAAAGTTCTTTCCCACGGGCTCCAGGAAAGGGAGAAAGAACAGAAAGAGGTGAGTGGCCACCAGAGCAGTGCCACACATGCTGCAGCCAGCTGAGTGAGAGGCAGTCAGTGGGGATTTTCTTGTTGTTGCCGGGTAGCATGCGGGAATAATTGGCATATACAACAGCAGTTGTTTCCGGACTGTTTTGGGTGCTATTAAAAAATAACTCCTCTGATTTTAATTTTCTTTCTTTCAAAAAGCCATATGCGTTCTTTGTAGAAATCTTTGTTCATGTAAACAAAACTGAAGAACTGCACATTTTTGGTGTTTTTTTTTTCCATTTAAAATATTTAAAGGAAAAGTCTCATTTTTAACTCCAATATATGTTCTAGTCCTTGGTTGTCTCCTGGACTTATCCTTACAGAAAACTTGTTCATAGCTTCAACTGTTTTTTGTGGGTTCACTGGTTTGGAAGCCTTGCTGTGATGCTATTTTGCAAATGTACAACATTGATCACAAGTTGGGCTGATACGTACAAGGCGAGCAGTTCAAAACCACCAGCCACTCCATGGAAGAAAGATGAGGCTTTCTACTCCCATTAAGAGGCATGGTCTCAGAAACCCACAGGGGCAGTTCCACCCTGTCTTAGAGGGTGGCCCTGAGCTGTCAGTGACTCAATGGCAGTGTGCGCTTTGGATGAGTGATGGGTCAAATCACATCAAATCATTACCATATCGAAAGCAAAACAAAACAGAGAGCAATAGTGGGTTAAAAGTTTAATCCATATATATCTATATATAGTACCTTATCCTCTGTGGTTTATATAATTATTCATTTATTCCTTCTTATCTATGTCTTTCTGCAAAATTTGCTGTCATATAAAGCTAGCTTGATGGAAGAATGTTAAATCTCCCTGGAAATTCCCTTTGCACTTAAGGTAATTACTTCCATATGGACAGTGTCCTGGCTTAGAACATGCAGGCGAAAGAGAGGTCCCCAAGTGTGTCTCCCTCACTCCCACTGCCATCGAGCCCAGTCAGTTGTCTCTCAGTGGCCCTCGAGGGCAGGATAAAGCTGCCTCTCTGGGTTTCTGCGATTGTGGAAAAGCTGTCTTTCTGCTGAAAAGGAGCTGGTAGTTTCACACTGGTGACTTGACGGTTAGCAGACCAACACATAGCCTGCGATGCCACCAGACATCTGGTCCATTTTCACTGAGTATGAAAACAGAATGCTGTATGAAGAAAATGTAAGTATGCATTTTGGCCATTATAATCCCTCCCTACTGGGTTAAAAAATTCATTGAAACGGGCACAGGGAATTCACAGACAAGACTCACAATGATAGGGCTTATTAGGGAAGTTAACAGGTTAAAATTTTGAAACAGAAACGTTCAGGATAGAGTTATTTGGTCAGTGTGATGTCTTCTTTGCACATCACATTTATAGTTTCTTGGTGTTTAAATTGTTTTATATACTTAACTTGCTTTACTTTTTGAAAGGAACATCTCTCTTTATCTGCCTCATTTCTGAAAGAGTTAAGGTTTACTCTTAAAAGAAACATGGGAAGCTTTAGTCTGAAAACTTTGAAACACAGGTTGAATTTAAGTCCAATAGTAGCTTCTTCAGGGAAAATCAACTACCTATGTCATGAATTCAAACAAAAATCTAAACCAAGATAATAAATGATCTCAAACCTGAAAGTAACATACTCCTCAAAGATGTTTTCGTTAATAACAGATTCTACAACTTGGATGAATTAGGACAGTTAGTGGGGGTTCACACATCCATCTAGTACTCTTGTTATGTGAATAACAGATTCAAACATTGACCTTTAATTTACAGGAAATAGAAATGATGAATTAAAAAATTGATATTGATATTTCAGAGACTAGGGTGATTTATGTGAGAAAATAACGGCAAGATGGTGATTACCAGGGCAGGTGACATTCACAAAAGGGAAATCTCATCTGTCACTTGAAGGTAAAGGAATTCAGCCCAAAGCAGCAGGAGCAGCAAAAAAATGGATGCACCAGACAATTGCACCTGGCAGATGGCAACCCTTGCCGTGAAGTCAGCAGACCCAGCTGTCCCTGAAAAGGATATTTTGTGAAGGGCCATAACACTACAATCTGAGCTGCATAGATGGTTTTCTCTCTACCAACACCAGTATTGCTTAAAAGAAATTCATTTAAAAGAATAGAAAGTCCATCCAAACAGACTGGAAACAGCCTATTGTGCTGGGAATCATTAACGCTTAGCCAGTATCGCTGGTTACTAAACGGAGGACAAACAACTCACAGTGATCTTATAAAACATAGTAGATCTGGTCTTTAGGATTTCTGAGCTTATCCATTTTTATGGGATCCAAGGGTTTCATCTTTCTCCCACATGGACTGTGGGTTTGAACTGCTGACTTTGCAGTTAGCAGTCCAGTGGTTAACTCACTGTACTACCAGGGTTCCCTCCACTGGTTACAGAACATTGTAAATAACTATGCATTAGTCTGGGTTAGCTAGGGAAACAAATCCACAGAAACTCATATGTACAAGA
>NW_022103896.1:68723391-68740499 GCF_000313985.2 Echinops telfairi | reverse complement strand
CAAGCCCGTAAGTCCAACATTAGCCCATATGTCCAGCACCAATCTACAAAGTCCTCCTCAATCTCACAAAACATATGCAATGACACCAACTGCAGGAAGAAAGCCGAATCAGTGAGCATGCAGACATCTCAGCGCTGGCAGGGGTCTCCACACGGCTGCTCCAGAACTCAGGGTCGCTTCTGGTTAGGTCCATTAGGGTTCTTTTCAGGGATGTCTGGCAGGAAATGATCCTTGCCAGCTGAATCAGGGAACTGGCTAAGGCAGCTGCACCCTGGTCTAACCATCAGAAAGCAAGAGACCTGAGAACTAGAAAGGTGAGGCTCACTTTGCCACTTATCTCTCCACCCTTCAGTTAATCCCACATTATGGCCCAGGTTGGCACAATAAACCTTAACTATCTCAAACTGTTTGGTCCAGTCTACCATTGCTTCTAGAAGATGCATAAGTTATTAATATGTATAACGTATAAAACACAAATTCATTAATATTCACAATGAACACACACAAGGGGTTTCAAAAAGTTCATGGAAAATTGTATTACCTATAATTCCATTTTCCACAAACTTTTTGAAATCCTTTTGTGTGTATGTATATGTGTGTGTTATGTGTATTTATACATGAAGCATATATAGTTATGTGTTATATATACATATATATGTGTGTGCATGCCCACACATAATATATGTTGCTCATTGGTACTTTTTACCTTCCAAAGGGTTGCTCAGAAACCGTTAGCTACCACATATATATTTTCATCATCTGGCATCAAGTTAGCGTGCTGCCAATAGAATGGTTTTGCCTACTGATTACGGCTCCTTCCCATCCCTGTGACGATGTTCTTGGGGAAGGTGAGGTTACTCTGACTAGTGGCTTCTTCTCTTGTCAGTGAATTCTAGATTCTTTGTGGCTCCAAAAGAGAGCCCTTGGAGAAATGGAATCCTTCCAGTCTTTGAGGCTGGTGTTATTCATCATTTCCTCAAAGCCATTTCATGCTTAGCGCCCAGAAAATTGTCCATTAAATTATGACAGAAAAATAAGTCCACACCCTCTATTTCCCGTCATGCTGACCCCAGATTTAGCCATTATCACGGTGGGACATAAAACCAGATCGTCTGGGGCACATGGAAAAATGGTGACATTCCTTGAAGACGGCTCTCTTGGTCACCATTCTAAGCAGGCATTTCTAAGTATGAGGAGGAAATTTCTGTGGCAACTCAATGTAAAATGAGAACAGTATTGGTCACCTGTGCAAATATGATATAAAGTTTTTACTTGTTCACCTCCATTAATGCTGGTCAAACACTAGTGTGCAAATGGTTGGATTTACAATCAAAATACATCCAGACGCAAGCGTTTCTGTGAGAGACGTTGACTCTTTTTCGTTGGTTGGTTTAAATTTAATTGTGGTTTAATATGTATAACAAAAAGTTTGCCAATTTTATTGACATCAATGACCTTCACCAGATTGAGTTGCCAGTACCACTATCGATTTCCAGTGGTTTACAACACCCCAAACAGAAATTTCGGACCCCTTCAGCAATAACCACTCTTCTCTCCCCCCAAAATGACTCTTGACCCTCCCTCAGATTCAATTTTCATTTTTATCCCCTGGGGAAAAATAAAGGGATTCTAAAACTTTCCTAAGTTCTTGTCTCACTTCATTTATATGTCAAAATGAAACTTTTGTTTTTTTTCCTATAGACTATTAGATCCACAATTTTGAGATGACATGGTTACTTTTGGACAGCTGGTTGAAGAAAAATTTAGGATACATGGTGAACGTTATTTGTTTAGAACATCTCTGCTCACATGTTCTAAATTGCTTATATATGTTCACACCAATGGGCAAAGGTCATTTTTTACCACTGAATATTTATGCTAAAAGAAAGCTAGCAGGTAAGTCTGAAAAGATAATTTCTCCTCCATAACTCCTGGCAAAGTAAGAAGAAAATCAATTGACTTGATTTAATAATTAGCAATTGGCTAATGCACAGTGGATAGATGAAAATTGCAGGGATAGCTAGATCTGCATTACAAAACAATAGGCTTGTGTTTTCCTTCATAAGATTGTCCCACTAGTGCGCAGTGTGGGGTACATTTATGGGATGGGGGAATGATACAGAATTACCCTCAACTATGGGTTTGAGATTTTCCAAAAACAATGAGGAGAAGAGAAAAAGGTGAATTGGAATTTACCTGGAAGTTTGCACCCCACCAGTTCGCCATCCTGGCCCCAGTGCAATTGGCGTATAAAAGACCAAGTCAGCTCAGAACATTGCTTGTACAGTAGATCTCGGGGAGAGGCCCACGATGTCTGTGCCAGCTCATGGAAGCTAAAACAATTTTGCATATAAACAAGAAACCATAACTAATTAACACCAGGCAGGTGGTCTTGATGGAAATTTAAAATCCCAAACTAGATCATCAGGGATTACAGACTTGGCAGACAAAACTGTAACTGAAATGATCCCCCAAGACCCGCCAAGTGACTTGTGCCAACTGCCCTTACAAAAAAGCTTCCAGTGCCAGGCATTTCTGGGAGGATGGAGCCAAGGGCTAATGGCTGTAGTTCTTAAAATGAGTCTGATTACATTAAGATTTCAGGGCCTTCCCCCGCCTAGCACTCACACAGGGTTGGCCTGACACGCCAATATCATTGTGTAAGAGCGGAAGTGGAATCAGCCTGGATGCGCACCTCATGAGTTTATTAACAGTAGGGAGGAGCTGTGTGGAGTGGCCCTCGAAGCTCTCAAGCAAGGAGAGGGTGTGAAGTTTTGCTGGAACAAAGTGGAGTGGAGTGGAGGAAATAGTCCCACCTCCATCGAGTGCGAGAGCAAAATCAGATACCAAGGTTTGAAGTGTCGGAGTCCCAGCCAACAGAGCTGAAGTGTTGGATGGAAACTGAAGCTTCACTGCCCCAGAAGGAAGGATGAGAGGGTGAGATGGCATACAGAGAAGGCGCTTCTCCAGCGTGTGCTCTCTACTGAGGTCATGAGAGTCAAGTCTCAGCTTTGGTTTCTTTTTCTCCCCGGTGGGGCACATAAAGTGGTGGAATGCTGATTCTCAGAGGGCCTTGACAAAGGTTGTATTGCGTGGCCCTCATTTCATGGTTGAAGAAGTGCTGGCTGCAGCCGGAGAAGCACCGCCCCACAGGCCATGCAGTGATTTCTCTAGCAGAGCCACCCAGAACGCCGAATCGCAACTTCTTCCAGTTGTTGACTTTTCTGCCTCTGACAGCCAAATCCTCTGCTTGCTCCTTATTCCTTCTTTGGGTTTATTTGCATTTAAATTCAAAGATCAGCAGAGGTTCTGAAGAAGACCAGAGCCGGATAGCAAACAAGATAACGAATGGAGAACTCCCAAGGGGCAAATATTATCTGAAACCTATAAGATAGCCTTGGCCTGAGTGAAAAACAGCTGTCTTTATTAAAAGTTTAACTTTTTCTGATTATGGGGGGACATTATTGTAGGAACGGAACAGTATAAGAGAGCCTAAGAAATCTACCACTTAGAACCCTCCTGTTAAGAAATGACCACTGTTAACATTTAAAAAAAATATTTGCTTCAAGGTTTTCCTAACCATATTTGTTTCATAAAACTTATCCTTAATATTCATTTAATTTTTTGAAATGGACTTTATTTAGTTATAATTTACATCTGGTAAAAATGAGCCCACTTTAAGGGAATGGTGTTCTGACAAATATAACTCAACCCCCTTGCTTGTCTTGTCTCACACAGCTCTGTGCTGCCAGGGTAGCCCTCTTTTCTTTCCTGGTTTCTCACTCTCAGCATTCTCCACCTCTCTCTGAGCTTCTCTAATTGCCCCTTTGTCTGCCTTTGCGTGTCTCCCCATGTCTCCTGTTCTCGAAATCCCTAACTAATTCTTCATGTTGGTAGATCATTCACACACACACACACACACACACACACACACACACACACAGAGCTTTATTTCACCCAGATTCCCCGTGTGGGCTAGTGCGGTGGAGGGGAGGGAAGGCCAGGAAGGAGGTTTCACTAATCCCAACTGAAGCTGTTATTTAGGCATTGTGTGGCTCAGAGGACGGCTTCACTTCCCAAGAAGGGTTCTGCTTCTCTATTCCACACACGATGGAAATAATGTCAGGGAGCATGGAGGGTGCCGCTGAGTCAGAACTGCCTCGATGACTGTGGGTTGGTGGTATAATGGTTAAAACACCAAATTGCTAGTCGACAGGTCAATGGTTCAAAAATTTGGATGGGAATCCACACCCCCACCCGCTGTGGTAGCTATCCTTTCTGCAATTAATCTATTCTTGTTGACTATCTAAGAAACCAAGCCTCCTAGGGTCAAAGGTGAGATTCAAACCTGAAAAGGTCTTGAAAGGCATTTCCATAGTGCTATGATAGAACCAAGGAGCTGGAGAGACCAAGACTCTCAATATAGTTTAAACAAGGCCTCCTCCCTCAGAGAAAAGAACATATGAACACGCTGTGCACACACCCTGAGAGAGTTACAGGAGCATCCTTTACTGGTATCTTCAGAGGGACATGGTGCTTTATGGTGCCACTGATGGATGTGACACTATATGAACCCAGACGACAGAGCAGCCAGTGCTCAGGCCAAAGCCAAGGTTTGGTGCGGACTTGTGTGAACACCACGTGACTTGGGAGGTCTAGCCACTTGCAGCAACAGGCAAGCCTGGCACTGAGATGAGAACAGCTGGTGGTAGCTGTATATCGTCTGGATCTTACCTTCTTATTTCTGTCCACCTTATACTGAGCTTTCCCCCTGAGTCACACAGAAGCATTGCTGTCAGCCTCCTTACTGTGTCCCCCACCCTGAGACTGAGGCCATTGTATGCTAGTTGTCCCGAGCCTTCCGTCTGACCTTCCTTCAGACCAGGGAACCTGGCCTTTCTTACAATTTTGATTTTTGTTCCACATTTCCCTGCCACGTTGTCCAGGACCTTCTCATGCGATCCCTAACCCAGTGGTTGGAAGTTGTACTTAGGAACCGTCTCTGGCTCATGTTGGTGCATTACCTAATTTTTTCTTCATAGAATATGTCCATAGAAATAATTTACACATGCATCTAGTTTACATATCATACACACTAATATAAGCTAATGTGCAAACAGGTTTGTTCAGGTTGCAAAAGAAAAAAATCTCAGAGCATGCATGTTGTTCACCTGAAAAGTAGCCTATTGGACTTATCGTTTCCCCAAGTCTTTCCTTGATTTCCTTCATTCTTCGTTGCTCCCGACAAGGAGAGACCAAGAGATGCATCGTAGATCAGCACTCACGTTTTTTAAGACTATACGTAGGATGAGGAGTTTTGTGTTTGTAGTTGGTGTTATTCCATCTGACCTAGAGGTACCCTGAGCCTATGGTTCTACATATCCAAGTCCAGTGCCCCAAGCTATTTGCGTATGGCTACACAGCGTTCATAACTTTGCCCTCATGTGCTTTGCTATATACATGACTCTATTTATAGCACATACAAAATACATATGTAGAAATATCCTTGGCCAAGCCTAAACAGTGACACCTCAGTTGTCTAACTCAATTCGTTCCAAATTCATGTTCCAACACTGAAAAAATCGAGAACTGAACATATTTTTTTCCCATAAGAAATCATGGGAAACCAAATAATTGGTTCTGAGGGCCCGAAATTACACTTATAAATCCACTGTGGAGGCTTCTAGCCTTCTCACATATCCCTGTTGCAGATACACAATTGCCATCGACAATTTTAATTATCCAAATTCACAGTCTCTTTTCAACCCCTTCAACGGTCTGGGCTCTTTGTTTCATGGTTAATGATTTCACAGCTTTCACTACGTTATTCTTCAAGGCTGCAGAGTACTCCATTGTGAATATGTACCATCATTGGTATCCATCTATCCCTTGATGATTGTTCAGGTTGTTTGCTTCTCGTTGCTAGTGTGTATAATGCTGCCATGAGCATGGGGATGTGTATATCTATTTGTGTCACAACTCTTATTTTATTAGGATATATAACACAGAGTCCATCAATATATGTATTTAAGCATGTATTTAATAATAAATGTGTTTAAGTTCTTAAGTAATTAAGTTATCATGTGTTTAAATTCTTGCTTCAATTTCATTTGTACCATTGTACAAAACTATTACACCAGTTGCGGTTTAAAATTAGATAGGATCCTCCATCACTTCATTCATTCATCAAACATTCTTGTGTACAAGTGAATCCATTGTAGATAGATGGCTGAATAAGATATTTGCTCTCTTCGAAGAATTTATAATTAGATAAAAGACTAATGCATGCATGCGCATTATTTGAGATTCCCCGCCTGCCCCCCCCCCACACACTTGGTAGAACAACTCTTTGATGCAAGAAGACCATGATTAAAGAGAAAAAGAAAGAACGAAGACTCAAATCTAGGTTTATCTGATGCCCAAGTCCGCGGTCTTGCTCTTTTCATGACAGGCCATAGCAGGGTGTGATACTGGCCTATCAAGAGGGAGAAGTCTTGTATAGGTGTGTGAGTGAGCAGCTATACTATTGAGCAAGGCTAGATGGCAAAGTAACTTTTTAGCACTTCTTGCCTCCAGATAGAGTTTATCTAGAAATGATGTATTCTGGGAAATAGCACCAAAATAAGAGGTTTAGACCAGGATCGGAGCTGGCATTTCCAGAGAATTCCATGCAATATGAAATCACTGGGGAGAGAAGATGATTAACACACCCAGCTGCTAACCGAAAGATTGGAGGTCAAGCCTTCCAGATAGGTCACACACACACACACACACACACACACACACACACACACACACACTCCTGGTGATCTATGACTGAACATTCAGGTACTAAAATTCTCATGACTACAATTCTAATCCATTACACATGGAATCAACTTGACAGAAACTAGTGGTATTAGTTAGGTGCCAATAAGTCAAGTCAGTTCCAACTCATTGTGACCCTATGTGCAACATAAGGTCTCTCCTGATAACATACCTGAAGAACATACGAAGAAATCTCACCATCCTCATTCTAAGGAGTGTTCTGGTTGTACTTCTTCCAATATAGATAGATGTGTGTTCTTTTGGCTGTCCATGGTACTTTCAATATTCTTCACCAGCACCATAATTCATTGATTCTTCATTGGTCTTCCTTATTCAATGTCCAACTTTCACATGAACATGAAGTGATTGAAAATGCCCAGCCCTGAGAACTCAAAGTGACATCCTTGCTCTGGTCATAGTTCTATGTAATCTGCTTTGTGCATAACACATGGGCATGCAAGAGAAAACTGGATGCATTTATTTGAGATCAGATTGTGGAAGGACTGGAATGGTAGGAAAGAAGTCTATTTTCAATAAAACAGAGCTCGTAGCGAAATCCCCCGCTCTCAAAACGGACAGCTGTAGGAAAGATTCCGCCAACTCTGTGGTGTTATTTTCTAACCAATTACTTCAATAATGACTTGTTCACATATGTCTATTGAATAGATAAAGGGGCTAACTCGCTACCTTGCTGTGTCAGAATGACAATGAACCAAGGCAAAACATTGCAACCTAGCAGTCAACAAAAGCCAGCCACACTTGCTGTCTAGCACTCATCTGTCAGTTTGTTGTATTGTACTGTGATTACTTGTGCATTATTCTGATGCTAGAAGCTATGCCATGGATATTTCAAATACCAGTAGGATCATCTATGGAAGACAGATTTCAGTGGAGTTTACAGACTAGAGAAAAGGAAAAGATGATTCATTTCTGACAAAAATAACTACAGAAAATCGTCATGTTGTTTCATATTAAGGGAACAGTGGAACACTGTCTGGTACAGTGCCAGACGGGGGGATCCTTAGCTTGGATGGAAGTCAAAATACAAGTGGGGAAGGACTACTTCCTCAAATTCCAGCCAATACTAATGATGTGAATGAGGCAAAACTTTCCGGATTTACATTTGCTGGTGTAGCATAACTGAAACTGATATGAAACAGCTGCAATCACCCATTAATAGTAGGAACCTGGAATGTACAGAGTATGAATCTAGGAAATATCTGGTCATAAACGAAATAGAACACATAAAGATCGATATACTAGGCATTAGTGAGCTGAAATGTAGTGGTTTCGGCCATTTTGAATCAACTAATCATACGGTCCACTATGTTGAGAATGACAAATTGAAGAAGAATGGCCTCACGGCTATTGTTAAAAAACAAAGTGTGAAGATCTCTTCAGTGCATAATAGTGTCGGTGATGGTACAATATTTACAGGCATACCGGGAAGACCAGCTAATACAACTACTACTTGAGTCTACACTCCAACCACTAAGGCCAAAGATTAGTAAAATGAATATTTTTACCAATTTCTACAGTCCAAAATTGATCAAACTCAAAATCAAGATGCACTGATAATTACTAGTTATTGGAATGCCAAAGTTGGGGGCAGAGACTAATTCATTGTAAAGAACTCTTTTCAATAGACTAAATAATGGCTATGCACATGGACTCTCCTGGGTAAAATACACAGAAATCAAATTGATTGCATTTGTAGAAAGAGAGAATGAAGAAACTCAATGTCATTAGTCAGAATAAATCCAGGGAACAACTATAGAACTAGTCATCGATTTCTCATATTCAAGTTCAAATTAAAGTTGAAGAAAATGAAAACAGGTCCTTATGAGCCAAAATGTGACTTTGAGCATACCCCATCCTAATGGAGAGATCTCACTGAATACAGCAGATCAGATGAGTAGTGATGCCATCAAGGACATCAAAGGAGGAGAAGCCAAAAGGTCATTGAGGACCGGAAAGAAAGAAAAGAATAAAATGAGTGTCAGAAGGGATGGAAATTCTCCTGAATGTAGATTGGCAAAAGCAAAAGGAAGAAATGATTGAGTAAATGGGCAAAACAGATTTCTAATGGCATCCTGAGAAGCCCAAGAACCAGAAGTCACGTGACGATGAATAAGCCAAATGCAGGATCCAGATAGAAGGCTGAGTCTTGTTGGACCATCCATTTACGTACTAGACGCAGGCTGCAATCACAAGAGAACTTCCTTTCAACTAGTGGATGGGTCACAGCAGATTTCATCATAGAAGAGATGGCATTATTTTAGATGTCATCCTAGGGATGATTGTAACCAAGCCATTCTCCACTTGGTGACTCCCAACTCGATGCTGTCCTCCATTGCCCATTGCTGTAGAGTCCGTTCTGACGGGTGGTGACCCCTGAGTGCAGAACTGCTGTAGAGGGTTTGCAAGGTTGCGCTCTTTGGATGTAATTTTTCAGGCTCTCCTCCCATGATGCTTTTGGTTGTGTTTGAAGGGTCTGTCTTTTGTGTAGCAAGCATTTGTGCCCAGAACCATATTTCTTACTAGCCACTCACAATTCCAAGTGCCAGAAGGTAGTCAATATCTTTAAACCCTGTTATATTTTTAGTTTTTAGTTCTAAAGTTGCCCAATTTTAAGGAAAAAATGAAAAAATTAAAAAGTTTAGATTTAATTCATAAATACTTCTTATTTTTCTATTGAGGTATTCCTCTTTGTAACTGGTACTTGCTTCTCAGCACTTCCAGGATTTTGCCCTTGACTCAGGGTTACTCTTCTGGCAGAAGCAAGGATGAGGTCCGTTGGAGAGGCCCGGGGAGCTCTGTTTGCCCACCACACGACAGGGAGCAAATCTGCCAGTGAGAGCTCACGCCGTTTCATGATGAGCCCTGAAATAGCAACAGCTGGGATCGTTGCTTGGGATTTTTGCTTCTAAGCCAACTATGAGGGAGGCAAAGCACGCTCTCTCTCTCTTTCAAACTGGGAATGTAGAAATGCAGTAGCCTGAATAAGGAAAAAAATGAAGAAGGATGTAAATATATACTAAGAAGTCAGGGTCCTGAACTGCCTGTTGCAGTGTTTCACGAGGCTCTGCCTCCTAGTCTGATGTCGCTTCACACTGTGCTCCACTCCTCGGCTCCATCTCTTCTTTGATCTCCCACCTGGCCAGCTCTCTTTACCTGTCTGTGGAGTGCGCCTATCTAAACCCTAGCCAAAATCTTACCCACTGAGCCCATCCCGCCACTGACAATGACCGGATCTGTCAGTTACTTCAAAATCTGGGACACTTGGGCCTGGGGAAATGGGGGGACCAATGTAAAATCTTTTGATGAAAGAGGTGTATCTATGACTTCCAAATAAAGACTATTTGAAATTCTTCCAGCATAACTTTTCAGATCATGTGGTTTTATTGGTCCAGTGTCTGGGTACAGTTTGGCAATCTATGAGCTCTCTTTCGTGGGCTGAACAAGGGGCTAGTCAGGATGACTAGGCAGAAATGAGATGAATGGAAGGATCCATTCGTCCTTACTTCCCACCCTAACTACCTCTCTCCTCCACAGCAGAGCAACATCTAAGGGTGATTTTCAATCACTTCGTTGCAAAAATAAAAACTTTTGAAGGAAGTTATGCCCCCCCCCGCCCCCCGCTCCCCCACCATCAAAGGTTTATCTTTTTCTCTCTAACCCCATTCCTAAGGTCAACAAAAAATATCCGGCACTTGCCATTTAGTCCCTGGATGACAGAAGAAGTGGATGAATAGGTTGGGACCCAGAACGTGGAGAGCTAGACAGCATGGCCAAGGGTAAGACTGAGTTTCATGCTTTGACCTGGCAATTGCACCCCTAATTGGGTACACAGTTGCACTTTCATGGCATTTAAACATCTTAAAGCACCCGTGCTGAAGACAGAAGGCTACTGTGTACTTTGCTCAGGGTGTAGTAGGGAAGGAAAGAATGTGGGAGCTCTTTAGGCATAATTAAGCATTTAATTGCACATCTAGACTTCACTGATGGCTTTGCACATGCATGTGATTATGATTCACTTGAAAGCACTCCTTTTATGATACTCTACTCCAATTCTCTACAAAGCAAATTAGGAAAGAAAATATTCAAAGCATTTAATTCTTAAGTCCGATTTCTTTAGTTTCCTCTTAGTTCTAACTTTCTTTCAAGTTTTTACAGAGTTAAAACAACCACCACAGGGAATTCCACATCTGACTCTTATAAAGCACATAAAACAGAATGTGCATAACTGTGGGTAGTTTGCAATTAGAGCATAAGTATAGTACAAATGTGGTGTCTCTCATCTACCAACATTCTCCCTCTTTGCTAGACCCAACTTCACAGATTGAGAAATCGAGGCTTCGAAGTCAACGTTGTTTACCTACGGCCCTGAACAGCAGAAGCAGGTCAGGAAGAGAGTTTGCCCTCAGCCTCATTTTCTTTTCCATCAGCAAGCCAACAGCATGTTTCACTCCAGTTTTCGAGGTGTGTTTAAGATCTTCGACTTGGATTATGCAGAAATGTGGACTGGCATATTTTGGGTCCAGCGTTGTCTTCTTTTTTTCTTTTTTATACTTGTCTCAGCAGTGGCTGTTGCTTGTTAGTTGCCATCGAATCGATTCTGATTTATGGCAACTCCAGGTGCGTAGAGTAGAACTGCGCCCTAGGACTCCCTGGGGGTGCAGCAGCTTATGCATTGGGCTTCTAATCCTAAAGTCAGGTTCAAAGTCACCTGACACACTGCTGGAGAAAGATGAGGGTATAAAGATTCAGTTTAAAAAACTCTTAAGGAAGTCTCCCCTGTCCTATATGGATATTATGAGTTTGAATTGACTCAAGGAAAGTAGATTAGGGGTCCATATAGGCTTTCTTTGGAAGCATATTACCAATCCTATGTTCTGAAGTGCTTCTGGGTGAATTTGAACTGCCAACCTTTTGGCTAGAAGTGAAACCTTTGACTGTTTACACCACTTAGGGGCTCCTAGTTCCAAAGAGAGCAGCACCAAAACACTTGAAAGGGGGAAAAAATTGCCTTCTTGGGCGGAGTACTTTGTGGATATATGTGTTAGTTGAATTCTGCTCTCAGTCCAAGTATACAAATAGGTATGCACTTTTAAATGTCTCCATTCCACTTAGCAAAAACCACCTCCGTTTTGTTGGCAAGTGTTTCTGCTGCTACACCAATACTACTGAATGCTTCTCCACCCCCCGGTTCCTTATAACTCGGACACCCTGAAAACACCTGGTTTGGGCTAAAGCTTACTTTGAATTAGGGCAGTAGTCAAGATAGTGTCACCCCAAGTAGACATCAAACTAATATAAAATCTCTAGGGGGCCAACTTGGAACTTTATTAAAATAGCTGAAACTTTTGTAGAGAATGCCTGAGCCACCACCGTGGAATTAAAAGCTACTTGGTCATAACTTCTTGTTCATTGGAGATGGGCTTTTCTTGGAAACAACAGATGCTAACTAGTAATATTAGTTGTTGATTTCAAATTGCTTTTCACTACGGATTATGAGAAAGCTCAGCCAAATACAGCTGGGTTTGTTAAGAAGTTTTCAATGGAAGTTCGTGAGGCAGTTAGTTTATTGTGCCAACCTGGCTGATAAACACATGTGGGGTTAATTGAAAGGCGATAAGGCTCGGTAAGCCTCGCCTTTCGAGTTCTCAGGTCTCTTACTTTGTGATGGTCAGACCAGGATGCAGCTGCCTTAGCAGTTCCCTGATTTAGCTGCCAAGGCTGATTTCCTGCAAGACATCCCCAAGGAGAAGCTGCTTGGACCTACCTCAATGCAGACCTGGGTGCTGGAGCACCTGTGTGGAGACCCCTGCCAGCACTGAGATGCTTACATGTTCACTGACTCGGCTTTCCTCCTGCAGTTGGCATCATTGCATCTGTTTTGTGAGATGCAGGAGGACTTCGTGGACTGGGGTTGGACATATGGGTTAATGGGTTAATGTTGGACTTGTGGGCTTGGGCAGCACTGGGTTGGGATGTTTTCTTGGTGCACACTTAACCTTTATATAAAACTCTCTCTTATACATCAGCTTCTGTGGATCTGTTTCTCTAAAGTACCCAGACTAACACAGTTAGTCTGAGAATCACCGGAGTGTGTGTGTGGTGGGGGTGGGGGTGGGGAGGTCACATCTTCAAAATAAATAGAGCTGGGTCCTCTGAATCATAAATTCCAGGGTGGGGCCCACGTGTCTGTATTTTCTAAATGCTTCTTTATGATGATCATGCTTATGCTGTTAGGAACCTTCAGGCTGGGACACCAGCCTCCGCTCGGCATTGTTTTCTGAAATATGTTTCCTCTTGTCATGGATGTCATGCTGTCTCTCTGGAGCCACTGAGGTTGAAGACTTGGATTCAATTTGGGACTGTGAAATTTATGAGCAATGGTGCAAATTGCTTAACTCTGGCAAATTGCTTAATCTTGCTTCAGCCTCAATGTGCTTGTTATAAAAGTGAAGACGCACCCAGAGGTTGTTGAGATGGAGAGGTATGCAAGGCCCTTAGCCAGGTGTTGGCTGCATAGTAAGTCTCATCAAATGGATTGAATTAGAATTTTTCGGATAGGGTTGCGCCTATCAAGCACTTTTGTCTGCTGCCATTCTGCTGTGGAGCGGCCAAAATCTCATGATCGGTGTCCTTTTTGCAGATCTATTTTGCAGATAGACCTCTCACCTTGTTCTTAATAAATAAGGTAAAGATAATAAAGAACTCCTATATCTTTCCTCAGATGCGCACTGTATAATGTCTGCTGCCTGCTTTGACTCACTACCCAGGAAGGGGGTCATTTCTTGGCCAGGGCATGAGTGGAAAGTGGATTCTCCCATTGGGAAATGCCGTGGACATCTTCAAACTTCCTGTCAGTGGGCATGTCAATGAAGATTGACCATTTCATGCCCACTAACAGCTGCCCTACACTGCTCTAAGTGTGTGTCTCTCTTAATGGCAGTGCATCTTGTTGCTCAATTTTATTGCAGGTTCTTTAGGGGAAGGCCCTTACCTTTCGAGTTGCTCTTAGTAGAGCTCTGGGAACAAGGAGACATGTAGGCCAAGTGGCCTTCTGGCACAGACAAGCCTTGTTTACCATTCTGGTTTCAATTGCCTCTCTTATGTACCGGTATTTATATATGTAACAAATGAGGGCTGGCTAATTATGTGGTTCTTAGTAGGAATTGAGTCTCTGCTGGAAGCAGCCCAGTCTCTGCCCACTATTTATAGCCTTCATATGTCCCAAATTTTCCAGTTCTGATTTCAAATATTCTATCCCACTGTCTCCAGAAGTACACTTTATGCTTGTCAGACCACATGTCAATTTATGGTTTGAGAAATATAGTCACAGTATTATTACTGCCACCCTAAACACCACATTTTTTAACTGTGAGATTGGAATCCTGCCTTTTAAAAACAAATTGAGCATGAGTAGGAAGTATAAAAAAAATCATTTCTTTTCTTCACATAGTCTTGGTAAGTGATTGACTTCAGCTTCACATAAAAGCTAGGCAGACCTCTGACGAATGTGTAAACAATGAGCAATCTGTGGGCTGTTTGTGCAGGGACATTGCCTTCCTTTTAGGACATAAAAGATAGTAGACTAAATGAGTGAGTTGAGTGAATGGATGGTGGCTTACATACTATCTTCAACTACAGAACCGTGATCCCAAAGTGCTATGCTTTTTCTTGATTATTGATGAAGGCATCCGATTTTTGCCAAATAAATTGCAAAAGGGGCAGATTTATAATGCTAATTGAACTCCCACTTTGCATTAGGCACCCACAGAAGGCAATAAGGCTATTCTATGTCAGTTCACCCTCAGAACAGCCTAAGACACAGGCATCATGGTCTTCGTGTCATAGAAGGGAGAACTGACACCCTGCGAGGCCAAGCCAGTGTTTCAGAATACTCAAGTGACAAACTGATGGGCACTCGAGTTCAGACCAGCACGAGTGCACTCTCTTTCCAAATGACGATTCCTTTAAACGCAACTACCAGCCCCGGACAACACGTGTGAAAATCATCAAGTGGCAATAAATTTGCTGTGAAAATTTCACTGAAAACACAGTAAAATAGTTTTTGAAATCACACGCTCTCACCTGACTTCCCTTTTCTCAGAATGATGAGATGAAATTAAAAATAGATATTCCCATGAACCCCAAGATTGTGTGTGTTGAGGTATCTTCTAATGTAATCAGCATGTGAGAACCCCGTTCTTATCGGCATATTCATGCCAACCCATGGACCTTGCCCTCCCCTCCACCCCCAGCTTCATACACAGGCACAATGCTGGGAGAAGACCTACGTATGTTTGGTGCAAGAGCAGTGTAGAACGCTCAGAGGTCACGTGGAGAGGTTGTCCACGGAGCCCATGGTGGAGGCCCCAGCGGCTCTGCATGACTGGCTCAATCTTGAAATCTGATATTACTGATGATATTACCATAACAAAGTCTTAGTCTATGGAACTGCACCTCCACCCGCCTTGGACCAGGGAACAGATTGCTACACAAGTTCTTCTGACCTGCATAACCCTGCCGATACCACTAATTGGATCTGGTCAAATGGCAGCTACTGGCTCCAGACGACCCAGGTCGTCTCAGACCAGCCTTGGTTCAGTCTGTAGCCAGGACCTTGATAAAATGCAAATGAATTCAAGATCACCGAATCCAGTTTCTGCCAGAAGAATGATGTCAGGACTGAAAACAGTACCTGATAGGAAACTGGTACTCAAGAAATACTATGGAAGAAATGAATGAAGCCGGGAATCAATGAATCTCTTTCAAAAATTTTACAGGAAATGCCAAAGTGATTTCAGCCTTTCATATAATTGCCAGAAATGAGACCCAGGGCAGGAAAAAAAAATCTTTATGCCTCCTTTCGTGATCCTAGTCAGGACTATCCTGTTTTCAGCGCTCCCGGAATGCTGCAGGGACTCTGAGCCATGTGTGAAACCCAAATGTCCCAGCACCTAACATAATTCCCGTGCCTAACCATAGTGTCTTTCCTGCCCTTCCAATGGCTGAGCTATATGTTGTACTTCTTCTCTTTTTTGTGGAATATCCATGAATTAAAGACACTATCAAAGTTGTCATCACAAATTATAGATAATATTACAAGGAATAGGAATTACAGGACTTTTCATTGTCCTCACAGGAAATTGGTACACAGACTAAGAGGCAGGAGTTCAAATACAATGACAGGATGTGAGTGGTTCAAAATCAGGACAAGTGTCCACCAGGACTGCTTCCTTCCACCAGATCCATTCAGTCTACATGCTGGACAAACAGTCTCTAAAAACTCCATTGGGGTTGATTAACAAGCGGAGCTCTGCAGATACCATAACCTTGCTTACGGAAGAAGCCTCGACACATTCACTGATGAAAACCAATGACTGCAGCCTTTAGTATGGATAATATCTTAACAGAAAGAAAACAAACATTCTCACACCACTAAGAAATCTCATGATATATGGGGGGGAAATTGAGGTTGTCAAGGTTTTTCATTTTACTTGCATTCATAATCAATACCCATAGAAGCAGCAATCAGGATTTCAAATGACATACTTACCACACTCCACAAATTTATTTCCAGTGATCTCTTTAAAGAGTTACAAAGCAAAGATGACTTTGAAGAACAAGGTGTGCCTGACCTAACCCGTGGTATTTTCAATCGCCTCATATATATGTGAAAGCTGGGGCAATGGATAGGAAGGCTGGAGAAGAATCCCAATGCCTTTGAATTACTGTGTGTGATCAAAGAATATTATGTATATCATGGTCTGCAGAAGAATGAACAAATTTGTCTTGGAAACATCAGAGCCAGAATGCTCCTTAGAAGAAAGGTTGATGAGACTTTGTCTCACATCCTTTGGACATGTTGTCAGGAGGGGCCAGTACCTGCAGAAAGACACCATGTTTAGTAGAGAGTCAAGAACCAAGAGGAGGCCACTCAACGGGCTAGATGGGCACGAAGGCTGCAACAATGGGCTCAGACCTAGCAGATGGTGAGGCTGGTGCACAACCAGGCAGCGTTCAGTTCTGTTGGGCACAGGGTTGCTAGGAGCCAAAATTGCCTTTGATGGCACTTGATAGCAACACTCAGTGCCGCCAAGTCAAGTCTGACCCATAGAGACTGTGGGACAAGGGAGACTGTGACTTTCCAAGATTATAACTTTTTACGAGAGTAGAAAGCCCACTCTGTCTCCTGGGGAGCAGCTAGTAGTTTCGAGCTGCTGGGAAGCCTAACGTGTAACCGCTATGCCCCTAGGGCTCCTGTACAACAATACGACCAATACCTA
>NW_022103896.1:68712842-68723291 GCF_000313985.2 Echinops telfairi | reverse complement strand
TTTACGGGAGTAGAAAGCCCACTCTGTCTCCTGGGGAGCAGCTAGTAGTTTCGAACTGCTGACCTATTGCATGGAAGCCTAACGTGTAACTGCTATGCCCCTAGGGCTCCTGTACAACAATACGACCAATACCTAACCCCCTGCAAAATTTTTTTCAAATTAATCTGTCAAAGGAGCTAACACTCAAAAGATGAGTTCTTTGTCATTTTAATGATCATACAATTGACATTACTGGAAGATTTACCTCGTGAATTATTTTCTACCACATCCCATGAGAATGCACTGCTAGGATTTATGGCTCTTGATTTCTACGGTGTTGGGATGGTCTCGATAAAGTTAACCTTAGCTCACCCAAATTCTTCTTGGAGAAACTGGGGCTTTCCGGGTTCAGCCATTATATCTTCTCCTTTTAATTATTTTTTTTTTTAGTTTGCTTTTGTCAGTTAGGTGGTGGTTAACATTTCAGATCACCACTTTCATATTCGACAATTTAAACTGCTTATCAAACCTCCCAATAGCTTCAAGCTAACAGCGTGCCTGACTCTAGGGAAGGAAAGTGAACCGCGAGCGTAAAGTCAAATAAGCTGCCGTCAAATTTGCCAGACATACTTGAGTACTGCCCTATTTGAAAGGACAACTCAGAAGCCATCGTCTGTTTAACTGAATGGTAAGATTGATTGGTTAAAAAAAAAACAAGGAATGACAAGTGATGGCTTTTCAAGCAGGGTCGGAGGAAACCCATCTTCAGATTGTGCAGCTCCTCTACCGTGTGCCCTTATGCTACTGGTCTTCGGGGCAAGCAGCGATGCAGAAGGCTCCAGTCCCCACCCGTGAAGACAACGACGCCAGTAAAACAACGGAGGTAGCATTTCTACCTGATCTGTGTGATGTGGCAGGATACATTCTAAAAAATTGCTTTGCTAGACTTAAAAGGATTTGAAGATTGACGCTTAGAAAAGCCAATTAAGTTTTGCCCTATACCCCCTGAAGCGTTCTCCCCGCCACAAGACTGAGACATGATCGTTTACTTGGGTTGGGCTTGACAACTCCTGAAGGGGCGACACCTTTTTGTTCGACAGCCACTGATCTAGCGGAGAGGCAGTCACAGGATGGGACTCCCTCCTGCTGGTAAAATGCTATTCCATCTGGCAAGGAAGTCTGGAGAGAAGAAGCGAGGGCAGTGGAGGGAGTGATGGTGGTGAGCCTGCGCTGTCCCGAGCTGCACTGGGTGCTGACTTGTGTCATCCCTTGTAAAGGAACAGAAGTCAGAAACTCTGGTTTATACCAGTCATTTCCAGTATTGTCTAAACTACCACAAACCAACCTTTTAGGAGGTGGGAGGATAAATTATGAAGGAAAGAAAAATAAAGGAATATTTAGAGGGAAATCTATCATACAATTGGTTCTGTTCTATTAAAAAGGGTGATTTATGATTTAATGGATTTATGGAAGACTGAATTGCCTGCCTCCCATAACCCTGTTTCTTCATCTTCATTATACTTCAGTGCTATTGTATAAATGCACAACTGGCAACTCTCTACGACTCTTTTTCTCATTTGAATTCAATGACACTGTGACCGAGTATTGTAAGATTTATAAAATATATTTAAGTTGACTTGATGCACCTGATCTTGGAAGCCTGGGCTTTTTGAGGAAGAATGCTGTGTTTATGATCTGATGGATTCTATTTAGAATTATTAAACAAAAATCGACAACACAATGAGGCTTTCTTTCTGGATCCAGAAACTCTAACTTGTTAGTTTGAATTCATAGTAACCGAAGAGCGCTATTGGTGGTATTCAAAAGGCGTTCAGAAGGAAAAACAGATACTTTTGGTTATAGCATAGCCTAGCATGATCCCTGGGACATAGTTGATCCTCAATACACATTCATGGCATTAGATGAGTGGCCAGGATCATTTAGTGTTCATTGAAGAATGAAACACATCAGTACTCTTGACACAGCTAAGGAACTCAATCAACTGGTGACCTGAGGGAACACTTGACTATTACAATTTGTTAGTGATACAACTCATGGGGCAGATAGAGGCTCATTATAAGCCAGGGAATGAATGAGGCCAAGGATCAGTTTAATGCCTCCGGGGCCTAGTTATCTCTGTTCTGTGCCACGGCTGCATCCACGACCCATAGCCCTTGCCAGCTGTCACCCATCAGGGTGTGCGCTGTCACAGAGTGGCCCCAAAGAAGGGTGCTCCTAGGTTAGTTCAAACCCAGGACCACTTGGGGAAAATACAGCTCAAGGATTGTGCTCATCCCAGGGGCCAGATGTAACGACGGACTCAATGAAGAACAGCATGTTTTGGAGCCAAGTGGACCAGCCGCTCTTAACAACATGTTGTGGTTCAGTGCGTACAATGCCCTGGCCTTGTTGACCATAGCCAACATAGCCACAGTTGCCGCTATGTGGAGTAGATCCAAAGTCCTTCCTCTAGTGAAATGCTTAACCCACAGCATTTGAAATGTGCTTGGGCCTATTACAACTTCATACTCTTTCCAGAAACCCCCCTTTCATAATACTCATCTATTTTAGATTATTTCAACATTACCTTGTAACATTCTTTGAATAATAGACTAGTATATTTTCTTCCTGGCAAGCATCACCTTGATCTGTATTATCATTTAGGTCCCATCTGAAAACACCATTAATTTAAATAAGCAATAGAGACTGAAATAAAATTCCATTCATGCTTAGCTCTCCAGTGTGGTTTGGAAATACTTTCTTCTTCAGCCAGTCTTATGTTACATGCTGGATGGTCTTCTCTTTGACCACCTCATAAAAAAGGGCCCATAAATAGTTTTCCTGTGTTATTTAAACTAGTGGTACTCCCCGAGGCACTGTGCTCTCTCTCTCTCTCTCTCTTTTAATCCTTTGTGTATTTCGAAAGCATTTCTAAACCAGTAGCAGAGGTAGACGTGTACTTTAACTTGAGAGAGTCATGTTCTATTAGTATCAGGCCACACATTTACTTTACTGATAAGAAGAATTTGCTTCTCAGCAAAATTTTGCCTGATTGATATACTTTCTTTCTGAAAATTCATCTACTGTGAGATATGAATGAGAAGATACGTAATTTTTTTCTGTGCTTCTGATGTGGAATTGTGACCTTTTAGCATAAGTATGGTCTATGATATTGTGATGCATAAGAGTTCTGTTTTCTCATAAAAATCTATTAATTTCTGATTCATGGTGTGATGGAGAAGACAGAAGAGAAGCAGTCTTTTAAGGCTTATTATAGGTGACACTGTCTTACTTATGATCACAGTGCATCCACTTATTAATGGACATGCATTATGGTTCGTCCCTTCCTTACGGCTGGTTGGGGTGAGTTCAGGGTCTGTGATCTGCCCGTCTCACTTGTTATCTCTTCTTCCTGCAATGTCTAAGTTCTTTATTTGTGTTTTTATTATGCTTGATTTCTGCACTTTGAAATAAAGCATCATTGCTTCTTTTGCCCCATCCAGTTATGTCCCTCATTTCACTTGTACATTAATCCCACATTGCTTCTTACCCCTTACAAAGTCATAGATGCCTACTGTATTTTAAAGTTAAGGGAACTGAGAGACCATCAAGTCCAATTTTCCTCTAAATGCAGAAATTCTTCACTGTTCTACATGGATGTTCCTAAAATGTTTGTTTTCACATTGAGGAGAAAGCACTTTCAGTCTTTCAGGTTGTGAATTTGTTGTTCTAATTGTCAGAGATCATTAACGTGCCTGCAGCCTCAACTCTCTGTTGGCATTTCCTTATCAAGTTATGAATTAATTACATTTAATTCGATTGCACTTCTTATGGATGTGAAAAATGTCAGTTCTACTGATTTTAGCTGATTTCTTTCCAACCACCTGTCTTCAGTTTCTCTAGCACATTTTACAAAATCAGATGTAACTTCTATCCAGAATTCATGGAGCCATATTTCTAGTTGACTCTCAGTTACTTCCTCTCTTATGGGCTTAATTCAACATTGATCAAGTCTCTACTGAGCTCCAGATATAGTCCAGGCCTTATCTCAGGTAATGGGAGCATATAGATGTGGATAAAACACACCTTTTATCTCTAGTGGTATACATCTAAGGAGATTTTCAATATTAAGATATAACACACCCTCAATACAATATGTGCTTATAAGTTAACCCATCAGCTTTCCTTTTAAATTTCCTCCTTCCCCTTACATTCTAATTAGTAGCTCTCTTTAAAATGTGGTTTCCAGCAGTATTTCTTGAAATGTGCTGGAAATACATATTCTCAGGCCCTAACACAGTGCACAGAATCAAAACCGTGAGGAATGAGGCCCAACCATGGATGTATTGACGAGCCCTCCACGTGATTCTGATGGTCACTGCTGTTTGAGAAGCCCTGGTCGGAGGGAATCAATGTATAGCCTCCAGATTAGAAACTACATGTGCTCAGTCACAGCCTTAATAATTAATTCTCTCTTTAAACATTCTCTAAAATCAGCCAGGTTGTAAACTTAGGTCCTCATCTTGTATCTGATTTATAGCAACGGCTTCTTAACTGGTCTCCTAACTATCAGTGGCATTCCCACCCAAGTCATCCCAAACACTCCCAGCATGTGCTAAAACTGTTTTTGTCCTCCTTGAAAACACCAAACAAAAGTTTCCTTTGTCTTCTTGTTACATTTTGACTGAACCAGGGGGACAATCTTCTGTAGAGCCCGACCAGAATTCCTTGCACAGGCTCTTCTGTGCACCCTGGTTCAGGGTTTCTTCCTGATGCATGAAAACACCATTGTGCCATGCCCTTCCCTGATTGTCTCTGTAAAGGACTGCTGACAATGAAGCACGGTTTACCTCACTACCCTTCTATCCTCTCATTCCTGTCCTGTATTTTATTGGCGAAACTCTTGTTTTTCAAAGATTGGACCAAGTGTCACATTCTTCTGGGCGATTGTTCTCTATCTTACCCTGGGAGAGGTCATTGCTCCCCTAAATTTCCACACTACTTGGCTCATACCGCAATAGAAGCATACCTAATCATCGTCAACGTGCATTTTGACAAATGAGAAAGTGAGATGCAGAGAGCGCAGGATTTGTCCGGGGTCACACTGCTAGACAAAGTCGGAATTAGGAATTCACCTAGCTCTTCTGGCTCCTGGTCCCGCGTACTTTCTTCTGTGTTTACACAATCCCCTATTGTGTGCTTAGTGGTATGGTTAGGGGGACAATTTTTCTTTTCGTTTGACATTACTCGTAAAATTCAGGAGATTCTTCATAATCCCACTTAGAGTTCGAGCCTTTGTTTTTGTTCAGTTGAGAGCTAGGGAAACTTGAGGAGCATTTTGTGCTGCTGCAGTCTCCTGCTGAATTCCCATCCTATCAAGATTCTCTTACAACATCTGGCCACTTTACAGGGCATTTCATGGAGCAAATCAATTAGCATTAAACACGGAGGGAGGGAGAAAGAAAAAGAAAGGACCTATTTGAATTGCTAGCATAACACTCTGCCAACTCTCGAAGAGACCATTGATGGCTGAGTTGCACAAAAGTTTGTAACTAATGATTCCAATATACGACTTAAATATAAACTGAAAAAATAAGGATCTTAGTTTCAACTTCACATCCGGGTCATCAGATACGTTGGACGCACTATAAAACACAAATTGGTGTTAATGATCACTGAGCCAACCCCTGACTCATGGTAGTCCCCTGTTCAACTGAAGAACAAAACAGTGCCCACTCCTGCGCCATCGTCACAATCCTTGTTGATGGTAGAGTCCCCCAGGGTAGCCACTGGGTGCTTTGAGCTATCTTGGAAAAGAGTCCATTGTGATCCAGGGGGTCTTCATTGGAAGTAGATCACCAGGCATTCCTTTCTGGTCTGCTTTACTCTATAAGTTATACCAAAACGTGTTCACTACCGGTGAGCCTGCTGGTACTAGAAATAGTTGTGGCATAGTAATACACAAGCCATCTCAGTACAACAGATGGATAGATAAGGCGAGGAACGAATGATTTAATATAAATGCCTTTAATGTTACTCCTAAGTTTTCCTCTATCCGGGGTGTCTGAGGGCATATGACTAAGGATTGAAAAATTACCGTCAGCCATTATGGTTGTGGAGGTAGTTCTCTGATGACATAATCATGGATTCCCTGTAGGGAAATGTTGTCAAAGGCTACTGCAAGCCCTGGGGCAAGACTTGATCTACCGAAAACATATATGCTGCTCCACCTATGACGTTAAAACCTAGAAAATTCACGTTGAACAGATCAGACTGTTTTTTCCCACACAGCTCAGGAGGTAAATGCACATGTGAGCACACACCTGGGTGTATACACACACACACACACACACACACAGGAAGGATGATGAATTCACTAATGTATCTCCATTTTTGTTTTTAAATTTATTAATTGGGAGTTAATAAATAAATCATATCATTTCATAGTTCAATCAGATCAAGCAGTATTATACAATTGCTACCACAATATTTCCAAGCATTCTTTTCCTTCCTGGACTCCCTTTGACCAACCCCACCGCCATGACTGTCCCCACGCCCCCCCGGGACCCTTATTCTACTTGCTCTCTCTATAGGTTCATCAGTCCTGGGTTTCATCTACCGAAACACAGAAAAACATAGAACACAACTTCAAGAGGGTGATCTCTAATGACCTAACACCTCTGGACATAAACCCTACTATGAACAAACAGAAAACAAAACTAAACTAAAATACAGAAAATGTTGAAAACCAGAGCAGACCCAGCGTGCATCAGAGGGGAATCAACTGACACATTTTTAACTGGTCAAGTCAGGTTTATCCCTTGATCTTCTATACTCCTCTCTCCAATGTACACTGTTTAATAACCACTTTCCTCCCATCCCTCTATTATGGAGAGAGAAAGATCACCAGAGGCTGATCCCTGTGTAGGTCCCACAAATGAAGCTTGGGCTCCCACCTTCATCCATAGCCTTCTGAAAACTGGATTCTCAGTTTAGGCTCTGATACTAATCCCTTCCTTGCCTTCAAGTTACAGGATTTACAGTCCTTTGGTGACTGATGACAGCGCACTTCTTCCCTGTGGACTTAGTTGACATCTCACTTAGATGGCTGCTTGTTTGGAGACAAACCTTTATGACCCCAGATGCTACTTTTTCTGATAGTCAGGCACCAGCTAATTTCCTCACCACATTTTTCAATAGTACCCATACCTTCTGGGTTCCCTAATTTACCTCCATGGTGAACATCCCCACACTACGTCACATACCTCGATGAGGGCTTGCTGCCTAGTAGGTGGTGAATTAGTAACTGAATGTGTCTAAAGGATAGTGCTGATGTTCTAATGGTCGTACTGGCCTCGTAGAATCACACATTTACAAATTCTTGTATTTCACAAGAGGAAAAAGATGAGACTTTCAACTGCTATAAAGATTTACAGTCTCAGAAACCCACAGGGGCAGTTGTACCATATCTTGTAGGATCACTATGTATTGGAATCAACCCTGTGGCAGTGAGTTTTGTTTTTGAGTAAATGTAGCAAAGTCCCTAATTTCTTTGATTTAAAGAATTCTTCTGTAATAACGGATGATAGCCCTTCTCTCGTGGTGTTGGTGCATTAAATAAAGTAACATGTATAAAGTAGCTCTATCATGAAATAGTTCTATGGAAGTCCACTTATTTAAATGGATTCCTTCTTTATCTGTGAAGGGGAGTTAAGTAGCTGTCTTACATCCCTTGTAGTGCACTTGTGAGAACGCAGCAAGGTTAGAGATGTGAACAAGATTAGGAAGCTTCAGATGCTACCCAAATGTGGGGCCCACGGACAAAGTTCAGAAGGCAAGAAGGGTTCAGAGAGAAGGAGAATGGACACAGGCAACACGGAGAGGGCGGAGATGGGCACATTGCGGGGCTGGTCATCAAGCACAGGAGAGAGCAGATGTGTGCGCTGTTGAATGGAAACTGAGTTGCTTTGTAAACTTCACCAAGTTCACATTGCGAGAAAGAGCAATGACCAGCCACAGCAATCTGATGCTCAGTATCGAAAGCCTTTGTTAAGAGCTGTCAAGACAAAAGGGGGAACTGATTACAAGGATCTACAAATAACCTCCTCCCTGGGGGACGGACAACAGAAAAGTGGGTGAAGGGAGATGTTGGACAGTGTAAGATATGACAAAATAATAATTTATAAATTACCAAGGGTTCATGAGGGAGAGGGGAGCAGGGAGGGAAGGTGGAATGAGGAGCTGATGCCAGGGGCTTAAGTGGTGAGCGAATGTTTTGAGAATGATGAGGGCAATGGATGTACAAATGTGCTTTACACAACTGATGTATATATGGATTGTGATAAGAGTTGTATGTGCCCCTAATAAAATGATTTAATTTAAAAAAAAAGAGCTGTCGAGGCAATGTCCTTCCCAGGCCCTCCATATTATTCTGAGCAAAAGTAAGAATTTTTGATGAAGGCAACAATAACATCACAAGCTTTACCATGAATATAATCACCTCTCCAACCGACTCAAGTGAATTGGCTGTTGGGTGGTACAAGTGGTTAAGCACTTGACTGTTAACCAAATGGTTGGCAGTTCAAGGTCACTGAGGGGCATCTTGAAAGGAAGGCTGGCAACCTGCTTCCAAAAGGTCACAGTCTGCAAAGCCCTATGGAGCCATTCTCCTCGGGATACAGGAGGTCATGGGCAGTTCTAATGGACTTGGCAGTGAGAGTTCTGTTTTTACAGCTCTATGAAAACAAAAGGGTCTGCTTTATCAATGGCCTCTATCAATAATACTGAGCAAACCATCCTTTCCAAGTCTTCATTAAAACTGGGAGGGGGTGCTTTTTTTTGTCCAGCCTGACTCTCTTTAGGTCATTCTTTTCGTCTAGTTATTTGTCACTCCGCCCTCCTCCTCTCAATGATTCCCCTCCCTATCTCTAACCAACAGATAGAGAAGGGCCATAGGCCTCAACTGTTTTCCTTTCTTCCTGTAAGTCCTTTCCCAGGCTGCGCATGTCACAGGCTAAGAGCTGTTGGAAATGGGAATGCCGCAATGACTCCACATTTGAAGAATGGAGCCAAGCTGCATGATTTTCTAAACATTCCATTGCATTAATATCTTGTGGATCCTTGGGGACCTCCATCTAAATCTCTACAAGCACTTGTCGGAGTTTCGGCTAATCCTCAGTGTAGCCAGGGGGAAATATTCCCACATTTGGAGGGGCTGTGAACGGGGGCCCTCACTCAGTCAGGAAGCTGCTAAGGAGCCCTGGGTGCAAAGTGGGAATGTCCACCCTGGGCTCTGCTGTGTCCCGGCATCTGCAGGCATGCCCAGAAAATCCATGGGGCATGACATGGGGAGAAGACAAGAACATTTGTTTCCAATGAAAATAAACTCTAAAAATGGAACAAGAAACATATTGCCTTGCTTCTCCTAGCTGCAGGGTTTTGTCTTTGCCACCAAACAATGGAATCAGAGGAATCTGTCTGTCGTCCACTGCTCTGTGCCATCTGCCTGGAATCCTTCCCGGGTTCTAGTTAATTATGAAGACAGTTATTCATTCAATAAACATTTAGTAAGCACATTGCAGGCACTTTCCTAGGTACTACAGAGAAAGTGGGGGTGGGAGCATACAGAAATCTGAAGAAAAGACTGTCCTTTGTTCTCAAGGAATTCATTGTACAAAAAAGAGAAAGGTGAACAACCAATGATTAAAATACTCTGTGATGTCTTTCCACATACACGTGCATTTGTAGATGGAGCCCTGTTGGCACAGCGCTCAGTTACTAACCTAAAGATTGGCCGTTCCAGCTCATCAGTCACTTCATGGGATAAAGTTGTGGTTGTATGCTTCCATAAAGATTATAGATCACACCCTTGGAAGGCAACCCTGCAGGACAGTTCTACTGTCTTCTAAAGGGTGGAAATTAGTCAGAATTGACTGGACAGCAATGGGCTTGGGTTGGTTTCCATATACAAGGATAAACGTGTGCACATCAAGTTATAGCTGTTCCCCATTACTGTTGAGCCAATTCTGTCTCATAGCTGCCTTATGGGACAAGTAGAATTGATTGTCCTGTACAGATTTCAAGGCAATAATCTTCATAGGAAGGAGGCCTGGTCAAGCATTGGGTTAAAGTATTGAGATGCTAACCACAAGTTCAACTGTTCAAACTCACCCACCAGTCTAATGGAGAAAGATGAGGCTGCCTGTTCCCATAAAACTTTATCATCTCAGAAACCCAATGACACAATTCTACCCTGTCCTGTAGGGACATCTGAGTCAGAATCAACTTAATGGCAGTGGGTTGTGGTTTGAAATGTTCGCAGAAGCAGACCGTCATATCTTTCTCCCATGGAGCAGCTGGTGGATTCGATTTGCCGACTTTACATTATGCAGCCAAGTGCTTTAACTGCCATGCCAACCAGAAATCCCTTAGATGGATAGATAGACAGTGTGGTAGTTACATAATTTCATG
>NW_022103896.1:68710810-68712742 GCF_000313985.2 Echinops telfairi | reverse complement strand
ACTTTACATTATGCAGCCAAGTGCTTTAACTGCCATGCCAACCAGAAATCCCTTAGATGGATAGATAGACAGTGTGGTAGTTACATAATTTCATGTCAACTTGAAGATGCATAAAAGTGTAGGGGTGTTGTTCAGCCTGTCAACCAGGGCACAGCCTGATGGTGACTCCTTGTGAGTGTGGCCTTATCATTAGGAGAGCCCTGGGAACCTCCTCTCTCTCTCTGCTTCCACCTTCAAGCTAGCAGGACACTAAGACCTGTCGGACCCCTGGAGCTGCATCCACCACCATTGAATCCACAAGACTTTGCACCCACTTACCTGTGGTATCCCTGCATTCTACCTCATTGCATGTGATTTCATGAGTCTGAAGAGGGGCTTATGCAGAAGTAATGGACTTACGGACTTTCCTTTGACTGGGTTGTTCTTGATCTATAACTACTTCTTGATATAAAGTTCTTTCTTATGCATATATCAGTGTCACTGGATTTGTGTCTCTAGTCAACAAGACCTAACATAGACAGATCGATATATCGATGGTAGATTATTAGAAGATAGATAGATAGACGATAGAGCATTAGAACATAGCTAGATAGCTAGATAGATACATTCATACATGCAGTGAGATAATTCGAGGTTTTATAGGAAAGTCCCATTATCTTTTAATTCCATTTTTTCATGAACGATTTGAAGCCCCCTCTACATTGATGACCTCATTCTTCAACCTTACAAATCAAACAAGACATTTCTCTCAGAAGCTTTCTCTGAGCTTCCTCTGCCTAAAACTGTTCCTAGAAATATACACCTGATTCTCTTGTGGCATTTTCCCCTTCTTAGTGTGTGCATGGTTATGCACACCCACACTGGGGGAGAGTATTGGTTGTGTCTCCACAGAAATGGAGTGTGCATACAGACCCCACCATGATGCACAAAACCAGGAGGGCAACGTAACATGTGGAGGAATCTAGGACAAGACTGGAGCACAGGGCTGGCCCCAACCAGAACCAGCCTGACCCCGACCCGGGAAATGTGTGCCACAGAGAATGACACTAGACTTTCTGGTGGAGAAAAGGAACCAACCTACCATGCCCAGACGGAAGCAAACCAAGAAGGAAACAGAGAAAGGGCAGTCGGCCTAGACTCTGGATGGGCACACCAAGCCCAGAGGATGAGGTCCCTGCATGGAGCTGCTGGGGCACAGAGAGGACTGTGGGACTACCAACAACTCAAGACATGTTGTCTCCTAACTGGAACATACAGAGACAGGGGACAATAGTGGGGACACATGGCAGGGGGACAGTGGAGGATGGAGGATAACAGATCAGCAATTGCAGTAAAGCCTAGTCACAGAGCCCCTGAGGAGCCCCAAGAACGGATTTCTGGTGAGGAGGGGCAGTCCATGGATCTCCCTCAGGAGCAGGGGGGAGGGTCCCATGGGGACCAGCAAACAGACCTGGACCTATGTAGGGTTTCTTTTCTCTCATCTTTTTCTCTTTCCTTTTCTTTCTTCCATGGTATGTTTTCTTATTCTTATTGTTTGGACTAGGACATGGATGGTTTGCTTAATTATATGGGCTGGACAAGGGACGGCAGCTCAGGGAGAAGGCAATGGGGCCAATGGCCCTGGAAGGTAGAGGGGGAAGAAGGAGGTGGGGAGAAGGGGGTGGTGAGCAGAGCAGACCCCGTCACGGACAGGGAAACAACTAGGGAAGCAGAACCAGCACCTAGGAGAGGGTAGAGATCCTGTGAGGATCAGAGCAACACCACGCTGGTGGAGAGGAAGCACCAAGATGTGGAAGAAGGGGAAAGTGATGGCGGGGCAGGAGGAGGCAAAAGGAAACAGAGGCAAGTTTTAGGAAGCAAAGGCATAGATAGGGAGATTAACAGATTAACAGATTAATGCAAATACATTAATCCATAACAATAGTGGTATTG
>NW_022103896.1:68707569-68709799 GCF_000313985.2 Echinops telfairi | reverse complement strand
ATATATATATATATATAATCTTAGGTGTGAAATTCTGATGTGTGCTCATATTCTGGGCACCTAGCAAAGTGATCTGCATTTTGGGCACTTAAGGGATGTCAGGTGATTGAATGAAAAATGAACACTTCAAAAATCAAAGAGATGCTATTGCTTTGAAAAGAGCCCCTGGAAATCTTTGTTCAACAAAAGTTCCACCGGCAGCTAGTTGACAAGTATATTAAGTTAAGGAAGGCAGGTAGGAAGGGAAATATCCTATGACCTGAACATCTTGACTCAAGGAGAAATTCTCAATTACATTAATGAGAAGTTTAAACACAATGGCATGGCTGATTAGTATGGATTTACCCGCCCCGCCCCCTTACAAGCCATTATAATAGGAATATTGAAAAGCAAATGGTGGGATTACTAAATGATTCCAGGCTCAAATAAACCCCACGTTGGTTGTGTGTGCTATTCTTCTCGATCTTTTGTTAACATTACAAACTTGAAAAATAAAAACGGAATTCCTCCATCCTCTTCCATTTCACCTCCATGTCGGATGAGTGGCCTGGAGCCTTTATACCTTTCTAACAGGAAGCCTTTGATGTCACCCCCGTCAGTCGTCTGGGCTGCCATTCCCTTGGAGGAGACTTGGGAATGACCACTGAGAGGATGAAGGGACAGTAGAAATCCCCAAACTACGCACCAGAGCAAAAAACAAATAAGCAACAAAGCAAAACAGGAGTTTGGTCTATTGTGGCTGTTTTGTTTTCCCTCTCCTAGTTTATTTTTTTATTATGACGAAGGGCCTCCAAGTGAAAAAGTCTCATGTGCTTACATTTCCCTGTTCTGTCCAACCAGTTCTCCTTCCTTCAGTGCTCATCTGCCTTCCTGAGTTGTTCACATGCAAGGAGAGGGGTGGAGAAGCAAGAAACACAGCCAAAGCCACTTTGGTGGGGCTGGCTGGGTGGGGAGGTGGGGCAGGGGTAGAAAAGGAAGGCAAATCATACTTACCCCATCTTTGGGAAATTATTACTATATTTGAAATAAAATTTCCATCAGGACAGCTAATTAAAAAAACCCCAAAAAAAACCTGAATGGAGACTCAAACACTGATGAAGAAGGATGATAATTTCTGGGACTCTCCAGCAGGATCCAGGTGAGCAAATCAATATCTGAACCATCAGGTCTGGTGATGATATCATATTAGCCACAACAGAGTAAGCAAGGTGGGGGGAAATGTCAATCCATGTTTTGGCATGAATGCCTTTCCCCTGTGGAAGCATGCTAATGTACAAGCTTACTAACCAAAGGGTACATTTTCCTTAGATCAACGTAGGACACATTTGGTGCACGGACTTGAACACTGTCACTCTCCTGGGTCCGTCTCATCGTCCCAGGCTGGGAAACTGGCTTGGTGAGAACTTGGCATGGTGGACTCCCATCTCAGATTGGGAGGGAAGGGGCTGCTCCTTCCTGTTGTGAGCAAGGTTGGAGCTACTTCTTATACCACTGGGATTCCCTTTCAAGGAACATCTTGGACTTGGCTGTCTTTTTCCTGATGGATTATGTTTTGGACCATCCTTTACGAAGGATATAATCAGGGGCTGTTCACATTTTTTGACTTTGAGTTGGCCAGTAACTACAATGTTTTTGGAAACCTGTTTTCATTTAATTTCATTTCCTCTTTCCTGTTTAGTATATCACTGGGCTAGAAGAGAAGCATCCCAGATTTGTGTGTGTGTGTCTGTGTGTGTGTTGGGCTGCGACTCAATTCATGCCGATTATTCAAGGAGAAAAGAATTAGAACACATTCATGATTACGGTGGTTCCTTCAACAGACAAGTCCACACCCCGACCTGCCTTCGGTGGTTAGCAGTCACATCCAAACAATAGGAATTTAATACTATCATAACATTACATAGCTACTTCCTTCCCTTCGAGAATGTGCAGGGATACCTGAGAAGCCAAGGAAAATCTGCGACCCCACGACTCATAGTTTCCACAGGCCTCTAATTACCCTTTCATCTGTACCAAATATGATGTTAAAAACTTGTGTGAGACTCTGGCAGAGTTTTGTGCCTGAATGCTGTCTCTGGTCTGCTTTCTGAAACCATCCTGGTCCCCTGGCAGGAGCTGCCAACTCACGCCCATTGCCTGGCAGGCATTGTCCATTTAAATCTTTGGTGGTGCCTTGCTGTGCTTGGTTTGGTGTTGCTTTTAAGGAATATAGAATTTACTAGCTCTTTTT
>NW_022103896.1:68702970-68703938 GCF_000313985.2 Echinops telfairi | reverse complement strand
GATAGAGTGAAGCCGCGGAAATCGAAGCGTGAAGTGGCAAGGGTTCACTGTATACACTTTTACTTGCATTTTACAGACTAGAAAACTGAGATTCAAGAAAACACACAAGTAATAAGAGGGAAAAGATGGAGGAGAAAGACAGCCCTATCACTCTCCATGTCTATTTTTACACAGTTTCCCCTTTTTTTCTGAGCAAGTGCATTCTTTCTGTTAATGTTGGGCTGGTTAATTTCCTCTCCATAACTTACTTTCTACCTTATTATTTGAATTAAAATTTACCTTAAGAGTATATTGGAAGACCATAGTTTTGCTAGTCTTAAATATGTTTTTGTGATTTTTCCCTAGCAATAGAGAGTGGCAGGAATCATAGTTATTTAGCAGTACAGATTGGCAGGTATCATAGTTATTGCACTGTGAGCCTAAAGCCTGGCATTGAAAGCCTTCCACCTCCCCCTCCCCCTTGGTCATTTCCATTGATTTAATTCAGAATATTCATACCTATGGGTAGCCCCCATTAGAAGTCAGCACTCCTGTCGGTCATATTTGAGAAAATAATTAACAAGCCCTTTTTCAAAAGAAAAGCTCATATTTGAATCAGCATCTTGTGTGGTTACAATTTTCCTGCGTATTTCTAGAACATTTGTTACCTTTGTTGGGAAAAGAAAAGGTTGTTAATAAGGTGATGCATAGAATATGTTTATTTCTCTACTGTTTTTAGTACTGTGTTACAGAGTTTCAATATTTAAGGCCAGTTACTAGTACAAGGTACAAACCAGACACGGAATTTTTTCAACCTTATTTTCACTGAAACAAATCTAGAACATATAATTAACTTCCTTTCAGATAGAACTGAGAATATAAAGTAATCCCTTGCTGGTCTCCTTGCCTTGGTGTGGTGTTTAGATCAAAGAAAAATCCAGGGATACATATGTTAGCCAGCTAAAAAGGAGGGGGAAAAGAAAAAAAAC
>NW_022103896.1:68697779-68700889 GCF_000313985.2 Echinops telfairi | reverse complement strand
AAAGGATATGGTCATACTACTAAGCACATACTTCAGATACTAGGCCTGGACTGGCAAATGCTCCTTTAGAGATTTTCATCTACTTTTAAAAATGCCCTCAAAAACCAGTCTTGGTGCACAGTGGGCTGATAAGTGTACTGTACTGTTAACCTAAAGTTAAATGGTTCGTACCCACCAGTTTCCCTATGGGAGAAAGATAAGACATACAAGTATGGAAATTCTATGTATTTCCTTTAACTTATAGAAATGGAAACTTTCACCTACCTGGTAGTATTGCTGTGAGTTGTAATCAACTGGATGGCACTGCATGGGTTTATTAAAAAATGTGACCTTTTGAATCCTGTTTATATTGCTCTTTAATATGCGACTGTCTTTTCCTGGTTCCAGAATTTTTCTCTCAAATAAGGTGATGGGGAATTTCAGCATTATCAACCAGAACCAGGCTGGAGGCTCGCTGCAGATTCATACCATCAGCTACTCCTTTGCACATTCATGTTGAAGTGGAAGAAAGTTAAGACAAGTCCACAAAGTCAAAATATAACCTCGACTATATCCCACCTGAATTTATATTTGCCCCATTGAACATTAAGACAGACCAGACAAGTTGTGGGATGACATCAAAAACATCATACCTGAAGAAACCAAAAGAAATGAAGAAAAGGAAAATGGTTGTGAGAAGGGAGTGAATGTAGACTAGCTAAAGAAAAAGGGAGATCTGATGAAATATAAGAAGCGAATAGATTTCAAAGGGCAGCTCAAAAAAGACTTGGTGAAGTGCAAAAACGTGGAGTTAGAAAACCAAAAGGGAAGAACGTGCTTGCCATTTCTTAAGTTGAAAGAACTGAAGGGAAAAAAATGCAAGCCTCAAGTTGAAATATTGACGGATTCTATGAGTAAAATATTGCCTGACACAGGAAGCACCCAAAGATGGGAAGAATACGTTGAATCACTGTACCAAAACCCAAACCGAAATAACTGGTCAGCATTCCACCTGCCATAGCTTGGTCTGCCTAAAGGCAGAGGGACTAGAAGTGTCTGGAGGTTGATTAGCTGATGGACCAAGATCCTGACTGCTCCTTGGCTTCCGCTTCAGAAATGTCAGTAGGTCCTATCTCTGTACCCAGGTCTTCTACCTCTAGAGTTTTTATTTGGCATTAAAAAAAAAAATCCATGAAACAGTCATTTAATAGCAGCTTCCTTTATCTTTTCAGTCCAAACATCATTTACCAGATTAGTGTATATTACTCATCCACCTTGCGCCGGGCATAGTGAAATGTTGGCATTCAATAGATGGGAGGTGTTCTACCCTGTGAAGCCCCTCAGAGCACAGGTAAAACTAGGAAGCTTACTTGAGTTTGTAATGTGAGATGAGTGATAGTTCATCTATTTCATCAGATTTCCAAAAGGTTTATGTGTCTCCTGGCCCACGTGACCACCCCTAGATGGTGCCATCCTGAGCTCGAGGTTTTCCTTGCCAAGACAAAGGGCCACAGTGGAGGTGGTGCTGGACTGGCAGAGGCAGGATCGTTTTGTTATCTGGGTTTACAGGCCTCTTGGGTTAATTCTAGAGGCATCAAAGCAAGCTGTTCTGTCTTTCCTGTGCTCTGCAGGCTACGAGTTTCCTGTGCTAAAATAAACAACTGGCAGTTTCATTAGACTCCACCGAAGGAAGGAAAAAGTTCATGTTTCATACCTTTTACATTATATAACATTACTATATGAACTTCAATTCTTCAATCTGTTTCGTGTATTTACATTTTTAAAAAATAGTACTCATCCTATAAATAGAATTTACAATAAGCATGCAACTGGTAATGTAGGTCCTAAAATAATAAGCCACTTACCCCTTATGTTGAGGCTTTGTGTATATCACCTTTATATATTATTGGGCTATAGCTGGTTGACGGGGAAGGTGTTCTTCACCATTGGAGGGGAAAAAAAAATCCACATTTTATTTTGCCTACATTGAAGCTTTTTATGTCATCATGGAAATTGTGATGTTTCTACCGGCCAGGTTCAACTTTGCTTTACTTCACAGAGAACTTTGAACTCTGTTCAGAAGAAATCTGTTTATTTTCAGTTCATTTTGTTTGGGTCTTAAAACACCTCGGCTCTTATCAGACAAGGAAATAAGGATTTGATGCTCTATATTCCTGATTCCTAGAAGAAAGATGTGATGATCTTGTTTCCCTAAAGATCACTTGCTTAGTGTTTGGTACCGTCAAGTAAGTTATATACAAGAGCACACTAACCTCACTACCCTGCACCATCCTAACCTCAAAGTCCTTCATATGTTTGAGTCCACGGTTGCAGTCAGTGCATCTCATTAACAGTCCATCTCATTATGGGCCTTTCTTTTTTGACTGACCTTCTACTTTGCCAAGTGAGTAAAAGTCCTTCTCCAGAAACGTGTCCCTATTTATGGTATGCCTATGGTAGTTGCATAATCTCCTGTCAACTTGTGAAAGGGTGGAGTCTAGCCTGTCAATCAAAACAGCCATTGAGACTTCTGTGTGGGCATGGTCTTCTCCTGAGGATTCTGGGAACTCCTGCATTCCTCCCTGGAGGCAAGAGACACTCTCTGCTTCATCTTCCTGCTGTCAGGACACATGGAGATATGCTAGAGCCCTGGAGCTGGAGGAGCTATGTGGAGACCTCTACCAGTGCTGAGATGCTTGCACTGCCACTGGATCCACAAGGCTTTCCATCCACTGGCCTGTGATCTTCCCTAATTAAGTGTCATTGCATGAATCTGAAGAGGAATTTATAGATTGGTATTGGACATATGGGCTAATATCGGGCTTATTGACTTGATCTGGACTAGGCTGGGATGTTTTCTTAATGTACAATTACTCTTTATATAAAGCTCTTTCTTATATACATATGAGTGTCTCTGAATTTGTTTCTTTAGTCAATCCAGACTAACATAAGGCCCTAAGTATGTGGTTATGTTAGACAGGGTTCTCTAGAAAAACAAAACCAGGACACTAATGATTATATATATACATATATATAACTTACAGAAATGGAAAGTTTCACCTACCTGGTAGTATTGCTGTGAGTTGAAATCAACTGGATGGCACTGCATGAGTTTATTCAAAAGTGTGGCC
>NW_022103896.1:68670792-68697605 GCF_000313985.2 Echinops telfairi | reverse complement strand
CTTCAAGTCTTGAGGGCTGCTAGGTAGTCCTCTGTAGAGCAATTCAGGCTATCCAGGCACAGGGAACAAACAGCAAGGCAGGTCACCGACAGTTAGCCAGATGACAGGGTCTGACAGTCCCCAGCTCAAGAGATGTAAAATCCAATGGTGTGGCGAAGCAGGCCTTGAAGGAACCTCAAATTACAGCAACATAGTCCACGGGTTAGGTGTCCCACAGGTAGTGTAGCTTGCAAATTGAGGCACAGAACAAGCAAGGCACACTGGTCTGATCATCAAAGAGCAAGAGACAAGAAAGGCGAGACTCGCTGAGCCATTTATCTCTCCATCCTTCAATTAATCCCACATGTGTTCATTGGCCATGTTGGCACAATAAACCTACCTTTCACAGTTGTGAAGTTGTGAAGTCTCCCCACTCTGGCTATACTTCTTCCAAGACAGATTTCTTTCTTCTTCTGGCGGTCAATAGTATATTTGATATTCTTTACCAACATGATAATTCAGAGGCATCAATTCTTCTGTGGTTTTCCTTATTCTGCTTTTGCATGCACATGAGATGAGAGCAAAGACAGGGCTTGGGTCAGGTACACCTTTGTCTTCAAAATAGCTTCTTTGCTTTTTAATGCTTTGAAGAGATCTTTTACAGAAGATTTAACCAATCTACTATGTCTTCTAATTTCCTCGCCACTGCTTCCGTGGGTATTGTTCATAAATCCAAGTGAAATAATATCCTGCACAACATTGATCTTCTTTTTTCTTTTCTTGTGATGTTGCCCGTTGGTCTAGTGGGGAGGCTTTTTGTTTTCTTTATATTAAAGTATAATCCATATTGAAAGCAGTAGTCTTCAGTATGCATCAATTAGTACTTTAAATCTTCTCCACTTTCCAGAAGCATGATACTGTCATCTGCATATCATAGGTTGTTAATGGTTTTTTTTTTTAAATCCTGAAGCACCATTCTTCTTTATATAATCCAGTTTTTTTCCCAGATAACTTGCTCAGTGTATTGATTAAATAGCTACGACGGAAGGATATGGCCCTAATGCACACTTTTCCTGATCGAAACCATGTAGTATCTCCGTGTTCTATTGGAATGCCTGCCTCTTGGTCTCTGAAGAATCCATCTGAGCACAAGTGTGTGTACTGGAATTCGCGTTCTTCACACTAGTATCCATACTTTGTTATGATGTACACAGTCAAATGGTTTTGCATAGTCAGTCAAACACAGGTAAACATCCTACAGGGATTCTCTGCTTTCAGCCAAGATCCATCTAACATCAGTGATAATATCCCTCATTCTATGTCCCTTTCAGAATTCAATTTGAATGCTTGGTAGCACCGTAGCGATACCGTTACAACCATATTTGAGTTATCTCCAGCAACATTTTGCATGTGATATTCATAATATTTGATCACCTTTCTTTGGCTTGAGCATGAATATGGATCTCTTCCAGTCAATTGCCTAGATAGCTCTCTTCCAAATTTCTTGGCATATACAAGTGAGTACCTCCAGGGCGGCATCCATTGCTGAAACATTCTAATTGAGATCCCATCAAATATTGGAGCCTTTTTTTCTCAATGCAATGTTCTAAAAGGATAGCTTGGACTTCTTCCTTCCACACCATCAATTCTTGATGACTTGCTACCTCCTGAAATGTTTTAATGGTGACCGATTCCTTCGGTCCAGGGACTCGATGTAGTCTCTCCATCTTCTTTTGGTGTTTCCTGCATCTTTCTGTGTTTTTCTCATAGAATCTTTCAACGTTACAAATAAAGACTTGGACGTTTTCTTCAGTTCTTTCAGCTTGAGAACTGTGTTCTTCTCTTTTGGTGTTGTAGCTCTAGATGTTTGGACATTTCATTATAATACTTTACAATGTCATATTGAGACACCCTTATAAATAGTTCTGCTATTTACATCTTCATTAACTTCCTTTTACTTTAGCTATTTAACATTTAAAAGCAAACTTCACGCTCTTCTGTTACAGACTTTGGTGTTTTCTTATCTTTTGGTTTTTCATGTACGATGCCTATGATATTATATCAGAATTTATCTGATCTTCTTTCATGATCAATTTCCATTCAGGTAGGGTATATGCTAAGTCATATGTTGGCTTTTGTGGGCTTATTTTAATTTTCTTTAGCTTCACTTTAGATTTACATATGAGTAGTTGGTGTCTGTTCTGCATTCAGCCCTTTGTCTTGTTCTGATTGACGGTATTGAACTTCTCCATGATTTGTTTACACAGATGTAATCGATTTGATTCATGTGCCTTCTATCTGTGAGATCCACTTTGTAGTCACTGTTTTATCGTTGAAAACAGTTAGTTGCAATGAATGTCATCAATTTTGAAACATTCTATCATGTAATCTCTTGCATAATTTCTATCACTAAAGTCATGTTTTTTAACTGTTGACCCTTCTTGTTTCCAACATTCGCATTTCAATACTAATAATTTTTAATGAATTTTGATAGCACGTTTGATCATTTCAGACTTCAGAAATTGGTAAAAATCTTAATTTCTTCATCTTTGGCCATAGTGGTTAATTAATAGTCATATTAACTGATCTTCCCTTAAGCTTATGGCTAGTACCTTATCACTGACAGTGTTATACTGCAGAATGCATCTTGACCTCTTCTTTTTAAGGATGAGTATGTATTAGCATTCAAAAGGCCAGTATGGTACATTTCAGCTCAGTAATGCCTAGAATTTCTTTATGGCTCCATTTTACTTCTGAAGACTGAGTTTTCCCACTGTCCCACCTCATGGTTATGAGTGGATGGTTACAGTTGTTTGTCTCCATGGTGAGTTGTGCCACATCAACAAATGAAGGTCCTGAATACTTGCTCTCTCTGTAGCAATAGATTGACTGCACTGAGGAAGCAGCTCTTCCCGTCCGTTTAGGGTGCCCCGATATCTGAGAGGACTGCCTTCCGCATTTGTATCAGACAATGTTACACTGTTATCCATAAAGATTTTAGTGGCTAATTTTTCTGAAGTGGACCTCCTTTCCCTTCTTCTAGGCCTGTCTTAAACTGGAAGTTCCATAGAAGCTTGTCTACTGTAGGTGAATCTGCTGGTGTTTAATAATACTGCTACCATAGCTTCTAACACTACTGCAATACACAAACATGAACTCATGGTGGGTGTGGTTCATAATGGATATAGTCTTGTACAGCCTCGGGAGCAATTCTACTCTGTCCCATAGGGCCACTCTGAATCAGATTCAAATAGATGACAATGCACTTTTGTAGTGATTGTTTTGAATTTTGATTTATTCAGATATATTCATTGAATCTGCCCTGTTCATATGGGGTCAGCGGTAACTCAGTGGTAGGTTCAGGGCAGAAGACCTGAGTTCAGCTCCATCGCAGGCACAGCCACTACCACTTGCCAGTTGAAGGCTATATACTGCTATAATGCAGAGCAACAAGCCCTGGTAGTACTGTCAGGTACACATTGGAGTGAGCAGTCCAGACACCTCAAAAGGTCCACTAGAGAAAGATGAGGCAACCTACTCCCATAAAGATTTACAGTCTTGGGAATCCAATGTAGGGTCGCTGTGAGTCGGAATGGCCTCAATGACCATGGGCTTAATTTTGGATCGTGGAATAATGTTCAACAGGTTTGTGCAGAGCAACCAGACTCAGGTGGACTAGGAAGCAAGGCCTAGCAATATTTTGAAAAACGGTCCATTGAAAATGGTACAGCTCACAACATCTCAATCCACAAGTGAGCACCATGTACCAGCTCCGCCGCGCGCCCCCCCCCTGTCCCCCGTCCCTGGGGTCAGCAAGAGTCAGGGAGTGACTCAATGGCAGTTAACACCAATACCAACAACTCTGAAGAGGATTCAGCACTAGATCCTGTGGGGATGCAAAGATGAATGTTATCCTGAAAATGTCTGCAGTGCAGTGGAGGAGATCGCTGACTCTCAGCCCTGACAGCATTGAAGCCTAATCATCAGGTTGCAGGTCAGTGTGGACTCCCTCGGGGCTGGGGCTGTCTTTCACATTCCCGTGGAAAGGAATAATAGTCCAGTTAGGGGCTGAGGCCAGAGAGACTTGGGTACAAACTCAAGCCTACCACATTCTAGTTTGTGTGGCCTTATGCATGGGATTGATCTTCTCCAGGACCCAGTTTCTTATTTGTAAAAGACAAACTAAAAATCCTGACGGTGAGAAATAAAGAAGATAAACAAAAGGATTAGCCTCATGGCTGGCGTATATGGTTTGTTCTCAGAATGATCAGCCTGCCCTGTTCATTCAAGGGGAGGCAGCATAATATTATAGATAAGCAGTAGGCTTTGGGGTCATATTTTCCAGGGTTATATCCTTTTACCACCTTAGTGACTTTGTGCAAGCTACTTTATTGTTTCATAATGGAGGACTTTTTTTCTCTTCTGGGTCGATAATAGCATTGCAAGGATTAATGAAATAACTCCTACTTCTGCTCTTAAGAAAGGGGCTAGAGTCACTCCTTAGTGCTGCCTCTTACTTCTGCCACAGTGCTTGGTGGGATCTGACACATCATAGTTGTTCACACAGAGGAGTCTCATGATGGTCTGAAAGGGTTAAAAATAATCTGTTGAAATAGTGACAATGTTACTTCTTGCACGGAAAAAAATCATGAGTTCATTCATTCATGTATTTCTTTATATCTTGTATTCATTAAAATTTTAATTTATCTTTAATTTTTATAACTTAATCTTTAATTTACAATCCTATTATATTCTTTCTTTTTTTTTAACCATGGGCATAGGCTTGAATACTTTGATTAAAAGCAGTTAAGTCAGCTAAAGGGATTGGCAATAGTCAATGCTTTCTACTGTCAATGTAGCACACCGTCTTCTAGGAACAGCTAGAAATCACCCAGATCGTGCAAATATCTTGCCTTAAGGTGGTGGCGGGGGATAATACTCTTCTCCATTGCTAGTGCATATGTGAGTGCGTGTTCCAAGTGCATGCATGCTCCTTGTCGCCCCAGGGAGTTTGGGGTCTTCTTGTGGGCAAGAACTCTTTGCATAGCCATTTCTCAATGTTGTCTAATTAAGGATCTCATGTAGTGCTGATGGTATAGTCATTTCGCATTGGGCTGCTAACCACAAGGTCAGCAGTTTGAAACCATGGGCTGCTCTGTGGGAGAAAGATGAGGCTTTCTACTCCCATAAAGATTTGCAGTTTCAGAAACCACAAGGGTGGTTCTGCTCCGTCCTAGAGTGTCACAGTGAGTCAGAATTGACTTGATGGCAGTGAGAGTATAGAGCTGATCAGGTGGCATAGTGCTTACTCATTGGGCTGCTACACATAAGGTCAGCAGTTTGATACCATGTGCAGCTCAGTGGGAGAAAGATGAGACTTTCTATTCCCATATATTTAAATGAACCAAAGCTTCACTGTAGGAGACTGGTTTACCTCCATAATCCAACCTTATTCCCTTCCACACCTTGGGCAGCTAGAAGGGAAAGCAGAGGTTAGGGACAATGGGGAGGCTGTATAACGTTCGCTCTGGCCCTCACAACACCCTGTCTCAGGAGGGAAAGAAATGACCTCTTTGCAGAAGACATGGTGTTTGAACTAACTCCTGTCAAATGCAGTGTTTAGGAAATAGAAAAATTATTATTGAAACATTAAAATAACCCTTTGGTTACTTTAAGTATGTCATTTGCTCATTGGAAACTTAAAATCATGATATAATTGAGATATTACAATGCTTCAAAATTCCACCGCTTAGAAATGATTACTGTTGATAAATTAGTGTATGTTCATCTAAATCTTTTATCAGATACATATATTCATTTATATATTCAACTTGTATACACTACATGTAATGATACATGGTGGTGCTGTGGATTACGCACTGGGCTGCTAACTGCAAGGTTGGCAGTTTGAATCCAGCTAGCTGCTCCTTGGGAGAATGATGAGGCTGCTGTGACTGTAAAGATATATAGGCTCAGAAACCCTATATAAGAGCAGAATGTGTGAGAATTGGCTCAATGACAGTGGGTTTTAGCTACTTGTAGCCTTGTCTTTTTCTTTCATCAAACAGTATATTATGGGCATTTATACATTATTTACTTAATGGTTGCACAATATTTCATTGCATACTTGTACTTTAACTTATTCTTAAGCAATAGTAGTATGTTATAATTGCCATATTATACATTGGGGATATAATGAACTAAATCAACATATATATGATCGCCCTTGTAGAAGTAAGGAGTCAGAGGGGACTATAGGTCATCAAGTCAGCACAAGTGTGCTCATTGTTCTGTGAGGAAGGTCTAGGTTTTGCCTGAAGTACAAACGAAGTCCCTAATGTGCATGTGTATTTCTTCTCAGAAACACCATTGGATTCATCAAGCACCTGCTTTTATGTTCTGGTCTTGATTGTTCTAACTCTCAAAGCTGCTCCTTTCTGTTCTCCTTGTCTCCTCAGTGTCAGTTGCAATTTCTGGTACACACATAAATTAATCAATATTTCTATTGATAAAAACCCAGAAATGGAATTATAGAGCAGAATTAGAAGACATCCAAAACTGTTGAAATTACTTAAAAATGAATGCACAGATCAGGATTTATGTGGGTAATATACAACATAAACTTGGTGCTCTACAATATAAGTCAGCAGCACCTACAACGAGGATTTTCTGTGTTTCTGTTAGGTGATGGGTGAGGTACTGTGGAGGGTTAGGAAATGAAACATTATCTCTGCTCCAAGCAGTTTAGAGTGTTGTGCAGAGGATAAAGGATATATATATGTAAAACACCAACCATTATGATTTTCAGTGAAAAGCCCATTGATGTAGAGGCAATGCCCGACTCCAGGGCTCCAACGGGCAGAGCAGAACTGCCCATAAGATTCCCACAACTGTTGCTCTTCATGGAGACAGATGGTCACATCTTTCTCCCAGGGAGCAGCTGGTGGGTTTGAATTGCTGATCTTTCAGTTAGCAGTCAAGCTAACTTTACCACCAAGACCCCCTCAATATAATGAAAACCCAAACCCACTGCCATCTAATTGAGTTCAACTCATAGCAACCCTATAGGACAGCATGGAAATGATCGCTAGTTTCCAAAGCAGTAAATCTTTAAGGGAGCAGACAGCCTCATCTTTCTCCCGTGGAGTGGGAGAACCACCAACCTTGCATTTAGCACCTAAACTTATAGAAGACAAACTACGTCAATAGTACTATCATCAGTAATCCAGAGGAACACTCCAAGATTCAGTTTACAAGGTATTGCCAGAGAGCTTGTCCTAATTTCAACTTCCACTGGAACTATCTATCACTGTATCTGTCTTTTTCAGTTTGAGCATTAGGTGTGTCTTAGTTATTGAGAGCTGATATAATAGAAATACCATAAGCAGATGGCTTTAGCAAACACATTTATTCTCTTACAGTTTAGTAAGCTGGAAATCCAAAACCATGTTGTCACCTCTAGGGGAAGGCTCTCTCTCTCAGATCCAGCGAGGGCACTCATTTCCTCTCAGAAACGGTGTGCCCTGCATGCCTTAGGGAGCTCCCTGTGTCTTGGCACCAATTATCCCCAGTGTGAAGGAGGTTCTCAGGAGAAGAACCCCCCCATCCAAAGGATGTGTTTTGCTGCTGGCTTTTCTTTCCTGATGATAGTTCGATCCCTTGTTCGCTAACTATTTCAATTTGTATGGATGAAAGAATAAACTAAGTACTGATGTATTGAATAAACTCTGGTGCCAAAATACGGCGAAATACTAGGCAGCTGTTAAAATTGAAGAACTAAGTCTATAAGCATTGAAGTAGAAAGATATTTGGTGGTTAAATAAGTAACAAACCAAGAAGCAGAAAAGTAAAGATAGTATAGTCAACCTGGTTAAAATGCACACATCTCCCACACAAAGGAACATATACACGACAGTCTCTTCCGAGAATTCTGAAGAATGTTGACTTAACCTTCCTCAAGAGAGATATTTATTATCAAAATAAATGCTTCCCTCTTCTTGCACTCAACCTCAATGCTATGACTCACACAGGGCTAATCAGTGGGTTAGAGTCAAATATATGAAGCGCAGGACCAATCCAGTGGAAAAGCTGCGGTTGCTGAGTATGAAGTATCCAACTTTGGAAGGGCCGACGGGAAGGAGCCCTAGTGTGTTCTGGTAAAACAATAGAAGGGGGCTAGCTGATGACTTGTAGATGCATTCAAAGATAGTGATAAAAATGAGTGCACACTTAACCCACCCAAGGGGGTGGGGTGGTTGTTTATATCTCCATAGGGAAAGAGGGACCAGACTTCAACCCAGTGCTTCAAGACAAGAACGCAACACACTGACATGAAGCAGGGAACCAATAGAGAGGCCTGAGGGGCCCGTCTCATCACCAACTAAGTGGACAGTCCCCTGCCTCCCCCAGAAGAATTCATTTCAGAGGACAGCACTGAAGCTAAGCTCAAGGAGAGGGATGTGTCTGATCAGAGCACATGGGAGCAAAGGGGTGGGGATAAAAAAAGAGTGAAGGACATCCTGGCCCACCAAGCCCTGAGGACAATATTTTTGCTCAGAGCAGCCAATGCACAGAGAGGACCATAGGGCCAGCCCCTCCACGAGACACAACATTCCTCACAGACCCATAGCACCCTGCGGGAAAACACTAGAGACACAGTGTGGGAATTGTGCCCACACTGACCCCACCACACCGAGGCAAGATGTTGGGGGTGTGAAACAGAGCAGCAAGGGGAGCAGAGCAATGAAGTCCCCAGGGGACACCAAAATTAGACTGTGGGGCCAGGGCATGGAGCCCCATCAGACTCAACTGGAAGGCACTCATAAAGGACAACAGATAGACCTTGAACTATTTATAGGTCTTTTTTGTCATTGCCTTTTTGTTGTTGCTGTTGTAGCTATTGTTTTATTTTATATTGTTGCTTTGTTGTGCTCTTGTGTTGTGCATATTGTTGTCTCTGCATGTCTATCTGGATGGGATAGGTGGGATAAACAAGCTGGAAGAGAGAATAAGCTGATAGCTCCGGGGGGCATGGGAGAGGGGAAGGCGAGGGAAAGGAAGTGGGTGTTAACAAATCCAGGGACAAGGGAACAAGTGACCAAAAATCGATGGTGAGGAGGGTATAGAAGGTCTGGTAGGGTTTGATTAAGGGCAATGTAACTTGGGGGAATTACTAAAACCCAAATGAAGGTTGAACATGATAGTGGGACAAGAAGAAAGTAAAAGGAAATAGAAAGTAAAAGAACTAGAAGGCAAAGGGCATTTATAGAGATCTAAATACAGGCATGTACATATGTAAATATATTTATATATGACGATGGGGAAATAGATCTATGTACATATATTCATAGGTTTAGTACTAAGGAAGTAGGTGGACATTGGGCCTCTATTCAAGTACTCCCTTGACACAAGAACACTTTGTTCTAATAATCCAGCATTCTGAAATGCTCACCTTCCCGACAGGATCATTGAAGACAAAGTGGATGCATAAGCAAATATGGTGAAGAAAGCTGATGGTGCCCAACTATCAAAAGATATAGCATCTGGGGTCTTAAAAGGCTTGAAGATAAACAAACGGCCATCAAGCTGAGAAGCAACAAATCCAACAAGGACAAAGCACACCAGCCTGTGTGATCATGAGGTGTTGAAGGGATCAAGTATCAGGCATCAAAGACCCAGAGCAAAAAATCATAAATCATAATGTGAATGAGGGGGTATGTGTGGAGTGGAGACCCAAAGCCAATCTGTAAGTAATTGGGCATTCCCTTATAGAAGGGTTGTGGGGAGAAGACAGACCAGTCAGGGTGCAGTATATCACCGAGTAAACATAGAGCTTTCCTCTGGTTCTTCATTGCTTCCCCCCCACACTATCATGTCCCTAATTCTACCTTACAGATCTGACTAGACCAGAGCATGTACACTGGTACAGATAAGCACTGGAAACACAGGGAATACAGGACAGATAAACTCCTCTGGACCAATATTGAGAGTAGCCATACCAGGAGGGGAAGGGGAGGGTGGGGGAAGAAAGGCAGAACTGATCACAGTGACCTACCTATAACTCCTCCCAAGGGGATGGACAACAGACAAGGGGGAGAGACATTGGACAGTGCAAGCGGTGAAAAAATAATAATAATTTATAAATTATTGAGGGTTCATGAGGGAGGGAGGAGCAGGGAGGGAGGGGGGAAAGGTGAAGCTGATACCAAGGCTCAAGTAGAAAGAAAATGCTTTGAAAATGATGATGGCAACATATGTACAGATGTGCTTGACACAATGGATGTATGCATGGATTGTGATAAGAATTGTACAAGCCCCCAATAAAATGATTTAGAAAAATTAAAAAAGAAAAAAAATTGAGTGTAAATGCTTCTATACCCCAATTATGTTTCAAACAAATGGGCATGACTACATAACGTGTTAAAATACAGCTTCAAATATAGTAAATGCAGAATAATTTCAAAGGCTAATTTTGATGTGTGGTAGAGTTTAGGATTGCTGACTTAGATGATTATTAAATGTCTGATTGAGGCCACCACTTAAGTCTTTTTGTCCCTTAGCATCCTACCCGAGGTCTTCAATTCAGTATCTACCACCACTCCCACTACCACCACCACCTCCCCCACACACCAAGGCCCAATTTTAACATAAACATATAACATTCATATTCATTTAAATATGAATTTCTGCATAGAATCTTCTACATATTTCCGACAGAAATATTCTTGGCTATTTAGAACTGAGAGATACTTTTGTCTACCGTGATGTTTTAGTTGGTCCACAAATTTTGAAATTTTGAGCCATTATTATTTAAAACGTTTAACATTCTCACCAAAATCAGAACCTACAATATCAAAGCAGAAGCCAGGGTGCACTGTACCAGCAGTCCTGTTAAGAGTTGAGAAGCAGTTCTTGTATGGGCCATGCTTTTTTCTGTTTCACTTCCCATCATGCTCCACTGCTTCCCTAACTCTGAAGGCAATTGCCTTATTGGTTATTTGTATGATACTTGTGCTGATGTTTTCTTACAGTGTGGACGTAACTTTCTAAATGCTCACCGTTATCAAAAAATGGGAAATAAAAAAGAGGGATGAGGAGGTGTGCTATCTTAATTAGTGTTCTCTCTTTTACCTCTCTGGGTCCAAATATTCACTGCAATGGCTGCACAGAACTTGTAGACACTGTTCAAGATTAAAGGGAAGTTGACAAGCTGTAATGCCAGTGAGAAATGCTCAGGATACAATTGTTTATCAGGATATGCAACAAAGGTCTGCTGATAAATGCCCAAAGGGGCACACTACTCTATTGTAAGCTTAATTTCGAAGGCATTCAGCTCAAGTTTTGTGGGTCAGAAAAATCAGTTGCCCGAATTGAGGGCCCAGAGTCACCTCCCACCAGTAAACCTCAACCCAAAGGCCAGCAAGCCCAGCTTCCCCAATTAAGTGCCAGAGGCATCCCACTCTGCAAGCCAGCCTGCTGCATCAAAACACTTAGCTTCACTTGCTCAGTGGGTTGGGATGTTCACCACTCTGTTTCATGCTCTGGCTCCTGGTTCCGCTGATCCTCCTCCAATGTTGCAGCTGTCTTCTGGATCCACTAGGTTCACTGCATCGGGACCCAATATTGCTACCTCTTCCTCCTGTAGAGCGGCTGGTGGGTTCAGATCACTGCTCTTTCACTTTGCAGCTGAGTGATGAACCACTCTACCACTCGGTCTCTTAATTGCTGCAATTATTCCATACAGTTTACTCATGTACTCAGACGTACCTGACCCTGGTTGAAATTTAGGCTTGCAAACTTGGTGAATTTATTCCATGGCACTTAAGTATATGGCCCAATTGTCTTGCTTCTTACACTTCTTAGAGGAAACACTCTACAAGAATGGTTTCAAATGACTATCAGATCATCTAATGTCATGCTTAGTTTTCATAGCAAGTCCATAGCCCAATCAGACTCTGTTTAGATGCCATTTGGTTCTTTTTTCCCCCAGCAATGTTCTTCTTTCCCCTTTTAAATTTGTGCGTGTTCCACTCGTCCTTCACAGCATGTTGTCATTAGGTGCCATCGGTCTGTTCTGTGCCATAGTGACACTTTATACAATACAAGGAAACACTGGCCAATCCTGCACCATCTTCACAACTGTCCTTATGTTTGAGCCCCTTGGTGCCGCCTCTGTGTCCATCCATCTTGTCGAGGGTCTTCTTATTTTCTGTTGAATCTCTACTTTGCCATGCAAGGACCGGTCTCTCCTGATAACATGTCCAAAGTACTTGAGCAGATGTTCTTCATCCTAGCTTCTAAGGAGCATTCTGCTTGTACTCCTTTCAGACAGATCTGCTTGCTCTTTTTTAGTGCACGCTGCTGTCAAGGTTCTTCACCAGCAGGATAATTCAAATGCACGTCTTTGATCTTCCTTATTCATTGTCTAACTTTCACATGCACGTGAGGCAATTGAAAAGACTATGGTTTCATAGTGTAGGTTAGACCTTCAAAGCACAGGTGAAAGACCATGGTTTCATGGTGTAGGTTAGACCTTCACAGCACAGGTGAAAGACCCTGGTTTCATGGTGTAGGTTAGACCTTCACAGCACAGGTTAAATGCTTCATTCTTCTAGGAGTCATCTGGAATCATGGGAATCTCTCCCTTCTCTCTTACTGGTGATATCCAAGGCACTGATTTAGCAGCTTTTAGCTTAATATCCAATATCCTGGTCGCATAATGGATTACATGCTGAACTGCTAACCCCAAGGGCAACAGTTCAAACACACCAGCCACTCTAAGAGAGAGAGATAAGACTTTATACTCCCATAAAGATTTGCAGTCTCAGAAACCCACAGGGGCAATTCTGCTCTTAAGGGTTGCTCTGCGTCAGATTTGACAGCATGGCAGTGAAATCTTAATAGCCCAACATTTCAAGCACCACACCAATAGGCTCAAAGATAATAGTGAGGCTATTAATAATAGTGAGGCTGGCTCAGGATCATGCAATGGTTGTGAATAACAGTACCTAACAAGAGCAATATCTTAGCAGTACCTCTTCCTTTCACTCCAGAACCAGGAGCTTCCTTAGGGCACAGTGTGTAAGGCAGGGCTAGACACATAGTGGGTCTTCAATACAGAGTTGTTGAAAGCTTATGTGTCAAAGGAAACTATATTTATCAGCATGTTATTTTCTTTAAAGCCTATTGATGTAAGGCTGCTTGGAGAAGTCTGTTGTTTTTCCTGATTCCTGCATTTCCCTTTGTTTTTCATGGAACACATGAAAAACATTGATTTCCTGTAAGGCTATGCAAATAAATATCAAGGTCAGAGGCTGGAAGAATTTCTGGAGCTATCATGGCACCTCTTGATTCCACTGGGCCAAGAAATGCTTTCAAACCCAGAGGGCAGAAGTTTTTCAAAACAAGACTGTTCCAATAAGGGTGTGTGCTTCCTCCATCAACTCTCCCCCTTCTCCTACCCTCTTGCATCGTGACTACTTTAGGAAGAATGGAAATTCTGCAAAATCACTGGTAGTGTTAAACTACCAAGTAGGTTAGATGATAGAGCCTGTGGTGGTTTTTCAGTGTGCTGTTGGGCCAGACAGGAAAGTGGGAAGGTGGTGAAGGAACTTCCTGGGCTCAAAGGAGCCCAGGAAGGTAATGGGGCATCTCCCCCACAGCCTCCCCTTGAAGCTCCCTCCTCTTGTTACACAGGCTCACAGTGGACCTGTGGCTCACCATGACTGTGATCCCTACTTCCCTCAGGCCTTGGAGACAGCAATGGGATGAGAAAGATAGAGCCTCACACACATCAAGATTTAAGCAACTTTGGGGGCGGGGTTGGGGTGGTGGGGTGGGTGGTGCTCTGTTGATGGGCTTATTCATTCCGATGTTCAGGTTGACAACAGATTTTCTCCTTTTCCCTCTGCCCATACTCTTTGATTTACGTTGTTTTGTTTTTCCTCTTTTTCTTCAGGATGTGGCTGCTAGTCTGAGGTGATCTCTGTGCTGGTCAACAGGGAACAAAAGTTTAGTTGCTCCCAAGTGGGATCCAGCATCTGTAACCTTCTGTCCCACCGCAGCTCCTAGGTCAGCCCGTTTCAGCTGAGGACTCCTGTTCACGAGCCCTTCATACCAGGTCATTTTCTAGCAACTGACTCTTTCTGATGATGTGTCCAAAGGAATCAAGCCAAAATCAGCACTTGCACTTCTATGGGACATTATATATTTTTTCTGGACTGATTTATTTATTCTTCTGGCAGTCCATGGCATATCTAGTATGCTTCACCACCAGCCCATTTCAAATGCATCCACATTTCTTCTGTACTCTTTTTTCTTTATGCAACTTCTGCATGCTATCGAAGGGACCATGGTTTGAGTCAGATGCACCTCAGTCATCAAAGTGACACCGTTGTCTTCAGGGTTCTAAAGGAGGTCCTTTGCAGCAGAGGTCTGATATTAAGGACTTTGAAGGTGTCTTGGCACTTGGTTTACCTGGATGGAGGCAGTGTCTTGTTAATAAGAGGGGTCATAGGGGCGGGTGAGCATTGGAGGGAGCTGTGTGCTCTTGCAGATGCTGCCAAGGCCTTGCCTTGGGGTGTAGTCCTGAGCGGGCAACCTGAGTGGGGTGTAGCTCTGGGGGTGTAGTCCTGAGTGGGCAACCAGCTCCAAGCTATTTTTAGTAATAAACAGAGGATGGTAACAAAGGTTTCCTTAGAGATGGTTGAATTTCTTTAATTTTTTTTTCAGCAAGCCCCCACATTTACATGTCCCATTTGAAATGGTGGTGTTTTCAAATTGTGTATTTATTTTAGCCTCATATCATACCTAAACTTTTATATAGACCTCTCAGGACCATCTCGAAACTCAAACTCACTGTCACTGAGTACATGCTGACTCCTAATGACCTTATAGGACAGGGTAGAATGGCCTTTGTGGGTTTCCGAGATGGTAACTCTCCACTGGATTAGAAAGCCTCATCTTTCTCTTGAGGGCTGGCTGGTGGTTTTCTGGTTAGCAGCCCAAGGTGTAAATGCTACCACACCGGGGCTCCTCCTTGCAGTCACCAGAGGAGCTAACCAACTATTCTTTCTCATCTGTCCGCTCCAACATGTGCGGGCATACACACATTCCTACGTGTTTAACGAGATACAAAATTACTTCCACAGATAGCAAACTCACCAGTTTTGTATTAGGGAAATGATTTAAATGAACCAAGAGAATTCTGATTCTGAGTTAGAATGCACCAATGGCATTGAATAAGAACAACCAAAGAAGAATCAATGCATTTGAATTATGATTTTTGTCAAAGAACGTTAAAAGTACCATGGACTCCCAAAAGACAATCAAATCTGTCTTGGAAGAATTGAAGGCAGAAGGCTCCTTAGAAGCAAAATAGCAAGTTTGTCTCACGTACTTTGGACAGGTTGTCAGGAGAGACCAGTCCTTGGAGAAGGACATTGTGTTTGGCGAAGCAGAGGGGCAGCCAAAAGAGGAAGGCCCTCAAGGAGATGGATGGACACTATGGCTGCAGCAGTGGGCTTAAGCATGGGAATAATTGTGAGGATGGCGCAGGGCCGGGCAGTGTTCAGTGATGTATGTGTTAGACTGACAGGACAGCACCTGACAATAGCAAGTTCCTCTCAGATGTAACCCTCGGACTTACTTATGGACAACTTTGTCCGTGGCTGGATTCAGCCAGGTATGTGCCAGTTCTGGCTTGGGGAGTGGGGAAGCAAGTAGTCTGTGGAAGTCTGTCCCTCAACACCAGATCTCCTTCTGAGGTACCTGGTGTGTCAGTTCCCTGTTTCCATTGCCAGAGCTGCCTTTGGACAGAACCTCACCACCCCTTGCATGGATGATTGCAGCAGCCTCCTGGGGGTTCCTCAAGACCCAGGCTCTGCACCTCTCCCTCATTGTCCTGTCTAGGGTTGTCTAGAGAAGTAGAACCAGGAGGATATACCAGGGTCCTTCACCGAGTCCTTGGGAAATGAATGAAAAGATACTGGAATATTTCCACAAGTTTTGAAGTACCTTTATGTGTGCATATATACATGTATACATACACACACACACACACACACACGATTCTTTCAATAATACATTTAGTTTCTTATAGTGCCTTCCAAAAATAATCCAAATAAGGTCCAATCAAAACGGGTTTCTGAGGGACCAGTTAAGTTCAAGGCAGAGTGGTCAGCTCAGAAGGCTATGGCAACTTTTTGGGGAGATTTAAAAAGGGTAATCTTGATAGCTTTTCTAGAAGGACACCAAACAATCCTGGGTGGGGAGTGGGGGGAAGGCTTATAAGACAGACATTTTAAGACATGGAAATTTGCATTAGTGAGGAAAAGACCAGGGAAGTTACTTCGAGGAATTCTTTTACATCGTGACAATGCAGCTGCTCACTCCTCCAATGGTAGCAAGGACAGGTGTGGTAGTTACATCATCTGGTGTCAATTTGGGACTTGAGAGGATTAAGAGTGAAGGGGTGGCATCTAGTCTGTCAATCAGATCACAGCCAATGAGGCCTCTGTGTGGGCCTGGCCTTCTTCTGAGAATTCGGGGAAATCTGGTTTTTACTCCTTGGAGACAGAAGACTTCTCTCTCTCTGCTCACTCCCTTGGAGACTCTCTACTGACAAGGCTATCTCCTTGCGAGACATCCCTGAGGAGAAGCCACATGGACCTACCCTGATGCAGCCCTGGGTGCTGGAGAAGCCATATAGAGACCTTTGCCAGTGCTGAGATGCTTACAAATGCTGCTGGATCCACAGAACTTCCCACCCACTGGCCTGTGATATTCCTGAATTCAGCATCATTGTATGTGTTTCGTGAGTCTGAAGAGGACTTTATAGATTGGTATCAGACATACGGGCTGATATCAGACTTATGGACTTGATCTGGACTGGGCTGGGATGTTTCCTCAATATTCAACTGCTCTTGTATATAAATTTCTTTCTTAAACCCATGTGTGTGTCAGTGAATTTGTTTCTCTAGTCTACCCAGCCTAACAAAACCGTACTGTGATATTTTCATTGAGAAACTTCATTTACCTTACAGTCCCATCTGGTAGTTTTAGACTTTGTTTTATTCCAGCAACTCAAAGTACTTTAAAAAGGAACACAATTTGTCTCCCTTGAGGATGCCTGCACTGCTGTTTTGAAGTGATATGAATCGAAGCATGTAGAATTATTTGGCAAAGAGTGAAAGAGAGATGGAAACACCACCTTCAGAAGTGTATTGACGTAGATGGAAAATACATCAGAAACAATAGCTTTTTTTTAACAACAAAGGTTTTAACAACAAATGATTCTATAATAACCCCTCTGCACATACCCACAGGTACATATATTTAAGCAGTCCCCAGATTACGAACAAGTTCTATTCCTTAATCTGTCTTTAGATTCAGTTTGTACATGGTGCATTTCAGCATCAGTTAGTCCAGTTTATAGGTGCATATAGCAGCTAGTGTACCTTTCCATGCACGAAAAACATTAAGGAAATACTTCTAGGTACACTAAAATATCTTTAACTTAATAATAGAATAATAGTGATAATAATGTTCTGACATACATCACAAAGCAGCATGCGTTTGTTATTACCAACCATTGTGTGCACCTCAGGCCATCAGCAGGAAGTGGGTGGCTGGGGTTGACTGCTGCCTCTGGACAAGGTCTGGCACAGCATAGCCTGGGGCTGGTAGACCAGCTGCAGAGCCACAGTGACGCAGTAAATGTTATGTGCCTTCTTTCCTTGGTCTTGCCTTAACTATTTCACCAAGGCTTGTTGCCTGAGGGGAGGGAGTGAATTAGAATGTATAGGTAGAAACCGACAGATTTAGATATCTACCACTCTGGTACTGGTTCACTAAAAGATGCAGGAACAACGGTTATTGGATGCTTTCGAGGTTGGTGTGTAACTATAAGCTGTGTATATGTCCGATATCACACATGCATTCACATAGAGGACACATACACATAATACACATAGAGATATGTGTCACTTAACATCTATGATATGGCCTACGTCATGTGATTTGGCCATTGTGCTAACACCGTAGTATAACCTTCTGGGAGTCTGCCTATGGGCCTTGTCATCACAATTGCTCTGGCTGCTGGAGCTAGCGGAGCTGTTCCTAGAAGGGCCTAGAATGGGCCCTGATGGCTGCTGAGTGGGCAAAGGCAGGAATTAAGAGAGGATTAGCAGGCAGGAAGTGGACTGACTGTATCCAGCCCTGCCCACTGTTCTGCCCTCTGCCCACGTGAGCAGCAGCAGCAGCTCCCGCTCTGCCCACTGTACCAAGCCCGAGAGCCCCGACTTCTCTTCTCTGCCACCTGGTTCACACCCTGTCCTCTGCGGATCATGGAGCTTACACTAAGCCAGGACAGAGGATGGAAGAGGCCACGGAGTGGAGATGCCAACTTCAGCTAACAGGGTGGGGAGGCCCTCTCAGGGTTGTTCATCTAGCTATTGTCTCCAGCAGCAAACTCCCCTGTCAATTAGCCCGCAGGCCGAGTCGCCAAGGGGACGTGGGGTCCACCCACACAGCGACCTGGATGTCTCCTTCCCCACTGGTGACGTTCCCCTCCAAGGGTTTCCCTAAGGCTGCACATTCGCCTTTCTTCTGTTGCCAACAAAAGTCCGCAGCTCTGTTCTTTCTCCTTGGCTTCTGTGTATTGCTTCTGACAGAGTTTGCCAGTTAAGTGAGGTCAGGATTTCCTTTCTACAAACAACCTGCTTTCAGTCAGCGGGGCCAGAGGGTTCCGATATTACACACACTTTCATTTCTTCTGTCACAAGTTATCCTGCCCGTTTGGACCGGATTGCACCACATGGAGAGAAGCAGACAGGTTCAGAGAGACACAGAACTCAAGGCTCGTGTGTCTCACTAACCGTCTTTGTGGCTTTTCAGAAAGCACTCATGAGCCAGATGGATAGAACCGTGGTGGTTGAAGTGTGTGTCGCTACGTACAACGTGGAGAAGCTCCAGCGTGTGGAAGGCAATTTCTTTCCACTCCGAAGGGGACCCACTCGGCCCCCGGCACCACCTTGACCTTCTGTTAAGCAAATGGCCTCCTGTATATTCATTTGAATTGGGAAACTTCCAAGTCATCTTCAAATGCTTTGAAAAACAAATTCTAGAAGTTATTACAAAATGTGTGTGTATTTTCTTTGACATTTGTAAATGCGAAGGGGGAGGCAAATTTTAAACCAACCACTGGAAATATAACAGAATGGAGGTGCTAAGCTTATTTATTGTGGAAGCCATTCGGACATCTTTGGAAGATTATAGTCACCATGGAGATAATGGTGTAGACACCATGAAGACAGGAAGTGGAAGTCTCTGCCCACCCTGTGATTTAATAACAAAGGAGGAAGACCAACCCCCACCCCACCCGACCTTCTTGTCATGAGCCCTGGTGGTGTCGTGGCTCTGCGGTGGGCTGAGATCCTCCATATCCGTGGCTCGAAACCATCAGCCGTGCTTCCGGCAAAAAGACGGGCTTTCTCTTTCTGCACCAGTTCGAGTCTCAGAAACTCACAGGGGCGGTTCCACTCGGCCTCGCAGGGTTGTTGTGAGCAGGCGTTGACCTGATGGCAGAGTTGGTTTCGTTCGGTTGGTTTATTGTGCAGCCAGGAGGAAAGGCTTGGGTCGTGACTCTTAGATTCGACTCTGACCCCTCCCAGCAAAGCCTTTAACCAGAGTTTGGTAACCTGTAAACTAAAAGCAACAAACAAGGGTTCAACTACTGAAGTTAGTGTGCCACGTTGTGTTTTAGAGCGGGAGCCTGGCTCACGGTGAAGAGCTCCAGGCTGTGTGTTCACGTGGAAACCTACGTGAACTTTCGAAGGAGCCAGGCTGGCCCTGTGAGTTGGGCTTGGAGCTGCTGCACAAGATCGATGGCTTAGACCCACCCCCCAAGCCTCTCTGCGGGAGACAGAAGAGACTGTCTATCCCCACAGAGATTCACAGTCTCAGAGACCCGGTAGAGGGTTGCTGGAATTCAGACTCAAAGTCAAGGCAATGGGTGAGGAAGACAAGCAAGTTCAAGCATAATAAAAGCTTGAAGCAGGGTTTAGTTAAACCCAAAGTCTCCCTTGGCCTCTTGGGCCTTTCCTGGAGCGCCCTTGGCCCCCTTCCTCTCCCCACTCCACCCCTCCCTCTCCAGCCTTGAGTCCTGTGGTTGTGCTTCTCAAACTTGCCACATTCCTCTTTATTATCCTCTTGATACACCACTTTATTCAACTCTTCCCGGAAGATATCAGTTCTTTAAGGAAGCATTTCCTGCTTGTCCGGGGCTCGCATTGCCCCATATCTAATAGTTCTGCTTCTTGAAGTCCTTTCTATAATTGTAGAGTCCCAGGGTGGTGGCAACAGTGAACAGTTACAGCTATTAACGAAAGGGTTGATGTCAGAGTTCACCAAAAATGTGTCTCCGAGAAAAAGCTGGCCATCTTCTTCCCCCGAATCAGCCCTTGAACGCCCCACGGAGCCCCATTCTACTCCCCGACACACGAGGTCGCCACCACTCGACATCAGCTAGATAGCAATGGTTTAGGTTTTCTGTAACAGTGACTGGTGGTTTCTTAAGAGCCACCTCCCTGAGCCTTGAGGTCAGGGACCAGACGCTCTTCCAGCGTCTTCTTCAGACTGTGGCTGCCTTTGCGTGCGCTCCACTCTGTGCCTTGTCCTGCCCCATCCTCACCACCCTGGTCATGCTTGAGGCCATGGTGGCAGCCACTGTGTCAGTTCGTCTCATTGATGCCCTTCTCTGTCACCAACCCCCTTCTTGACCAAGCACGAAGCCCCTTTCCAGGCACTGGTCGCTCCGCATAACATGTCCAAAGTGTCTGAGACAGGAGTCTGGTCATCTTCACTCTTTATTTAAATCTCAGAGAATGGTATTTCCAAAATTCCCCAAATAATCTTTTATGTATTTAAACCATTTTATTAGCATATAGTTCACATAGCACACGGTGTACTAGCTCAATCATAGTAATAAGAACTGCACAATCATTTCCACAATCAACTTTAGAACATTTATTTTCCTTCTTGCACCCATTGTCGTCAGCTCCCCCTCCCCCTCCCCCACCTTCCCCTGCCACGCCCCCCAAGAAAAACGTCAACGCAAACCCTGTCACTGGAGCTCTGCCAATGCTGGCTTGCAGAGAGAAAAACATAGGCAATAAAATCCAGAAACCAAAAAACCCCAACCAACCACCCACTCTGCGTGACAGCAAGGCTATTTACATCCCTGATCTGTGATCGGAAGGGACTCACTGGAAGGTCACCCTCAGCTTTAAGGAGCATCTGAGGTGTGCTTCCTCCAAGACAAATCAGTTTGCTGGTTCTCTGGCAGTCGATGCGACTGTCAATGTTCTTTGCTAACGTCCAGTCTGTAGACCAGGCCAGAGTAACCCACTGTCCTGCTCAAACAGGCTGTGTGTCTTCACGACCTCGTTCTTGAATTGATGAGAAACCCAAGTTCTGGGAATTCTTCGTATAATAATAGGCATACCAACCTAGAAAATCTACCAGACACGATTCTAAGCACTTTACATTTACTGATGATTTTATCTACACCCTAGCCGCCTGAAGTAGATATTACTGCTGTTCCTTTTTTATACAGAAAGGTCCCTGAGTGGTGTACACGGCTTGTGAAGTCGCCATCGGAGACGTGAACGCAATGATTGGTGCTTCTGTAAAGCATGCAGTCAAGAAAGTCCGACTGGAACATTTCCCCTCTGTAACCCAGAGGTTTCCATGAGCTGAAAGAGACCCCACAACTTTTTATTTTTAACAGTTGGAGAAACTCGGGTATAGAAATAACTTGATAAGCCAAGAGGCTGGGCACGCGGGCTGCAGAAGCCAAGCTCCTCGCCCCTAGGCTGTGCTATCTTATAGCAGTGCCGAGACCCTTAGCTTGGCGTTGACTAGAGTCTTCTGATACTTCACTCTTCCCTCCATTTGCCCCACTGGCAAGTCCTGCCATCCCCATGACTAACCCCAGTGGCTTTCTTTTTCACGGTAACTAGCTCCCAAATGACTTCCCACACTTTCACACCCTTCCCGGTCTCCTTCCCTTTCCAGGGAGGTGTTTCTAGAACATAGTAGAAAGCCTCTCTCCTGGAGGTCTCTATCTGCCTTTCTACACCCTGATCTTCACATGCTATTAACTATTGAACACACAGACCACAGCTCCAAAGTCTTGGCTCGGGCCATCTAATCAAAGTAAGTAAGCCCTGACAATTACCTCAATTTCCTGTTTTTATTTTCCATAAAGAACTTTGCAGGATAATGGAGCATGCGCAGACCTTTCATACTCATCCCACCTGGCCCTGTGGATGCACGTGAAAATTGTTTCTGGACATCGTGGTCCAGGTACATGAGAAAATTGCGTGTTTTTCACCTGTTTGGGTGTATGAAACTTGCGTTACTAAGATTCCCAAGAGAACACAAATCGAGCTGCTCTGTCAATGTTTTACACCGTCAACGTGTGGGCATAGAGATTAGTGTTTCTTTTGCTGCCCCTTGGATGTCTGAGTGACCAGCTCTAAGCTCTGCTAGCCAAGATACTGTATGCAGAGTTCTGTTCCACAGATAAAAGTGTGACTCTGTGTGATTTAAGGATGGTTAATACTAAAACCCAAATCCGACAGAGGTAATGATATCAGAAGTTAAATTGTGAATCCTCAGCTTGCAGAAGGATATAGATGACTGTGGAAGCCCCAAATCTATTTGCATGGTCCACACATGGATTAAGCCTCCTGTGAATTCCCTCTGAATACAATCCAGGGATGTGAATAGCCTTGTTATCAGACAGAGAGCATTGTGAAGTTGATTATGGCAGATATTTTTAGGTTAAAATGTAATATCTTATCATTTGTTCTCCCTTTTGACTCATCTTAAAATTATTCCAGCTTTTATTATTTTCTATGTTATATCTAGTCATGTTTTTGTTTGCTTCCTGTTTTGTACGATTTTCTATATATTAAATCCAGGTCAATCTATAGAGATAGTAACTGGATTGGTAATTGCCAAGATATATGACAGGAGAGGGCTGGGGGGTGGGGGATAGGAAGCTAACCATAAGTACAAGAAGAAATATTCTATAATTGATCATGGTGTTGATTGCACACATCTTAATATGATTTAATGGTTAAATTATATGCTGTGCAATGTTTATGCCACTAAGGCTTTAAAAACCAAAAATAAAACCACCAAACCAACCAAAGCTCCACAACACTGCCAACAAAGTGATTCCAACTCATAGCCAACCCACTGACCCTGTGGGTTTCTGAGCGTGTAACACTTTACGAGCTGTAAAGCCTTGTTGGTTTTGAACCGCTGACCTTGCGGTTCACACCCCCATGATTAACCCACTATGCCACCAGACTAATCATGGTGAGCGCATTCTCATGTGCTTATTGGGCATTGGTATATCCGCTTTGGAGAAATCACTTTTTAAGTTACTGGCCATGTTTTTAGTTGCATTGCTTGTCTTGCTTTTGAGTTGTAAGAGTTCTTTATATATTCTTGATATTAAACCCACATCATATCCAAATAACTATTTTTCCTTATTCTGTAGGTTGTGTGAGATGTGTCCAACTTCACACTTTTGTGTATAGAGACACAGTTGTCTCAATGCCGTTTTTTGAGAAGACTATTCTTTTTCCTATTAAATGAAACTGGCACCCTTGTTTTTTAAAAAAATGGAAGCTCAAGCTTATGTGTGTGTGTGTGAAAGAGAGAGAGAGAGGGAGACTTGAGGAGGTGGTGGTATAAAGTGCTTTTCCACTCGCCAGTTCCTACTGTGATCAAAGAAACAGCTGCTAACCTTTAGGTTAGCCTTCTAAGTGCGGGCCAAGCCATCACTGCAATTACTTCCTACAAGTTCCTTGGGTTCGACTGTGTGCTTTCTAACACACAAGCTCCTGCTCCTCCTATAGCCAAGAGCAAACACCAAACCAAAACAAACACGGACATTCAGGAGTGTGCAGTATTTCACAAATCAATTTTATTAATTTAAACACAAAATTAATGAAGGAAAAATTCTGTACACAGTTGTGGACACAACACACCTTTATACAGCAAGGCCAAGATAAACTTTGTCTGTTCAGTCTGCAGAGTACAAAAGAGGGAAAGGTTAAAAAAAACAAAACTGCCGACTTGTATGTGCTTCAAGCAAAACAAGGGGAAAACAGGCCCATCCAGTTGTTAATTTAAATAATTTGGAGACTTCACAAACGCCTGTAACTAGTTCTAGCAGCAACATGGGGCTTCGGAAGAGGAGGAAGTAGCTCTTCAGCTACTGTGGAAAACTGGGCCGAAGCTGGTGGGGTTGTTTTTCACCCCAACAGAATATTAAAGAATGTCTCAATGACAGGCTTTAGCTGAGAGAGATTCGGGCCTGGACGAATGATCACCTTGGGGAATGCTTTCTTATGGTGTGATGAAGGTGACAATTTTTTAATTCCCAGATTACGTATTGTCCGGTGATACATCAGGTATGTAGAGAGGACCATGAATTCCTCCGGTGAGGATGTGTCTACCAAGTCCACTGCTGACAATGAACTTTCCTCAGGGAGAAAGAGACAGAGAGAGAAACTGTGGCTGTGGGCAAGTCAAGCCCATTTGTGCTGATTTCCAGATTTGTGGTCATCTCCTTTATCTAAAGGAGAAAAAAATATGCAGACATGAAAATAATTCACAGCATATAATGTGAAAACCTTGCTGTGCTCATCTCCAACGCATCTAACCTTTTTTATTAATAAAATAAATCTATCATCTACATTCTTTCTGTGGGAAGAAGCATTTGAATAATCATTTTATTCTAAGTAGTTACATATAATACATTAATGTGGAGAACGTGAGGTGGGAAGAAGACGGTTTCCCCCCAAATTATTCAAGAAACAGCTGTGTTATTTTTACCATGCCCTTCTAACAGTATAGGAAGGAAGGAAAGGAGGAAGGAAGGAAGGGAGGAAGGAAGGAAGGAAGGAAGGAAGGAAGGAAGGAAGGGAGAAAGGAAAGAAAGAAAAAGAAAAGAAAGAAACAGATGGGGATATTTTTGGAAAAACAACCTCCGTATTGACACTTGACATCCATGCTTTTGGTCTTGACAACATCATCTAAAAAAACCCCAAACAAACAAAACAACCCCATTATCTACATATTTATACCCAACACTTCATCCAGTAAGGCACCGCACTGCACCTGTGCACATGTTGCCTCCTACTTCACGCTCAAGGCATTTCTAACTTTCAATATCATTTTCCTAAACAATATGTAAAAGAATCATCCATTATTACAAATTTACACCAAAAATTCTTTCTGTACAAGATTGTCTCAGTGATGTACATATTACACGTTTAAATTAGACATAGTTTAAACTACTTTGCCATGTGCTAAAATCAGAAGTACTTGCTGTGGCTTGCAGCAAAGGCCTTCCGTCACTTTATTTTTCTTATGCTAGCGTCTCTTCAGAGATCTGAAGTTCAAATCTGTTTGGGTGAATTGTATGGCGAGTGAACTATACCTCAAGAAAGTTGGTTTAAAACAAACAAACAAAAACCAGTCTGTTCATAAATAAGTAGAGATGTACAGATTACCCTGGGTATGAGACACCAAAAAGTAGACCTTCTTGACAAGAAACTGACTCCACTGGTATTTCGGAGGCACGCTTCCATCTCTGCTGTGCAATCAAGTTGGCTGTGTGAGCTGTTTATGTCACAGTGAAGCTGCTAGAAACGTACGCCTTCGCAGGTCCTTTCTTCACAGGTTTGAACCGTGTAGGTAACGTAGCAAAGACACCATGGTAGAACATTCTCATGGCTTGTTTACATTGGGTTCACAGTACCAGAGTCGACAGCTGTTCTGATGAAATAGACAAGGCCCTCCATTTGCCACAAGGGCAAGAGGTCGAGACCCACAGCAGCTGAGCATCATCATGTAGTGAAATCGCTAAGATCTGTCGCCCAGCGCCGACACAGAGGCGGCCCGCTGGGTTTGTCCCCGTCCCAGGGCGATGGTGGGGTTTCAAAGTGCTAGCGGCTGCTACAGGTACTCCAGTTCCAGGGCGTGGTGCAGGGCCATGAGGTCCGAGTGGCTGGAGATCCTCCAGAAGGGCATGGCGTGCTGGAAGGGGGAGACACACAGTGAGGACAGGCCCTGACCTCAGACCCCGGCTGAGAAGCCACCCTCCGTCCCGGATGGTAAAAACTGCCAGCTGCCAGCTTCACATCACATCTGTTTTGAAACAAAAACTCACACCTAATCCTCCCTTAAGAATACTGGGATGCGATTGAACATGTAATCTGGAGTCTGTTTCTTTTAGGAGGAAGGTGGGGGCTATTTCTTAACTAGATCTACACTGGGACATGCGTGCCAATCCAAGCTTAAAATAAAACACAATTCTGAATGAATCTCTGCTGTAACCAGTTGCCTTCCAAAATATGTATCTAGGGTGTTTTCAAGGCTGAAACTATAAAAAGACTTGTTGTTTTATAGGAGCTTAAGCAATTATACCGGGTTAGTAGTATTTTACATTTTCCCAAATGGAATCTTACTCGTCTGCGTAGCAACATGTCTACAGTTCCTTTTATCAGTTCGTCTTCACATGGATCTTGAAATGGTTTTACCATGTGGCGAATTTTGAAATGAAAGTCTAAGCTTTGCTTGTTGCTAAATCATCCATCTAAACGTCTGATGTTTAAATAAGAGAAATGCTTGGGAAAACTGCCTCAATAAACCAGAGACCAGAAAAATGGGGGAGGGGACTCAAGTTACCCCATCCATGAAATGTGAAAACAAAGTTTCACTGTTCCCAAGAACAATTTTAAATAATACTG
>NW_022103896.1:68650477-68670384 GCF_000313985.2 Echinops telfairi | reverse complement strand
ATATATATATATATATATATATATATATATATATATATTTTAGTTTTCAGGCACTGGGCTGAAGACCCACAGATAGTCTATGGTCTATCCTCTGACAGTCTGTGGGTGGGTAAGGTACTAAATCTGTACAATAATCATGATCACTTACCTATCATTTAAGTTACTGTAGTAGTTGGAGGGTCAGTTGCCTTTCACTACGGAATTAGGAAAACTCCTGAGAAGAGTAGGTAATAGTTGAACTAGGTATGACAAGATGAGCCTTGTGACGAGTATGCTCATGGAAGGGGACGGAGCAGAGGATAAAGGGAAAGTTCTTGGTTGAAATGATGGCTTTGTCTATGAGACATGGTTGGTGGTGATTGGATGGAGGACTTGGCAAGCTGTGCTAAATAATTTATTAATAAGAATTATGATTGAACATGGTATCCAGAACTGTGCTAGGCAGTCTCCAGCTGCACTAGTCTGCTCGCATAAAGATGGACAGTCTGAGAACATTATATAGGGTCACTATGAATGGGAATCGAATGGATCGCAGGAGGTTTGTAGTGACCTTCAAGAGACACCTCATGACTGCGTCATTTCTCTCTCGTGGTGACCTCACGTGTTACAGAGTGGGACTGCTATATGGGGTTTTCTTGGCTGTAATATTAACAGAGGTAGATGGTGAGGGTTTTCTTCTACAATCCCACTGAGTCACTTCGAATTGCCAGCCTGGAGTTAGTCGTTGAGTGCACACTGTCTGTGCCCCTCCAGGCCCCCGCACAATGACAGGCTCTAGTATCACTAGTGTTGCTTGATGAAAAACTGAGGCCTGAAGGAGAACTGTTTAGATAAATGTTTGACAAGAAGTGAATCCCACATAATGTAATGCCTTTAACCATTCTCTCTAGGCTTTTTAGACAACAGTATAAATGATCAGCACCACAGAATAGCTAAATTAAAAAAAAAAAAAGCAGCCACTACCACAATCCCAGGGCTGTCCATCTGAGAGAGAGCCTTCGCAGCCTGGAAGCACAAAATGATGCAGACATCTGGGTCTGCCAAGGGTCTAATCTGTTACAGAACACACATTTTTTATTACAATAGAAACTCATGTGTATTGTAAAACAGAGCTGTTCAAAGAATACAAATAATGTCTAACCTTATACACAAAGATAACACAATGAGGAACTATTTTTTCCCAAATTTTCACATCCGTATACACACATATTTAAAATTATGTGCACGACCGGTATCCTGCTCATTTTATTACTTCATCTTGAGCCCATTTTGGACATTTTCTTAAAGAAAACATTAATATTTTCAAAGTTATCAAGTATCCATTCAACTGATAAAATATAGCACTCTTACTACCTAATCATTTACCTTGTATATCTAATTTCATATCCCTTTTTTCCTGATGGAAGGCATCCTGGAAGTCTAGTGGTTATGCAGCAGGCTGCTAACTGTAAGGTCAGCAGTTTGAAACCACCAGCAGCTCCACAGGATGAAGACTAGGCTTTCTACGCTTATAAAATTTGAGTTTTTCTGACTTTAAATACACATACTCAGGTATTCCATTTCTAAGATTCATCCTACACAGACACTTGCATGAACCATACTATGTCCTTTCACTGCAGTATTGATAGCAAAGGGGGGCTAGAGACAGCCTGTATGTTCAACCCCAAGGCACTAGTTAAATTATAGCACATCCATATAATGGAATACCAATGCAGTCATTTAAAAGAACTCCCTGTGTCGATCAAAAGTAATGGCCAGAATATATCAATAAGTGAAATATGTGGGGGCAGAAAAAGGATGTACAGTACGGGCATAAGCAAAATTGAAAAAGCATTCAAACCACTGGAACATAAAATCATATATTGTGCTTTCATCTGACTATCTTATCTCCAGATCACTTGCACTTCAAATTGTTATAAAAAGCTCCCAGGAGACAGTTATTTGGAGAACTCATTCTGAAACATATTGTGCAGCATTTCTACTTGTCCTCTCGCCAGAAGTCAGCTCTTCAAAGACAAGCGTGCAATCCAATTACGGCCTGGCCTCACCCCCTGTCCGCGGGAATGCCCTTAGAACATACAACTCACTGTATTTGTAATCATTTGAACCAAAACCAAACTCCCTGCCATCAAGTCGATCTGGAGTCACAGCAACCCCACAGGTCAGGAGAGAGCTGCCCTGGGGGTATCCCAGACTGTAACAGTCCACAGGAGTAGAAAGTCACATTTTTCTCACTTAGTGGCTGGTGGATTTGAACTGTTGACCTTGTGATTAGCAGCTCAATGCATCACACACCAGGGTTCCTTGTATCAGTATGTCCCACCTAACATTTGTAGTACAATTTTTGTTTGAAATTTGATCTGTTTTGTCCAAGTGGCGAATGTTTTTCTTGTGAATAAACTTAGATTTGGGCATTATTCATGAGGTTCTCAGCTTCATTTTGGATTTCAGCAAGGTTTGGAGTTGCAGGTTGTGGGGTGGGGGGCGTAGGGGGTGGTAAAGCCTTTTACTATTATACAGACTAATGGAGCTTGATTTCTTCTCCTGTGTTAGTCACAAGAGGCTTATTTTCAGTAGTTCTCTGAAAAGTAAATAAAGTTGTAGAGCTATTGTAAAATAAAGCCGTTTGTTTCTCTCTCGCTTATCCATCGATTCCCCGTCTCTAGTGGGTTCCGACTCGTGGTGGCCCTACGTGTGCACAACAGAATGGCTCTATAGGGTTTTCAAGGTTATGAGACAAACTGCCGTCGATGTGCAGGGGGTTCTATTACTTACCGTTTGATTTTTAAAAAATCATTCATATATCTAATTATTTGCACCCATTAAATGCCCTACTATTTTATTAGGTTAACAGAATTTGATGGAGAGAAGGAAAAAAGATTCCCCTGGCAAGTTTTGACACCAGAGACCTTTATCAACGGCAGCCATCCATAGGTAGCTGGCTTCCCACACTCTTCTTTGTTCAGTTGCTCTGGGAACAAGCAGTGCTCTTGGAAGACTCTTGTAAGAGATCCTTTTAGAATGATTTTGTTATTTCAAAACACAAAGGTGTTTCTAACTTTTTTCTCTCTTTGAAGGGGGGGTGTTCTTTATGATCTAAATTATAGAATTAGATTAAATTACTGATGAAAGCCCTGGGACTGGATGGACAAAGCGAACAAGGATGACAGAATAGACGTCAATTGGCTATTAACAAAATGGCAACTGGCGGACTACTTGCTGGTGTTCATTTCTGAGCTTAAAAAGGGAGCAATCTTTGGCCAAAGAAAATGATTGAGGGAGATGAAAGATCTCTCTGCAGGGAACAGGGAAGGAGGTTGTAAGAGCTTCTAAAAGCACACAGGAACTAAGGGAGGTGAGTTAAATGGTTCAAGGTCAATTTGGAAGAAATGCTGTTTTGAGTTGGCAAAACATTTTAGTGCTCAAACTGGTAGAACTATACTGGCTCACTATTAACTTTATTAAATGATTCAGAAAACATATGTTGCAATTAAGTAGTTATTCAATTTATTTCATTTTAGTCATCAACTTCAAAATAACTAGACCCAGATTGTGACAAGAGTTATACCTACACTTTAATGGAGAGAAGCCAGCATTGCTCAGGTATTCTACTAGTCTAAATCTTAGGATGCAAGATGTTGTTGGTAAATCAAGTCATAGTTAAGATGCCTGAAGGAGATTTGTGCTAAGTCTTACTGCCAGATGAAAGTCTGGTCACTTTCTATTTGTGCAACTTTGGCCAGATTCATCATCATCCCTGTGCTGTTTTCTCATTTGTAAAAGGGTAGAAGAATTCCTTCCTCAACAAAATGGTGAGGGCTTAACAAGAGAAGGATAGAGGGCACATGATAAGGTCTTAAGGTTCTTAGGGGTCATTTAGTGTATTCCAAATCATAGCCCCACCATACGTACACTGGAATGACAAACGATCCAAGCCAATGCCATCCTCATTGCTGTGTTTGAGCTGTGTTTGCGCTCACTACGTCAATACATGTCATCGAGGGCCTCTTATTTCTTGCTTTCCTTCTCCAGGAAACTTATTTCTCTTAAGGATATGTCCAAAGTATATCAGACTATGCTTTACTACCTTTACATCGAAGGAACACCCTGGATGCTTTCCTTCCTCCTTTGTGAATGCCACCATTCATGGGCATCAATTCTACTCAGTCTTCCTAACCACAGTGTTGTCTTTGCAGGCATAGGAGGTGACTGAAAAGGTCAGTTGGGATGAGGTACTCCTTAGACCTCAGCGTGAAGCTTTTGCTTTTTAATACTTATTGTCCTTTTGCAGGTTTGCCCAAGGCAATATATCAATTGATATCTTGACTCCTACTTACATGGGTGTTGATTATAGATAAAAGTAAAATTAAATACTAAACTTCCCCCCCTCCATTTATAATGACGTCACTTATTGATCGAGCTGTAAGGATTTCTGTTTCATGTGGAGGTGTCATCCATATGGAATCTTTAAATGCTTTAAGCCCCCTTTGCTTTTAGCAAGCAAGGTGGTACCATCTGCACGGTGCAGTTATAAGGATTCTTCCTAACAATCCTGCTGCTGCCTTCCTCCTAGATGATTTACTCAGCATGTATACTGAAAAAGTATCGTGAAAGGGTTCAACTCAGAAACATACCTTTCATGGTTTTTAAACCACACGGTATCCCTTATTCTGTTTGAAGGACTGCCTCTTAGTCTATATATAGGTACCATGTGAGCACAATTAAGAGTTCTGTATTTCCCATTCTCCACGATGTAATCCCTAAGCTGTGAAGAGTCACACAGAGTGTACATAGTCAGTAAAATCCAAATTTAATCTTTCTGGTGTTCTTTGCTCTCAGCCAAGATCCATCTGACAGCAGTGATATTACTTGTTCAGCTTGAATTTCTGGCAGTTCCCTGTCAATGCACTGGCACATCTGATGAAAAAAAAAAAAACTGCAGCAAAATTTTAATTTTATGTGGTATAAGTGATATTCGATTGGGTTACATTTTTTTGGAGTGGGCACAAACATGACTCTCTTCCAGTTGCTTGGCCAGGTCACTGTCTTCCAAATTTCTTGGCCTACACAAGTGAGCGCTTTCAGCATTACATCTATTTATGGAAACATCTCAGTTGATATTCCATCAATTCCCAGAGCCTTGCTTTTCACCAGTCTTCAGTGCAATTTGGATGTCCTCATTAGTGTTGACTCTTTGCCACATGTTACCTTCTGAAATTATTGAATATCAACCAATACTTTTGTTACCGTGACACTGTGTATTTTTCCCATCTTCTTTGGATGCTTCCAGCATTGTTCAGTGTTTTCTTCACAGCACCCTTTAGTATTCCAATTTGAAGATGAACTTTTTTGCTTCTTTTCTTTCAGCTTGAGAAATACCAGGTGTGCTCTCTCTTTTTCATTTTCTAAGTCCAGGTTACATTTTTGAAAGCTTCTGTTCAGCTCCTTGCTTTAGTTACTTTAATTTCAAGGGCACATTTCATTCTCTTCTGACATCCATTTTTGATTCTGTCTTTTAATAATCTTTTTTGCTTCTTCATTTATGATGCCTTTACCCTGAAACAGTCTGGTCTTCCGTCATTAGTTTTCAGTGGGTCAAACCTATTCTTGAGGTGCCTCTACTTTTAGGGACTCCAGGTACTTTGGCTCTTCTGGATTTGTTGTCATTTTCTGCAATGTTCTCAAACTTGCCTATGAGTAACTGATGACCTGTTTCCAACATCTCTTTGCAAAGATGTAGTTGATTTGATTTCTATCTAATCCATCTAGAGAGGTCCTTGTGTTAACACTGCTTATGTTACTGAAACAGGTATTTTCAATTAGAGTCACTGGTCTCACAAAATGCTATTATGTTTGTTATCTTCGGCATCATTTCTATCACTCCAACCATATTTACAACTTTTTGATCCTTTTTCTTTGTTTCCAACTTTCATATTCCAATAATAGTAATTATCAATTGCATTTTTATTGCATACTTGATAGTTTCAGACTGCAGAAGTTAGTAAAAATCTTCAGTTTCATTTTGGCATTATTAGCTGTGTTAGTTACATAATCTGTTGTCAGTTTGATACTTAAGAGTGAAGGGGTGAGGTTTAGCCTGTGAATCAGGCTGCAGCTTGATGACCTAATTTGGAGGCACTGAGGAGATAAATAGTTCGCTGGAGGCAGGGCACACACTCACTCCCTGTGAGACATTCCTGACAATGAGCTTGATGGAGCTACGCTGATGCAGCCAGAGCCCTGGGAGCTGGAGGAGCCACATGGAGACCCTTGCCAGCGCCCAGATGCTTCTACTGCCACTGGATCCACAAGACTTTCCATCCACTGGCCTGTGATCTTCCTGAATTGCTCATTATTGCATGTGTTTCATGAGTCTGAAGAGGAATTCATATCTTGGTATTGGGCGTATTGGGTAACATCAGACTTATGGACTTGATCTGGCCAGGGCTGGGATGTTTTCTCAGTATTCAATTGCTCTTGTATATAAAGCTCTTTCTTATACACGAGTGTTTATGAATTTGTTTCTCTTGTCTACCCAGACTAACACATTAGCTGATGTGTAAATGGGATTATAATAGTTGTATTAGTTGGTCTTCATAGTAAGTACTGTATATGGATATTACCCTTTCCCGGATAACACTGCTCTTTGGGATAGAACTTGAAAAGTTCTCTTTGATGATGAACAAAATGTCATCCCTATTCCTTTCATTACTAGCATATAAAATGATTGTGATTTTCTAATTCAAAATGAACAATACCAAGCAGTCCATTTAAGTTCATGAATGCCTACAATATTGATCTCTTATGTGCTAAATTTCATTTCTGATTAACTTCCTATTTTCCTAAACTCACACTTTGTATGTTTCCTTGTTTTGATGATTAATGGATGTTTCTTTTCATGCTGAGTCATTGCACATCTGCAAATGACTGTCCTGCAAGCTGTATTCCATCTCCGTCATTACAGCAGACTCTGCTTTGAGGAGGCAGCACTTCCCTCATCGTATCTGGAGTGCCTTCAGCTTGGGGTGCTATCCTGCAGCACCACATCAATGTTCTACTGCTGCTTTTAAGGTCTGGTTATGTGTTAGGCTGCTAAACACAAGGTAGGGTCATTCAAAACCACCAGCCGCTTTGAAGGGAAAAGATGAGACTTTCTACTCGACTGAAGAGTTACAGCTTCACAAAGAGGCAGTTCTAGTCTGTCCCATGGGTTTCAATGAGTGGAAGCAACTTGATGGCAGCAAGTTTGCATTTTGAGTGTTGTTGTTTAGTGTCACTGCTGCATCAGTCTCAACGCAAGAAAGCCTGTAAGCAGCAGAACAAATCCCTGCTTGGTCCTACATTATATTCATGGTCATTGGTGTCCATGGCAACTGATTCCATTCTGACTCACAGTGACCCTAGGCAGTTTCTGAGGCTGTGTAGCTTTATGCGTGCATGTAGCTTCATCTTCTTCCCTGGAGTAGCTGGTGGGTTGAAACCACCAGCTTTGTGGTTAGCAGGCCAATGTTTTCCCGACAGTGCCACCAGGCTCCTTATCGTCTTGCTAATTGTCATCATTATCGTTAATTCTTCAGCTACCTCTAACTTATGTGTATAGTGTTTTTAAAAAGAAATGTTGACTTATTGAGTCTTCTTCCCTTAAGTCAAGTCATTGCTCTAAATTAAATACTATTGTTAGCTCTGGTCTACTAAATATTCTCTAGTTCTACATAGGATGCTGAATATATTGTCTTCTGAATTATTGAATCTTTCTCTTTCATTTCATTCACAAAGTATGCTATTTAAATACTTGCTTAACCTCAAAAGGCTAAGAAGCACTAAACTTTCAATAGAGTTAGAAAATCAAACTGGTTAATCTTTCATTCTGAGTGATGGCTTGCTAACTGCTATATCATTTGCAAGATTATTAAGGAACTAAACCTTCTGTAAAATCTATAGAGTTTTCACACACATACACGCACACACACCTATTTTTCACTTTGGGTTACAGTTTCATTAGCTCTCTTACCCTGGCCGATCTCAAGCTGTTGATGTTGTTTGAAACACTACTCTTGGCTTTCTATCATATATACTCATTCCCAGGAAAGCAAAATAGAGCATTGAGATTCAGAGCAGTCATTTATCATAAAAAAAGCCAGAGTATGTTCTTTGCAGGGGGCTTCCTAGTTTACTTGTGGTATAAGCATACATGTTCACATGTGTGTTAGTATATAAAGGGAATAAAACATCTAAAGATAAAAAAGTGGGAACAAGTTTAACTGGTCTTCAGAGGTAGCACATATCCTTACTAGTATAATTATTTTTAATTATAATGTCAAAACAAGAATTTCTCCCATTTTTTATTCATTAATGCCAAACTTCTAAGAATCACCTCTCAGGAGAATTTAGAAAGAGGCACACTCACACAAACCTTGCTAAGGGCGAGCAACCATTTCACCTGTTTCCTGTGCATTTCAAGCAATCGCTTTAATAAGGATTCTCCTACCTAACACAAGTTAAAAAGCTATGTTTTGGCACTCTTCTCCTGAAATTAAAGGCTTGGGAATGCCACACGAAAAGACCACCAGAAAAGGGAGAGTCACACCTTGGCCCAGGACCACACTGGCTTAAAAAGCTGTTCTTGCTCAGAGGTACACATCAAGTCCAAGACTGCCTGGTCGCTCACTCACTACCTTTGTGCCGGTTCCAACTCCCAGCAGCCCCACAAGACGGGTAGAACGACTCCTGAGGATTCCCAAGACTGCCACTCTTTATGGGAGTAGAACGCCCTGTCTCTCGCCCTCTCAGAGCACCTGGTGGGTTTTTTCCCTATCTGCGGATGGACCGGTGGCTAGCAACCACATAACCATGTTGCTGTCAAGGCTCTGCCTGGCCACTGGATGGTCTGAAACTAGGCAGGAGTCGGGGAATCCAGAGGCTTTTTCAGGAAGAAGACTTGCGTTTGGATTCCTACTAAATATGCATTTTCAACTGTCCTGGGTTGAGTTTTGGTGATTCGAATTCAGTCTGGAAAAGATTTCATTTTATCAAGATGGCCAAAGAGCTGGAAGATATGTATAATGAAGTGGTGGGTAGCCACTGGTGACGGCAGGCTCTAAGAATACGTGCTTGATGAGCACATGTTGCTTAGCATTCTGGTTTCTGGGAACATTCTGTATCTATGAATGCAAACGAGATCATCTACTATTTACAGAATCAAGGTTAGCACCTGTGATTACATTGGATTTCAGAGACACAGAAGGTAAGTCAAACCCACTGCTTTATAGTCTATATGAAAGTTGACCATATGCCATGTTTTAAGTCTCCAGATCAAAAATGTACAATTGAGCATCATGTGTCGTTACTGGTATGAATTGTCATATTTCAGTAGAGCTGAATTGCTATATCCTTTATGAACAAATGCAGTGATGTCTATGAGCGAGGAAGGAAGGTGGGTGCTATACTATTGGTTATTGCCGTAAAATATTTAATGCTTTCCAATTCAAGACACATTTATTGAGGACAACTCTATCAAGATATTGGGAGGGGTCTAAAATTTTCAAAACAGTCTCAAACAACATACAAAATAAAATGATATCTCTAGTTCCCTGGAACTCATAGTTTATTACTGAGACAGGCACATACCCAAATCATCAAAAACAATAGTTACCGTTTGTTGCATACTTCATATGTATCCATCTCTCTTTGATGGGCTTTATAAAACCTTGTCATCTAGCTGCTAACAGTCATATCTATGGTAGTATCATTATTATATGACATACAGGCACACTGCCATTTTATAGATAAAATAAGTGAAGTGGATGGGTTAAGTGACTGATTCAAATCCACAAACTACTAAATGGCAAAGTCAATCGGATGGCACAAGTAGCCAAACCATTTACCACTACAGCTTCTCCAATTAAAGTATAAGAGAGTGTTCTTGGAAAACACTTGCTGCCTCTCTCTAGAATGATCTTTTCCCCTTCTGTCATTATCCAACTCATTTTCAAGGTTCAGTTCATGTAGCATTGAACTTTGAATATGAGTAGGAGACTGGCAGAAGAGGAGAGGTCATTCCGGGGAGAAGCAGCCCAGCAGGAAAATCCTGGGCCTGGTCAAAGGAGGCCAGTGGACGAATGTGATGACAGTGAACGGCGTGACGCAGAAAGAGGCTGGAAGGGTAGACTGTAACCAGATTGTGAGAACCTGGAGCGTCAGGTGAAGGAAGGTCACGACTTTCCCCCCTTAGTGCACAGTGAGTTGTCATAGGAAGCTGTTGCTAAGGGCAAGGATATGGAATTACACTTGCAGGGATTCTGTAGTTAAAATAAAGATGTGATGGGAAAACTGGGAGTCATAGGGCTTATGATATGGTCCACTCCCCTTAATCTCTTCCGAAGTATTATCCTAAGCAAGGCACAGGCCACCTTAATTAAAACAAGGCACTAGTGAGCAAACCGGCTTCCTCTGACAGGGGATGTTCTGGGAGCTCCCAAATGGTATCCAGGCTTAGTTACTGCTTTAGTGAACCGGCCTTCTCTGCCCTGGGTTCAGGCAAAGGAGCACGCGGACAGGACTACAGCATGGATGGGCTCGATGCTCCCCTGCCAGGCCTTCTTTGTTTCTTCTCGAGTCTACTTTCTGTGAAGACCAGCCAGGCACACAGCCCCTTAACACAGGCCTTCCCCCATTCAACACGGTTATTCCATATGCATTTCATTCTACGCCGCCCTTTTGGAGCACTTGCGGCTCTACACACATTCATAGTCTGTTTCAGGGAAATGGAACTTGTTTAGACGATCCAGTTAATGAGAAGTCGGAGAACTTTGAACAATTAAGCGACACAGGATCCACCAACCAGGAACACTTACTTTTTTTGCTCCTTGTTCTTCTTCCACACCATCTCCTATAACCACATACACCACTTTCCTTCCAAACCTTTGGATTATCCTCTCAAAACAGCTTTCCTTGCCTAATGAACAAAAATAAAGGATAGCATATCATCAATGTAAAGTTTGGGTAATCCAATACTACAGTACAGGAATTTGGTAGGAAAAAAAATCCTGGCTTCTGATTCAACATTTTCCCAATCATACCAAATAGGAGAACATTCCTTTCCGATGCCATCAGGGCACTATGTCGGAGAGAGATGGGGCTTTCTTACTCCCCTAAAGTGGCATAGTCTCTTGTGAGTGCCCTCCCAGCGCAGTTGAGCACGAGAGATGGGAATAGCCCTGTTACCACACGGAGCATTGTAAAGTCCATAAAGACAGATAGAGTGCGGTCAAAATGCAGGATTTTAGCTTTTGATCTCAATTTTGACCCATTTTAAAGCTGTTTCAGTTTGTTTGTTTGTTTGTTTGTTTGTTTGTGTGAAGGGGAAATATATGTGGAGTAAGCCCCCGGTGAAGCCCTCTGACTGTGGACCAGGGTTGTGACGGCTCTCATGCACACTGCATTGGTAAGTGGGCTGTTGAAGACATAGTTAGGCTAGCAATTGATCTCCCTGACTTCCTTAGGATCCATTTAAACTTATTCTTGTTTTAATATTGTCTGCTTTCTTTTCAATTGAGGTGGTTGTCTGTTTTACTTTTATTTATATCGCCTTTGTTACTTTTAACCCAACAATGTTTTTCTGTCTATGAAATAGAGGGTAAGTAAATCGATATAGATAGAAACTGGATTAATGGTTTCTTGGGAGTATGGCAGGGGAGGCTGGGGAGAAATGGAGAGCCATTGCCTTGAGTACAAGTATGAAGACAAGGTTCTCACACTGACAGTGGTGAGGGTGACACGACTCTCTGGATGTGACTGAACTAGTGATTAGTCTGATACGTGACTTATAAGCCCATAAAATTGTTTAAAATGACCCTACTGGCAGCATGTGAAAAGGCACAATACATTTATAAATTGTAAATTAATTAGCAAATAATTTGGCCATTTTCATATTCATTTGCCAATAACTCGTACTGAAATCAGTCACAGTCAATCACAGTGTAGCCATTGAGGGAGGGGAGGTGATATTATTTGCAGTAGTCTTTTCTTTCCCCACCCCTCCTTCAAGCTGGGAGTAAACAAAAGCATGTCATTCTTACAAAATATTTCCGTTTGGCTTCAAAAAAGGTCTTCATATATCAAACTCTAAAAATATTACCCAAGCCCAAGACTATTGTGAATGATGAAAAATAGCTGGAATTAGTCTTGTCTGAAGCAAGAGAAAACAAAACTAAATTGAATGGATGCCTTTGTCTTCAAGTTAGGAGGCTATCTGAATTAAAATCCCCCAGAACCAACTGTGCTTACCGAGTACATTCTCATAAAAACAGCTCCTGGAATAAATGGCAGGTAACTTGGGGTACTATTGAGATCTCCTGCCTGGCTTACCCAGGCATCTAATGTCCAATAAAACACTTTCCTAGAGGAAAACCAGGATACAGGTAACAGAGCACCTTTATCTGTCTATCATCTTTCCCATGTCATGACTTGGTTTGGGCCCCCGTGGCGGCTACACTGTCAGCACATCCCGGCAGTTAATGCAGTCATTGTTTTTCCTTAGAGAAGAAACTGGTGTTCCAAGTCCCGGGCTGCCAATAGGGTCATTTTCATGGACAATGGGACAGTTTATAGTTTTTCAAATGTGAATGGCTGAGCTGGGGCTGCATGTCTTTCAAAGGAGGATCAGATATACCCATGAACAAATTGCTTGTTTGCTTAAACAAATGTCTGCTTTATATTTGTATTTTGCACTAAAATCTCTAGTTTGCATCTGACAGAATGAAATCGGGCCAGCCTTATTCAAAGGATGCAATTTCAATGCTTCTTTAGTTGCTCACTAAACTGCGAAATATTAAATCACTTTACAAAACAAATACAAAGTATAGTTTTCCCTGCAAAAATATACAGCTCCAAAGTTAAATGTCATAAAACTGTTGCCACCCTTTCTTCATAGAGGAAAGTGTAGGTATGTTAGCAAAGCCTCATTTATCTGGGTGGACAAAAAGGGAGGTAAATTCAATGTTATGTAAAGGAATAGTTGTACCGAGACCCAAAAAATAAAAGTAGTCTGTGCCTACTTATTATATCCTGTAAGCTTCATTGTGAATTTCGGGTCATGTCGAAATTTTCCACAATTAAAGATTAAGAAAATAAAACTGGCATTTAGAAGTTATTTCAGAATCTTACATAAACGATCCATTCTGATGAATCCAGTTTGTCTGAAAGAACAGATAGCTCTGCTGAGGACCAGACCAATCATGCCTCCCCTTCCAGTGTGGGCATCTCGTCTACAGCGAAAATTTCAGGATTCTCTGCACTGATCCCCAAATTACATCTCATTTGATGACAAAATTAGCAATAATTGTAGGCATTTCAATCCCTATTTTTCTTATTAAAATTATTGTCAAACAAGTTTCTACCAGGTCACATTTTAACCCAAGTATTCATGCTCTAATAAAAAAAAGTCCAATATTAAAAGCAAAATGGCCATCGAAAATACCTTACTGCATACAAGATTGACATTGTAATGCCCTATTTTAGCTTACTGTTTCCAAATGACTGGAGAGTGAAGTTCAATGCAAATGATGTGTCATGTGTTAGTTGGCACTTTCCCCGCTAGAAAGTGAAGCACTAATCCTTTTTGTTTTAATGCACCTTTCACAAACTGATAACCATTATCATCGATCCTGGCTAGCAGTGCGATTCAATATATCTTTATCAATATAGATAAAAACAGGAGCAATGTCTGACTTCATGTAAAATCAATGCTACTTGCATGTAACACGAGCATATATAAACATTCCGGGGAGGTACAGCAGGCTACTGAGAATTCCACTCCGTTCTGGTGCCCGGGTTGACTAGGGCTCGGCACCTGCTGGGTGCCACCACCGAGCCGTGCTCCACAGACTTTTCATGGGCTGATTTCTCAGAATTAATTTCCAGGCTTTTCTTCAGAGGAGCCATCGGTGGCCTCGAAATCATACCTGGTAGGTGAGCAGCGGCGCGCAGGAGCCATCTGCACCCCCACCCCCCACCCCAGCGCCCCTGAGGACTTCATTAGGCATATACCTTTTTTTCTTTTCTCTCACAAGTATTTTCTACAGTTCTAGTCTTGACCTTTCTTGGGAGCAACCTGTATTTTACATACGCCATCCACATGTGTGGGCTTGTTTTGTTTTATTTTTGCTTGAGAGGTCTGGGCAATGCCTCCTGTGCCCTTCAAACACAATATTTATAAGATCAAATTCTTCTCTTTCCCAACTGGCCTGATCTCCATCAGTTAAAAACCAACCAACCAACCTATTCCTCCACTGCATATAATCCATCTCCACAGAGCACCTGCATATGCGGGGCGCTGTTGATAGGAAGGTGGGCAAGGCCTGCTGTGCCCTCACAGATATCACAGAGCCCAGGGAGAAGTCCCAGGGAAATCACCAACCAACCACAAAAGGACTGGAACCCTCACGCCCACCCTTGCTGCCCAGAGTCTATTCCAAAGCCCCCCCGGCCACCCTACTGGGCAGGGCAGAGCTGCCACTGGGGGTTTCTGAGACGCAACCTCTAGAGGCAAAAGATTCGGCTCTCTCCCAGAAGAACTCTAGTTGAACAGAACACTTTAACCACAGGCTGGCAAGCGCGCTGAAGGAAAAGGATAGGAAGAAGAGTGTCGCCAGATGGCGAGTCAGGTCCAGAAAGAATCCACTTTTGCCCCCTTTTAAAATCAAATGGAGCAAAGTGGCCAGAAATCGCCTTCCTCCCACCGAGAAGTTGCTCATCCCCTCCTCTCCCACAGGGTTCGATACATTGAGTAAGACTGTTTCCTTAGTGGCCATTGATGACAGTCCCAATTCTGCCTTGGCAGTTCCAGTTTCTCATGAGCTCTGCACACTGTCCAATCAGGGCCATTCACAGCCCATTCCCCAAGCAGAAAAACCGTTTCATTACTCTTTGTCTCACTCACGCGAGTCTAGCTATTGGAGAAGCTCTACCCTATTTGATATACAACTCAAATATCAGCCCTTCTCTTTGGTGTTCACTAACACTCACCTTCTGCCTCCCATCAGCTTAGAGCGCACATTCAAGCACTTAGAAGGAAATGGAAAGGAATGTGGGCTTAGGAATCAGAGAAACCCATCTTGACTTCTGGCTTTATTGACTTGAATAAGTCTCTGTGTTTCAGTTTTTCCTCATTCGTAAAATGGAAAGGTTGTGAAGACTGACTGTAATATGTAAATGCTTATAAGTCTGGGAATCAATTAGATACATAATATTCATTTGCATACTTTATTAGATCAGAAAATTCAAAACTCATGGCCATAGAGTTGATGCTGACTCACAGCGACCCTACAGGACAGGGTAAAACTGTCCCTGTGGGTTTCTGAGACTGTAACCCTTCAAGGGAAATAAACACCTCATCTTTCTCCTGCAGATCATATTTATTCATAAATAACATACAGTTCTTAAAAGACACACGTCATTTTTTAAATCCCCATGTCCTTGTAGGAAAGCTTCAAATACTTGAATTGAGTGGTCTCCCTCTGTATCCTTCCTATGTAAGAATATATTCTTACATGCCCTGGATAATAAATAATTTGGTAGACTCTTTGCTTTATTCATTTTTTTATTATACCCAGAAGACTCCAGTAGCTCTGGACATAGCAGACCTTCAAGTAATTACTTAATGAAAGGGCTTCATTGTAGGGACCAGAAGAAATGTTTTTGGCTTAATTCATAGGGCATGTCTGTATTCTCATGTTTAAAGCACACCGGGACTGGGTGCATAGCTCTACAAACCTATTAAAGAATGAAAGTGTGACTAAACAAGTGATTTTCTAAAACCATCAAACGCCTACGTTCAATGATCCCTTCTTTGAAATAACTCAGTGGTTTTCAACATTGGCTACATATCAGAATCACTTGGGGGAGCTTTTAAGACCTGCTGTCTAGGCTGCACACCTGACTAGATGGCGATGGCCTGGGGAGGAACCAGGCTGCTTGTTTGGTTACAGGCTCACCAGGGATCCTGGGCAGCCAAGTTGGAGAAGCACTGACATCCCTAACTTCTCTGGCTCCAGTCGGGTTCCTAGGGTGGCTCAGCCTTGGAAGTCAAAGTGTGTTCTAGGGTTAGAGATGTAGACTCACAGATCCCACTTGAGCCTTCTAAATCAGAATCTGGATGTTGAGGAGGAGATTATAGTTTGAAAAGCGCCAATTTAGACCATTGCTTGGAGAATGTGATTTTATTCAGTCTCTCAGCTGAGAAAAAATGAAATGTCACTCTACGAAAAGAGAAGGGTCGTAACATCAGTAAATGCTTTGAGACGTTTCAGAAAAGAAACTCCCGGGCTCTTGCAGTCACCCTTCAAGTCCAGGCTTGATTGCACATCAAGCCTGGTGCCACTTGTCAAATGCTGGCACACCCCCCTATGCCTTCCCTTGCTTATCTATGTGTACAAGAGCTTTGCCTTGGCCCAATAGTGTTTCCTAAAACACAACTACAACAACGAATAAAAACTCACTGCCATTAAGGTGATTCAGACTCCTAGCAGTTAAGTGCCTACGAGTCCTGGTGGTATCAAAAGCAGTTTGAAAAACACTAGCTGCCTGTGGGAGAAAGATGAGGCTTTCTGCTCAACCGCCTTACAGACAGACAGCCGTGGCAATCCAGGGGTGGTTCTACTCTGCCCTATAGAGTGGCTATGGTCTAATAGCCACTCGATCTACTACTTGATCTAATCCCCCTGCCCAAACATCTTCGTGGGTTCCCTCTCCTCTTACACATCTGAAAGCCTAAATCATTCCCTGGCTCATCTAAAGACCGCACTTCTGCCCTTACTGAGTCCCTAGAAGAGCAATCAATGAGAAATCAGCCACAGAAAACTCTAGGGAGCCCAGTTCTACTTTGACACATGTGGAGAGGGCACCACGTGAAGAAGTCCAGTCATCGGCAAGTCGTTAACTGTCTTTGTGACCCGCAGAGGACTCTACAGAACCATTAAGCTTAATATTAGTCTGCCCTGCCCCTACCCCATTCTTAGCAAACCAAAACACCAAATCCCCTGCTGTCACATCAGTTCTGACTAACAGCAACCAACAGGACAGGGTAGAACTACCCTTGTGGGCCTAAATCTCTAGGGGAACAGAAAGCCAAGTCTTCCTCCCAACGTTCTAGAAAGGAGCTGCTGTTGTGTTTGGGAGTTCAAAGGTTTATATGAGGGAGCTTCAAAAAGTTCATGGAAAAATTCCATGATCTTTTAATTCCATGTTTCCATTAATTATTTGATGCTACCTTATACATGTTAATTAAGCAACAAAAAGAACAGAGCTACAGTTATAATAAAATTCCTGTGAGAGTTGTTTTATTGTAATTTTATGTAGACCTAGCCTGTTTTTGTAAGCTTACAAAATAACTTTTCATCAATATCCCTGAGATGATCAAAATAATTCAAGAGTTAAGCTGACTTCACCTTAAACGCACAAGTCTTACAATATTTCAGTAAAGCAAACTCTTATGAGAAAACAACTTGAACCATGTGGCTTATGCACTGTATTTCATTGGCTATTGAGAGCTGACTTTGAACACAAATTGGTTAAAGTTTCTTCTACTTTTCCACCATATTAGCATGGAGGAGGGGGAGTCTTTTACTGACTTTCATTTTTACTAGCTTGAAAGAGTAGGAGTGACTGTATCAAAACCAAAAAAGGTAAAATCAAAAGAGCTCACCTATTTTAGTCGCACTGTAAATATTTTCTATTGGAAATACAATTCCTAATCCATAGAGCAGAACTTTCGCCAATGCTGGGATGAGCTGAGTAGTGGTTACTAAAATATTCACACAGTTTGTCCTAGGAGAACAGAAGGGAAAAAAAAAAAAGGAAAGAGCGCTTGAAAGATAAAGTCTCCCAACGGGAAGGGTGTGATCAAGCCTGCTTGCCAGCATCAGCTGGGTGCCCTCGAGAAGCCTCACCGGGAGTGAATGAGGGTGAGTGCTTTCAAAGCCAGAGTCAACCAGGAGTCCGTCAGGGCTTCAATCTCTGCCCTCAACTGCAGCCAGGTTTCCCTCTTGGCTGGACCCAGCAGACCTGTGGGTTTAAAAGAAGATGGTGAACTACTTCCTAACCAGCACGTCTCTTCAACTTCCGGGACACAGTCACCTTATTGCTACCCACACCCTCAAGCTGCAAGGTCCGCGGGCAACTCAAAACCTTCCTGGAGAAATGCACTGGAAAGATCATGTCATTGTCCCAAGAACTTTTGGAAACCCCCCCAACCCCCATATAGAGTTCATGCCTCGTATCTTTTTTTGGACAGATACTTCAGTATGTCAATAAAAACAAAAAGAGTTGTCATCGAGTGGACCGAGTGGGTGTCAGAGTAGAACTGAGCTCCACGGGGTGGGCAATGTTGGATTATTCAGAACCGGCTCACCAGGCTTTTCTTCCCAGGTGCCACTGGGTGGACTCAAACCTCCAATTTTAGGGTTAGCAGCCAAGTGCATTAACCATTACCCCTCCCAGAGACTCCATGGAGTATTAGACCAAAACCACCCCACTGCTGTTGAGTCCGTTCCAACTCAGAGCGACCCTACAGGGCGAGCAGCACTGTTCCCAGGTTTCCAAGACGGCACATCCTCATGGGAGTGGACTAGCTCATCCTTCACCAAAGTAGTGGCTGGTGCATTCGAACTTACGGTTAGATTCTTAGCAGACTCGCGGAGAACAACCAACTGTGCCAACAGGGCTGCTTTTATTTCGTACTACAGAGGACATCTGCCTGTTTTCAAATTCTGAGCACTGTCTTTTCTGATTGCAAACTCGTCTCGTTTGGCCAATGAAAAACCAGGGAATTTTTACTGAATCTACTGAGAAAGTTTTTATTATTTTTGTTTTTGCTTAAAGGGGCATGGCTGTGCAGCAGTGAAGCACTTTCCTGCTAAGGGATAAGTCGGGGTTTGAACTCACCAGTCAATCTATGGGAGAAAAATGGGGTTGGCTGCTTTCGTAAAGACTCACAGTTTTTGGAAGCCCTATGGGGTGGTTCTGTTCTGTCCAGTGAGGTTGGTGCACGCTGGCGTCAACCCAGTGGTAATGGATTGAAGTACACTGCTAAACTCAATAGACTATACATCTGAAGCTATTGCCGGTCCTCTTTGCCCTCTCTTGGGAAGGTATGACCTGCAATGACTCCTACCCAAAGGAGGGCACGGGCGAGAGATTATGGAGGGCATCCTTTGAACCTCTGGATTTAGCCATGCCTGGAACCAAGACCATACCTAAGATTTTCACTGCTAATACATTCCCTTTAATGAGGAATCCCACTGTGAAATACAGTTGACTGGGTCCCAATCAATCTAAGGATCTGCTCAGGAGGAGAAAGGTCTTTGCAAACCCCCTCCCTCCTGCTTTAGGCTCGGGTTGTGGATCCCACTTCACCTTTAGGACACACAAAGTATCTGAGAGATTAACCACCTGACTCCAGGTCACATATGAATGGAGCCAGGGCAGCTGCCTCTCATCTGATATTTCCGTTGCCAAATCACGGAGGAAGAATCCATATGTGATGAAACTGCTCTAGAGAGAGCTGGTCCAGCCCCACAGAGTGTGAAACCAGTGTGAGCTCCTCTCAGCCTTTTCTCCAGAAGGTCTCAACTAGCCCACTAAGAGATCAAGGTGACGGTCACTTGCCTCCAACATTGTTTTTGTAGGTGTTGTAGATCTCTTTCACTCGTCTGTATCGGAAGGCCAACTTCCTCATCCAGTCTACACCGCCCCGCACACCAGTTGCTAAGCATAAATTAGCACTGGTGGCTGCAGCCGGAAAGCCATCTGTTCCAAAGTTATACGTGCTATTTAGATGCGAGAAAAGCCCAAAGTTAACCAAACAGAAAGTTCATACGAATTAGCTGAGCATTGAAACTAGAAAACGCTGG
>NW_022103896.1:68645017-68650055 GCF_000313985.2 Echinops telfairi | reverse complement strand
GTGTGTGTGTGTGTGTGTGTTTGAAAAGGAAAGTGATTGAAAACAATTAGCATATGTGTTCCATAAACCTCAGGTACCTTAAGACATCATGCTGCTCAAAGCTGATTCAGTCAATGCGGAAGCATAACTGAAACCAGACATTTTGGTAAATGTAACATGCTAGAAAAATTAAACCTGATGCTAACTGCCAATGAAATGATGACCTCTGATTGCTGTTGAGCCACACACCAACTCAGCCCGAGGCCAGTGTGCTACAGAGCCCAGACAGAAAATCTGGTACTGGTTTGCCATTTATTTGAGAGATGTGAGTTTTATATTCTCTCTCTCTCACTTGCTTCTCGCTCTCTCTCTGAGGAAAAAGAATGGAAGGCTTTAAAATTTAAATAAAAGCAATCAAACTATGCTGTCTTTAAAAAAAGATGATGCTTGGTTTGCTAGTGCTACATATTCATATTGAAGTGATTAGATGCATCTGTTTATTATAGAATGTTGTTATTTTGGACAGATCTGAATTTAAAATCCCAGCGTGTGAACGATCTAGATAAAAACAACAATACCACCACCAGCAAAGTCTCCTTTCCACTGAGCTGATTCTGGGTCGGAATGATCCAACAGGGCAGAGCAGAACTGGCCACTGGGTTGGCAAGGCTGTCAGTATTCACAAAGCAGACAGCTGCAGTTTTCTCCTAAGGAGCTGCTGGTAGGTTCAAACAGCAAATCATTCACAGTCAAGTGCTTTAACTGCTGTGCCAGCAAGGCCCTTTTAAACTCTGGATGTGGAAGGTGCTAAATATGGAAACTTGTTGAGAGGAGCTATCATGTATGTACCATTTGCCTATAAGCACTCATCCATCTGATTCCTTGCTGTATGCTCAACCCCTAGCACCACTGTGCAAAGAGCAGGCACGCAGCAAGTACTTGTTGAATGAAGAAAAGCACACCGATTGGAGACAGGCAAGGCCTTCCATCCAAGAACTGGGAACATGCCCTTGGCAGGCCTTCCCGTTGCTCTCGTTCTTTCTCTCTGTGCCGTCAGCCTCCAGAATCCCAGGCACCTTGGTGATATTACATTTACTGCCTTTGAAACTTTAGTTAAAAATAGATGTATAAGTAGGCATCTTATATTTTAAAGAGCTCTTCTGCAGCCAGCCCCAGCATAGCTCGTTTTATCAAATCCTGTCTCTCTCCTTATGCCAGCTAACATGTTGCTTAGCACAGATGACATATATAAAGCACCCCAGTATTAGAATGTATGTTTTTGTGTTGCCGGTTCCTTCTGAACAAATTCTTTTCTCTCCATGGATTTGTGAGAAGGGAGCAGGAGACAGACGTGGAAAGAAACTCAAACCAGCTGTTCCTAACAGAATTAAAATTGTGACCCCAACCTCCTTTCTAAAGCATCTACTTTCCAGCCAACCCTCTCCCAGCAAGCAGCAAGTTCCAAGAAGGAAAAGACTTTGACCTTGTAACCCTCTCCTCCTCTCCTGAGGTCTGTAACCTCAGATAAGGAAGGAAAAAAAAGAAAGAAAGAAAAAGGAAAAGCAAGTCTCGGAGGCCTCTGTTGGGAACTTCTTAAAGCCATTCATTTCGGCTCATTCTGGAAGGCTAGGGATATGTTGGGATGGGTTCTAATTGGAAAGATTTAGGAATCCATAAGGAGAATTGCTGCCACGTTTCTAGCCCGAAATACAGTTGTTAAGTTGTTTTGAGCTGCAGTTTTTTAGATGGTTGGAGGTAGGCGTGGGTGGGGCGGGAGTGCAGGGGTGGGAATGGGGAGCTATGGTGTCATGCTGTGACAATTTTCTCTCTGGGGACAAAGAACAGAGAAAGGGAGAAGGAGGGAATTGAGGAACTGGAAGAGGAAAAGCGATGTTAAAAAAGCATTTAATTCAAGGAATCAAAGCTGACCTGCAATTACACAGTATGGAAAGAATGCTTTGGGAAAAGCAGGGTGTCCGGATACTTTCCGTAAACTCATTTGGTTGTTAAGTCTCCACTGTTGGTGGAGAAGCCAGTCATCTCTAATGACTGTGAATGACTCCGTTATTGCTATTGTTCTCTGACATCTTGTATTTGTTTTCTCCTGTGAGCTTTACTGAAGACTTTCGGTTCCCAGGCAGAGGTCCTTATCTGAAGTATTGTTCAAGACTTAGGTTAGCGCTAATTAAGGGTCAACAGCTTTAAGCTTTGACCTGAAAATACTAAACTCACCTCTCAGTGAATTTGGTTAAAGGTTGGTGTGGTGAACCCTTATTCCTTACACACACACACACACACACACACACACAAGACCATTTTTTAATAAGGATGCATTTTTAAAATCAATAATACTTCATAAAAGCTTAAGTAGTCTCTTTGTGGGAGAAAGAGGGGTCTTTCTACTCCCATAAAGAGATCAAGTCTTGGAAAGTGCACAGGGCTGTTCGCCCTGTCCTCTGGGGTCTCTGAGTTAGCACTGACTTGGTGGCAGCAGTGACTTTTGTTTTGTTTTGAAGTAGCCTCTTTAGTTATTAAAAAACACAACACAACACTAAAAAAAGGTCTGTATGTTGTGTTTATAAAATTGAATGAGCCATAGAAAAATCCTATATGACCCAAACCTCAAGTATCTAAGTCAGGAATGCTAACTAAGCCTTTATACAAACCTACAAAGAATAGTATAAATGCCTTAGGAAATAGGCTAGCCTTTTTCTTTTACATTTCAAAGAACTTAATGAGAAATTATAATGCCATTATTGTAGTGCTCCCATGTTACAAACTTTCCTTCCCAAAAGAATGGCGACTACTCCGATCAAATCCATCCCGCAGCAGCTCTGCTGGCTCTGTCCTCCCTGGTGAGTCCACTTGTTCTCCAGCTGTCATTCTCAGGGGAGACCCTCCTGTCACTGTCATGGGGAGATCCTGAAAGACAGGCTCTCCTTCTCACTCCTTTCAGAAGCCACCTAGCCCTCTGTTTGTTTTCTTTCAGAGCCTGAGCTTAGTTTTTGCTTTATGCTTGCTGGTCTTGGTCGGTTTTGCAGTTTCCAAATAAGCTTTAACCCCAGAAAACCGGCTCTCTATCTAAGGCAGTGGTTCTCAACCTTTCTAATGCTGCGACCCTTTAATACAGTTCCTCATGTTGTGGTAACTCTCCCCCTCCCCCCAACCATAAAATTATTTTCGTTGCTACTTCATAAGTGTAATTTTGCTACTGTTATAAATTGGGCGACCCTTGTGAAAGGGTCGTTCGCCTCCCCGAAGGGGTCGCGACCCACAGGTTGAGAACCGCTGCTCTAGGGGCAGGGCTTTGAGGCTGATTGAAGAGACCTCAGCTTTAAAGCGGAAATGGCTCTGGCCCCATGAATGCAACAACAGTTAAACGCTGAACATCTCACAGATGGGAGCCATTACAGAGACAGAGGAATGGAAGCTTAATAGATCGTTAGGTGCCAAGATATATTCCTAGAAACTCTAATTTGTTGCTTAATACACAGAGTGCAGAACATACAGTTCCCTGGGAAAACAAGTTTTTATCTCAGAAACAGATTGAACGTGCTGAAAAATGTGCTTTTGATCTAAACATCCAATATGTATGTGAAAGAGTTTTTAAGGAGTTGGGATCATTACCGAATCCAAGTCTGGGGACAGCATATATGCTTCCAGGGGCCATAAACAGGTCAGCCAGTTTGTTGTGTGTTGCGCATTTTCTGTCCTGGTGGTACTAGATGCCCAAGTGATCTATCTCTATTGCCTTTTGTGGGGAATGTGTGGCTTGGGGCTGCACCGAGGGCGGAAGTAGAGATTCCCAACCAAACATACTGCTCTCGAGTTGATGCAGACGCGTAGCAACCCTGTAGGACAGGGTAGAACGGCCCCTGCGAGCTTCCAAGACTAACATGTTACAGAGTAGAAAGTCCGGTCTTTTTTCCAAGGAGCAGCTGAGGGTTTCAAACTGCTAACCCTGCAGTCAGCAGCACAACTTGTAACCTCTACATCATCAGGGCTCCTCTAACGATTTCCAGAGGCTTGATACAGTTTGCACTTACCACCAGTGGAGCTGACTAATTGGTGACTAGCCTAGAAATTTCCTAGAAGGCTGGCCATTGAGTTGTTCCCATGTCAGACTGCTTATCAAGTAGCTACTGGGTCATAGGCCCACCACCTATCTGTTCTGTTTGGTGGCTTACATGTTGCTGTGATCCTAGAAGCTATGTCACCAGACCGTCAAAAACCAGCAGAGTCACCCATGGGAAATACATATTTGTGGAGCTTCTAGCCTAAAACTAGCAAGAAAGATCTGGTGATGTACTCTTGGGTAATTAGTCAGGAAAACCTTCCTGCTTACCACTAAATACTGGCTTATATAGTTCTGGAAGATGAGGCGTCTAGATTGGAAGACAGGCAGACATCTCAAAATCCAAGAGATGGGGCAGGTCTGGGAATCACTGTGATTTAGGGAGGAGGAGAAAATGCCAAACAATACAACACAGCAAGGACCGGGCTTTGCCAGGGAAGCAGTGGTCCAGTTACCAGGCCCAGGCCGCAAGACAGTTTAGCAAGAAAGCCAGAAGCTAATAAAGTAAATATGCATGTGACAAATTGCAACCATGGTACGTGCTGCAAAACTGGAATCCAAATGAGCGTTATTTTTCTGAAAATAATGTGTTTCAGTTGAAACACATTCAGCACAAGCAGGTTGCAGCAGAGGCCCGAAGGAAGAACTGAAATGCTATTTCGAAGTGCTAGCTCAGGGAGGAGTAGCACCAGCCGCTGTTTCTCTCTCTCTTTTGTGATTACACGTGATGAGAGCGAGCAAACTGCAGGCAAACTGCAGGCCGCTAGCGAGGGGTCATGATCACCGAGCTGTGGGATTCGAAAGATGCAGCTTTTAGTTTTGAGTCGGCCAATGCTGGGTTCTACCTTAGAACTGCAGTGGGGAAGGAGAAATGAGTACTTATTGGAAATATACTCAGGAATTTAGAGACACAAAACAAAGTGGTGGCATCAGTGACAAAGCCCTCAAAGGGGAGAGAAAGGCTCTTGAAGATACTGTGTCTGA
>NW_022103896.1:68641894-68643726 GCF_000313985.2 Echinops telfairi | reverse complement strand
GTGGGATACAGGTTTCAGCGTGCGATGGACGCAGCGGGTCTTCAGTAGGCAGCTGGAAGTGCAGGGACAAGAATCTGCCACTGTCACAGCGATGGGGGAGGTGAATGAAGGCAGATGGCAAGGATTAGATGCGCGGTGCTGAGCCCAGAGGTGCTGGCCTGTAAACCTTCGTTCTAACATGACAGGCTACTGCGGCCATCTTTCGGATAAACACCACGGGCCAAGCGCGAGAGTTTACCCTCGCCTGGCTTCCTTTTCTGTTACATGGCCTGGGCTTCCCAGAGGAGTCAGGTAAATAACATTAGCAAGCTTCAGTAACTACTGGCTCTCAGCTCGCAGACATCGAAGGACTCACAGGGGTGGATTTTAAACCGCTCACAGGGCTGACTGGGGAAAAAAACTGGAGCCCTTAAATGCCAGTTCAGGTTTGGGAGGTCTGAAGGCAGCCCCCTGGGGTGAGCTCTCCCAGCCATGAGCAAACTGCACACTCCCGCTTGGGACGCCGGCTCCACTGTTATTCTGCCTCTTTGGTCGCTTCTGTCATTATTCTTGGCACTGCGACTCAAGCTGACCTTTTTCTGATCCATCATCATCTCTGGATTTCCAGGGCTGGGCCTCAGACATGCTCTTTTGGACCAAACCCCAGGAATAACTCAGATTTTGTACAGGGGCTCATATGCAAAATATTAAGTTATGGCAGAATTTTTCTGCAAATATTTATTCTGCTTTGATACCGTAATGGTTGTACTTTTCCCCTAAGCCGTTCACTTGTACCATAATTATGTAAAAGTACACCATACTATTCAAGCTAGTATAGGAAAATTAATAAAAAGAATTAAGACAGTTACAATGGGTCTTCTTATCTGTGCCAAGAACAGTGACGTAATAGCCGGCACACTGATGCCTTCTGAGTCTGAACACGAAACTAGAGACATAAACGCTGAGTAAATCTGAAGGCTTTGAGTAAACAGAGACGCTTCAGAAAACGCTGAGGCAGTTAGCATGTTATGGACAGGAACAATGTGAAAACATTACAAATGCGTCTTTGAAGAGGCTGTTACACAACCCCATTTCTGCTGACTCAGGCGATCTTTGCTCTGTTGTCCAAATTTACTATAAGAAAGCCAACACTGTACTACCAAGTAATTGTTTCAATACCTTATTTGACAAAGGAAAGAAGGAAAAAGAAAAGAAGGAAGAAAACAATCATTCGAGTGAGCTATTTTCATTGTGTCTTTATTGAGTGGGCCTATTGAAAGCAGGATTTGGCTTACACCAAAAAGCCAAACTCACTGCTCTGACTCATAGGGACCCCATAGGACAAGGCAGAGTTACCCCTGTGGGTTTCTGAGACTGCCAATTATTATGGGAGTAGAAAACCTCAGCTTTCTCCTCCAGAGCCACTGGTGGTTTAGAACCACCAACCTTGTGATCAGCAGCCCAATGTGTAAGCCACTACACCATCAGGGCCCCTTGGGTGTTGTGTTGGCTAAGCAGGGACATGGTCATGGGAGCCTCTGTCCCCACATAGCTCTTGTCAAGTAAGAACGAAGGACTTCAAGACATGTGTGGGAGAATTCCATAATCTTATCGCATCCTTCCACAAACTGTTTGAAGCTCCCTTGGATGTTCACTGTTCTCACTTCCCCCAGGGAACAAGGTACTGCTCAATACCTTGACCTGTGTAAGCCATTAAAAAATGATCCTCCTTCATCTTTAGAAATGAGAAGATCCTTCATGATGCATTTGTTGAGGCAAATACTGCTTTGCATATTTGTTTCTTTCAAGAACAGTAGTCTGGTAAGAGTTAATGTGACAATAACCTTTAGGTC
>NW_022103896.1:68640189-68641471 GCF_000313985.2 Echinops telfairi | reverse complement strand
AAAATCTTATTGGAATGTCATTTACAAAATTCCCAATTATGTGACAGTAATTTGTTCTTAGAGAGTACAGTGCTAAGAAATGTGATATATAAGCTTTAATATGCTAGGGATACCTTCTCTCTCATCATGAATACCTTCTTTATCACATAATTATATTAAGTGTGTGTACCTTAATTCACCATCTCCACATTAGAATGAGGAAAATGAAGTTTTTCTAGTGAGAACCAGAACAGCAACAACAAAAATGGATACAACCTGAATTTTTTAAAGAAAAAGTTCAAAGTTGTATCTCTAAGACAATGATTACTTTTATTGGTAATCATGCCAAATTGCATTGGATCCAATGATCCAATTATATCAATACTTGTAATTTTCTTCAAAATACTGAAACTTCTTATCTGGTACTGCAGAATATTTGTTTATGGTTCGATTTGTTTTGTGCAGATCAAAGATTTCCTTGTATTCTACATGCCCATGTTAAGATACAGAAAAGTTGTGTGTTTTAAAAAAATCATTTTATTGGGGGCTCATACAACTCTTACACAATCCATCCATCCATCCATCCATTGTGTCAAGCACATTTGTACATTTGTTGCCAGCATCATTCTCAAAACATTTGCTTTCTACTTGAGCCTTTAGTATCAGCTCCTCATTTCCCCCCTCCCTCCCCCATTCTCCCTGCCTCCCTCCCTCCCTCACAAACCCTTGATACTTTACAAATGATTATTTATAAATTAAGAAAAGATTTTTGCTGCTGTTGTTGACTATCATTGAGTTTATTTCAAGCCGTAGTGACCCGCACCCGCAGGGTGTCTGACTTACAGGAAAGTAGTTTGCTATCACTTCATATTACAGTATCATGAGTCACTGCTAGCTTTTCTCTTTGGAAGTGACTGGATAGGGCTGAATTGCCCACCTTTCAGGTAGCAATGGAGTGCTTAGCAGACAGGATTACAGGGCTCCCTGCATAAGGCTTACACCCAGCTGGATAGCTTCACATAAAATATGAAAGGCTGAATTAGTAAACAAAATCAATGTTATTCTTAATATTAATAAAAACACAAATGCAGCATATAGCTAATATGTCGTTCTTTGGATTGTTGAGTTAGATTGACTCCTAAGAATAAACCTTGACCACCTAACACCCTCAAAGATAGCCCAATTCAAAAGTCAGAAAGCAACAAATGTTGGAGGGGCTGTGGTGAGATAAGAGCTCTCATCCACTGCCAGTGGACAGCCATTATGGAAATCGATTTGGTGATATCTAAAACAGATGGAAATC
>NW_022103896.1:68636227-68638263 GCF_000313985.2 Echinops telfairi | reverse complement strand
AAAAAATAAAGAATAAATTTTGAATTTACTACTGAGCTGATGCCTCATCATTTTTGTGAACATCATCTGTCACTGGCCGTAGCTGCAGTTCTTTGTAGCTCCAGTGGCCTTTCCTTTAGATCTAATATTCCTGCTGAGAATAGCAACTAGGAAGCACTTTCCATCGTGACCCGGGTGCTCGTCTGGCTGCGAATAATCACATTCTAATAAAAATCATTCCTTTTATTGCACACATCTTGCCAGAAAGGTAGAAAAAAATATCCAAGCCAGGAAGTCCTTTTATCCTTTTTTCTTGCAATCATTTCTTTCTTTTTAAAATTTTTAATCATTTTATTGATTAACTTATCACAAACCATCCATCCATCCATTGTGTCAAGCACATCTGCACATTTGTTGCCATCATCATTCTCAACACATTTGCTTTCTACTTGAGCCCTTGATATCAGCTCCTCATTTTTCCCCCCTCCGTCCACCTCTCCCATCTTTCAGGAACCCTTGATAATTTATAAATTATCATTATTTTGTCATGTCTTACACTGTCCAACGTCTCCCTTCACCCACTTTTCTATTGTCCTTTTTAAAACCCTACTTGCCATTTGAAAAAAAGAAGAAGTATCTGCTAACTTATTCACAACACATTTAATGAGATGCTTTAAATTTACACTGAAATGGTTCTGTTTTGGTCACATCCTTATTTAAAACATTGGTCATATATAAAACATTAAACTCCAAGTTGTGGTATTAAATTATGTCATATTTGAAGACAATCATTTTGTTTTTCTAGAGTAATATTTTACTCCTTTTAAAGTTAAGTATTTGCAACAAATAGAGGTCACAGCTTATCTACAGATTCATCTTTATTTAATAGCAAACCATGGGATTGTTCTTTGAAGTGCCTTTTACTGAGAGGAGGATGTTTGAAAGTTTTAAAAATATACCAATATATCAATTTTGGCTAATGTATCTTAACTGCTAGATTAACTTTATACGATTTTGAAAGGTGCCCAACTTCATATAAAATAATTTATAACTCTAGGAATAGGAATCAGGCTAAAATATTCAAGGATTATGTGTTCATAAAAATTCTCTACGATATTCTCCGCTGTGTAGTTATTACTGATTCTGAGAGGAAAGGAAGCATGCAGGACCGGACATGGGCACTTGGACAGAGACAGGTTCCCTGTGAGTCACAGGAAGGTGCCATCATCACCTCCCCCCACCTTCAGAGGGGCGCTTTTCACTCACAAAATTCTCTCTGTCATTGCAACTACCAGTGCGTCTGAGATGCCATCTCCGGGAACCAGCCCTTTAGACAGTTCTTTGGTAAAGCCAAAACGTTAGAGATCAGGGAAAGCTCTAATCTAAACCCCACTTTCTTTTTGTGACCATCACCAGCTTGGCTAGTTTCTCAGACTGCGGTGGCTTGTATGTGGTACGCTGGAGGGTCACCCATGGTGGACAGGATGGATGCAATGCAGTTTCCAGCCTACAGCAGACACAGAACAAAGGCCTTGCTCTCTACTTCCCACAAGTAGCCAACAGAAAGACCTGGATCCTGATAGAATACCATCCAACAGAGTGCTGGGAGATGAGGCCCCTGGGCTAGACAGCACTACACAACAGCCACAACCAGGGGCTCAGACACAGATAAGGGAACATTTTGTTTCATTGTATATAAGTTCGCCACAAGTCAAAGCAACGGGACAGCACCTCACATCAACCACCTTGATGCGAGTTGCCTTATTAGGTAAATTTCTTCTATGTGAGACATCTGGGCATGCTGCAATGATTGGGTGTCAACAAGAAAGGGAGAGAGTGTCTTAAAGGAACGCTGAGGGAAAAACATTGTCTACATGCATAGTCTCTGTTCCCATGAAAACCACCCTCTCTTAAGTCAATTCGGAGCTACAAATAATAGCCATATTTTGGCTTGCATGTTTATTCAGAAAAACACTGTTTCTTTCCTTTTCTCATGCATTCAACAAATAGTAATGGAGCACCTGGTTATATTCCAGACACTGTACTAGGCACCCAGC
>NW_022103896.1:68630986-68635488 GCF_000313985.2 Echinops telfairi | reverse complement strand
GCCACGGTATGATGACTCACTATTTCTGGTCCCCTTTACAACACCACCTTGGCTGGAGAAGGAAATGCAGAATTACACAGAACTGTGTGTGCCTGACCAGCTGACACACTCTTTGAAAGAAGAGATCGTTTCTAAGTTGTTTCCTATTTGCGTTCTAACAGTGGGCCGAGTGCATAGATTATGGGGAACGCAAGCTTCCAGATGGTCTTGTTTGCAGAGTTTCCTCAGGAAGGAATCAATGATCCAACCAGAAGTTCATGGATTATGTCTTTACAGTTTGTCACTGGAACACTAAAGTGTTTAGCTTGTGTATATACATGTACATTTTTTCCCTCCCTGGTTATAAAATGATGTCTACTCACATGGAAAACTGATGCAATACAAAAATAAAATCAAATAGTTTAACTCTCATGCCACTTCTCAAGTAATCACTGTTAAGATTCTTCCACTGTCCAGCATTTCCTCTACCGTCCACCCTTCCCTTCCCATTCACTCTCCATTTATCGAAAGTTCCTCAAAGCTTGTTACAGAACTTACAACCTAGCAGGAAGGCACAGAAAATACAGGAAACAGGAAGAACTATGCTCTTTGTAACCCACTTTGCTTCTCCACTCAATAAGGTTTAACAAAGACCTCTTAGGTCAATTGCTCATCTGTGTGATCTTTTACATGGCTGCCTACTAGTCTGTTTTGTGCATATTTCACATTCCGTTGCCCCAACCAGGGGCTGATGGATCTAACAGTTGCCACCGAAGCAATTTTGACTCCACACGTGTCCAGAATAGCTCTGTGCTCCTCAAGTTTCTGATGGCTCTTGTCCCAGAAGTAGATTTCCAAGTGTTTGGAGACAACCTATAGAACTAGAGTCAGGTTGAGCTCCAACCTCCAGCCTTTTAGCATCTGTCAACCATGTTAACCTTTTGTGCTGCCAGATATTTTCAATGCTTTCTTGGCCTGTTGAATATCAAGAGGCGGACACTGTGCCCCACACTATTGTGTTTCGCATGGTGATGCTGTGGGGGTTAGGCACAGTACTGCCAATGGCCAATCCTCCAGCGGCTCCCTGGAGAAAGTTGAGGCTATTGGCTTCTGTAAAGAGTGAGTGCCCCACAAATCTGATGGAAGAGTCACTATGACTTGGAATTGACTGGATAACTGTAGGTTTTGGAGTTTTTCGGGCAGTAATGCTTGGCTCATAGTCTTTCTTCGGCTCAATAAACTGTTATTGTGACCGCCTTTCGTGAATATCAGGCTGGAACAATCCTTTCCAGCTCCTCTGTGCACACTGACTTTATGGAAGTGATCTTTGTCAGCCTGCAGATTTCTGAGCCATGTGCATGCTGTGCTTTCTCCTTACCCCACCTTTCTTGAAAGCCCCAGCCCACCACCCCAATCCAGCTTTGTGGGTTCTTGTTAATCCTTCAGGTAGCAGTGTTAACATCACACTCACACAGAGATGGCTGCCCTTCTTGATGCTCCCAGAGGCCTCCAAGCTCTCGACTGAGAGCTGTACTCATCTACGTCTCCCACCAACTGGAAGTGCCTGCACAGCCAGCGGACCTTCGCCTTGCTTACCACCATTATCGCGCAAAAGAACCTTACAAAGGTCAGTTGTTGCTCATCGCCACAAACGGTTTACATTTTACCGCGCATTTTGCAAAAACCCTTACCTCGTTTCATAAGGCTTTGGCCGATGATGAGTTCTACACACAGAAATCTAAATAGGTGTGCGATTACAAGTACAATGATTTATTTACTTTTGCTGTTTAAATTTGAGGTATTTTTTTCTTTTACTTCAGAGGAAATCCATGTTAAAATGCCACCACCTGCCAGTTTGTCTCACGGTGGTGGCTTGCATGTCGCCACATGCTGGAAGGCACGCCACCAGTATTTCAAACACCAGGAGCATCGCACACATGGTGGGGTAGGCTGCTGCTGAGTTTCCAGAGTAAGACAGATTAAGAAGAAAGGCCTGGCAATCTATACCTAACATTTTCAGTCAGTGAACATTTTTTGTGTCACACAAAATATTGTCCAATACAGTCCTGGAAAATGAGCTCCTAGTTAGAAGGTGCTACACAGCAGTTGCAACAATGGAATCAAACACGCAATGATCATAAAGATAGACCAGGATCAAGTAATGTTTCATTCTTCAATGCTTTCTACATATCTTTATATATACATATAACATGTATGTTATATAGGAGCCCTAGTGGTATAGTGGTTACACATTGAGCTGCTTAAGGTCAGGAGTTCAAAACCACCAGCTAGCTCTTTGGGGGAAAGATGAGGCTTTCAACTCCCACAAAGAATTACGTCTTAGAAGCTCATGGGGCTGGGCAGTCCTATCCTGTCCTAGAGGGTTGCTATGAGTTGGCATCAATCAGATGGCAATGAGTTTGTTTTATGATTTTGAATGTTGCCTATAAGGTCTCTCTGACTTAGAGCTGGCCATGGCAACTAACCACAACAAACATTATGAGTACTTTAGGAGGGGAAATTATTTCTTATTTTACCATACCTTTCCCAGGTTCCTATTATGCACACGAAACAACTGTTAATTTTCTAAGCGGCTCATTTTTTGCCCAATAGAAATACTGTGTGTCCAAGTCCAGGAGCAATGCCATGAAGAGGCACTTAAAACAAAGCACTCCTGCCAATCGAAGAGGATGGTGCCCTGGGCAGAGGTAGCTACCTTTACATTTTTGATCAAATGCCAACAGCAGAAGCTGGTTCCTGCTCAATCATTTTAGAAGCAGCAAACAAGCTGACCGAATGTTTTGATCAAAATCAACATCCTCTCCTCCTGCCCTGCCTCCACCTGCCTTACAAAGGAGCAGCATAGAATCCCGGATTTGGACAGCTTTTCCTTAGAAATGCTGTGAGAGGACTGAACTGAACTAGCGATAGAGGCTCCATTGTAATTGCCCTGAAATGGGAGAAGCCTCTGGGGACTGCAACTTAAACACATTTGGGGGAAGTGGAAGTTACAGGCTCCCCCTGCACGGTTCAGTCTGAAAACAAGAGAGCGAAAGAGAAGGGCACCTTGCCTTCCCTTCTCTACCAAGCAGACTACCTATGCAGGCAACCGAACACAATTTAGCTGTAAAACATCGTTCCTCTCTCCCAGGTGCAAAAAGAGGGAGCCTCTATCCACATCAAGGACCCTGAAGTAAAACGCCTGTCATCTATAAGACACCATCAGGCCAATATCACCGTTTTGTCTTGTTTTGAAACAAACCACACTCTGGCCATCTGTTGGAACGCTGCAGTGGCATTTCTGTTTAACAGAACAGGGGCTGTCGCTTGCTATGGCTCGGTTCTGTTCTCTCTCCTAACACTCACAACATCCCGGTTCCCATTACTGAAGCTTGTTAGGGGCGGCTGGACTCAGGCCAGACATGATTGGGTGTGGAAGGATGGAGCTTTGGCCTCTCCCACTCTGCAGCTTTCTATTCCTTAGACCACGCTACCTTCCCCATTGTTGCAGCAGCACCGGAGCCTATGGCAAAGCAAAGGAGGTTTCTTCGAAAAATCACCACCAGTCTTCTGATGATACTAAAAAGGGCCACTTTGGCTTGACACAGTCACTTTATTTTCCAAATTGGAGATCTTCAACATACATTTCGATTCTGGGTCTCCAAACTGAAATTTTGCAGTGAGAGGCTTTCCTTCTCTGAGGGAATGTTTCTTCTTCATTCAGCAGGGCCAGATTTCTTTCTCAGAAATTGCAATCAATTTCAAGGCCAAGTCATGGACTTCACCTTGCCCGTGCCGCTCTTTCAGCTCACCACCACTCAGTCTGTTCAGACTCCTGGCGACACTATAGACTGAAGCACATAGGGCCCTTGTGACTAAACAGAGCCCTACGGTTGTTCAACCTCTGATTTCTCTAGAGCCGTAAGACAACAAGCCCCATATACAGAGGGCGCGAGTCAAGCTGAAACAGTAGAGTTTTGACTATAATTACGACTATATGGTTCTATTCAGTATTTTTTTGGATCATCAAGAAATATTAACTAGCAGGTATAATAACAGAGATTATTTAATAACAATACATCCACCACTTGGGGATAATTAGTCTTCTCTTTATGGAGACATTTTTATATTTGGGAAATTTTTTACACTAGAGAAACTTTTTGTCTTTTTTATGTGCACAGCAGACCTGTAATCTGACTTTACATAATTTTATATCATACCTCTTTGCAGCAAAATGTGTGTGGGCTACATCTGACCTCCTCTGGCTCCCCTCTTGTCATAAGGTAGGGGTCATACATCCCTCCCTCCATCTTTGTTACCAGTCTGACACCAGCTACCCTATGTTTATGTTGGGTTCTCTGATTCATTGCAATGGCCATATGGAACTCTCAGACAAAACTTACAATTAAAGGGGGCTCATTAAGGAAATCAGCAGGTTACAAGCCAGCGTCACTCAACAGGAAGGACACAATCTTGGGTCCATGGCAACCCCTCTCAGCCAAGTCTCTCTGGTCCTTTGTCTC
>NW_022103896.1:68628272-68630609 GCF_000313985.2 Echinops telfairi | reverse complement strand
TGGGGGTGGGGTCACCCTGGGGGGGATCAACTTAATGGCCACTGGCTTTGGTGCCTTGACCTTCTTCACAAACCTACATCATTGCATTGGCAGAACTTTCTGTCTTCCCCCTCTCCGTCCGCATCCTCTCCTCAACTGTTGCAATCCAACTTTCCCCCCATTGTACGGCAATGGTGTTATCAGTCATCAATGACCACCATTCTTGCCAAATCCAGCCACCATTTCTCTGTCCTCATCTCACCCGGCATTGGCAGCGTTGGGCATGGTCAGGACAGACGCGCTCATTGTGGAAACCCTTGATACCTCAGGGTTCTGTGACGCTTTTCCACATACACTTTAGCTATCACTTCGCATCCTCTCTCTTTCCACAATCTTATTGTGGGAAACACAGGCGACCGAAAATTTGCCATGTTAACCATGTGTAAGTGGACAAGCCAGTGACATTCCTTGCACTCACCCTCTTGTGCAAGCAACCCCGTCCTCCATTTCTAGCAGCGTTCTATCCCCCTGAACTCAGTGCCCACTCAGACAAAGAACTTCCTGTTTCCATGCTCCCTTGAAGGCTCTACTTTGGTCTTATTTCTAATTATTAGCATGTCCTAATGATTAATCTCAGGCCCTCTCCTCTATTGACATTTGGTAGGATGTTATGACTCCTCAAATTCTCTCTTTGGTTTTGCTCTTCTCTGTGATCCAAAGCTCTAAATTCACCTGCGTATGAATACATTGATAGTCACAAACGATGTCATAATTTGACTTGGTTACTGACTAGGTCTTTCTACTCAAAACAGATGGTTTGGGTCAAGGCCCCCATGCCCCCTTCCCTGCCTTCTCACCCCAGACCCACTCCTTTTCACCTCCGAAATGTGACAAGTCATCCAGTAGTTAGGGTCAAAAGCTAGTGATCATGTTTGACGCCTTCTCGCCACTCCTCCCTCATCTGCTCCACCAGCCAATTCTGATTGCGCTTTCTCCACAGCGCACTCCACCCGCAACTTCTCAGTGTCCAGGACAGCACAACCACAGCGCACGGTTAATCCCCTCCTGGCTGGCTGCAGTCACCTCCTAACTAACCCCCATTTCTCATCTGACAACCTAATGGTTTGAAGGGGCCCACACAATTCTCTCCCAGTCCCGCTTGCCACGCTCCAGTGGTTTTCCACCGCCACTAGAAACACATCCCAGTTCTGGGCCACAGTCTACTGGGCACTTTACAGTGTGGACCTGGTCACTCTTCTCCCTTTCACGCTGTTCTGGACGGGTCTTCTTGCATGTTTCTTGAAGAAGGAAAACGCAATCCCACCTCAGGGCATTTGCACTTTCCATTCTCCTCCTAGATGCTAGCTACTGCACGCACGGTTGCACACCCATTTCCCTGTTTTCTGCACCCATGTCATCTCCTCACAGATAGTTCTCCCTGAGCACCTGAGCCAAGGATCATCCATGCTGTCCCCACGTTGCCGGATCCAATTACTGTTTTGCTTTCTTCATATTACTTCCACATGCAATGATCTCATTTGTTTACAAAGCCTCCATTGCCTACTTCTCTAGGACAGCGGTGACCCTTTGAGCAGAGCGACCCTGCCTCCGTGGCAGCTGCACGTACGCACAGCATCTAGCACTGTGCCCCCTCAGGAAAGGTGGACGGCCTGCTTCACGACGGAAAAAACAACACAGATACAGGGTGTAGAGGATGCAAACAGTATTGCCGGCCCTGTCACGGGCAAAATACTATTGGTAACTTTTCAGTCTATCCAATTATTTTAAAGAATGCCATCCATGCTAAAAGGCAGCATCACACATGCGTTCTGTAGGATGCTTTAAAAAAATGCCATTTCCTCCACGTGGTTTATTTTAATGCCATGAATTCTAACATCACAATCATACAGTATTTTATTGCTTATTTTAAAACTTGCAATTGGCCATGAATATTTTCCCTATAGGCAATAGTTTTAGAATAGTTTTCATCAAGATGTAATGTAATTTACTTCACTAGTCACCTGTTATTAGATACTTAAAATATTATTAAATTTTGCTGTAAAAAATACAGCATTGCAGGTATTCTGTAGAATGATGTTTAGATTTCTGGAGAATTTTGTCATTCAGTACCTGTCTGACCTTAGACAAGTTTTTGTTCTATTGATTTTCTTTTCTTTTTGTAGCTTCCCTTAAAAGAGATAATTCCTCTGTTGAGATATCAGGACATTAAATAGAATGATGTATATAAATGCCCTCAATACATTTTCAACGGATACTTATTATCATTTCATAGTTATCTGTCTGCAACTTCTATTTTCTTAGAATACCTGCAGGAAGTGAAATAAAAGTCTGGTCACC
>NW_022103896.1:68625919-68628116 GCF_000313985.2 Echinops telfairi | reverse complement strand
ACGGTCACTTTGAGTTGGAAGCCACTCAATGCCGCCTAACAACAACAACCCAGTCTGTATGCCACAGGAGATGCTACCAACATTTAGAGCATGCAGACGTCACCGTCTGCAGAATTTATCAGGAGAAAGTACACTAGTATGAAAACGGGTATGTAACAGACCGGAACATGAGAAACACCAACCTAATTCCTATCCTTACCATCAGTGTATGAAAGTACTTAGCTTATTGCATTGTGTGTCATTAAACGTTGGACAACACTGATGGCCAAGACTGAATAGTTCAAGCTTGACATTTCAATTACTAGAGTGAAATTCATTTTTTAAAATTATCTCTATGCATGCTGATCATTTGAAGGACATTCTTATACACTGTTTATGTCCTTTTGCTCATTTCTGCTCCTGAACTATTTCTTTATGTTTTCCTTCATGACTTATAAATTCTCTGCTATATTGCTTGTAGATATTTTCGCTCAATTCTGGGTTTTCTTTAATCACCTTTTAAAGGTAGTATTTGTTTTGCTCTCATAATAGAAGAATAAAAAGGGGTTTATAAAATAATATTTTGATATTTGAATGAGTCAGATTTTTTTTTTGCCAAAAACGTTTAGGTATATTTTTCTAATTAGACTTTCAAAATAGATTTAGGAGAACTTGGGCATAGTATGAAAGAGGAGAAGATATAAACGTTTATTTATTCAATCAGGCCTTTCTTCTATTTATCAACAAGTTTTCAGCATTTCCTTCACATAGGCTTCCCAAGTCCTACTTATATGAGCTACTCCCTATCGTCCCTATTGTTGCTATTTTGAAATTATAATTTCATTTTCTATGTGATGTAGCACTGATACAGAAGACTGATGAACATACAATTTAATTTTCTAACCTTTTTTTTTTTCTGAAGCTTATTCGAAATTCTAAAATATTTCAATGAAATCATAACCTGCTGCAAAAAAATATCTTCCATGTGTTAAAAAACAAAGATGCCACTTTGAAGACTAGGGTGAAACCATGCCACAGCATTTCAATGGTCTCACTGGCACGTGAAGGCTGAGCAGCGAACGCGGCAGACTGAAGAAGCCCCGATGCCTTTGAATCGTGGTGTGATTGAAGAGCGTGTGCTTCCGGCAGACTGCTAGGAAAACACAAGTTCCTGCCTGGGCTGGAACACAGCCGCCAGTGAGGATGTCACGACTGGGTCTCACGTGCTGCGGCACTTTATCAAGAGACCAATCCTTGGAGAATAGCATGTTTGTTAGGTGATCAGCAAAAAGAAGACTTTCAACAAACTGGATCAACACAGGGGCTCAAATATAGGAACAATTGTGTCATTGATGTTTCCTTCTGTTGCTTTGAGTTACCCCCTCCATGCACACATACATATAATTGTATGTGGGTGTGGTGTGTGCATACACACACACATACATATGCACATATAAAATCCTCTGAGGAAGACAGTAATTGTAGTCTCTTTCATGAATTACAGTTTGTCTCATTTTGCTGCCCCAAATTCCTAGGGACAATGCTGAGTAACAGTGTTGACAGTATCTTTCCTTTTGTTCCATTTGTAATGAAAATTGGCTTCTGTCATTTTACCTCTAAGTATAATGTTAGCTGTTTAGCGCATGTAAATATCATTTATTATGTTTTATTTTGATATAGGTCTCCTACTTATCTGATGAATATGCAAATCATGGAAGCCTTTGAGTATGTTTTTAACTTCATGTACAATAAGTGACATACACTCTTAGGTAAAAGAAAGAAACTTACAGAATCTCGTCTTGGCAGCCTGGTGGCTCAGGCGCTAGGAGGCTAACTCAAAGCGCAGGAGTTCCAACCCAGTTCCAACCCAGTCACTCCGCAGGAGAAGGATGAGGGTTTTTCCTCCTGTAAAGATTTAGTCTTGGAAACCCACAGGAGCAGTTCTACTCTGTCCTGAATTTCACGAGGAATCAGAACCGACTCAACGGCAGAGTTTGGTGGTGGTGTTTGTTGAATGAAATGATTTAATAATGAAGAATAACGGGGTTGTCTCTTTTCTGACATCAGTTACAGTAGGATGAAATTCAATACACATTTACGATGTTTACTAGTTACTGATTGCTCGAAAACTTATTTTGCCACTTAAACTGAGGTTTTGATGTTATTCTTGCTAACAGAGGAAATGGACAAGGGTGAGAAATCTAAAAATGTAGGACGG
>NW_022103896.1:68558579-68625402 GCF_000313985.2 Echinops telfairi | reverse complement strand
AGGAGAATTAAAGTCACAGACCCTGACATTACCAATGACTTTGGTCTCTCTGGCCTAACCAAGCATTAGCTTAGCAGACAGGAGGCGGCGATACCCAATGCAGTGTCTTGGTTAACAAGGTGAACATGGTAGTGCAATACCCTCCTCATTTCTGGGTCTCAGAAGCCAGCGGGTCCCCACTGTGACCCAGCCTAATCTCTGCTTGGAGGTGCTCTTGAAGGCCACTGTCAATACCATTGTTCAGGACAACAACCAGAGAGTCAGTAAAATGGTATCCTTTAAAACCTGAGGAAAAAGATAATCCAATCTGAGCTCTATGCCCCCTTTTAAAAAGGTCCATTTGAATAAACAATTTTCCTGTAACTGTGGAAAACTTTAACAGAACTGACCAGTACTCAGTTCAACGGAAACATTATGGAAGTGGAAGGCTTTCCCCGACTCTATTTTCAGATTAGCTTCCAATAAGAACCCAACAGAAAGGCCCTTTTCTTCACTCACGCAGAGAGCAACATGTAAGAAGTGGGGCTGCATTCTGTCATACATAAAAAATGACTTCCATATAAGCATCCTTGGATCGCACAGGAGGCCCGTATGTAAAATGATACACAGGACGTTCGTCAAACTTATAAATAGGAAAGTCAGAAGCATGCTATGGAGTGAAAGTCTCAGCCCTCCTCTGGTGGGGCAAAATATTTCCCGTCATAATTACATCTCCCTGCCACTCAAATTCCTAACGTGAGTTTAAGGACACGGAAAAACACAGGTTTTCATCTCACCATTCTTTTGTGGGAGGAACAGCAGAATTAAGAAACATGCCATTTTTTTGGCAATAAAGTTATCACCAATTTATCACCAAAGGGAAATGATGCATAAGGCTTTTAAAACAAATATTGGACTTCATAAATTTCCTATGTTTTTATTAAGATATCTCTATATCACTTTATAAAAAGTCAATCCCTTGACAATATTACGAAAAAATGACCTTTTCAGCTAAATTCCCTAAATGAGATCGTAATACCCAGGTTACACACCAACATGAGTAATACAGCCCATCTTTCCGGCAGCCCCTCACACGTCTATGTGCACAGAGCCGAGATGGAAGTCAAGCTAATTACACAGAGGAGGAGGAAGCAGGAAGCAAACATGGTAGAAAAAAAGCAGGTCAACAGGCAAAGTTCAGGAGCTGGAAAATCACAAGCCACAGTGATTAACAGCTAGTTAATCTTCTTACAATGGCTAGGACCATACACCTCACAGAGTTAAATACATATAATTTAAATACATTAAAATATTTATGTCCCCTACCAGAGCACATTACTAATTTGAGGGTGAAATCAGGCATTACCATAACATTTCTGCCTGATGAGATAATTTTGGTTTTCTGGAACACATTATGCCAAAACAAATTATTTTGCCAGGAAATAATTTCACTTATTTTGAAAGCAATGAATATTTACCATGACTAGACCCAGGTTTCTTGAATTTAAAAAAAAGAAAGACAGACTAAAGTAAGTATATGAGCCAACTATTTTTTTTAATACTTACAAATATTTTCTGAAGACATATATTAAATCTTGTACCTTTGTGGATTCCTTTACATTATTCTCAAGGAAACTAATTTAAAATCTATTTGCATAAGGTTATCGGCTTAATTTTTTTTTCACTAGGCTTAAAAGGTTTTCACTTTTATTTTATGTATTTGGTTACATTATCTATGCCTTATCTACTTTACCTTATGTAAGAAATAGTCCTGATATTTCAACATTGAGTTGGCTGTAGTTACTGATTTTTCATTTATGTTTATGGGGAAAATTTTTTTAGGCTAGAAGCCTGAATATATGGCTTTGAACATATTTGCTGGAATACTATTCCAGAGAGTGTCTCGATATAATTCAGTGTGAGAATATGAGTAAATAAAGAAAAAATCTAACTCTATTATTTCAGCTCTGAGTTGGGAAACTTTGGGGGCTGTAGTTGGCCAGGCTCTTACTTTGCTTGATGCTTCACTGTTCTCCTCATGTTTCACCACCAACAGTTTGGAGAAAGAAGCGGGGCTTTCAGGTAGTAGGGTTTAAAAAAAATAATAAACGATTGCTAACTTCTTCTTGATGGGTGCTATTAACACCCATTAAGAGCAATCCAGACCGAGCCTGCACCCAGGACAAAAGATCAGCTTTGCAAGTGTCATTAGAGACAAATGGAAACTTAGCAAAGGAATGTGAACGTACTAGTAAAATATGGAATTTTTTCTGCTGCTCTCTTCTAAAGTGAAACATAACCATAAATCAAAAACAGCTTTTGAAAAGAAACATGATTATTAAGCTTTTCGAAAAGTAATTCTGCGCTTGCCAGTCACGTAAAAGCCTTCTACCTTAAAAAACGGTGGTTTCTTTTAGAAAAGTAAACACGTGACAATGCCTCCCACCCCCCAAATTGCATTTTACCTTATGTGTAAAAATAAATACTACATTGAGGAATGTGGGGGGGGGGAGCACATTTAAATAATTTTATTGCACTGTAAGTTGCCAATTCGTCTGTGAGTAGTTTCACTGCAGATGAAAAGAAATCAAAACACAGGACAGATGTTGAACAAACCGCATTTAAGTTCTGTCACACACTGGGCATTTTTCGAATGATTTTGGTTCATCTATTAAATAAGGTGCATTGTGCTTGCTGTTGAAGAGGGGAAACATCAGGAAATATTTAAAGGCCAATTGCTGCCAATTAACTTTGATCAGTGAAAGTTCTATTTGAATCTTGCCGATTCTTCTCCTGTCTGAAATAACATACATTTATAAAATCCAGCAAAACAACAACTTGATGATTAATGCCTGTTGGCAGCCCGACCACAAGCTTGCTCAGCAGCAGGATTTAAACAAACAACTATCTCCACGAAGAAGGGAGAGGAAGGGACTTATCCTCATGCTTCTTTCATAATGGAGATGCGGAAACAATATTCTTTCCTTTTCGGGAATGCTGCTAACCGACATCAGCGTGTTTGTCAGTACTCATAACATTTAGCTACCCATCTTACAAACGTTTCCCCCAAATCACAGTGGACAAATAACAGCATCCACAGTTTGACATTGGATAGTTTGGCAACTCAAAGGGACAGACGATCAGACCATCGAAAAAGAAAACCCGTCAAGCTAATATGCCGAGAGTCTGACCCAGCAGAGAAGATGTGAGGATCGTGATTTCAGACGCATTCAAAGGTAACACGGTGTCCCAGTAACTGAGAAATCTGTAGCTTTTGATAATCGACCAAGCTTTTAAAATATTTAAAAATATTCTTGACATTATACTTTAATTCTAATCAATGCTTACATAGCATCTAATCTTGGAACCCAACAGCCAAAGCAAGGCAAAACAAATTTGGTAAAAGCAATCCGTATGACTATATAATCATGGATGTGAACTCACGATTCCAAGTATCCAGTTAAATACATAGAAAATAACATCCCATTGCTATTTGAAACCAGCACCTACGTTCCCACGAATCGCATGTGACAGATGTGACGGAGAACTAGGACTTACTTCTAAATCATTGAAGAAGAGATGCGTGTCAGCCAGGTTGAAAATCATTTCTTCCATTCTCAGGCCAAGGGAAACTGAAGTGGGTGGATCCTAAAAGAAGAATTTTAAAGTGAGGCACATATATGTTTCATGTTACATGGGACAAGGTGCGTGTCCCATGAAGGAGGAGTCCACATCAGAAAGGGCTAAAAGCAAGAGACAAAGGGTAAGACGTAGGTCTCGAATTCTTTTGATGATCCTGATTTTGTTTGTGGGCAAATGTTAGCAACTAATTGCTTGAAAAAGTCAAATGCCTCGACTGCTGCTGGTCCCTTCCATAATAAAGACATAACTCATAGGATATGCTATGACCCCAAGCAGAAAAGCCAAATCACGAAAACTAATGTCACTTAGCCGTCTAACGTAGAAGTAATTCAATGGTATTTGTCTACTTTTTTATCTTTTATTTTATTTATCTTTTAATCATTTAATTAGGGGCTCATGCAACTCTTATCACACTCCATACATACATCAATTGTGTAAAGCATATTTGTACATTCATTGACCCCCTCATTCTCAAAACATTTGCTCTCCACTTAAGCCCTTGGCATCAGGTCCTCTTTTTTTCTCCTCCCTCCCGGCTCCCCACTCCCTCATGAGCCCTTGATAATTTATAAATTATTATTTTGTCATTTCTTGCCCTGTATTTGTCTATTTTAGGAGCAAGGGTAACTCTGTGAGCCAAGAAATTCTTGATGTGTTTCTCTTACACCACAATCCATGAAGAGAGTCACCACAAATATCAGAAAGAGATACAATGGAGATCAGTTTCAGAAGGGAAATAGAGTCATCGTAGTCTAATAACATCGGTCTCTTGTGCCCTGCATTTATTTAAACTGCCAACTGGGAAGAGACTCAAAGTAGGAAGTGGTGTCCACTTGGACAACTGGGTACCATGCCAGCTCAGGGAGCTGATGCTGACCTTCCTGAGGTACCGTCCAGGCATCCACCAGCCAGTAGCATCCAATGGCGGAGTGCAGTGTATTCTGACAGGCAGACTACAACATAATCTGTGAAGACTGTTAGCACTACCGTTGTGTTTCTGGTCAGACAGGCTGTTATGTAAGGGCTGTTTCTCTACTTACAATTCCCTTGACTAAATGATAATACACGTACAGTTTATATTTATTCCCCAGGTTTGCTGTGATTATAAAGCAGTAATACCAAAAGTTGGTATAAAGAACATTTTAAACACCGTGTAAAAGTTGTTAGTATTATAGGCTATCAATACAACCTTCAATAGTTAATTTTATATCCCTTTCTCTGTGGAAGATTTTTCATTACAGAAATTATTTTTCTTTTCCACCAATTACCTTAACCCATGAATGTGCTTCCTGGGTTTGAGAAATGACTAAGATTGACCCTGGGTGGTGCTCAGGGTTTGCACACCTGGTTGTGCACCTGAGATTTGGCAGCTCAGTCCACTCTGAAGGGTCTTGGATGAAAGATCTGCTTGCTTGAAAAATCAGCCACTCTAACCCGAGAGAACAGTTCTATTATGACACACCTGAGGTTACCAGGAGCTCGAACCAACTTGAGGGCAACTGGTTCTGACTGCTACAGAGGCTGCACATATTTGCATCTCCCTGGATTCTTCCCAAGGTCATCAAGCCATTGTGTGGATTGGGTGACTGTTCACCATGACTGTCAAGGGCTTGAAGCATGGGGAGGAATCTAAGACCCTCACTATCCAATACAGCCCAGGATACGCTTGAATTGTGTTCAGAACATACTTCCTTCATTCCGAAGACTTCTCTGTGTGCTATACTCTCACACGGCCATTTATCGAAAGTCTATCACTTCCCTGAATCCCACCTCAAGTTCCACCTCTTCTATGCTCTTTGAAAAGTTGCAAGAACTGACAGAAGCGGAGGCCCAGCCTCAAAGTGCGAGACCTCCATCCCTTGTCCTCCAACGTCAGTGTCCTTATTTAACCTCTTTAGACGTGGGTTTGCTCATGGACAACAGCAGCTAGTCAAAGGAAACCATTCCAGAGTGACCCCCTGCAGCGGTTCTCAACCTGCGGGTGGTGATCCCTTTGGGGGTCGGACGACCCTTTCACAGGGGTCGCCCAATTCATAGCAGTAGCAAAATGACAATGATGAAGTAGCAATGAAAATAATGTTATGGTTGGGGGTCCCCACAACATGAGGAACTGTATGAAGGGGTCACGGCCTGAGGAAAGTTCAGAACCGCTGCTCTAGACAAAGCAGAACTGCCCCATCAGGCTTCCGAGGCTGGACTCTTTACGGAAGCAGACTGTGTGGGTGCTGTCAGACCTTGCCTCTGTGCAGTGCTTGGAAGGTTTTGAACCACTAACCTTTTGGTTAGCAGTGGAGGGCTTTAACTAGTGTGCCATCAGGGTTCTTTAACCATATAAAAATGAAGTTTTTATCTTCTCAGTAGGCACACAATAACTTTACAAAGGAGTGAAGAGAAATTCCTTTAAGCTTGGCTTTATGAGAAATTGTGCACTGCATGATTTTATGTATCAGAAAGCATGCTGGGAAAAGGCAAATACTCAAGTCCTCCCAATCCCTCCCCCCCGAAAAAAATACACACACACCCCAAAACCCCAAACCCCTAGAGCAGAGTTAACTAGGAAGGGAAGTTCAAACAGCTGTTTTTAAAACAAAACATCTGACTAAGGTGTTTACTCCCTCTAGTTCAGGCCAATAAAAACACACCGACTTGTCTCATAAGGATGTCAATGAATCTTTTTATATGGCAAGGGTGAAGAGGCTCACCACATTTATTTAATTGACAATTCTGGAATTTATGTGCCATGGTATTGTTACTTTGGAAAAAGTATTATTTCTTCTTGATAACCATTGCTTATTTATATGGCCATCAAAAGAATTACTCTATTGTCTCTTAATGTATAGCATACTTCGGCTTTCCTTCATAAATTATAGTAATGACTTGCTTGTTGCAATACTAATAAATTTTAAAAGCTTGTGCAGTCTTGTGGTCAAATACAACACAGATGTCAGCCTAATTTACCTTTAAATGCAATTCTTTTTGTTATGAGCTGTCATTGCTTAGTAGTTTTTATACTTGCCACTCCCTGGTATTCTTTGGAAAGATTTGCTATGTTAACGGTTCAACAGTTACCTGCAATGAGACAATTTTAGAATAGACAGGGAGCCTACTCTAGCGGTACTGTGATCCTAACATTTTGAAACAACGTCTCAAAGTTAAAAGTGTATCTATTTTATACCATTACTTTCCAAAAACACACACAAGTACTGTACATGGGAAGCTTCTGTATACTGATATTTTCTACTTCATAAACTATTCATGTGTTGGTAGCTATAGTTTGAAAGGTTGCCCTTTAGAGACTGGCTGTGGTGCACAGCAGTGACTCAGTAATAGAATTCTTGCCTTCCAGGCAGGAGACCTGGGTCCAATTCTCAGCCAATATACGAATATTTTACAGCCACTACCCATCATCATTCAGTGGACTCTCGTGTGCTGCTGTGTTACAGGACAGATTTCAGTGGGGTTTCCAGTATAAGAAGGACTACAAAGAAAGCCTTGACCATCTAATTTCCAAAAATAAGCCAATGAACGTCGTAGGGATCACAAGGGATGCCAGGTCCTGGTATCACTTGGCTGCATTCCACATGGGGTTACCACACATGGTTCAGGGTCCAACCCCATGGCGGATAAAAACAATAATGAGCTATCTACTCTTTGATGTAAGAAGATACAGGAAAATTGAATGCCAGAAGTATTGTCATCTATGTGTGATAAAAACTCTGGCAGGCTGCTAAGCCACCTAACCTTCTGTGTTTTATCTAATAGCAGAAGAGCAGGTTGATATCTGCATTCACCCATTTGCTTCCATATTCTAGCAATGGGAGTTCTCACAAAAAATTCAGATTTTATATTCTAGAGCTGCTTCACAAGATAGGGATCCCTGGTGGCACTGTGGAATAAGCATTGGACTGCTAACTGCACAGATTGGTAGTTCAAACCCATCAGCCACTCCAAGAGAAGAAGACGAGGCTCTCTGCGCCCACGAATATTTACAATATCAGAAACGCTAGGAAGCAGTTACACTTTGTCCTGTAAGGTTACTATGAGTTGGAATCAACTTTATGACCATGGGGAGGTTGCGATAGATGTTCTTACAATACTTTAAAAAAATATATAATTCATTTTGTTATTGAGAATATACGCAGCAAAGCATACATCAATTCAACAGTTTCTGCATGTTCTGTTTAGTGATGGGGCTGAGACTCTGAATTGTAAATCACTTTTACCCTCCTTTTCTGAGTTGTCCTCACCAATTAACATAAATTCACTGTCCCCTTTAAAGGCTTGAAGATAAAAAAGCGGCCCTCTAGCTCAGAAGCAACAAAGCCCACATGGAAGAAACACACCAGCCTGTGTGACCATGAGGTGTCAAAGGGATCAGGTATCAGGCATCAAAGAACAAAAAATCATATCATTGTAAATGAGGGTGAGTGCAGAGTGGAGACCCAAAGCCTCATCTGTAGGCAACTGGACACCCCCTTACTGAAGTGGTGGTGTGGAGGAGACGAGCCAGTAAGGATGCAGGGTAGCAACGATGAAACATACAATTTTCCTCTAGTTCTTGAATGCTTCCTCCCCACCACTATCATGATCCCAATTCTACCTTACAAATCTGGCTAGACCAGAGGATGTACACTGTACAGATAGGAATTGGAAACACAGGGACTGCAGGACAGATGAACCCTTCAGGACCAGTGGTGAGAGTGGCGATACATGGAGGATGGAGAGAAGGTAGGGTAGAAAGGAGGAACCGATTACAAGAATCTACATGTGACCTCCTCCCTGGGGGATGGACAACAGAAAAGTGGGTGAAGGGAGACGTCAGACAGCATTAGATTTGACAAAATAGTAATTTATAAATTATCAAGGGTTCATGAGGGATGGGGGAGTGGGGAGGGAGGGGGGAAATGAAGAGCTGACATCAAGGGCTCAAGTAGGAAATGTTTTGAGAATGATGATAGCAGCAAATGTACAAATGTGCTTGACACAATGGATGTATATATGTATGGATTGTGCTAAGAATTGTACGAGCCCCCAATAAAATGATTTAAAAAAATTCACTGCCCCCTAAAGTTCTTATGTAATCTTTAGAGTTGCTGCTGTCAATTTGATGCCATATAAACCGACTCCCACTGAATCTATTCTGACCCATGGAGACCCGCCAGGACAAAGTCACGTGGATCCTTAGGGTTTCTGAGGCTGTGAAACTTTAGAGGAGCAGATAGTCTCATCTTTCTCTTTCATGGCGGCTGGTGGGTTTGAACCACCAACTTTGCAGTTAGCAGGCCAACACTTAACTCACTGTGCCACCAAAGCACCTTTAAAGCAAGATCCCTTAAAGATAGTTCTTAAAAAACATAATGTGCTCCCTCACCCCCCACTATCATGACCCCAGTGCTGCTTCCCACTCTGGACTGGATGGGAACATGCACATAGGTATAGGCAAGAGATAAAACTCACGGCACATGGAACCCAGGAACAGGAATGGCAAGAGAGATATCAAAAGGGTAGGGGGCAGGGGAGGAGGGGTAGGGGTACTGATACAATGAATGGCACATAACCACACACCCCCATCCAGGGGGAAGAGCAACAGACACTAGAGGAGACAGTGGTCAGTGTGACATAATAACAATCTATAATAATATTAACAATCTATAATCTATCAAGGGGCCATGAGGGTGTGGAGGAGAGGGAAAAAGAGGAGCTGATCCCAAGGCCTCAATGGAAAGTAAATGTCTAGAAAAGAATGATGGCAATATATGTACTAATAGGTCGGGTACAATTGATGTTGGATTATAACAAGCATTGTAAGAGCCCTTCATAAAATGATCTAAAAATTACATAATGCTCGGTACAAGTTAAACTGCGTTTCTGTTCTAAGAAGAGTTCTAAGGATGTATTTGGTTTAAGTTTTAAAGGTTATCTCAGGAAGAGTTTCACGGCTTCATCCAACCTCCATGGCTAAAGCTCCTGAGACTTTGGAATTCTGTTTCATATTTCCCCTCTTTGGATCAGGATTCTTCTACAGAGTGTTTGACCCAAATGTTCAGGAATGGTAGCCAGGCACTATCTAGCTCTTCTGGTCTCATGGCAAAAGAACCAATTGTCCATGAAATCATTTAGACACACGCTCCATTTCCTCCTCCTCTTCCTCTGCTGTTCCGGGTAAGTGGAGACCAATTGTACCTAGGATGGCTGTTTGCAAGCCTGTAAGATCCCTTGGGACTGTACATCATACAGGAGGCAGAGCCAGAAGGAAATTATATTAGAGCTGACATTCTGAGCACCCAGTGTGCAGAAGGCTACAGATAACAGTGAAAGCCCAAATCCATCTGCAGAGTCCCCACATGGATTAAGCCTTCGGTGAATCCCTCCTGACCACTGAGCAGGGAGGCAGATAGCCTTTCTATCAGACAGAGTGCTTTGGGACATTGGAAAGTGGGTTCATACAGATGTTGCTAGGTTCAAATTTAGCACCTTCTCATTTGTTCTCCCTTTTGACTCATTTTAAATTTGATCTCATTATTTTGTTTTCTATTGGAGTTTTTCATTGTTATATTTGTTATTGCTTCTGTTTTTTTCAAAAAACATGTATATGTTTTTCTTTATTTGCAACCCAGAATAGGTAAACATATAGACAATTTCATAAGGTTATGGCAGGGGGAATGGGGAGCTAATACAATAATGAGTACAAAAAGAAGAAAGTGTTCTAAAATGGATTATGTTGATGATTGCACAACTCTTTTGAATATGTTTAAATCATGGAATTGTATGGGATGTATCAATGAAACTGTTAAAATTAAAAAATAATAATAATAGGTTTCCATTGATGAAGTCAAAACCAAGAAATCTCCTACTTACCCCTGAATGGGCCGCATTTGAGTACCAAAACCATGCTATCTAAATAATACAGTATTAGACATATTCATTAGTAACTGTTATTTATCTGATTAAAGAGCAATTTATTCTTATAATAGTCACATAATAGTCTAAGTGAAATGGATAACATTAGAAACTGACATTTGAATTTTTATTTTTTCAAACGAAGTAGTTTTATATTAGGTTTTAAAATATATTCTATATGTCCTGAAAGTTGCTTCCTTAATAAAAGTTAGAAAACCTGAGACCCAAAAAATAGAAAATACAGTAAAATACGTTATCATTGTTCCTACTCAATGAAAAAGAGTAGAGATTTACTATATGATTAGCTCTTATGTCGAGCAAATCCTATTAATGGATTTTTTTTTTCTCCAACTAAGTCATATATTTTTCTCCAACTAAGTAAGTCACAGCCTTATCGTGTCCTCTGGGTACCACCGAGAACTCTCCACAAGAGATCATCCCTCTCCCTGAGATGCCAAGGCTTATGGTTCACTCCCTCTGTGGGCCACGACCACCACCTGTCGGTTTTGCATCCGGTGGCGGTTTGCACATTTCCATGAGCTAGAAGCTATGCCCAGATTTCAGATACAAGCAGGGTCACCCCTAGTCACCCTGCTTCCAGACGAATTTCTAGATTAAGACAAAATAGTTAGAAAGGCTTGACATTCTACTTTCAAAAACCATCCCACAAGAATCCTATGGATCACAAGAGAGTATTAGCTGACACGGTGCTGTGAGATTAGCCCACGGGGTTGAAAACTACTCAGAATACATAGTGGTTGCAAGAGTGGATGTGGGCTGCTTGGGAAGGGGGCCCTGCACTTGGCCCTGCACTCTGGTATCCATGGGGTGCCATTGCGCTGGAGCCAGTGCATCAGTGGCCAGCTGACAACATCTGCGTAGCAGAGCTAACCAGGCCCACACTAAATCAGGTTCGGGCTTGTGCCCCTTAGCGTGGACTCCAGCAGCCTGTATGGATCACCTGGTGACACAGGGGTTAGAGAACACCTCCAGTTCCCAACAGACCTGCCTGCATGGTTCCCACTGGTTTCCAGCTCGCTCTCAATTTATTACGATTACATGTCTGCTGTTGCCCAATCCGGAAGCCCCCTATCTGCCCACCGTCATTTAAGCGTATTATTCTCATGAAATATTTATTATTTAAAAAGAAGCTCACTCATCTCTTATAAGTCCTATAGTTCAGTCTGCTAGGAAAAGACAGTTATTCGCTGAACAAAATATTTAGAAAAAGCCAAGAGAATACTGTAACTCCCCTCTTTCTAACTATAACTGGTTACTTAACCAGGTGTATGTGTGTGGGGGTGTGTGTGTGTGACAAAGATGAACATCTACCATGATTAAGGCTGCTTCCAGTATGACTTTCCTAACCCATTTTCATTTACTCTCTCAAAAATGCTACTTTTGGCTCAGACTGTCCAGGATACTTGGGCTTTCAAGGAAACTCTACCTATCTCTTTGGGGTTTTTAGAAAGTTTTTGTATACAATTGTATGAGGCCCAATAAATTGATTAAAAAAAACAAAAAAAACAAAATACCTTTTTTCCTAGAAACTTTCAAGCTAAACCTATTCCTGTGACCATGAAAACACCTTTACCTTTTATATAACCAAGCTTTTAAAAAAATTAATAAATCATTTATTGGGGACTCTTAGGGCTCTTATAAAAATCCAGATATCAATTGTATCAAGCACATGTGTACATATGTTGCCATCATCATTTCCAAATCATTTTCTTTCTACTTGAACCCTTAGTATCAGCTCCTCTTTTTTTTCCTGCCTCTCCTACCCTTCGACCTTCTTGAACCCTTGACAATTTATAACTTATTTTTATTTTCATATTTTACACCATCTGTTTTAAGACATACAAACCAAGATTTTTAGTTTTGATTTAACAAGGTCACAATTGCCAAGTATTCCATTAGAACTTGGGTAGCTCAAAAAAGAATGACTTATAGTCTTTTCAGCTTTACTATAAAAGCAGTTAAAAATAGCACTGAACTGTTAATGAGGAAGCCAGTTCCCTTTATTTTATTACTTAGGTATATCAGTAAAGCATTAAAAGAATAATTGTTCCCACTTTCAATGTAGTTCCAGTCCCTAGATTCCTAGGCTTGCATTTCTTCTTCTTTTATTATCTAATGTTTATAACCCAAAACACTCAACATTTAACAGCAAAATACAGTTAATACGTGCTTATAATAATAAACATTTAACTCCTGAAAGTTGAAATCCTTTAATACATGTCTTCATATTTAAGTCATTGTGTCCATTTTGGATAGCTACACCATTTTGGATTAGTAGTTGGGATCTACATAATAACTATGAGGTGGGCGGTTTATCTTAGGGGGCGATGTCAAATTTCTTTCTTTTCTTTGTAGCTTCTTTCTGAGGCTCAACATGGGCATCAGTAGGCCAGTGGCGGAGTTCTTGCATTCCATGTCAGAGACCTGAGTTTCATTTCAGGCCAATGCACTTCCTGTGTAGCTCCCTCCCACCCATCTGCCAGTGGATCCTGGTGTGTTGCAATATCTTGAGCAAGTTTCAGCAGAGCCTCCAGGCTAAGCCACACTGCAGAAGACACCGAATCTGCTTCTGAAAATCAACCAATGACAACTCTATGCACGGTGATTGTCCCACCCCACTGTGCACAGGGCCACTGTGAATCACATGTTCAATGTACAAAAGCATTTTCAATATGTGAGGGGGCTTCAAAGCGTTCTTGGAAAAGTGGAATGAAAAGAGAATGGAACTTTTCCATGATCTTTTTGAAGCTCCCTCACACCATACATCTCCTTCTTGCTCATTCTTCCGGGACCATCCATCCCATTACATCCGCTCAGACCATGATCTGTACAACATCTACAGCGACTGTTATTCTGCATGAAATCACAAAGTGAAATATATTTGTATTTAAAAGTTTTTGAGAAAGAATCTAGCTTTGGCTAGAAAGATCTGACAGGAGATCGTTCAACTCTTTCCGACAGTGTGGGGATTTGCTAGAGTCCAGTCCCGACATTTTCTATTTGTGGAATACAAGATCCAGTTCTTAAATTCTACTTGCCCTGATCCTACTCAAGCAGTTAAGCCTCCACTGACATGTAATTACTAAGAGCTGTAGTGGCTCATTCAGGTGTCAGGCGAACAAGGTGAGCACCTTTATTAGGATTTGTAGCTCAATATGAAAATCTTGTAAAGAATGTTCAAATCAAGTACAAATCTCTGGGCGGGATCCGTTCAATGAAAGAGAAAAAAATACCAGTTGGACTTCTTAAACAATTCCTTATTTAGAATCCTAGTATTACAGCCGCACACAGGGACTGAGTGCCATGAACAAAATTCTCCCTATTCAGGAAGCTTTTGTTTGGGGGAAAAAGAAGCTGAAAAACAGGACAGGGCACTCTGAGTGGCCTGTTTTCAAGGCCCCTTGTGGCTGCTCACAAGGGGGGTGGGGGGCGGGATTAAGGATAAACTTCACAAATTAACTCCTGTACCTGAGAAAAAGAAGGGAGACAAAAGGGGCTAAAACGTGATTTCTTTTCAAGCACATGAGCAAAGTGCCGCGGGAAAGGAGATGTACAACTTGTGAAACCCCCTCTTCATTCTCATCTTTGCAACTGTTGAAAGTGATCGAGGATCTTCAATGGACTGGGAACCCTCCGCACGTTTCTAAGATTCTGTCACTGACTTGCTTGCATGAAATGCCAGGTTTGGGGAATCTGAGACAGCTTTGATGCCAATTAAGAAATATCCTGGATTATTCTGAGAGTGGGTAAGATAGATATAAATGTAAACCACAGTTCAACTATTGCCTGATTTTTTTTAAACCTCCCCAAATAAACAAGACAAAAACAGGGAAATAATAAAACTCCAAGCCTAGGATTGGGGCGAATGGGTCATTTTTACTGATTAGATATGTGATCCTCCACTGCTTAATGTTCTCCATACTTAAGAGACTTCCTTTTCAACCTGGTGAACATAATACCAAAGGAGAGAACAAGAAAAGGAGTTTTGCCATTCCAAAGATTAATTTTGATTATGGTGAAACCCCAGCAAGTTCCAAACAGGGTGACAAATGCCAAGAAATGGCACAAAGAGGGAGGAAGGACCAGGGTGGAACCGGCCACATTGGCCTTGGCCAAGGAAAAGGCCGACCACTTAGATCCAAGCAAAAGACCTCTCAAGATTTCATTTGTTACCACTCTCCTATCTCCCATTCCTTTCTAGCATTACAGCCATGCTCTTAGGCCTTTATTATTTCCTACCAGGGGTCCGGTGATCATCTCCTTTGCTATCAGATTAATCTTCCACATTGCACACTTCCGCCATGTCACTCCACTGTGCTCAGGCTGTTCATGGCATCCCAGTGCCCACGGCACAAAATCCCGGCTCTCACTGTCCCCTGCGGCCCACCTTTGCGGTCCAAAGCCTAGTCACAAGATGGGATTTGATTCCTAGCCTCATCAGTGAACAGGGGTGTTTCTTTGGGTGAATGCTTTTTAATTCTTCAGAGACACAGCTTTCCCAGGGGGTAAGCAGAAGAAACCGATGGGATGCCCAATATGAGCTGGCAGGGAGCAGGGTAAGCTGCTGAACCAAGGTAGACCATGGCTTCCTATGACGGACACCCTTTCTACTCCTCATCTGGTGCAAATCTGACGCACGAAATAAGACTTTATAGATATCCAGCTTCCTTGTATTTCGAAGTTAGCATGTCTCTGACTTTGTGTGTCAGAGAATTGGTATGGGAGTTCTAGCCCTCGAACCACCAAAGTTGGAAATAACAGCACTTCTTTAAGGAGGGTCTGCGAGTCTTCCTCTAGGTCAGTGGTTCTCAACCTTCCGAATGCTGCCACCCTTTAATACAGTACCTCATGTTGTGGTGACCCCCCAAGCATAAAATTATTTTCGTTGCTACTTGATCACTGATATTTTGCTACTGTTATGAATCGGGCAACCACTGTGAAAGAAAGGGTCGTTTGACCCCAAAGGGGACACGACCCACAGTTTGAGAACCATAGTTCTAGGTGCTTTACATTGTCCTCTCAACAACAGCTCGGGGATTCCTACCATTTCATCGATGGGAAAATTTAGACCAAATGAGACTCAGAGGGAAGGGCAAGGGCACCAAACAAATGAGGTCCAGAGAGGGTGGGGGCAGACCAGTGGAGAGATGGGAAGCACTGTTACTTCCAAGTTGTTCTCTGCATTCCCTTCTGCACTTAGTCCCGAGAATAGGTCTAATACACTAATGGGGCTAAAACCCTACTCTTCAGTAAAATGGCACTGCCAGTTCGGAGGAAGGGGAGCTGGCAGTTAAAGGAAAGAGTTACTCTAAGGATAAAGGCAAAGAAAAGGTGACAGAGTGCTTTTTTTTTTGATGTTCAAAAAAAAGTATACATTTTTGTTTGGTCGTGAGTTTAGATCTCATGCTATCTACAGTAGCCCAAGGTTATATTTGGGACCATAAATGAATTCATGCTTTTGATCTAATGTTACATTAATATGCAAAAAGAAAAATAAACCCAGGAAAATACCCTCAGGGGTTGAATCGACCACCCTGATGGGGCAATGTTTAAATGCTTTCAGCTGCTAATCAAAGGTCACTAATTCAAACCCACCAGCCAGCAGCCCCACAGGAGACAGGGTCTTGGTATCTGCCCCATGAAGGTAATAGCCCAGGAAACCCCATGGGACAATTCTGCTTGGTCAGATAGGGTGGCTATGACTGCAACTGATAGTGCACAACACTTTTCAATGCACTGTCACATGGGTTTTGAAACTGCTTTGGCTTTCACTCCTCACGAGATTGAGAACTGTACCTATGACTGCACAAATTTATGCTCTCTTCTTGGGCCTATAACTGGCTAACATTTCCCAGCCTCCTTTGCACTGTGGCCATGTGATGCACTCTGGGCAATGACATCAGAATGGCAGTGGTATTTTCCACCTCTGAATCTGAACCCCTAATGCCTTTCACTCATGCTTCTGTTTTTCTTCAAGTGGGCTAGCACAGGGAGAGCAATGTTCAGAGAAACATTGCCAAGTACACGGTGAAGGTGGCAACAACTGTTATCTACATCCTCAAACCTTACCTCTTCCTCACACCCAGCAACCTGGATATCTCATTTTAGACTACAAAATAAGAACGTGGTCTATGGCGTATGAGCCAATACGCAATGTGGACCTACTTATTTTAGCAGCTTCATTGCCCTCACAAGTTCACGGCTGGCCTGTGATTCAGCAGAGCCTTAGGTGCGCACAGACACAATGGCTGCATTGAGCTTAAAGTCAAGTCTGTCACGGTGTGGTGGCTGTTTACTGGTCTTGGTGCTCTGAACACAGGAACAAAAATAATGCACTAAAAATTCAGAGTAAAAATAATGAACACAATTTGGACACCAACATCTTTTTCTGTAAAAGCACAGCCAATGTACAGCTCAGTTTCGTGGACCACCCACCCCGAGCCCGTGACGCAGAGTCTTCCTCTTGAAAGTCCTACAAAAGCAGCCCCAGAGCTTGCTGCTCCTAAGATGGTCAACCTCTGGTCTAGAGCCCTGGCCTAGATTTTTAAAAATCAAATAATACTTTGTGATAGGTGAACATTATATGAAATTCAAATTTGGTAAACTCTAAAGTTTTATGAAAACATAGTCATGTTTATTCATTTACTCACTTTTCATGGTTGCTTTTGCATGACACAACAGAGAGATATATGACCCACAAAGCTTAAAATACTATGACTCCATAGAGCAAAAGTTTGCTGACCCCTGGTCTAGAGTTTCCAAAAGAGAGCTCATTTTGGTCAAGTAATCAGATCCTCTACAATCCAATAAAGACATTGCTTGTCTTAGTGCTTTGGTGCTATGCTGAAGGTTAGCATCTTCCCCAACCACCATTGAAGACAATCATCCTCTCAAAAGACTCTCCAGGCTATTACTGCCGTCTAAAAAGAATAGAAATAGCCATTTTTAGGGGCTACCTGTTCAGATGGATGGATCTAGATATGTGTTTTTCCCCTCAATCTACTCAGCGATTATAGTATGACAACCACTAGTTGACCTCAACTCCTGATGACAAACTAGGTCTCTAAAAAGTCTTGCTGTCGTCCTGTGTCTCTGTTGGTTCTGGCTCACAAGGACCCAACGTACAACGGAACACAACAACAACAAAGAAACACCACCACCTGCTCCTGTGCCATCCTCCCAGTTGTTTCCATGTTTGAGCCCAGTGCTGCAGTCCTTGTGGAAATCCATCTCACGGAGAGGCTGCCTCCTTCTCCCTTCTTTACCACGCAGGATGCCTTTCTGTAGGAGTTGGGTCTCTCCTGATAATATGTCCAAAGTACCCGAGAGGAAGTCTTGCCATCCTTGTTTCTAAGAAGCATTCTGGTTGTACTTTTTCCAAGAGGCTTGTTTGTTCTTTTGGCAGTCTACAGTACTTTTCAATCTTCTTCCCCAGCACCATAGTTCAAAGGCATCGATTCCTCCTCGGTCTTCCTTATTCAACGTCTAACTTTCACATGCACATGAGGCAACTGAAAATACCATGGTGTGGGTCAGGGCACCTTAGGCCTCAAAGTCAAATCCTTGTTTTTCAATACTTTAAAGAGGTCTTCTTGTGCAACTGATCTCCCCAAATAATAATGCATTGTCTAATCTCTTGCAGGCTCTCTCCAAGGGCACTGATTGATAGTCAGGCTGCATTCTTATACTGCGGGGGCTTGTGTGTTGCTGTGATGATAGAAGCTTTGTCACTGATATTTCAAATACCAACAGGGTCACCCAAAGTGAACAGGTTTCAGCAGAGCTTCCAAACTTAGAAGAAGCCTAGTGCATGACTAAACCCATGGTCAAGCCGCAGCTATTAGATCAATAGGCGAGATGCGGGGTTCTTAGGCTACATCACCAGTGCACCAGAGGCCTTATGATTGGAGAGCTGCTAATAAAAGACACTTTATGGGCTCCTTAAATTACTAACATGTATTACCATAGTATTTCGTGGACAGATTAAAGACAAGATTTGTGCATTCATTTTAAAGCCACGAGGACTTGGTTAGCGCTTCCACAGTATAATTTTATACATGAAAAAACTGATTTACTAGATGAGGAAACTGAGGACGAACATGAATAAATAATTTGCGCAAGGCCAAAGAACCTGACCAATTGAAGCCTGAAGTTGAATTCAGATCTGAGTCCAAGTCTGGATATCTTCCTATCAGATATATCACATATCACCCTCTGCCATCAGTCAGTTCTGATTCACAGTGACCCTCTCTAGGAGTCCCAAGATTGTAGATTTTTATAAGAGTAGAACTTAATCTTTCTCCTAGGAAAGGCTAGTCCGGCTCCTCTAATAACAAGCCACTAGGACCTTGTTATTCGTTTCCAACCACGCAAATTCAATTCTTTTTTTTTTTTTTGGCAAATAGTTTTAAATATATTCACGTATAATATTTTTTTTAATGCCAGACATGGAGCTAAGTGCTTTTCATAGGCTCTTTATACCCTTTCCAAGTCTCAGTTTTCTTATCTCTAAAATGAGTTCAATAATAGCAAGTTAGGGTTTTTAGGCTTAATTAAATGATATGGTGCTTAGGGTCTAACTTAATAATTAGGTTATCATAACAGTTAAACATACTCAGCTTTTTGTTGTCTATGTACTCTCTGATTTAGTGTGAAGTGACGTGTGTGGTAGACAACTTCTAAGAGCCATTGCAACCCACTTCTCTAGGAGACCCTGGTGCTAAGAGTAAAATGCAAGGATCGACAGAGTCAAGCTGCAAGGGTCTAGATACCTTGGGGAAAGCCACTCACAAAAGGGAAATCATGCTTGGAACATCAGCAAAATACTCAGTTGAATATAAGTTGGGGGCATGCACTTTGATGTTAATGGCTGAGTTATAGGACCTTTTTAAAAGAGGGCATCTGTTGAAAGCAATTATAGCTAGTTTTTGTCAGTGAAATTCAAAATTTTGGATTTAGTTTGAAAGTAACTATTTTAAAAATGTATGAAAGATAAACAGCTGGTCAGATATCATTATCTTAGTTTACAGGAAGACCATAGACTTCATTTTTCCACTGAAGTACTGTTTCTTTTCTCCTTCCCATCCAAGTTTGCACTGTACCTTGGACCCTTTTTGTTCTTAGAGCCTTTGTTATAAAACACTCACTTCCTTATAATGTCCAACATTCCTTCTTCCCACAGCTAAGATTACATGGGAGGTGGGACAGTCTCAAACTTTTTTTTGGTACATATTGCTGTAACATGCCCTAATTTTGCATTATATCACCCAGATCCTGTATCCCCTTACTGAATGGCCTACTCAATGAGTTGCCTAAGCTACTGTGACTAAGCTACTTCTCAAGTAACGGTTCCCATAGAAACAGAACAGCTATCACATTGTCAGGCACTCATTTCTTTATATGCATGTATAGTAAGGCACAGCCTCATGAGCTCACCTTGACAATGCTTAAGGACACCATTAATCTGTACTCCAAAAAAGACCACCTGTCTGTCCCTGAACTTCTTTGACACTTCTCAGCATGTTGAGCGAATAAAAGAGAAGCAAGCAAGACCTTCCGATCAGCTTGGTTATCAGCTGTGTAAGGAAGGATCCTTGTGGAACCAGAGAGTTTTGCAAGGCATAATGATCAGATTTGAGGGTTAATTTGAGTCAGGACTATAATTCTCCACTGAGGAGGAATGCTAGTAAGCTTCCTCCCATGCTACAGGATACCTGCCATTCAGCACCCCAAACAATGTCTTTGAAAGTCACTGCTAGGAAAGTGTTGCTTCTGAAAATGAGCCAACAATTGTCCAACACCAACCAAGAGACATAGGTTGTCTTTTGTTGATGATTTGGCTCCCCAACTTATAGAACAAGAGGACTAGACCACTGTGCATGATAGCGTTTGGGGTTGATCTGCAGGAAGAAAATCACCAAGCATTTCTTCCTCCTTCATCTTAGTCTAAAAATTCTGCTGCAACTTGCTCAGCAATTTAGCATCACACAAGCTTCCATTCATGGATGGGTGGTAGCTGCCCAGGCACGTGATTGACTGGGAATCAATTCTAGGTCTCTTGCATGGAACTTGAAAACCCTCCCACTGAAGCCCCACTGTCCTAGAAGAAATGTTGAGAAAGCAATAAAACTAAGGAGCTTTTGATTCTGGGGTGTGCACCAGTATCCGAAATCTGACATCCTCCTGCCCCAAGCACTGCCCACTGTGCCCCAAGCTCACTATCCAAACTGCCTCCTTGTCCAGCATCTCAACTTTGTCCCAAACCAAATCTTTAATGTTCTCTCCAAATGAATCCTCTCCATCTCGGCAAACAGCACGACCATTTCCCCACTTGCTTACGACAAGAACCTGGAAGTCATTGTGTACATCTCTCCGTTCCTCGCCTCCTTCTCCCCCAATCTAAATAATTTTCAGTTACTGATGGTGCTACCTTCAACATCGTCCAGAATCCAGTCATTTCCCTCCATCTGTACTGGTACTGGATCCGATCACTGTTCAAACCTCTATCCGGATTTTCCACGTTCACTCTTGCTCCTCACTTTTTCTCTGTACCAAACAGTAAAGTAGGTTTCACAAGGCGCTGTGGAGTTGACACTGACACGTGGTGATGATACTTGCTTCCATTCCATTAGTGCCTGAGCAGGTAACCCGTTTGTGCCCATGGACTTCAAGTGCAGCTAAAGAAAAGCAAAGCCTAAATGATGTCTTGTTCCTCCCTGCTCTGAAGTCCTCCAGTGGCTTGCTGTGGAACCTCCAAATAAGATTCAGCCTCTTGACGAGGGCTGGGAAGAGCCTTTGACAATCTTCCCTCCTATCTCTACCTGCTCATCTCTCGACTTTCCATCTCTGTCAACTAAGCTTGGTCACACTGGCTTCTTGTCCCTCAAACTTTAAACGCTTTCCAGGATCTATTATTTGCAGCTTCCCTCTGCTTTGAGCATTTGTTCTCCCTGATTACCACGTGACTAGTTTTTTGGGGGTCAGTCATACCTCAAGCTCAAAGTCCCCCTTAGGAAGACCTTGCCCAAACCATGCATGCTTTCTGCACTGCCTTCTCTGCCCTGCCTCCTTTGTACGCACGCTGTTTATACCTGTTGACTTAATGTCTGTTCCCCTGACTGTACTGGAAACTTTGAGAATAGGGAGTGTGGCTGTTCTGGCCACTACTGGGGTCCTTATCTTTAGAATAGCACCTGGGACCAGCAGGTGCCCAGTGTTCATTTGTAGCACAATTTAGATGCAGCAGTACTGTAGGGTGGAAGAGCAGGAATAAGCACACGGCTCTTACAGCTAGGTAAACCACAGTTTAAATAGTGCAATGCGTGACAGTGGGAAGATCACAGACCTTCTCCCAATCCAACTTCTGTCAACTGTCAGATGGGAATAAGACCCCTATTTTAGTGAATTTCTATGTTGTTTAAATTATGTAACCCAGTGTTCAAAGCACTTAGAAACGGGAATATGGCCATCAGAAAATCCATTTCCTACTCTAATGTGAAGGGAGGCAAAATTATTTATTCCAAAGCAAAATATAATAAATATAGAGCTTGTCCACTATAGTATACTTGAGTCAAAAGCTTTTGATTGGTACAAAGGTATACACACACAGCTACATTCACATGGCTTCCAGTGTGATCTCTTTCTATGTGGACAGTCCTACTTATAGATTCGTTTCGCAAGAGTTGTTGTGGTATTATTATTGTCTGATTAAAAGGCAACTAATCAAGCACATTAAAAAAGTACCATTTTTCTGAGGTTTCCATTTGCATCAATTCTGGGAACCAGATTGAAAAAAAAATCACTATCTGTATCAATGTATAAATGAAGGATTTAGGTTTTCACATCTAAAGTTGTTCACCTTTTGGAAATCATATGTGATAAAGTTTCTTATCACATACCTAAAATAAAAACAAACGTTTCATTTTATGAAGCCTCTAAGTACTAATGGTTGACATTTAAAAATAAAAACCAGTGCTTGCATTTGTAATGTATGGTTTAGTGATTATTTTGTTTAGACGCTGTTGAGAACCCAAGAGAAGAATTCAAAGCAGCCCGGGGTTTCTATGTTAGGTGTGAATTCCATTGTAAACCAATATTTTATGGCCAAAGACTGACACAAGGCCAGTGGGTCATGGGACGCCTGTCACCTTACTCTAATCCAGCGGTTCTCAACCTGTGGTTGCGACCCCTTTGGGGTCGAACGACCCTTTCACAGGGGTTGCCCTATTCATAATAGTAGCAAAATTACATTTATGAAGTAGCAATGAAAATAATCTTATTTTGGGGGGTCACCACAACATGAGGAACTGTATTACAAGGTCGTGGCATTAGGAAGGTTGAGAACCACTGCTAATGGGTCCTCTCTCAATGGATAACAAAGTATTGATCCAGACAACTGTTGAGTCAAAGGTGAGGAGTTCTGGCCCTTATTGAGGGGTGACCATGTCCTGGCTGTTTTAAAGGGCTAGTTTTCTATGTGCTTTCCTTTCTCACCACCTGAGTGGGGTCTAGGAGCCAGCTTTCTTCTTAGAGATTAGTTGTTAATGACATCATCATGGCTCCATTAATGTCTCAAGATTCTTCCTATTAAATACTGATTGAATTTTAAGTTTTAGTGTTTTTTTAAAAAAATGTCATCATCCTAGTTTCAATAGAAACAGGAATTGTGAGAATATTGATAGAAATAATACAAAAACACCATGGCTCATATTTACTGCGTCCTTACTAGTGAGAGCCAGAAAACAGAGCCTATGAATGATTGGTTTGGGGCTTTATATTTTTCTTCTTCTTCTCATACATAGCATGTCTGCTTCTGCTTTAACAGGAAGGTGGAGCATATTGTGTTTTACAGATCTCATCTCTGAACTGAAGTTCAAATGAATTTTTCACCTCATTGCTCCTTTTTTGGGGACCCTGTATTTTTAAAGGGCCAAAGACAGAGAGCTGTACCATGAAGTTCAAATGATAATTACAACTCTCCCACGTTTCCCTTCAGAATTCACCTACATAGCAGGCACTCAAATTCTATTTGCGGGAATAAATGTGTTGCAGGAGGAATGCTTGATTAAATTTGTAATGAGAGTATATACATTTCATCGGCCTTAATCTTAACACCTAAGTGTGATAAACACCTAGAGTTTCTGAGACACAATAATTCCGTTCCCAAGAAGCCAAACCAATGCTTCCAGGACCTAAGTTGCGCCATATTATCTCTTTCATGATTAAAAAAATGAAAATACCACATTCATAGGATTAATCCGGAAATTAAGTGTGTCCACATTAAACCGCATGATCTTTTTGATACATCACCTACATTTGAAATCATCAAGCAATACAGCCAAAGACTATCCCAGGATGTGGGGGATCCAAATGCATCAAAAATGAAACTAAAGTTCTCGTCATGACCTTTATTCCTCACCTACACTGGAATATAAGTCTTCACCTTCACCAACAAGACAATTATTATATCATCCCTAACACGGGCTTGCTGGTCCTACTGCCCCTTAGAGGTCCAACCTCATAGATAGTTCAAATCGATTCAGCTCTCACAGTCCAGGGACTTCCAGCCCTTTGGCAGGTACCTTGAAAATAAAACACCAATACTGCTAACCACTGATGATAATGCCAGGGAAATATAGGCTCCACTGAACATGTCCCGGGGAGATCAAGAGAATATTAACAAAACTAAAAATAAAACCAGGAAACAAAGCTCCCTGCCACTGGGTCAATTCAGAGTCAAAGAACACAGAACTGTCCCTTTGGGCTTCTTAAGCTGTCAAATTCAAGGGCACAGGAAGTCCCATTGTCCGCCCAGGGAGCAGCGGGTGGGCTCACACAGCTGACTTGAAGCTAGAAGCAGGAGGCATAACCACTGTACCACCAGGACTCCTTAATACAAAGCAAGGGACTAGTACATAAATTCAACACCAAACATGTTTTCTATGTTTCCTATATATCTTAATGTTTTAAATAACGTTCAACCATTTTTAGTCTTTGGGATCTGAAACTCTATGCAATTTATCTTTTCTTATTTTGAAGGACCTGAAAATAATAATTTTTTCCTTCATTGATATGTTTGTCTCTCATATATATATTGTGTAATTATATTAGAAAATATTACATTATAAAATAGATTTTATTAGAAAGTATTACATTATATATGCTTGTGTGAATAAATCAAGTTATTTTTCTTTATAGAATTTAAATTTATTATTTAAAGCTGAAATCTATTTGGGCACAAATAATCAATTCTAGGCATATGTATTCTAAAGAAATGAAAAACGGCTGTCTCTTTGTACTCACCCTCCCGTATCTGTTGGCATAGGACCCAGTAAGCAAGGAATGGAAAACAATGATCGTCTCATCTAAATCCCAGATGAACACCCGCTACAACAACAAAAATGAACAAAATCAATCCACCTCTGCTTTGAGTAACTTATTTTTGTTAAGTTCAACATTCCAAGGCAGCCTTAAAATAGGATACAAATAAAACCTCTGGACTTTGCTTTTCTTTCGGACAGAATTGTTTCAAAGACTATCTCCTACACTTCTCTTTTCCAGGGAACACCTCAGATGAGGTACAAGAAGTTAACTGCCTTAGCAATACCAGTATAAATATAGGAAAGTGATAACAAAATGGGTTCTTTCTACTTCTGCAGTAGAACTTCATCCCAATTTGGGAATAAGTTAAAATAGAATGTTGCAACTCTTATGTTCATAACTTCTAAGATACGGAGAAGCAGCAATCACTTGAAAATCATTGTCTTGATCTTTCTTTTGCCCTTGATTTCCAGTATTAAGTGCGAGAACAACGGATCTCAGAGGTTACCCTATCAAACCAAGCATTAATGGTTACAAAGGAAAAAAAAAATTTAACATCATTCCTTCATCTTATGTTACCTATTTTACAGAGAAAGTATATATTGTTCCTCCCAGTGTTTTTTTAAGCCTTCAGACTGTAGATATTTGATCATTTAAGCAGACACAACACACATGCTTAGACACTCCCTACATGTGTTTAGAATCAAATTTGAAAGACCCTATTTTCAAAGGGTCTTTGAGCCATCACAGAAAGCCTCCCAAGACTGCTTTCTTCCTAGTCCTGTCCCCACTCTCACCAGTACGTACTCATACACATAGAGTCCACTGGAAAAATCCATCCTTTCAGCCAAAATAATCATGTTTTTCACCATCAGATTTCACTTTGGCAAAAAGCAGCCACCTAATTGCAGCGGATTCAAGGCTATGAAATGTACCGCCCTTTAAGGCCTCACTTAATCCCTCCTGCTTTTGAACGCCACCAAAACATGTCTCATAAGGTGATTACCAGTTCAGTTTGGAACATTTCAGAGTTTTTCTTTCTGAATATACACAAGCATGTCTTTAATTTCAAGAGGGATTTTATTAAGCAGGTTGAGTCCTACTCTTACTTAATTGGAATGGTATTACATAAAGCAGGATAAGAAAGTTTAGTTCAAGCAGACGCACCCAATTTACTAGGTTTCTTTGCAGATGAACAAGCCAGTGTTTCATTACATAGTTAATCAGAAAGCAATAACAGCTTTGTGATATAATTAATGCAGGTGAAAAAACAAGTTTTACCTTTAATTAACATGGAAGACAAAGTCACAAAGCATCAGACACCTCAATCATTGTTGTGCACATCGGAGGTCGGATTAGGTCACCACCAAGTTGCTAAGTATCTTGCTCTTTGGGATGTTAGCAGTGACATACCTCAAGATCAGAATCGGGAGGAGGTGAGGGATTATTGTTTCTTCGGCCCCGTCCACGTGACTTCCCATCTGAACCTCGACGCAATCGATCCGGATCAGAATCTTTAATGGGTGTTGAGGGGCTGTGGATTGTATTGTACTCTGTAGAAAGAGAGAGAGAGAAGACTTTCGTTCAGTTCTGGTGCCATGGGGGCCAAGAGTAACCTTGTTTTAACTCAGAAAGGAGGTGTAAAGAGTACAATGCATTTCATTCTATCTAAATCCTATAGGATCTTCTACTTGCCTTGATAACTTATTTATCCATTATATGGTGGTAACACGTGTTCAGAAAGAAAGTATGATCAACAACAGCCACTATGTGATTAGTGGTGGGAGGCACTGCGTTGCACTGCATTCCCAAGGTTTTCCCACGTGGTTCTCTGATTAGCCAATGCTGGTGCCCATCCCCAACTGTCCCCCATTCCTCTCCTTAATCACATCATTAGATTCATTCACATGCTTAGCTCGGAATCCATTCTCCCAACTGGAGAGGGATTCTAGTTTATGAGAAGACATGCAAAGAAAAGCCAGCTCAGAGGTAGAGAACACTGAGGCATCAGCTAGTGTTCTCAGAAAAATTTAGAGGTCATTTTCAGCTTGCCTTACTTTACTGCCTTACTACTCTCTTGTTCTCACATAAGATGAAGAAAAGCTAGATGCTGCACATAGAGGAAGTGCTACCCATCACAGTCCCTTCAGGTGTCTGTCTTTGAACCAAAGCTCCAAATTCAGGTCGTACATTAAAATTACTCAGGTAAATCAAATCAGAAAAACCATTGGAATTATAATAGAGAAACCACAAAACAATGAAGGAATCAGCCCTACGTACAGAGCATCTCTAAATAAGTCAGAGGAATAGCTGAGCAATGGCTGTGGAGGTGGAAGAGACTCTTACCTATTTCCAGAATGGACTCAAGCACTTTACTCTCATCCTTTAAATATATCTCCCACACCCGCAGTGGGCCTTTCACATAGCAGACAGTCTCCACCTCCCCCAACGTCAAGGTGTGACAGGGTACTTTCCCTCAAAATTCCCTGCCAGATTTCTGTCCTTACTGTGTGTTGGAATGGCTCAACTTAATAGATGGAGTAGGCAGCCATTTTGACATGATTATTCCCACTCTCATGTTCACAGGACCGAAAAAGAGAGAGAAAAGTTACAAACCGGGTGGCAGTGATTAATTCTACCTGCCTCCAACTCTACTAACAAAGCCATCCATGTGTGAACCACCTGGTTTCTGTGTGACTCCAAGCTTCAACGGTTCTCCAAAGTTTCATGAGTTGAGAGGCGATAGGCCTCTGACATGGTCAATTCTCTTTGTAAATCACAAGAAAAAGCTCTGTACCGGTTCAATATGGAAACCTGTATAGGTTCCTATCACTTTTAGAGGAACCCTTTGCCCGGCCTCTGCCACAGCAAAAGAGATGGGGACTTTCTCCTATAGACTAGTCTCACCACCCTCCTCCCCAGACACCAAATGCTGACTTAAAGTAAGTCAGTTGCAGTCAGAAAGTTCGAAACACAGCCGCTCCTGTCAATTATTGATTTATCTATTTGTGATGATGCATTTTTAAACTAACATTTCACATGGCTGTTGTGATACAGCTGGCCAACTTTCAGCATTTGCTAAATTTACTGTGGACTGTTTTGTCGGTCTGGTTTTTGGACAAAAGTAGATGATGGTGGCCATTTCTCCGAAAGACGTTCCAAATCAAATATCTTTTCCACGTGTTGGAAAGAATGCTGGGATGCCAGTGAATATATTTTTCATCCATTAAGTGGATTCCTGGAGCTGTGGTGGTGCAGTTTGAACCCACCAGCTGCTCCATGGGAGGAAGACATGGCAGTCGGCTTCTGTGGCGATCTACAGCCTTGGAAACCCCAAGGACACGTGGAAGGTGTCCTTCGGGACACGGAGAGTTGGAGTGGATTCAAAGGCAGAGGGTCTTTTGTTTTCTTCTTTAGGGAACTCAGTGGATTCAAGGTTACTTTGTGAGAAGTCTATGCCTCTTTCCTTCTTCGGATACTCCACATTCTGCATCACTGTGTAGAAGCTGACATTTGCCAACGGACACTCTTCAATCGTTTCAGAACAGACACTCACTTTACAATCCATACAGTTGGTATCTAATTTAACCTGAATTTCAGGTTCTTAACCACAATCTACTTTGAATCATGAGCTCTCTAACTTTTGATATATTTGAAACTCATATTTGAGAATGAGACAAGAGGTAGGCCATGCATGTCTCTTATATATTCAAGGCAACAAGAAAGGGATCTCTATGTTTTCCCTTCTAGTGGGTAGAGGCAGCCATTATTGAAGGCAGTGGCTCTCAACCTTCCTAATGCCGCGGCCCTTCAATACAGTGCCTCATGTTGTGGTGACCTCCAACCATACAATGATTTTCACCGCTACTTCATAAATGTAATTTTGCTACTGTTATGAATTGGGCAACCCCTGTGAAAGGGTTGTTTGACCCCCAAAGGGGTCATGACCCACAGGCTGAGAACCGCTGATTTAAGAAGTATTCAAGATGATTTACCATCAGTGGATTTGATTCTTATAATAGCTCGATGAAGATTGAAGGTGACATTTTATTCCCAATTTACCATGAAGCAAAAATATAGAATAGTTAAGTATTTTGACAAAAGCTAAATAGTAAATAGGAGAACTAAGTTAATATCTGTGTGCCTTTAGTTTTTTCTTTCTGCAATGGTACCTGAATTATTTTCAGTAATCTCCACAAAATAAAGCATTCTCAAGAATGTTTAAGCTAAAATTATGTGTTAATGTTTATTCAAAGTAAGTTCAAATTTTTCTATATGACTATTCCTTTATTAAAAAATTGCAATTAAAATCCACTTTACCCCAATATGTAAAATAAAACCCATACAATAAATTCCTCATAGTGTTTAGCACTTCTGACAAGTAATGCACCTTATCAAATTACCCTTTTTCTTGATTTCTACATAGTTCTAGAGTTAAATTATCTTCAAAGTAGTTTACCGTCCCTAAGTTTTCTTAGCCTAGCTTCTGTCCTATTAAATAGTGCTTATTTCTTTATCCTTACTTTAAAAACCCAATGGGATCTTTTAAAACACAGTCTATCTCTAAGATTTGTTTTGGAAAGAGACAACGTATAATTAAATCAATTACTCATTTCTGGGGACCTCTCTAAATAAATTCAATGAGGAAAGGACAAAGAAATATTTTGAAATATTATCTGCAGTGTTCCCAAAGTTGAGGGAAAAGAAATAAATACAAAGTGGACAAGTGGACTATTTGATACCTTCAAATATCATATATAATGTGTTTATGTATCTACATATATATGTATCGATATATGTATGAATCGTACAGGCCTCAATTTATGAGAAGGAAGAAGAGATTATTTAACTGATGCAACCTAGTTCAAAAATCACTTCCTCTGTGTTCTATGAGTTGGAACTAATGCTTCTCTCCTAACCACCTTTCCTGACTCTAAATTCTCCTTCCTTCTATTAGTGTAAAACAACTGGGAACAACAAATAATTTAATCTTCTAATCCACTGGCATCTCCTGTTTCGTTAAAGCCCTCTCCAAATTGTTCAATTACCCCCGCTGAGATAATGGATGGGAAAGCACTCTGAAGAGCATTCATGGCCTTGAATAAACATTGATTGGATGTTCACACGCTGCTAGGCACTTTGGTAGAGGCTAGCAGTTGAAATATAATGATGGACCAAACACAGCTCCTGCCTTCTTGTAGCTTTAAGTTCAGCGGAAGACACAGATCATGGGCAAAAGCAGGATATTACAAAGCAATGTGTTTCTGTAAAAGGGAAAGGTAGAAGGCTAAAAGACTCAGAGAAAGACCCCATGACTCAAATTCACAGAGTTAAAAGAAAACTTCCTGAATATGGAGGACAAACTAACCAGTCAAGATGTATGTAATAAACCCATGTGTATTCCAGGAAGGAGGGTCAGCGTGCACAAAGGTACAGACAGAGAAAAGAAGGTGGGAATGGAAAAAAAAGAAAAATTTCAACATGACCTGTATCTGCAGCAGGACACAGAGATGAGGAAGGCGTAGGAGGCAAGGGAACCCACACCGGAAGGACATCATCATTTTAGAAAGACAAATCTAGCTCTAGTGTGGCAACAGTGATGGAGACAAGTCAAGACAGGGAGGGAGGTGAGCTAGGAGGACAAGTCAGCAGTCCAGATGAAGAACAGTGGTGGTGGCTTGTACCTAGGTCTGGGGATATCAAGGATGAGCGATGTGAAGTGTTATTAAGAAGTACAGATCAATAGCGGAGTAACTGATTGGAGAAGGATGAGAGAGGAAATCAAGAATGACAGGGGGGATTATAATCGGCGGTAAGGCCTTATGAAGATGAGTGAGAAGCCAAGTTCAGTTTGGGGCATACTGAGTCAGCAATAACAATTAGTGGGCAGGCAGAGAGCTGGTGGTCTGTATTTTGAGAAGCAATGCACTAGAGCAGTGGTTCTCAACCTTCCTAATGCTGTGACCCTTTCATACAATTCCTCATGTGGTGGTGATCCCCCAGACATAAAATTATTTTCGTTGCTACTTCATAACTGTTGCTACTGTTATGAATCGGGCGACCCCTGTGAAAGGGTCGTTCGACCCCCAAAGGGGTCGCGACCCACAGGTTGAGAACCGCTGCACTAGAGACTCACCCCGAGTTGTTTTCTTATCTCACTATAGGTTCTCACCGGTAGGTAGTTTTCACAGAAATTAGTCCAATAAAAACTTCCATGTGGATAACTTCTAAAGCTTTAGCTCCCGATTTTTTTGCCATTAATAGCCACTGTTCGTTAGACTTCTCTACACGAATGTTTCAGAGGCACAACCATATTTGTCCTAAACTGAAGTCTTCGTATGAAAAGTTCTGATTAATGAGATCATCATCTACCCAAATTCTCAAGTTAGAAACTTCTTCCTGAATGAGCTGTAGTCAAGTCCTATGCCCATTCTAGCCACAGTTCCTTATGTGATATTACAATTCTGAATCCTCTGTATTGTCATTCTCTCCCCAAACCCTGTTTTGGAGAGTGTTTTCTACCATACTAATGGATAGGAGTAGGACGGGGTTAAGGCCTGACTTCAGTAGAGGGTTGAACCAAGTCACATCCTTGGTTAACCTAGGCTTTGATCTGATAGAGGGCAAAAAACTATACCTCCATTAAAGCCCCTCCTCCACAGACAGACCTACCCACTGAACACACAGAGAGAGGCCCAGGATCATCGGAATCACACATTCTAGCCCTCTGTCTTGATGTGACTGAGAATCAGACCAGAGGCACCAGAGACTGTGGCAAGGAGACTCTGTGATAGAGTAATAGGAGCGGTGCTGAGACTATGGGATTTTGAGGTAGAGTGACAGGCAAGCTTTTTGGTCCAATGAGGAGAGACCATGGGACTGTAAGGCTGACAGGTTGATGATCAGTGAGAGACCAGGCTGCTGGCCGAGGAGAGGTGTTGCTGTGGAAACCAATGGCTGTATCCTTACTGTTTACTGATCAGGACTTGAAGTAACCTCTTCACTTTCCTGATACACCCCCATACTTGTGAGGATTGTCCGAGTTCTGTGTGGCCACTGCAATGAATTGTTGACCCCAACATCGAAATTGAGTACCGTGGGAGAAACAGTTGGTGTCACAGTAGAGTAAGAAGGATGGAGGGTGGAGGCATGGCCTTGGGTCAGTAGGGAAGCCAGAGGGAGGTCAGATATGGGCCCCCACACCATTTATTGCACTGAATCAATCCAGTTTACACTAAGTTCTATAGCTTCTATTTCCTTACTACATTCCGTCTAATTTCAGGTTCTCAAAACCTCTTATCTCGGTTCTTACAACAGCGGTTTCTAAGTTTGCTACTCCTAGACTTCAACCATATTCCTTATAGGACTATCAAGATAGCTTTGAAATCACTCAATGCTCCAAACTCCCTAGTATGGACCAGGAAGGACAGCCTACTTTTGAGGTGCCTGAGCTACGGCCTTAAACTACCAGCCCACACCATGTACCAGTAGTACGCTTTTGTACAAGTCATTTACCTTTTCCATGACTGGTTCATCATCTGTCAAATGGGAATAAATAAGAAAAAAAAACTTCTATACACGTAAGGGTACTTACAACAGAACATGGCACTAGCCTTCTGCCATGCTCCACAACCAGACTAAACTCACAGCCATTGCAACTCACAGGGACCCTCTAGGACAGAGTTAAACTCCTCAGTGTCTCAGAGATGATAAATCTTAATGTGAGCAGACAGATTCGTCTTTTGCCTGCACAGTGGCTGGTGGGTTTGAACAGCTGACCTAGAAGTTAGCAGCCCAATACTAAACTCACTGCACCACGAAGGTGCCTTCTATGACGATATTCACTACCTTGAAAAAAATTCTCACCGAGTCAGACTCCCCAAAACTCATCTCTAATGGCTCTCTCCCCTTCCCAGGTGGCTGTTGCTGTTGTGAATTGCATCAAAGTCCATTTGAACTCACAGAGACCCCAGGTGTGACAGAACTGCACTCCATGCAATTTTCATGGTTGGGACAGTTCACGGGCAGACCACCAGTCCTGTCACTTAAGGTACCTCTGCGTGGGTTTGGACCAGTAACTTTTCCATTAGTGATTAGCCGCACTTCAGATAGACTTACCAAGTTATCGGACTTCCCTGTTTTGATTTGGTGCATTCTGCTCCCCTTTCCCAGAATGGCTTTTCTTCATTTTCACCTGCTCTTTCAATTGGTGTGAAATTCCTACTAACCCTTAACAATTAAGTTCAAGTATTCTCATGAGCTAACCATCTTTGTGGTTATTACAATTTTCACTATTACTAGGGTGTTAGAATTTTTTTTAACTTTATTGTGAACTGCCTGAAGGTTTACAGAATGGATCTGTTTTCCAGTCAGCAATTCACACACACTTTGCGTCATGCCATTGATTGCAGTCCCCAAAATGTAACATCACTTATCCCAAATTCCTCCCTGCGTTTTCTGTTTCTATGCTTCCTCCGTTCTTAACCATTTTGAACTTTATCCTTGGGTACATACTGTCTTTTTTATCTCATCTCTAAAGATTTGCCTGGCCTGGATTTCATATAAAGAAAATCATCCCTCCTCCAAAAATAGAATTAAAAATAACCCCAAACCTGAAAACCCTCAATCCAAAGAAAGCAGAAAATAAAAACTAGAATGAGTTAAAAATGAGTCAAAATGGAAACCAAACGGTACGATGTCCTATTTCACCTGTGGTCGTCTACTTTCCAATGCGGTCTGTCTGAGGATAAGAAGAAGAATGAGTATTTCTCAGCTTTACTCCTTATTCCATTCATCTATTACAATGATCTAATCATTTCTATTAGCTACTCACTTTCATGTATAGGAAATGGCTGTTATTTTTAAAGGTTCTTTTAAGGTTAATCCTTACATATTTAGTGACAAACATTAAAAATATATAAAAGCATTAAAATCCTACATTTATAAATACCATAGATGCTTTCCATAAATCCTTCAATAATGACTTATAAAAGGTACTAGAATTCTGAAAAGTCCATCTAGTTACCCCAACTTCTTAGTTACCTCAACTTCCACTTGAGTTTTAGGTAAGTTACTTCCAGGGTTTTTTTTTTAGACCTTAGTTTCTTTGCTTGTCTGACTGAGGATTCAGGCTAGATTATTTAGCTTAAAATTCTATTGCCTAAGGATACACATTTACCAGTCTTAGCTGTTAGTTCTTGGTCCTCTCTGTGGAATATATAGCCTTACCTTTAGACTGATCTACATAAAATAGCTAAGGCAAATCTAACCTTCAGGAATAAAATAACATTCCATTGCCTATAATAACTAGTTCAAATTCTTTATCCAATTCTATTTATCATGCCTCAGCAACTAATCTGCGTTAGTATACTGTTTGGATACACATACATGCACACACACCCATATACATACACACACATACATACACACACATTTCAACAGAATGACATCAGTTTAAATGGCCAGATTTACTACAGCTTTACGCATATTTTAAAAAGTCATGCTATTTTATTAAGTGTAAAACTACAGTGTGGGACTTTCAAGAGTACATAGTAGAGATACTGGTATATATTTGCTTGAAAATTCTATTTCCTTCTATGAACTGCCCAAGTCCTTTTTTTTTATAGTCTCATATTACTGATTTATATAAAGCAGGTTTTAACCATTTTTTCATATTTGCAGCTATTTTGTTGCAGCTTGGTATTTTCTTAAATTATGGAGATATTTCCCTGAATCATGTCTTCCTTCACAGGAGCTTTTGATTTTTACACAGCATGAGGGCCTGGTTGGCTCCTCGAAGATTTAGGGATAAGCTTTCACATTTATTCCAAGGTGGCAGGGAGTTCCTGGTCTGACTTTACACCCCTGAGACTCTCTGCGCCAATAGTAGTTGTAAAGGAAGTGGAATACAGGGTTCCTGCAGGCTCCCCGTCTCTGCACTTCAGGAGGATGGCGGCCTCCGGGCTCACTTCTGAAAGACTCCTCCCACAAAGCCAAAGGAATTAACTGAACTGCAAGCCAAGAGGAAGCTCCTGCCACATGTCCAATGGCACTGGATTATGGCCAGAGGATTGAGGAGTCTTGAGTGGACCCTAAATGGATCTAAGCTAAGGCACTAGCACTCATACAACAAAGTACCAAGCTCAATGTGAAAACATAAAGATTCACTGGATTTAGTGAACACGAGGACAACAGTGAATCATTATTTGAATGTATGATAAATGTGTAATATTTAATTTCCTGCTCATTTGGATGTAGATAAAAATAATGGAGCTTATTACTTCCCTACAAGCAGGTGTGGTTTTGTTGGAGACTCAAGACTTAAAGTGCAGGGGATAATTGCCCAAGGAAACAGTAGATAGATACTATACAGAAATTGACACTGAGTTATCCTGAACTTTGAGATCTTAAAAAAATCAAAGTATAGGAAAAAGTCATGATGGCATCTAAAGGCAGAATCAGGAAGATTACCAGACAGACGGCAGAGAGGTTGATCTCCGATTCCATGAAAAAGATAATAGGGTCCACTGGTATTCCAAATGGTACTGGCCAGAAGAATCACATAGAGCCACTGCCTAGATCGTGTTGGGGTTTTATACACTCGTCTTTCTATGATGAGTATGCAGCTGAGTTCAATTAAGTGCTAAAATTGTAAAGAGAGTAAGTACAATGTGTTGAGGTAGCTAGAGAACAAACCATGGGTACTAAGGTTTCTGGGACTGGCCAAAAATAAGAGGCATTCCTTGTGTTGTGTGAAGATCCCATCCCAGGATGGAAGGCGCTCAGGTATCAGCCTGTTCACCTGGAATAAGCAAACGAAGCAAGAGGATGCTAAGATGCTTTTTCTTTCTAATAATGTAGAGGCCTTGAACTGCGGGAGATGAAAGATCTCGTTGGGTGGATCCAAGCTCAGACAGAGACATCTGGAGAGTGGTTTGGTGTTCTCATCCTGAACAGAAAGGTACCAGGCCTGACATTAACTGATGGAAATGGGTGCTGTGGCAGTGAGGCCTTGGGGATACTGGCTCTTAGCAGTTGCACAGATACACGTTAATTAGAGCATGCGGGCACAGCCATCATGGTAGATAAAGATGAAGCTATGTTTCCAAGGAGAGAAGAAATGGAAAGGCCCTACCATTGCTGTCCACCTTAAGGTGGACATTGAGGTTAAGATAGTGGGAGAGGAGAATGCAGACCTTTTACACTGAAAACCTATATTTCCTTTGACCTTACATGACTTCTAGTCCATGAATCTGTCCAATGTTCATTATCAGGCCACCTCTAGAACTCTGCCAACCTTGGGCAAGATGGATGTGCCTCAGCTGTAACAGAGTGGGAAGGGTTGCCTGGATGCAACTTCTCTGAGTTGACAGCTCACAGTACTATTCTTCTCAGAACTCCAAAGCCACTGCAACAGGGGTCTAAATTTTATGATTGCATTCACATGTGACCAAACAGAATCATGGATGCCAATATGCTCACGGTAGAGATTGCTTGGATATACAACCCCCCCCACCCGAATAATTTTTCTTTAATAAAAAGGGGGGGGTGTTGAATATTGTCTTTAGAAAGACCCATATGCATCATTGGTATTCTAGTCTTTGAAAGAAATCAATTTAAGGCAGAATACATCCTATGATCCATGTATCCAATCTCACCTCTCTTTCATACAATTCTTCACTGTGGGTGTTTTGGAAATGAACGGTGAAGGTTTTGAAATGTCTTTTACAAGGATCCTTAGTACCACAGCAACACTGTTAACAGGCTGCAGCCTGTGAAGTCACACGTTCCTTTGCTTCCCACCACCAAGCACCTGCCCCTCCCCACCAGAGGGATTTGTGGGATTCTGACTGAGGAGACACCGCTAGTTGATGCTTTTGTTCAATGGTTTCTAAGTCACTCTAATGCATTTCCTGAGCTCTCCGTGGATTCCTGTGCCTCTCTCGTAATCGTCTGTGAAGAAAGCAATTTTTGTGTGGAGTCTCCCTTAAATTTTTTGAAGGAGAGATATGCAATTGCTTCTCTTGTCAGTGAGATCATTTCTCTGGCCACTGCTTACTGAGATTCATCCTTTCCTTGTGTTTGATCAGATTCTACCAGTACCTGTATACAGGGACCACCACTCAGAAGGGCCTACTGATTAATTCTCGGTGCCAATATGGAATTTAAAATACTTTTTTAACAAAGGCCCCTGTATTTTGTGTGTGTGTGTGTGTGTGTGTGTGTGTGTGCCCTTTCTCCCACAAGTTATGCATCCCATCTTGTCTGTGTTTGACACCAATATTTGAGGCACTGAAGGAAGTATGCCGTCAGATTATGTGATAGGATTCGAAACTACAATGTAACACAAGAAAGGCAACACAACCAGAGTGCTTCTTGGAGGCGGGGCTATCAACACAGCCTAGATGACTGTGGACACATAGCTGGGAAGACCAATTACTAGGAAGTGGGGTAAAGTAGAGCGAAAGCAAACCCAGCGCACGGCCATTAAGTGCCCTTCTGCCTCGTAGCAACTCTAAAGGAGAGGGTCTATAACTGCCCTATGGGTCTCGGAGGCCGCCACTTTTCTCAGGAGCAGAAAGCATCCTCTTTCTCCCGCAGAGGGCTGGCTAGTTTGAACTGCTGAGCCTACGGTTATCAGGCCCACACATAACTCAGGGCTTCCTGGTAAAGTAGAGAGTCGGCAACAATGAAGAACTTTCTAGAAGCTGGATTGATACACCAGCTCCAATAATGGACTCAAACGTCCTGATGATCACAAAGCTGACCAAGGCCTACGTACTGATTCATTGTGACACACCCGGTCCCCATGAGTCAGTGTCCACTCAACTACCAAGAACAATTATGTGCCAGGCACTGGCAACCCAACTGAGCAACACCACAAAGAAGCTGAGTGCTTCCTGTCTTTGTTACAGACCAGGGAAGGCATAAGCAACAGTGTACTACAGCTTGTCCATCTCTCACTAGCCAGCAAGCAGCCTCGCTTCTCATTCTCTGAGAAAACAGAAACAACTCATTCCTACACTGTCCCATCATGGGATAGGATTCATACTGCAGTCTTGTTAGGATGGATGAGCTTCCCCCCCTTAGGTCAATACCTCCTGTAGACACCAGATCCCATCCTCTCTCTTCTGTTCCAGCCCGGACTCCCTCTCTCCTGCATGACTCATATCCAGAACAAAAGTGAGCCCTATTGCTCCTTTAAAAATGTCCTAACATCTCCTCACGTCCAACCCCATTTTATTCCCCCGTAAAACGCCCCTCCTGCAGCAAGAAACAAATAATTGTTATCTAGGCTTCCTCTCTTTGTCAGGCTCAGAGCTCAAAGCTGGGCTCTCTCCCTTCTGTATTATTTACATTTACACCCCTGGTGAACTCACGTAGTCAAGAGGCCTTAAATAGCATTCATACTCAAATGGGATGACTCACCAAGTTAGGCTCTAAACGATCCTGTGAACATCAGATTTATTTATCCAGCTACTTACTCACCACCTGCCCTTGCATGTCCAATAGCCATCTCTCATTTAACACGTGCCAAACATAATCTAAGGAGCCAATGGTGCTGTGGTGGGTTATTACGCACTGGCTGCTAACCACAAGGTCAGTAATTTGAATCCACTAGTCACTCCATGGGAAAACGTCAGGGCTCGCTGCTCCCAGACAGACTCACAGCTTCAGAAACAGACAGGGGCCGTTAGGCTGTGTCCTATGGGGTCCCTATGAGTCACAGTTGACTTGCTGCAGTGAGAAACACAAATCTTAAACATGGGCTCGCTGCAGCCTTTCCCATCGCAGTCAGGGGCTAATGCACTTTCCAGCTCTGTAGGCCCAAGGTTTTGAGTCTTCTCTGACCACCTTCCCCCCCCCCCCCCCCACCTAGCCTCTTCCCTGTATGTCTTGACAGATCCCAGTAGTTCAATGTTCTAATATCTCTAACCCGACCACTTTCAAAACTTCCACCCCTGCCACCCTAGTGCAGACAGCACCACCTCTCAGCTGCACTATCAGAATCCTCTCCGATTGACACAGCCCCTCTCCAATTTCTCCCCTTGCTTTGCTCCAGCCCTTTGCCCAACAGCCGGCAAGAATGGTCTCGGAATGAAACGAAATGACATCTGTGTTCTGCTTCAATACGTCTAATCTTATTCAAAGTGAAACCCTACGTCATCATCATTGCCCACAGGGGTAGTTGGGATATGACCTCTCTACCTCTTCTCCTCCCACCCTGAGCCCAGTGGCCTTTTTTATTGGCCATGCCCTGCAGATGACAAGCATAGTTCCACCTCCGCCTCTCAGTCACAGTTGGTACCTTGATGATGTCCGGGCAACATGTTCCTCATCTTGCTCGGGCTTCTGCTACAGCATCACTCTCACAGAGAGGTCCTTCCTGGCCATGCTCCCAATGGCTTCCCAGCCTCCTCTCTGCTCCTCTTACCTCGCTTGTGTCTTTCCAGTCCCTCTGGATGACCGCAAGCACCCTACATTCACTCGGTATAGGGGCACTCTAGTAGAACAGGGCTCCTTGTGGACAGGGAGTTTATTCTGTGCCCTGTGAAGCACAACAGCTAGGACAGTGCCTGGGACAAAACCGAGGGTCAAGAAGCACTTACACCACCAACCAACCACCTTGCATTGGGAGCACCACTCACTGGGTCCTACAGCGATATGCACAGGATCACCATAACCCCTCACATATGAACCTCTATTCACATCATTTTCTCAAGGAAAGCACCCATCAGTGTAAGTACTCCATATGTGTTCTCATTTACCCACAAAGGACCTGAAAGGGAAGGAGTTGAGACACACTTGGCTTGATACTCCATCCACTGAGTTCAGTTTACTTCAAAGAGTGTGATGTTAGGATGAGATATTACCCAAAAGTAGTGAAGGGGGGGGGGGAAAAGCGTGACCATGTTAGGGTTGTGGAATAGGGTGGAGAGAATGCAGACTATTGCATGCTTTGGGAGATTATTTTACCTCAGATCTTTTCAAAGATGTATTATTGTCCCCATCTAGCAGATGGAACGGCTAAGCTTAAAAACAAAATGATTCAGGTCTACCAACTAACATGGGCTGCAGCCAGGCTCTCAACCCAGACCCATCGGCTCTGAATAGTCCCATGCCACCTGCCTCCAAGACTCCACTTGACTGTCTTCCGAGCCAGCCATCATTTCTGTGAGCCCGTGACCCCATCTGGCAGTGAAGAGAACCTGCTGAAGGGCAGGTGTCAGGGAAGGCTACCATCTTCTCTTGAAACTTGGAGCCCAGAAACAAGGTGTGGCCAGATGTATTATGAAACCCTCCCTGATTTTGGAAATGTGAATTTCTCTGGAAGGGCAGTGCATTGTGTAAAATTTTGGTGTATCATCCCTTTTGATCTTTTTACTTCATAGGATGGAACGCAGGAAATGGGGCCAGTATAAACTACAGATCAAGACATTAAAATATGTGTACAATCCAGAACGGTCTTAGCAACTTGTAATTTACAGAATGTTCTAATTGTCACCTGGGTGCAAAATGGAGGTGGCCCTAGTGTGGGGACATGTATATATGCTAATACATGCAAAGCATGCAAGCAAACATTTTATACAAACACAGTAATGTGGTCTTGCTCATTATTCAAAGTCACTTCTCTAGACTCAGTTACTTTCGTTATAGAGTTGGCCATAGAGCACTTTTCTAGCTCCAAAATGTGTTGGTTCTTCGGTGAAATGCAAATATTTTAAAAGTATTTTTAATGGGAATGGGACCCTGTCATTAAGCCCGTTAAAGTGGTCTATCCCTCTAGCCTTGAATAAAATATCCCTTCTCTGTCTCTCAAATCCATTCCCATCTTTCAGTGTTGAGCATAAATATCACTTCTTTGTTAAATTTCCCCCCCAATACTTTCCAAAGAAATGTTCATTCTTTCTGCGTACCGCAACATGGTATTTTTTTTCTCCCCAAATTCAATGTTTGGTTAGATTTGGCCAGGAGTCCCCGGCTGGCACTAGGGGTTAAGTGCCGTGCCCTGAGCTCAAATCCAAAGGCTGGCCATCAGAATCAACTCAACGACAAGAAACAGCAACATGACGTTTGGCTGTTCAACCAAAACTTGTCTTGAGTAGAAAAATGCTCCGTGAGGACAAAGATGCCTCTGCCGCTCTCTGTATCCCACAGGATCCAGCGGGACTTAGGAAGAGATGCCCACTGACTAGACTAGCTAACGACATGCCGAGCACCTCCTAACCCCTTCATTCGCATCCAGAGTAGAAGCCACCTGGTCTTCTCCCGTGCCCCTCATCACAGGACAGTGCAAGACAATTGAATCGCACAACGAAGGAATCCGTCTCCAGAGACCTGGGTTTTCTTGGCAACCTTTATCAATATCAAAGCTAACAGTGCCTAAGGAGGTCATTAGATAAATGAGTGTACTGAAACAGATACTTTAGGGAAATCGCCAAATGGGCCAGTGAAAAGGGCAGTGATTTCCTGCCACCCCGCAGTGCTCAGAGGAGAGCCCCCTAGAGAAAGGAGCTGCGGGGTATGAGAAAACACACTGCAGGCGTTGACAGCCATGCGACAGAGCAAATGAATCCTTCTGCGCCCGGTCTCTTACAATGGACAGTGTGCGGTTTCAGAGAAGTTGGCTCAAGGGCAACTCAAACCAGCCTATTCATTACCAGGGCCAGTCTAGGTCTTCAAAGAGATCTAAGACAAGGGTGTGTGTTCTGGGGAGACTACAATCATATGCGATTCTTGAAGGGGATTTTTTGTGTACAAATGTGAACCAAAATGGTGACATTTACCAAACTGCGGTTGTAATGCAGTTTGGAAAATGAGTGCTTTCTGAGCCGGGGGTGGGGTGGTGAATCTTCCCTCTGCCCTATTCTCCCTGAAGGAGGCATTTTCTTTCATTCCAAATTTTACCGTGTCAATAATTTATATCCAACGTTCTCTAAAAAAGAGGTTAAGGCAGCCTGCCAGAAATATACACATCAACTACATAGCCATGCTTAAAAAGCCAACAATCATGAGCAAGTTAGGAGACAAATGGGCAGGGAAAGAAAAAGGAGAGAAGTCTACAGGTGTGCCCTCTGTGAGGTCTGCGGGCAATGCTGGGCACCGGCTCCCATCGAGGGGAGCCACTTTCTCCACGCAAGCGCGTGCGAATGTTCCAGATACACATGCCGCATGGGACTGGTGCTGTGGGCATGCTGTGGGATGCTGGGCGCACATCCCCTCTCAGTAACAAAATAGCAATTCTCACAGGATCTGACTTCTCAGGCTTATCACCTAACATCAAAGTTCAAAGTTCAGAGAAAGTACTTTGATGGGCATCACACCACAGTAAAGTTCTGAAATGGTCCTGCTTGTTATAAACTCACTGTCATGAGCCCAGAGACCTTTCAGGGCAGGACAGAACGGCCCCTGTTGGGTTCGTGAGACTAACTTGATACGAGTAGAAAGTCTGGACTTTTCCCCAGTGGAGCCGAGCTGGTAGTTTCAAACTGTTGACCTTGCAGTAAGCAGCCCAACCTGTAACTACTACACCATCAACAAACCAACCAACACACTCATCGCCATCTAGTCAATGCGGACTCGGAGTGACCCTATAGGACAGGGGGGCACTGCACTGGGGGTTCCCGAGACTGCGACTCTTTAAGGGAGTAGAAAGCCTCGTTGCTCTCCTGAGCTCCAAAAATGTCTAAAACGGGGAGCCATCCCATCTCTTTCTGGCAGTTTTCAGAAGCAAGTTCCTCCTTTGAGTCGGAAGCAGTAATGAGGTAAGAGGTTATACCAAACAGGGAGTCGGAGGGGAGCTATTCTTGGTTGCTCGATGGCGTGGAGACCCAGTTTGATGACGCCAGCTGGGCCTAGAACAGAAATGACATTCTCGTTTGAAGATTAGGAGGCCTGACCAGGGCAAACTGCTGTGTGGAAGGCCACAGGCCTGAGAGAAGGCCTCCGGTAGTCTTCAAAAAACATGGAATCCATGAAGATTTACAAAATAATAATAAAGTCTATCAATCGTCATGGAGTATGACTGTGATTATTTTATCCTGGAAGCTTTTTTTTCCCTCCTAAGTGAACTCTTGGCCACAAAAGGAACTCAGCAAGGTTTTGAATAAATCATATTTCCTCCACAGCAAATATGAAATTGTCCCAGGATCAGAAAAAAGACTTAAGATGAGATGCCTTGATAGCTTTAGTAGCCCATAGAATCCTCCTATTAAAAAACCTGTGTAAGATAAGCCAGAGATCAATAACTATTAATTGAATTGAGTTTGGAGAATTGCTCTGACTTCTCCGCATGCATTCTACTGCCATTACCCCTCTTCCACACGATCACTAATTGAGGTCTCCCAGGTAAATTAATTCCTCAGGCAAGATTTGGTAACTAAATTAGGAGAGCTTTATTATCCCAGGAGTGTGGCCATTATCCTTGCTCCAGTACTCTAGGGAATAAGCCCAGAGGAACTCCCATCCTCCGCTCTACTTATTTCACACACTGGTTTAAGGTCCTCCTGTTATTCTAGGTGAAGGACACTGGCGAGACACACTTCGGAGCTTTTAGTTTCTGAAACACCCAGAAAGCACAAAACGCAATGCAAAGCAGCAGCATAATACAGTAGGGTCAAGCAAGCATCCGCTCCCTGAGGCAGGAATCAGGCGCTTCTCGACCCCAGCACCAGAGCACCTGCCACAAACAAGCATTATAAATACCTGTTGGAGGACTGACTGGGGAGAGCGGGCACTAGAGGGTCCGGGATGTGTCTGTTACTTTGCTGGGCAATTTGCACACATCACTTCTCCCATTCACTCCATATTCCCCACATTTGATTGAAAACGGCTGTGCTGAGAATGCTAGATAACCTGCGAGGGGCAATGACAGAGCCAGGATGCAGACCTAGGCAACCCCAACTCCACATCCCTAGCCATGGGGCCAGTTTCTTTAAATTATATTCAAAGAAGAGTAATGTCCAAGAGAAGTTCGAAGACATTCCCTGTGAGAGTGATACTGCCAATAGGATTTGGAAGCAGTGTGCAGGGTACTGTATTCTCCTGGTATTCCCAGACTTTGAATGGCACAGGCAGATCGTGTTCTGCAAGGCTGACTGTTCAGCTGTCCTAAGGTACCACCCAAAGGTACCACAGAAGAAAGCCTGGCCATCTGCTAAGGAGGATGACACCCTTGGTGAGGGAGTTAGTTTATTGTGCCAACCTGGCCACACATGTGGGGTTAATTGAAGGGCAGAGGGATAAATGGCTCAGTCAACCTTGCCTTTCTAGTTCTCAGGTCTCTTGCTTTCTGATGATCAGACCAGGGTGTAGCTGCCTTTGCCAGTTCCCTGCTTTAGCTGGCAAGGCTCACTTCCTGCAAGACATTCCTGAGGAAAAGCCACATGGACCTATCCCAAAGCAGCCCTGGGTGCTAGAGCACTCGTGTGGAGGCCCCTACTAGTGCTGAGATGCATACACATTCACTGACTCGGCTTTCCTCCTGCAGTCAACATCATTGCGTCTGTTTTGTGAGATGGAGGAGGACTTTGTGGACTGGTGTTGGACATATGGGTTAATGGGTTAATGTTGGACTTGTGGGCTTGGGCAGCACTGGGTTGGGATGTTTTCTTGATGCGCACTTAACCTTTATATAAAACTCTCTCTTACACGTGAGTTTCTATGGATTTGTTTCTCTAAAGTACCTAGACTAACACTGGCACTACCCAGGAGTACCACCGTTCTACTCTGACACGCAGGCTTCATCGTGAGTCAGAATCCACTTGACTTTTTAATATCCGATTAAAAAGTATGGTCAGGTGGTCACACCATGGTGGTTTGCATTTTACTATGGTGTGGAAAGCAGCCATGACATCAGAATTTCAAATATTAACAGGGTATGATGGGTAGAGTTTCAAGACTAAGAGATTAGGGAAAAAGGCCTGGCAATCTACTTCCAAAATTATCCAATGGACCATAAGATGCTCTTGTCCCATCCAGTGTGGAAGACATGCTGCCTAGTTTGGAAGGCCCTCAGAACACACCAAACCTAAAACCAGACTTACTGCCATTGACTCCATGCCTACTCACAGTGACCCTACAGGATAGGGTAGAACTGTCCCACTGTCCCCTTCTAAGCTTTTGAGATGAATTCTTTATGGAACAGAAAGCCCTGTCTGGAGGCTTTGAATTGCTGACCTTGAATTGCAGTTAGCAGCCCAGCACATGATCACTATGTCGCCAGGGCTCCCTTCCCACATTGGTGGCAAAATTGGACTTGAACATACTATCAGTTGTGAAGATGGCAATATTTCCTTCTGTTGTATACGGGCTTTCATGAGGCTACATGGACTCCACTGCAGCTACCCACAATTCATTGTCAAAGGCTCAGCAAACGCCATTAAAGGACCTTGGTAATTTAAAACTTGGAAACGTGTATTCCTTATTGATGCTGATTTAGAACTCATTCAATTATGACTTTCACCTCCAGCTTCAGGGCATAGTGTGCTTAGAGCAGTGTGGACGAAACCAAGCTTACCACTCTTCCTCAAGGTGCCCTCGAGAGCCACCACTAAGGCCACATTATGCTGCTCTGAAGAATACAACCTTTCTGGATTCCTTATTCTTTTTTCCTTCAAATCATTTTATTAAGACATCATACAGACATCATACCATTCAATAATTCAGTCATACCTAGCAGTGTTGTACAATAGCTACCACAATAATTTTCAAAACCTTTTCTTCCTTTCTTCTTGTACTCCTTGACATCAGCCCCCATTACCCCTCTCCTCTGTCCTTACCACCCCCACCACCCAGGATCCCTATTCTAGTTATTGTCTCTGTACATTCACCCAACCTGGATTCCTTATCCTTAATCAGAGAAGTGAAGGCCTTGGGCAACGGACTCTATAAATCCTTCTAACTTTAAAAACCAAAGCTTCTCTATTGCCCATTTGCTTCACGTTAAAGATACTCACGTTGCCAATTTAAATCAGTTGTTCAAAAGTCAGAATGCATTTCTTCCTTACAGAAACAATGGTAGAAAGAATACTCAAACCCCACCATGGCTACCAACTCAATCAATGACTCAGTTAAAAGACAGCATCTATGCACTGTAAAAGGTTTTAAAAATTCACTTAAATATGCATAGTTAAATGAGAATGAGGAATAGTAGGATTTATCTTAAAGTTACTGAAGTAAATGAAACTAACTTGATAAGATGATCTTTTATGATGACAACAGATATTTTCAAAAGAATGCAAAGGCGACTACTAGATTAAGATGTCTACTTTCACCTTAAAATACACAGCTTCCCTTTTTCGTGACACACGTATATCATTAAGCCTACCCTTAGGGGCCTTTGACCCTGTGACTTATGGATAGAGGGATGAAGAAGAGGATGGAAGACAAGGAAGGAGAAGAGGCAAGAAGATGAAGGAAATGAGATAGTAGAGGTCTCATGGCGAATTGTTCCCCAAGCGGCCCAAGGAAGGTAATCATTGAGCAATACAAAAAATGTGTATGCGTGGGTGCAACCAACATTGAGTGCAAGGGGAGGAGACAAGGGCAATCAGCCACTGGATTATCCTAGTATCAAAAACCTGGATCCATCATTCAGGGAAAATCTAATAGTACAAGATAATCACTTCCCCATAATTTTAGCTCTGTACTATTTTATCAGCCAGAATTCACTCAAATATCCAATTTCTATTTAATTAAATACCTCCTAATATATGCCTATCACTTGACTGCGAGCTATGAATGATTACAGAAAGTGAATACCACATGGCTGCTACTTTTTATAGCTCTGTATTTGACTACCATTTTTCTACCTGTTTGAAACTTTCCATCTGAGTTTCTTCTGCCCCCACATGTCTCTTATCCTGTTGAGAGCTTCATTCTGTCCCGGGGCTGCTTGGGAACAATTTGCCATGCCCTTTCTAGCATCTCGTTTCTCTAGTCCCCCAAAGACCTCCCTCTCTACCTGGTCTTCCTTCCCCCTTCCCACCTGCATTTCTCACACATAGCTCATGGTTAATGAACATGAAATGCCGGGTGGTTTCAAGAAGCAGTGGGATTTACTGGCTAAGAACTCAGTTTTTGAGTCAAACTTGCAGAAACTGAATCCCAGCACGGGAGCAAATGCCTTCTCCTTCATTTCCTCGTTGATAGCATGGGGATCATGAAAACAGCACTGCCCATCACGAGGGGCAGAGAATTCACGAAAGATGCCATTCATACACATACAAAAAAAAGAAAGGAACATAGTATAGCAAGGGGCAGGTAAGCAGACTACGCTTCTATACTCAAATGGTATCCCTGGAAAGAAACAGAACTCTGGGGACAATGGAGAAGGCTTTATTTCCTCTATAAACCCTCGTTACCTTAATTTTCAGTACACTTAAAAATTATTCAATGCATCCAATTATTATGTCTTACATACCAATCTAAGAATAAAACTGATACCCATAATCCATCAGCCTTATATTTATTTAAAACTTAATCCAAAACCTATCCCCTAATTCAACTTATTCTAATTAAACGAGGTGGAACGATGTCATGCACAGCTAACTTTGCAGGCTCTGTGCAATGTTCAAAATGCAGTAACTGCTTACGTCCCCCAACTGGAACCAAGAAACTTATTACATTGATTTGTACTGGTCCCAAGAAACACTTAATAATTTGCAGCTTTTCAAACAATGAATCAATACGATACAAATAAAAATATAATAATAAATACTTGGCAGACTTCATAAACTAATTGAATGATGATTTCTATTTCAACGATTTGTATGCAGACCATACGGTATATGTAAATATTAAAACAGAACTACACATTGGAATACATGTGAAATGAAAAAGACTGCAGGCTACCCCAGATGCTGAACGACAAATCAAAATAAAAGGAGAGACCAAAAAGATGAATAAATGCTCAAGGACCTATTCTTTTCAATGGAAATAATCCGTTTACAGGTCACAAAATTATTTTTTATCACATTCCTGACAATGTAGAACCTAGAGTGAACTTTATTTCCATGAATTTTAAAATCTCAGTAACATCTGCCCTACAAACCCTCTAGGAAAACAAAGGAAAATAGGGGGAAAAAAGAGGAAAGAAAGAAAGAAAACAGTCCAGCCAAGCAAACCCAACAACCCAAAACAAACATCTGTTTTGTTTTCTCACATCTTAATTGCCTGGCTATTTTAGATACAAATATTTGTTTTGCTGACAAATGTTTCCAAAATGTTAGTTAAGATGTTTCGCCGAAATAGTTTATTTTTGAGCTGAACAAATTGTGTACTTGTCCAAAAGTCCACTGGCCATCTGTGAGAATGAGCAAGTGGGGCCCAAACAGTTTCAAGACCTTCCTTTGCAAGGCCAAATGCAGGACTCAAGATGCACGGACGTGCTTGGGAACCAATGGACAGAGCCACAGAGAACAGCCTTGGGTGTGTGAGGCAGTGGAGCCTGGGCCCCACTGTCCTGCGTTTATTTATAAGGAAGACTAGAGGCAGCTTATGCTTTGTCCCTGTCACACTGAATTCCTGTGAGGGCTCAGCTCTCCCTTGCAACTTTGCACAAGAATGTCTCCCTGTGTTCCAGGGGCTTTGCTCTACTTTCTTGTGCCTTGGCAGGGATCAAAGCAGCAGAGGGAACAAATGGTTTCCCATGCATATTGAATTCCCTCTTATACTGATTTTTCCTCTGTCACTTGAAATTCAATATTGGCAGGATTCCCGTACATCACCTTAACCAGTAAATCTTCTGCATGTGGTCAGTGCATGTGAAGGTGGATTTCAACATCAGGTATTTTGTAATAAATTCAAATGAACAAGTCCTTTGAAAAGGTGGCTTTTTGTGGCATCCACAATAAAACGGGTCCCTGGTAAAGAAGTATTCCGCTTCCCTTTCACCCTAGCTTTCAGTGTTGTGTTTATCATTCACTCTGTGCTCTTTATTATCCCCTCCTCTCCTTCTGATGGCTTTGTCAGGGTTGTTTTGAAAATATATCCGTCCTTTCATATGTATTCAGCTTCAGCATTCTTAATTACCTTAATAATGCCTAACATTTATTGAGCATTGAAGACCTGCATGCCTTATTTCCCTTGTCTGTAAAATGGGGACAAGTGGTACTTACTCTGCAAATGTGTTCAAAAATCACACATCAGTATGCTGATAAACATAAAGCTCTAAGCAAAACAATTATATTCTATTTTGTGTTGGAACCATGACTGATTTCATAATCATGAGATGCCCTAAGGATATGGGCACATTCAGAGTCAAATTATTTAAAATGGACTCCGTAGTTGAATTGTCAATGAGCACTTCTATTTTGATTATTTACATATGAGACAATATATCCTGGTGGCATAGTGGTCACACGTTGGGCTGCAAACCACAAGGGTCAGCAGTTCAGAAACCCTAGCTGCTCCCTGGGAGAAGGACGAGGTTTCCTACTCTAGGGAAGAGTTAACAGGAGCAGCTCGACTCAGCCCTCGGGGTCGCGAGCAGTCAAAGCCGACTTGAGGGCGGTGAGGGAGACTCAAGAAGACTGCACCGACAATCATGGAAGTGTTCTTTCAGGAACTAGATTTTAATAGTTCATTCTTAGAACGTATGCTCAGATATTCCATTACTCTTAATTTTAAAAACACTGTATTTGGTTAAGAAATCCTGTGTTTTAAGGTTCAATGCAAGGTAAACCCTAAACTCACTGCCATCGAGTCGATTCTACTCTCAGCGACCGTGAGGGGCAAGGTAGAAATTTAACTCTAAGACTGTAACTCTTCAGGAAAGGAGTGACTATCATCGTTCTTCCTTGGAGTTGCTGGTGGCTTCGAACCTGCGACCTTGCAGTTAGCAGCCCAGCATGTAATCCACTATGTCACCAGGGATCCTTTGCAAGGTAATGGACAAGATAATATGTTCGTTCAGATACTAGCACAAAAGAAAGGCAACGACCTTATATTGCTTTTCCCTCCTAGCTCTACAATTTTATCCGTTGAAGAAAACGATGGCGCTTGCAAAGACTGATTTTTAAAGAACAAATGAGTGGAGTCCATCATTTTAAATTGATGGACTGTGTAAGTATATTTAGGCTTTATATTACCTTAAAGCCTTAGATTTGGACAAGGGCAAAAGTTTTTCTTGTCTAGATATTGGAATCTGAATAACCTTCCCAGACAGTGAATGCATTCTCTGAAAGATGTCAGACCTTGGATGATTGTAACTAGTGGGATGGGCTGTAGTCTGAATCCAAGGTCTTGCCACAAATGTAAATTAAGGCTAGATCAAAACTTCCTTTCATTTCTAATGTCATCTGTTTCTTTTTCCCTGTGGAAACATTTTGAACTTTCCACTTCTAAGTATACACCACAAGAAGAGATGACCTTTGAGTACTCTTTTTATGGGGAGCTGCCAGTATGAAAATGCTGAAGAATAGTATTATCTTCTCAGTCCAAACCATCATGATGCTGTAGCTGTGAAGATACTGAAATCGAAATAAGTACCTCAAATATCAATCATTTATTCAAATAAAGGCTAAAATTATAGTGCATTTTGATAATCATGTTTTGTATTGTTTCTCACTGTAGCAGACTTTGTGTCGGTTCATCCAAACCCTGTCACATGGCTTCTCTTTTAAAAATAAAGCTCACTTATCACAACACATCATGTTTACTAGACAAACCCTCATCATGTGAATGGATGGCCTTTAAAACAAAAGTTCTCATCAGTATTCATTTAAGAAACATGATTGTCTGCACCAGTTTTACCTACTCTTCACAATAGCACTGCTGAGATTAAGTAAACTTTCTCTGCTATCTCCTTTTCTCATTCTATTGTTCCACAGATCCTAAATAACCTCTTAACTACTTCCCTTCCACACAGGTATCTTCACTTCGGCACTTTTCACCTTTTAACTGAGGCAGTTCATGTAAAAACACGAGCTTACCCTAAATGTAGGGACAGGCCATCATCTTTCCTCATGGCACCCATATAAAGGTTATGATAGAATGGAAATATCTACAATAGATTCTACAACAAATGCGGTACATCTTTCGATAACGTTTATCTTCAGTGTTAATTATATAGATATGAAATCTAATTAGTAGAGAAATGTATGTTCCATGAGCAACCCAATTCACATAGGTGAACTATGAATTAAGGAAATATAACAAGCATTTCCTTGAAAAGGAAAATATAATTTTTTGATCAAAACAATAAGTTTAAAGTTGAAGTGTACAGAGGAAGTAATCAGCATGTGAAGTTTGTAGGAAAACAAGTCTAGGAATGATGTCATTTCCTACACTAGAAAAGCATAATGCATGCATTAAAGAAAGAGGGGAGAAAATACAGAACCCTAAAAACTTAAAGAGGATTTGAGACAGGCCCTCGGCTTATATTTAAGATAAACCTATTGTCAAAATTTCAATGAGTATCTGTTTCATAAAATATCTTCCTCCCACGACAATTTGGGGAAACCACTTAGAACTATCAGCCTGTGAGTAGGACCATGTTCACTTGGCCTGTCGAAGCAGAGTGGGCTTTAGCTATTTAACGACTATTTAATGATAATAGCTCACTTGCAATCCATGGAAGACTACAGACCACAAACCTCTCAGAAGGAAACAGAGATCATGCTTGGCAGCTAGTTTTCAATGGATTCTGAAGTCCAACACAAAAAACACACGCACCAAAAGACAAACAGATAAATGGAATCATATATATATATATATCAGTCTATCGAAGGCCTTTATCAAGAAAGGAAAGAGACAACCTCCAGGCTGGGAGAAAATGTTTGTAAGTCATATATCAAATAAATGTTTAATATTCAGAATAAACAAATAACTCTTACAACTTAACAACAGAAAGACAACCCAGTCAGTAAATGAGCAAAAGACTTGAGTAGACATTTCAGCAAAGAGGACATATAAAGGGCCAACAAACACACGAAAAGATGCTCCACATGATTGCTTCGTCCCTGCACAGCCACTGCCACGGAGTCGGTTCAGACTCCCAGTGACTCCACAGGCCGTCAATGGCTTCAGATCTTGATGGAAGCAGTGGCATCGCTCCCCACAAAGCAGACGGGGTGCCTGAATGACCACATTTGCAGTGAGTAGCCCAATGCTTAGGATATTGCTTTATACCTATGAGTATGGCTATAATTACAGAAAATGTTAAAATAAATTTAAAAAAACTGGTACTAGTGAGGATGTGAAGAAATTCAAATCTTTGTCCATTGCTGATGTCTTTAAAAAAAAAAAGTATATGCATTGTGAATAGTTTGGGACCGTCTCAAAATATCAAGCAAAATTATCAAATGATTCAACAATCCCATACCTAGGTATAGAGCTCCAAAATATTAAAAGTAGGAATAAAAACATTTGTTCAGTAAGTTTCATTGCAGCACAATTCACAATAGCCCCAACGTGAAAGCAGTCTAAATGTCTATTCACAGATGCATGGATAAAGCAAACGCCATGGCCATAAAAAGAAACCACAGCTCTAGCACATGCAACAACATAGATGAACCTTAAAAATATTATTCTTGAATTATCTATTACCAGATATACTCGTGTATAAGCTGAGTTTTTCAGCACATTTTTAATGTAGTTTTTATGGTAAAATTAGGTGCCTCCGCTGATATTTGGGTTGGTTTATACTCAAGTCTTTACTGTAATCAATGTTCTCTTGTTTACTTTTCCTGGATCTAATAGCCATTGCAATGATTACACAGAGTTTGGGAAGAAAAATCATGATGAAAGGACTTATTAAGGAAGTTAACAAGTTATAATGCCAGTGAGAAATGCTCAATGTTGAGTTGTTTATCAGGACATGTTACAAAGTTCTTTCAGAGCTCCTAGTAAATACCCAAAGGGGTATACTACCCTGCTGTAAGCCTCGTCCCAAAGGCTCCATTTCCATGGGTCAGCAAGCCCAACTTGCTGAATTAAGTGCCCAGAGGCACCCTACTTAAGTAAGCCTCAGCCAGCCACGCAGCTCCACTTTTGTGGACCAGCAAGGCCAGAATTCCCAATTAAGTGCCCAGAGGCACCACACTCCACAAGCCAGTTACCTGCACAAAAGCACTCAGCTTGACTTGCTCCATGCGTTGGGAAGGCCATCACTCTGTGCTCTGGCTCCTGGTTCTCTGCTGTTCCTCTTTGGTTGCAGCTGTCTGCTGAAACCAGGAGGTTCACCGCACGGGGGTCTCCGGTCCAGAGAACACACCTCACTCCCAGCTCTTGCTAAGAGTAATCAAACCCCTCCTCCTGCTTCTCAGAGTGCTCATTTTATATGCAGCTGGGTAGCACACCTAGGAATCCTGTCCTTAATGACTCACAAGTGAATCCTATCATTGTTTGCCCTCACCTTTTGACCAAACCCTTGCAGGAAAGGGGCATTTGGTGGACGTTAGAGACTTTGGCTAGAAGGGCCACAGTAACTAACACACTGCTCCTACAATTCTGAGTGAAAGAGGTCAATCACAAAAGGACAAATATTCGATGGACTAGCCACGTGTCCAGGGACTCGCATTCCTAGTGGTTACTAGAAGCAGGTGGGAAGAAAGGAGAAAACAGGGCTCAGGGCTCAGTGGAGGCTCACCTTCAATTAATGATGATGATATAATCCAGGCATATTGAGTGAATGGGGCAACGAATTATTTAATATGGTTCTTCTAGCCATAGTTTCTCTACCTCCTGCCAAACCTTTTCCTCCATTGGTCTGGGTAAGAATGTAAGGAAAATACTGATAGGATTCACCTGTAACTGTTAACGTGCTTCATGGGGACTGCCATTCTTGTAGATATAAAACAAGCCCTCTGAGAAGCAAGAGGAAAGGCTCTCTGTACCAATAAGAGCCAGGAGGCAAGTACATCATCCGGAGCCCGCGATTCCTGCACAGTGAATGTCCTTCCCTAGATCCGGAAGACAACTTCCGGAACAGCAGCACCAGCACCAGCACCAGCAACCAGAGCATGAGGCATATTGTGGACTGGCCAGCCCACAGAGCAAGAAAAGTCAAGTGCTTTGGGACAGGAGGTTGGCTTATAAGGTGGGACGCCTCTCAGCACTTAGTTGGGGGAGCTGGAGGTGGAGACAAGTGCCTTCAGGTTGTGGTTTACTGGAGTGGGGTGCCTCTGGGCACTTAATTCAGGGAGCTGGGTTGGCTGACCCACAGCACTTGAGCTGAATGTCTTCAGGTGGAAGCTTCAAGCACAGTGGCATGGTGTCTGGCATTTATTCGCAGCGCTGAAAGAATTTGGTGAACAGGTCCTTGCTGAACAACTGTCTCCTGAGCATTTCTCACCTGCACTGCCAATGGTTAACTTCCTCCATGAACCCTTTAACTGTGACTATTGTCTCTGAGTTCTGTATGGCCATTGCAATGAATGATAGAATCTACAGAGAAAAAGAAGAGAGTGTTGTGAGAGGCGGAACACAGGTAGAGTGATGGTTGGACAAAAAGAGGAACAAAATTAAGGTTACTCAGCTGCATTTGAAGATTGTTGAAATGACAAATGTTTCATTACAAGTCTATCACCATAATAAGAGGGAAAGAAATGAGTTAAGAGGCTTGAGAGAAACTATAGGTAGAGACAAGTTCTGGATATTTAGCATCTGATATTACACGTTCTGGAAAGAAATGATGGTGAAGATCTATCAAATATTTGAGAACATTTCCAGAGATGGAGATGCTTTTACTGCAAAGGGCCCACCAGAGCTGTGAAGAACGGAAGAAGATTGCCCCCAGTAACAAGGTGTTGAGATGCATGGTAGGCTATGACTGGAACAGACATGGAACAGAGCAGAGAACAACTGTTCCTCATCAAGCCCCCTTTGATGCTACTTGATTTGGAAATTATATATGCACAAGGAATGCATTGCTTGGATGAAAACATTAAATATATGACAACAACAAACATTCAAATGTAGGCAATGCAATTTATATTCGCAGTCAGTATTTGCTGTGAGCTGACCGTGACCAATTAGAATTATAAATAGTTCTAGCTTAAGACTCATAATTATGCATACACAAAGGAAGACTACAAGTTTTTGTAGTCTTGAAAACAGAATATTTTTTAGTCTTGAAAACACGACATTTTCAAATAAGCAAAATCTTGGACTCCAGTGCTTTAAGCTTACATACTTTACACTCTAACTATTTAAACAAAAATTCAATAAAGGGAAAATTAATGTCACAATCATGCTGTTAGATGGAGCTTGAAGCCTTTCTAAAATGCAACCCATGTATGAACATATGACTTCAGAAAAATGCAATTACACCACCAGAAATGGAGCCTGCAGGACTAACGGAGTCTGCATGATTACCTGCTGTGGGATCTGTGACCGCCTGGCTGATGATGCCAGAAGGTGGTTCTTGAAGCTGGTAAGTCGCATTTGTAGACGGCGTTGTTGGGCTGGTGTTGCTGCTTGCCATGTAATGTGATGGGTATGGCGAGCTGTTGTAATACTGCGCATACTGACCCTGGCCAAAACTGGGGTACGATGGGTAATCCTAGCAAATCAAACCATACAAGTCAGTCAGACACTGTCACTTATTAATTATAGGCGTCCACATGTAGCAGTAAAAAGTGTTTGTGGTCAAGCATCTTCTCTGAATTCATTCAGGAGGTTACACAAGGACACACTGGACTGAACCCCCCATGCTTGCAAACGTAAGTTTTATGGTGGGTTATCCAAGCTTTTCACACCTCTTCTATCCAAGATGCATTGCTAGGGAAAACGAACCCAATCTAAAAACTAAACACCCACTACATCAGACTGCCTGAAGGAAAAAACCACCCTGAAAAACTATTCAAGAGTTTAGGAAAACTCTCACTTATGGTGTAAAATAAACAGATATTTCTTTATCAAAGACAGTCATCTGATGTGTTCAAAAAAGTAAATTGGACAAGTCCCCAATTAAATGATTTAAAAACAAGTAAATTGACTTTGAAATTACCTGCTGTGAACTGTTAAAACCAGAAGAATTTGTGAGTGAATTGTTTCCTGTATATAATCCTGCTGATGTTGTAAAACTGCTACCTAAAATGAGATAACGAGACACAGTTTACTAAGCAACAAAGAACAATATGGCTGTAGGATTTTTTAAAATATCATTTTGATAGGGCAAAGTTGGTGTTCATTGCTAAAATCACAACTAAAAGCTTGCTACTTTAAAATGCTTGACACTTCTAATTCCCCACTGTTAAAAATGATCATAAAGGCATTTGTATAAAAATCTCAGGCGTGGAGCATTCCATTTCAATTTGTAAAGCATACCAGATTTTTCAGAAAATCATATGAAATATGTCTAGTACACAGTGACGGGATCAAATTAGAGGATCTTTAAGGTTCTTTCTAGCTTTACATTGATGCTGCTATTTCCAAACACGTTATACTTGTACTAGTGTCATTATAAGAACCCACTTCTATGAAAATTCGTTTCATAGAAGAGCAAATTGCAGTACTTGCAGGCGTGAGACAAACAAGATTAAAAAGGAATGTGACCCCTGTTTTATCAAAGACATGCATGGTCTCACTGTCCAGGTAACTTTCCATTTGTTGAATTTCGAATATGTCTTCAAGAATAAACAGTATACAAGTCTTCAATGGATATTATTCAAAAAAAGGAATATTACCAAGCTGTTGAAATAGACCGATGTTCACTGGTGGTGTAGTGGTGATGTGTGGGACTGCTGACTGCAAAATCAGCAGTTTGAAACCACCAGCTGCTCCACAGTAGAAGGATGAGGGTCTCTATTCCCTTAGAGCAGTGGTTCTCAACCTTCCTAACGCCACAGCCCTTTCATACAGTTCCTCATGTTGCGGTGACCCCAACCATAACATTATTTTCTTTGCTACTTCATCACTGTCATTTTGCTCCTGTTAGGAATCGGGTGACGCCTGTGAAAGGATCTTTCAACCGGCAGGTTGAGAACCGCTGCCTTCAAGAGTTAGTCTTAGAAAACCACAGGGGCAGTTCTACCCTGCCTATTGGGTCACTTGAAATTGGAAATGACTAGATGGCAGTGAATTTGGATTTTTTTTAAATTTAGTAACCTAAAAACTAAATATTAGAGGTTTTGATAATGATGGGAACACTACACAATGGGGTAGGGTTGCACAGCTGCGTACGGCAATGGTTGCCCAGAAGTCATATAGCTACAAAAAGTTCAACTGGCAAAAGTTGTGCAATAGGTATCATTACAACAACTTTTTTTTTTTTTGGGGAAAGAGTAGTACCTGAGGCTGCTTATGCATGACAAAGCACCTCCTGGTATTTGGTTTCATAGTTTGGAGGTTTAGGGTCATGGCTTCATGGGACACCCAGTTAGCAGAATGATGTGTTTAGTGTTTCTGTTCTACCTTCTAGTTCATCACGTAGGCCGTAAGGGCTTGGGAGTTGTCCTGAAGAGCACAAGTGGTCTGTATTTGCCCACAGTGATGGAGGAACGGGAGTCAGAAACCGGAGGAGGAGACGGGATGTGGGGCTAAATGCCTCCATGAACAATTCCTTCTTTGCCAAGAGGCCCAAAACTCTTTTTTCATTTTTGTTTTTTAACTTTTTAATGTGAGTTGAAAAGAGGTTACAGAGCAGATCCGTTTTTCATATAACAATGTATGCCCATTTTGCTTCATGTCGTTGACGGCAATCCTCATGATGGAATAGCAATCCCACTTCCTCCCTGTGCCTCCTGTATCCATTCCTCCTTCCCGAATCCATCTGAACTTCATCCTTGGGTAAATGCTGCCCTTTGGCAACACATAGTTAGTTATTTTAAGTTATGCATTTTGTTCCCTTTATAGACTTGTCTATTGTTTGGCTGAAAATTGAGCCAAGGGGATGAGTTTGATTTCAGACCCAAAGGGCAATTAAAACTTGAGCATTTTGAAAGACTGACCAGTACGGCTGGTCTTGTTTATTTTTTCTTTCTGATTTTCCGTTATTTTCTATAGATTGCTCTTATTGTATCCATGCCTTCCTAATGTGATCCCTTTCACAGCAATTGGTCGTGGTAGCCAGGCACCCTCTCATCCTTCTCATCCTAATGCCATGGAGAACAGATGTGTATATGGGTCCACTGTTCACTGGACACATAATTTCTATGCATCTTCAATTTTTGTCACTCCCCACCACACCCGTGGACAGTAAGAGGCTAATAGTAGTGCCATATTTGGTCTCTCACAAGCTTTTAAGATCTTAAGTATTGCTCACTAAAATACAATGTAGAACATTGTCTTTGTAGACTATGTTTCCCCCATCCCCCCAGTCACAATACAGTAAGTATTTCTAAATTTGTATTATGTGGACACAAAAGTGGACTATGCTTTGCCGACTGACCTTGGTGTCCCCAATCCTATGACCTCTAGTCCTCCATTATGGAACATTATGATCAAGGATTCTATCAGTGACTCCTGATCAAAAGGAGGAAAATTTACACATACTTTCATATTCTTGAGGACTCTAGCATTTCTGGAGTCATAGAAGGTGAATGGACACTTACAACTGTTAACCTGAGATAATCTTTAAGCTCTAAACCAAAATTTTTCCCTGGAGTCTTTTTAAAACCAAGCATTATTAGCCTTTTGGCTCTCTGACTAGCACCATGGTGGTTGGGAAGATTACAAAAGGTGACAAAAAAATAGCCAAGAAGAAAGTAGTCCATCTGTTTTTCTAGAAAGATTGGTGTGATGTGAAATCACCATCTGTGTTCACTGGTGTTGGAAAACCACCAGTCACCGGGACTCCAGGACCCATGTTGTATCTGATGGTCTCAAGGGTGGAAAGTTTGAAGTTAGCCTTGCCGATCTGTAGAATGATGAAGTTTCGTTTAGAAAATTCAAGCTAATTACTGAGCACATTCAGGGCAAACACTGCCTGACCAACTTCCATGACATGATTCTTACTCCGGAAAAAAAATGTGCTTCCTGGTCAAAAAGTGGCAGCCCCTGTTTGAAGCTCATGTTGATGTCAGACAGCTGATGACTATCTGCTTCCTCTGTCTTGTATTGGTTCACTGAAAAACGCAACAACCAGATTTGGAAAATCTCTTATGCTCAGCACCAGCACATCTACCAAATTGGAAAGAAAATGAGGGAAATCAGGACTCTTGCGGTGCAGACAATTGCCTTGAAAGAAGTGGTCAATATACGGACTCCAGACAGGACTGGGAAAGAAAAGGCTTGCCACTCTATTTGTGCTCTCCATGATGTGTTCCTCAGAAAGGTGAAAATGCTGAAGCAGCCCAGGTGTCCCTCGGGCAAACTCTTGGAGCTCCCTGGGGAAGGTGGTCGTTCTGGAAAACCACTGGCGATGAGACAGGTGCTAGAGAGGAACGAGCTGACAGCTACGAGCCACCAGCTCACGAATCTGTTTCAAATTCAGACTTTTCCTGGTGACAAACTAAAGATCTTATTTGCAGGAGCAAAACACTTAAACATTAGTTTACCTTAGTTATTAAAGTTCTAGTTTACTTTGAGCAGAGCACTATTTCAAGATCTATCTAGACGGGATCAAATGGAACCTATAGTAACTTAAAAATAAGATAGGAAACTTAGGGGACAGTGAGTTTATGATAATCAGGGAGGAACAACTCCGTAAAGGAGGGTAAAAATGCTCGCACAATTTGAATAATGTAACTAAGCTCACTAAATTCTACTTGTAAAAATTAGTATATATTTTTCTATGTCTATGGTCAAGAATAAAAATATTTTTCTAAACTAAAATTAAGTAGCATTTTAGTTCTTTTCTTTAAAATATGTTTAAGGTACAAGAATTTTTTTAAAGCATAAATTCTTAAGATATATTGCTTCTGGAGGAGAACATGTCTAATCACATAATTTACATTAAATCAATTATGCATTGGCTTTTTTTAATCAAAATTTTATGGCAAATGAGTACTCTAGACAACACATAAATATCTTAGAAGTATAAAGAAGGCTTCCATATGAACTAGTTCTTCCCAGAAGCACTTGAACATGAAATGTGCTAGTTAATACATTCTACTCTTTTACTTCTCACTGGATATTTAAGGACTGGCTCAAAAATCCAAACAGAAATTGATTACTTATCTGCACTTTGGACAATTCCCCCAACCCCTCTAAGAAAATCCTACTTCCAATGGCTCAAATGAGGTAAAGTTTTGGAAAAGATCATTACCTTTCTATATTGTACAGAAGTTAAATGTTAGCATCATCTAAAATTCTGCACTGCACCTATGTATGTTTTTCCCATTTTCCCATTTCCAAGTTAGATACATGCCTAACATTAGTTTCGCATTTGCTAATCAGGCATTGAAAACCTCTTGTAAAATTTTGTTACTTTTATTAGGAAGGGGAACATTTCCTGTGAGGATTTCAAACTGTGTTTTCTGTCACACGAACTCAGAGTTGAGGTTTCTGCATTTGTGTCTTCCAGTGTAGCTATCAACGGTTCAAGATTCCCGAACACCTATCTCCGAGAAGCCAAGTTCTCCTATTGCTAACACTTATCCTTCCTTGAATGCTGTAACCACAATGGACATTCTCATATTGTCCATTTTCACATAGTAATCAAATACATATTAAACATGTGTTAAATTCCAGGCTTGTGGTCATAAATAAGGGCAAAAAGATGACTCAAAGGAGTTATAAGGAGCGACATTAGCTTTCTTTTATTATACCTCAGGAACTATGACTCAAATTTTATGTATTTCCATATGAGTAAACAATTAATTATATTGATATTAAATGCATAGAAAACAAATCATGAGTATTTTAAATTTTCTTATAAAACAAACTATTTATTTTGGATAAGGGCATGAATATCAATACAGCTCTTTTCCCCCACCTTAGCTATAATATACAGTTAATAGGGAAAATTACTTTGGTTTATGACTTGTTGCTTTCATTTAAATTACACAGTTTGAACTATAAATATTGACCTCAATAATCCCTATCCACCAAGAAAATGCATAAGAGATTTGGAAAATATGTTTAAAATAATGGCTATTTCCATTCCATAAGTTAGTCCCTGGATCAAAGCAGGAAGGACCATGGAAGTTATATTAGCACATATAAGCCACTAGGGTATGATGAAGTAAATCACAGTTCAGTTCTCCAATGGTACCCAAGTGACCGTCCAGACTTTTAATGCTACTTCTAAGACTGTACATGAGCTGGAATTCAACATCATAAGTTATACTCATTTTCTGGCTGCCTGCAGGCTGGGATTCCATTCTATTTAGTATTCTGAGGCAGGCACTTAATAGCACCCCAGTGGCCCAGAGACTTAATACAACTTCCAAAGGATCTAACTTTCTTTAGGGAGAAGTATATGTACTAAAATGTCAGGCTCAAGTGATATTAATTTTTCACCACCCAAATTGTATCTGTAGAGCTGCTCCACCTGCCTTTGCATGGGACTTAGCCAAACAGAGCTGCTAACAGTCCAGGACGCCAGCATCAATGCTCACAATACATTGTTTTAAGCCTACCCTTTTGCCATTCTGCTTGACACATGGGAGTAGAATTATCTTTCTATTGTGCATATTTGGTTCTATCTATCCCTTGCTTGAAAATGTGCAAGACTGAGGTATTGGATCTTGTTTAACCTGGCCACATTTATCTCATGGATTTCTTTGGTGTTTTCTCAGTAACACCAGCTCCACCCCATCCACATCCATAGCCCATCCTCACACTAGCAAGCCAGCATGCACTTCTCTTAATACTACTCTTGCCCTGTTATTTCCTCCTGCCATGTCCTAAGTTCTACTGAACTTCACAACTCAAGGTGGATTAGAAACTCTCTTCCCCAGGATAGCCTTCTCTAAATGTCCACCCTCCTCTTCCTGGGCTGCTGCATACGGAATCTCAACCTCTCAATAGAGACATGTCAAATGTAAATATAGGGGATTATGTGCTGTATAACTTAATAATCAATATTTAAACTGTGTAACCAATGCAATGAACAATTATTTAACCAATGGATAAGAATAAAAGTTCTAAGTACATTTAAATTATGCAGTCCTTTCTCTGTGCAACAGAATAAAAACACTAAAGCAAACTTTGGTACTTATATAAATAATTGTATATTAATATCCCTTGAATATGAAGTATAAAACAAAGATAGATTAAATTCATTGAATACTTGATACAGCTTAGGCCGACTGGCCTTCTATAGCTTTATCTATACTTTACAATCCCTTGAGATCACGCTGTTTTTAGGTGACACTGAGTTGGTTTTGACTCGGTGACCCTGTGCTCAGATGTTCTCTGCTTTTGGCCAAGATACACCTGACATCAGCAATGACCTCCCCCATGCCACATTCTCTTCTGGATTCAGCTTGAATTTCCAGCAGCTCCCTCTCTATGTATTTCTGCAGTCATTTTTAATTCTCCTTAGCAAAATTTTACTTGCATGAGATTTTAATGGTTTTATTCTATCATTTTGGCATTCTGTGGGGTAGCCTCTTTGTGTTGAGTGGGCACAAATATGGACCTCTTCTACTCAGGTAGCTGACTTACAAATGTCTTGGCATTGGCTAGTAAGTACTCCATTGCTACTTCCATTGTCGAAACATTTTAATTGGTATTCCCTCAATTCCTAGAGCCTTGTTTTTTGCTAATTCCAATCATGTTTTCTTAAAATCGATTGTCACATTTATCCTGTGTGCCTCACATGGAGATGAATAAATCATGTCTGACTCATGCCTAGCTTCAGCTAGCCTCTCGTAGGAGATGGAACTGTAGCCTGCTCAATCCATTCCCCTGTATTAAATAATAAAAGGATTCAGTGAAAACATGACCACTGTAAAGAATCAGATGTAGGGCAGGACAAAACCTTTCCATCGCTTTTTTTTTTCATGGAAGGATGAGGGCAGCTTGGAAGAATGACTCTGAGGTGTGAAGGGAGGTGGAAATCTCAACTTTATTATTTTCTCAGCAATAAAAAAGAAAATGGGACAGGAAAAATAACCAAATGGTAATTGGATTCATTACTCAGATATTTTTTTCCAAATCCAGAGACCTTTCTTTACTTTTTTAAATTTTTATTTTTTAATCATTTTGTTAGGGGCTCATACAACTCTTATCACATTCCATACATACATCAATTGTGTAAAGCGTATTTGTACATTCATTGCCCTCATCATTCTCAAAACATTTGCTTTCCACTTAAGCCCCCGGTATTAGGTCTTTATTTTTCCCCTCCCTCTCCACTCCTCCCTCCCTCACGAGCCCTTGATAATTTATAAATTGTTATTTTGTCATATCTTGCCCTGTCTGACATCTCCCTTCACCCACTTTTCGGTTGTCCGTCCCCCAGGGAGGAGGTCACATATAGTTCCTTTTAATCGGTTTCCCTCTTTCCAACCCACTCTCCCTTTACCCTCCCTGTCTTGCTACTCACTCCACTGGTCCTGTAGGTATTACTCAGATTTTATCAAGAGGACACACTCTTTACTGCCTTCTGTTTAAATCAGATGGCATATAAAGGAGTATCTTTTTTTATTATTGAGATTATAATCACACAGTAAAAATTAAGCACAGCACCTACTCCCTTTATGAAAGGAATTAAAATACCTCCATGTCTCCAGTAAGAAAGTCCATCAGAATTTTAAATAAGATAATATTTGTTGAAAGAAAGTGTCATTCAACATGGGCATGGATACGGGGCATTTTACAAAGCCTCACTGATTTGAGATTGAAATATGCTTGAACTCCAGAGCTGGTCCAGCGATTCATATTTCTACAGCATGTGGGCATCCTACCAGAATGTGAGACGTGTTCCTGAGTCCTTTCAGTAAAGAATCAGCATTCTAAGAGACCACACTGACCTGATGCTAAAACTGCAGGCTTCCGACCAGGCTACGGACAATATGAACTCATCTACCGGCACCGCATTGGTTCTTTTCTTGAAAATCAAAGGTGTGCTTGCACATAGAAAGAGCCCACGGGTGCTGCAAACAGTATACTCTGCTGCTACCTGGAAGGTTTGGAGGTTCCAGTCCACCCGGAGTCCCTGGGACACAAGGCCTAGTGACTGACATTCGAAAAATCAGCCATTGCAAGCTCTGGCAACAGGTTCTGCTCTGGCTTGTGCGGAGTTCCCAGGAGCAGGAATCATCGCCTCAGCAACTGGTCTTGTTTGCGGATATGAAAATGCTCACGTTCAGGTTGCCGTCACGTGTGATGTGTTCACAGTCCATGGATGATTTCTCTAGTTCCACTGCCTCGGCTTATTTCTACCATCACCACGTGATCTCCATGTTCCAGCAGTGAAACTAGGAATAAGGAAGGTGGCGATTTTCTCATTCAAGGCCTTGCAGCAAGGGAGTGAGGTTTGCCTCCACTTGCAGGTCATTATTTTCCAATACACCGACCCCAAGGCCACCCTTTAGGTTTTCCAATGCAGGAAGGTTGGGTGTGAGTTGTACTTTACGAAGAGGGACCTTCACTCGTTACCCAAAACGCCCAGCAAAACCATGCGGAGGAAAAAGGGCACCTAAGGAATTTCAAGGAAAATGTTGGGATCCATTCATTTCTAAAGGCTGCATTACAACTACTGTCGCCCAGTAAGGCATTTGACATTTAGTGAAGTTATTTAAATTAGGTGAAGTCACCCATGGACAGCATATCACAAAGATTTCACGGCCTTCTGGCCACTGTCAGGGGTTTCTACAGAGAAAATGGTGGTGGCCATGCCAAGCGTAACCAATGAGAAACTGTCTTTGTAGGAGACCCTGTGTGGGCCACCCAGTTGTAGGGATGAGAGGCAACCATCATTTAAAAATAAGCCAATGCGCCAAATTCAACTCATCAATCTTTACTACTTGCTCACCATTAAGAACAGGGGCATGGCAGGGGGACAGGGTTAGAGGGAACAGGGACCTCAGAACAATGAGAATGAGAAAAAAGAAAATGTTCTGAAATTGATCGTGGTGATGATTGCACACCTCTTCTTAATAGGATGGAACTACTAAATTGCATAATGTGTAAATTATTTACCAATAAAACTATTTTTAAAAATAGGCTATATTGATTTATAATAAAACACAAAAGATGAAGTTACGTTTTTATTGGTGTGATTTAGCCTAGAGAACTTTGCTATCACTTCAAAAAATTTTACAAAAGGAAGAGAAGGGGGGTGGGGAAGGGTACCTTGCAGGTCAAAGGTCTATTTCACTGAAAACAAGGACTCACATGAAAAACCAGGATCCCAGCCAACGGGAGACTGCTGGAACCTGCTGGGGCCTGTCTGGACTTCCCATGTTTGAGAGGGTTTCCTAGCACATACTCGGCAAGCAGGATGCTGTGGTCCCTTGTGTATTTCCAAGAAGCCTGTTTGCTTTCCTCTCCTGGCCTCTTTGCCATGGGCTATGTCTATCATCGGCAAGATCTCTGTGGCAGAAGTCAGCCGCTCTCTGGGGAACAGCCTCTGACGGCCATATGGGCTATTTAAAGGTGGACTTCGCTTATTCTTCCAACAAAGATTTCAACCCATCAGCTTTTTCCTTTTTATCTCTGAAACCATTTACATTTCCAGAGAGAATGTTAACTTAGGTAAGAAAAATCACAAAGGCTATGAATTCATCTCTGCTGATATATTTCTATATGCTTTCACTGAAAAAAAAAACAAATCCACAAACTGAAAAATAAAAAAACAACAAATCCACTTGGGCGATTGCCTTGGCGGGTCAGCAGTTAATGACTGCTGTATCTGGATTTCAAAAGCGTGCCACGGAGCTTTCAACACTTGTCACTGGAGGTAGCACGTGACAAGAGAACTGGAACAACATTATTCTCAAAAACCGAACTGAAGCAAAAACATTCTGCAATGTGAAAAAGAAAAAAGAGGGGCTGGCAACGCGATGAAGAAGAACATTTGCACAAGAGTGCAATACCACAATACTGTGCTCCAACTCCATCATGCCACTTTATACTGGGAACCAGAACACTCCCACATCTATCAAAACAGGGTCATTCGCTTCTTATGAAAAGGCTTAATAGATAGATTCCTAAATCCTTATCTTTGGTAGTTCCTCCTTTCTATAGGTCACAGCAAACTTGACAAGTGAAACGGTACATTTGGCACACAATTTGGAGGTGCTCAATGATGGATAAACTGAATGACCACACAGAAGCGAGCTAAGGGCATAAAAGCGATGTGAATACATCGTCCCCACTCCATAATGAGGCCCAGACTGTGGAGGTGAGGGCAATGTCGGGGGGTGAGTCCTTCACACACCCCTTACACACGCCTCCCCTATTTTCTCTCTGTACTAGTCTGAATCCCAATCTCTTTAACAGAACAAACAGCATTACATACAGAGAGGGATTTAGAATTTGTATTATTTTCCTCAAGAGCAATAAAGCCTACAAGAAAATAAACAAAAGCAGCGTTTCCAGGGCCCAGTGGCTTCAGAACATATATATCTGTGTAGCTCCTCCTATCTACCATGGCAACCCCTGACACCTTCTCCGGTGCAGAAGGACAGGAGTGTCCTCCCCATCCCTGCTCTTTGGGGCAATAAAATGCTCAGAAAGACATTTTGTACTCTGATGCAATCCTAGGTGCTCCAGTCCAGGTCTACTGAGATTATTTTAGGTGTACTTCGATATTAAACTAATCAGGATTTCTATTATGTTCGTACTCCACAAGGGAAAAATGACAAAAACGAATAAAATTAAAGTTAATAAAAAAAGAGAAAGTTCACAGCCTTAAAAACCCTCTTGATTGGACAGGACTGAATCTAAAGCTCAGGGAGAGGGACATATCTGATCGGAGCACATGGGAACAGGTGAAGGGGGAGGAGGAGAGAGTGGAGTACATTCTGGCCCACCAGGCCTTGAAGATGATGTTTCCACTCAGAGCAGCCAGTCCATAGAGAAGACCACATGGCAGGCCCCACTATGAGACATGATGCCCCTCACTGACCCATAGCCCTACAAGGGACAACGCTGGAGAAACAGTGTGGGAATTACGCCCGAT